>NC_134407.1:184225932-185425932 GCF_038048845.1 Mixophyes fleayi | reverse complement strand
AATCTGTCAAACGAACGATCTTGAATCCAAAAGTTTCAAATGTTTTTACATCTATTTCCTGTGCCTAGCTTAGTACAAGTTCTCCAGGCTGTGACAGGCCCACACTGCACATATATCTCCCATGTTTGTGCTGCAAGAACAGTGATGATCAGATGTATAAACCCTTTATAATAGTAGAAATGATTTATGCTCTATGTGAGACAGGAAGTGTTTTATGAAATTAGTCAGCCTGTATGCAAGAGTAGTGATGGCCGTCACTCCCTTATGTGACAATGGGAGACTGGTGGGGGGATATGTGTGATATTCTCCTTGTCATATGTGCTCTCCCACCATTCTTATCTTGTCAAGTGTGAAAAAGTTCCCTGCCCCAGAGGCTCCTTGGAAGAGGGCTGTGGCCTTCAAAACAGCTCCCACATCACTTCTCTCTGTGGAAAGAAACTTGCCATTACAAGGCAGCGCCGCTTTAAATTTTAGCTGTCATCTTGCCGAACTCCCACGAGTTGAAGAAACCGGAGTATGATACATTTACCCCCTTGTTTATGGACTGGATGTCGTAAAAAGCATTTTGACAGGGACTGATTTTTTTATCCCCAATATATCCCCAAAATCTAGTTAAACAATGCATAATGACATTTTTATTACAGTAGATGATGTATACAAAATATTAAAGTCACCACGTTTATATGATTAATAGTAAATTTACAAATCAAATACCATATTAAACACTGATGAAATTTATAATCAGCAGTTATGCTGATTAACATAACTAACAAATTAGATGTATTAAGTATAGTAATCTAAAAAAATAATCACTAAAAGACATTTTAACATATATGTAATATGTAAATAATGAATTCATCCATATTGAATTAACAGAAAAATAATACATCCCTAAAGTGATTAATGTTCAAATACCAAATTATGGTGACAACATAAAACTTATATGTAATCACTTAAAAATATCCTGTCAAAGCAGGTGTGAAATGCGTGTTGGGGTTAGGGTCCCATGATAGTTTTAATAGTTTTATTGAAAGATTCGCTATTCACTATTGTGGAAGAAAAATAACTCACTAGATACTATTGTAATGGTCAGAATGATTGTTTAATTACTTAAAGCAAAGAAAACAAATGTAAATATATTTATTATGGAGCAATCTGACACAGTCATTATATCTTAAGATGGCTCCACACAGTAACCTGCCTGTTACATAAAGCATTTCCGCTTACCAAACTAATGCAAATGTTATGTTTTTACTTTTGCTTTTTTTTAAAAACATACAAATAATTTAAATAGAAATCCTTTTTTTTAATTCTGCAATAATTAATGCATTATATAACCCTTTCATTCCCTCCTTTTGTGCAATAGAAGCACAATAGTTAATTACATATTTATATTCATGAGTTTATTTAATTCATTTTCAGTTAACTCTGTCTCCATCTGCATAGATTGGTAAAGCTATGGCTCAGTGACTCTAAAGATGATGTATGGCCAGCCTCAGGACAGGATAGTGATTTGCTTTAATCATACTCTCCATTGTGCTTCAAATTGTACTTGCTATTTCCCAAGCACTGTTAAGAAATAGAATCTCTCCTGTTTGTCTGATCTGTCACCTGTGCATTATTGCTGCAACCATGTGTAGGATCAATCCTGAAGTTCACTGTTTCAGCTGGTGGCTAAGTAAATAGCTACTAGCTTCTCTCAGAAAGGGGGCTGCTAAAAGTGAACATCTCGTGAAGCAATTCTAGCAGTTGAGGATCACACGCTACTCTGCCCTTAACGGGCACTCAATTCATACCTCTTCATTTCCTCCTTACATCTTAATTTTTAGATCTGTTGATCTTGTTCCCTCTGGCTTTGTGTAAAGATCTACTGCAATACCAACTACAGACGACAGGTGGTAATGCACTGCCAATACTGACAGCTGCACATTCTTTTTTACTTACTGCAATCAGCACTTTGCTAAAGGTCAAGTTAATTAGGGCTAAAAGACCCCACCTGTATGCACTATAGACTCTCACTCCTACAAATTTTTGCATGCACAAAGTTGGAATTTCATTTCTTTACTGGTGTATGCCTGTTTATCGATTTTGGGTTCCTTCCACATGATTATACAGTCTACAACCCATCGACTTTAGCTTTGTCCCTCATGATCCATCTTCTCAGGACTAAGCGGCTTGGTGTCTTATTTTTCTATGATAGCTACGCCAGACATGTGGTCCTCTCCTTGGAGCGATCAGCACCATCAAATTTTGCTTTTTGCTTTACAACACTGCACAGAGATGCACAAAGCAGAGACTGGCATCCTTAAGCAAGCAGTTCTTTTGACTGATGCCTGCTATGAGTTATTGGTCAGCCAGCACAATAATCTCATGGTAGAATCCCAGATTATTGTCCGACAGTAACAATTGGTAGTTTCCATTTTTTTCTGGGTTCCTATTGTTGTTGCACTGTGTTTTGTTCAGAAGGGTGCAGGAAACTACTGTGCCAGATTTACATGCAATTGAAACTACAAGCAGCATTGTTCTACACAGAGCAGATCAAAATGGGACATGTAATCTCCCTGCTGACTGGCCAGGCTTAGTCCTAGGCCACACTACAGCAACAGAAGAATGATTCATTCATGGATAACAACCCTGAGCTTTTGACCACTTTGATGGTGATCTTGTCTCTCCGGGGTCACAACACTAGCCCACTATCTAACGTGGTTGCTCAGTCACCCATTATGCAATGGAATTATGGACTCTAGCAGCAGAGACCGGGTGGGAAGACAAGTTGCTGTTTTCCTTACAATACACTAAAATGACAACAAAATTCTTTATATGTAATTTTTATTGTTAAAAATATTGTACAGAAAATGAATAACTTGTCTGTAATAAGTGAATGTAATTAAAAATAGATGGTACAATCTCAGAAGTACTCTGCTGCTGTATTACAGATACATAGAAAGATATACCCAGACTGTGTTGTAAGAAATTATTCTGAAGTACTGCAGGGAATTGCGAGGGGTATTGCACTGAGTAAAATTTAAGTACATATAAATAACCAGTTTTGATTTATAGATTTTTCCAGATATATCTATAGTCATAGATAACAATATATGAACATGTGTCATGCTGAGAGCAGACATCATGTCCAGATACATGGGAAGAACACCACTTTTATTGCATAAACATAAACCATTAACAACATAGAATACAACAGTGTGTCTTTAAGATATATTCTTAGCAGGATCATGTACAAAGCCTATAAAAATAGTGGTTTGAGGTAAAAAGTGAGGAGACAATACTTAATAAGTCTTTCTGTTGGAGCTCATGCCCAGTTGCAACAATGTCCATTTGTAATACCCTGCAAATCACAGGTATATTATTGCATGCATGCATTCAGAAAACTGCATCCAAGTTTAATGCAAATTGCATTGGCCATTTTGGAGTGGACAAAAAAAAAATATTTCCCCAGGCTGCTCAGTAGAGCCCCAGAATGCACTAGAAGCATGCATAGAGAGTTAGAGACTGCAACAAGTTGCAAATATCCGCAAAAAATGGGCATTTTGGTGCCAGGATTATACTAGAAGGCTCCCGGAGAATCTTGGAGGGAAAAGGGAGGAATCAAAAATGGATTAGTGGAAGCTAATGAATTGTGCTTTGTGACTGCTGGCTAGGATAATGAGGGATCTTCCCACAAAGAGCAACTGCATGCTATTGCTGGACTACTGTCCTGAGGGATGTATGCAGCTAAACTATGTAAAAGTCAGTCCAGAAAGAAGCATCTTTGGAGTACAGAAAAAGCCCCAGCTCGCCACTGCCCATGAGATGTTAGCAGGACTCATATGAAGACAGATAAGTTTATGGTTTATTTTGCTTTGCTATGTTAAATTTATTTAAGTGAAACAAGTGAGACATCAAACTCTGTCATTAAAACCTCTGAACAGGACTGTAATATTGCTATTGAGAGTTTATGGTGCTTTCTGAAGGAAGACATATTTCTCGCCAAATCTTCTGTATAAAAAGTTATTTGCAAGCTGATGCAGTGTGCAAGGGACATAAAGAGAAATTATTTTTCACAGGAGTTTGTCTATATTGCATCAGAATTTTTGATTATGTTCTGAAACTGCCTAAAATGGTTGCTGTGGTAGAATGAAAGCTCCTTAGCTGTAGGTACTGGAAAAAGTATGTGTTGGGAATATTAAAGTTTGCCTTTAGGTCATCGAATGGTGGGAAGGAAATGTCCCTGGTGATATCACTGAGATAACGGACACCTCCAAGGCTCGAAGAATGACAGTGTACAACCTGGTGGAAATTTAGGGTTGTCAAAGAGTGAAATGATTGGGCTAGGAGCAGGAGCTAACTTAAATTTTGCGCTTGCTCGATCCCAGAGAGATAGCAAGTGATCCACAACTGGGTGATGAGTAACAGACTGTGGGCAGCTAGGGCGAGGGAGCCAGAGGAAAGAGGAGGCAGAGGAAATACCCAAGCTCTCTGCTTCAATTGAGACCCAAACTCTGGCGGAACCAGGAAAGTTCCATAAATCATATTGGGCAAGTTGTGCCGCTAAAAAATTATGTTTAAAATTGGGAACCACTAGTCCACCGCCCTGTGCCAATCTCTGTAGAACAAGAAGCCGAACTCTAGGTCATTTCTTGCCCCATATGTATTGTGATGTGTAATGTTGCAAAAATTTGAGTTTACGCGGTTTTAATCCTGTGTCCCTTGTTTCATTCCAACACTACTGGGGGGGGGGGGGGTCCTTTAACTAATTACCATACTACCAGGCCTGTGGAATCCTATCTTACACTACTTTTGGGGTATCATAGAAGAAGCCCACGGAACCTTCAAGATTTGAAGACTATTTGCATTGAAGAATGGGGCAAAATCACACCTGAGCAAAGCATTCAACTAGTTTCTCCATACACGAGGTGTCTTGAAGCTGTCATTACCAACAAAGTCTTTTGTACAAAGTATTAAATAAATTTCAGGAAGCGTGTTCAATACTTTTACCCTGTGTCATTTCACATTATTACACAAAACTTAAATTATGGACATCTATGGTTTTATTTCTTTGCATGTGTGGATTGCAAGGGTTGTTGCTGACATTTGGTGTAAATTTCATTACAATAGCCACATTAAATATATATTTACTGAGAAAAATGTTGATGTGTTCAATACTTATTTCACCTACTGTATATGGACATCTGTATTCAACAAGTATGTACAGGTTTAGGGCCACTCTTCTCTAACAGATAAGGCACTGCAGGATACATCTAATACATATATGGAATATCAAGTCACTAAAGAACCTACAAAAAATCAAAACAACCCTATTTGTATGGAGTTTGTATGTTCTACCTGTCTGTGTGGATTTCCTCCAATGCTCCTGTTTCCTCCCACAATCCAAAAACATACTGATAAGTTAATTGGCTGCTGACCAAACTGGCCCTAGATTGTGTGGTTGTGTGGGAGAACTTAGATTGCAAGCTCCAATGGGGCAGGGACTGGTGTGAGTGATTAATTATTCTCTGTAAAGCTCTGCATAATATGGAGGCACTATATAAATAACTGATAATAAATAATGCTGGATACTTGATAATTAGATGGGTGCTGCACTTGACACAGGGGAAAGGTGTTGTACAGGATTCTGCCTTGTGTCCTCTGCTGCACAATGGTACCTTTTTCCCCTGCAGACGCATCTCCCAGCTCTCTCATCAAGTAGGTAACTGAAACCCTGGAATGACAGATGGGCAGAGTTAGTTAAAGCGTTTTTTCTGTTTGAAGTGCAGTGAGCATATCATTAACAAGTATACAAAGCTGTTTCTTTTGCATGGTACATGCACTGCTTCTTTTCTTTCAGCACATGGACAAAACGCCCTTCCCCTATTGATCCTCATATGTTCTCAATAGAACACACATAGAATGGAAGCGGATATGCTCAAGTAATATGCTTCAGTTGTATTCATTTACGCACTCAATCAGAAGATATATTTTCCTTCATCTCCAACCCTCAATCTCATACCCACACACCAATCCTCTCACCTCCAATTCACCCCAAGATAGTCCTGAGGTAGATGGGCGAATACAAACTAAAGATGAAGTGTTGCCTCTGCTGGCTGTCACCTTACGTGAGCTCTGTGGAGTACTGCCGACATGACATATCGGCTCCACTGTATGTATGTGTATACATATATATATATATATATATATATATATACATACACTATGTGGACAAAAGTATTCGGACGCTTGCCAATACACCAACAGGGATTGCAATGACATTGTATTCAAATACATATACTTTAATATGGAGTTTGTACCCCTTTTGCAGCAATAACAGCTTCCACTCTTCTTGGAAGGCTTTCACAAGGTGTTGGAGTGTTTCTGTGGGAATTTTTGCCCATTTATTCTGAAGACCATTTATGAGGTCAGGTGCTGATGTTGGACGAGAAGGCCTGGCTCGCAAACTCCATTCCAGTTCATCCCAAAGGTGTTTTCATTGGGGATGAGGTCAGGGCTCTGTGTGGGCCAGTCAAGTTTTTCCACACCGGAAACATCAAGCTATGTCTTAGTAGTCCTTGACTTTGTACACTGGGCCACAGTCAGGTTGGAATACAAAAGGGCCTTCCCCAAACTGTTGCCACAAGGTTAGAAGCATAGCATTGCCCAAAATGACTTGGTATGCTGAAGCATTAAGATTGCCCTTCACTGGAGAAAAGAGACCTAGCCCAAACCTGAATAATAGCCCCCTGCCATTATCCCTCCTCCACCAAACTTCACAGTTGGCATAATGCAGTCAGGCATGTAAAGTTCTCCCGGCATTCACCAAACCCAGACTCGCCCATCTGACTACTAAACAGAGAAACGTGATTCGTTACTCCACAGAACATGTTTCCACTGCTTCACAGTCCATTGTCAGTGTGCTACAATACTCCATCTGACACTTGGCATTGGTCTTGGTGATGTGCGGCTTGCGTGCAGCTGCTCAGTCATGGAATTCCATTCCATTAAGCTCCCATCGCCCAGTTTTTGTACTTACATTAATGCGAGTGGGGGTTCGGAACTCTTCAGCAATGGAATCAGCAGTGCATTGGCGACTTTTACGCCGTTGACCCCGCTCTGTGATATTACGTGATCTTTCACTTCGTGGCTGAGTTTCTGTTGTTCCTTAACGCTTCCACTTTCTAATAATATGACTTACAGTTGACCGTGGAATATCCAGCAGGAATGAAATTTCACGAACTGTCTTATTGCAAAAGTGGCATCTTATCACAGTACCACGCTTGAAGTGACTGAGCTCTTCAGAACGACCTTTTGTATCACAAATGTTTGCAAATGGAGACTGCATGGCTAGGTGCTTGATTTTATACACCTCTGGCAACGGGTCTGATTGAAACACCTCAATTCAATAATTAACAGGTGTGGCCAAATACTTTTGTCCATATAGTTTATATATATATATATATATATATATATATATATATATATATATATCCAAAAAGTTCTTTAAGCTAACCAACGCTTAGTAAAAGTGACCACAGTGAATCATACAGAAAATTTATACTCAATGTAATAGGCAGCTCCCCAGTCAATCAACACCTGTCTGCAAGTGTTACACCTAAGAGATAAAATACAAGAAGACAGGGGGCGCCACACATAGTGTATTATCAGTGATAAACAATATACAGGTGACTCCAACGATAAAATAGTCCCGTACCAAATATGTGATGAAATTAGGCAGATGTAATAATCAGGCTGACCGTAGTATGGATCCACCTCAGATTTGGATAACAGGAATCCACGATCACAGACCAAGTGATGGAAGACAATCTGCGGACTCAAATAAATCCACAATAGTGTAACACAGTATAAAAAGAGACCAAACTAGTCTCAAAATACCACAAATTTAATGGCACCACATAGAAAATAATAATGCCCGTACATGGAGCACAATAAAACAAGCTTATCTGTCCGCTGGCACAAACATGGAAGAGAAGGGTAGCAACCGGCGACACCTCAGAACATCCAGTAATGAGCACAGGGACCAAGAACCTCTCCAACGCGTTTCGTCTTGTAGGTAAGACTTTATCAAGGAGTAATGAATCTAACATCATCGCGGGCTCCTAAATACTTGAATCCTTTTACATGGGAGCCAATGCGAGCATGATCTTAGCGTGTGGGCGGTAACCTCCGACTCCCGATACGTCACATCCGGGACTCCACTTCCGGTATAGCGGTTTTGTGTGAAGACAGATTTTGTATGTTAGATGACATCAGGAGGGGATATTCCCAACAACTCCAGCTCCCGATGTGTCACATCCGGAACTCCGCTTCCGGTATAACGATTTTATATAGAGACAAATTTTTATTTACATAACATCGGAGGGGGACATTCCCAATATCTATCAGAATGTATATGATAGGAACTATGTCCCAGCGCATCACATCCCGTTCAGCATCAGCAATACAAGTGTAAGAAGAACTGGATCTTAGTCCAATGCCTCAATAAGCCATACCATTTATAAGCCTTAGAACTATACAACATAAAAATAGATACAATAACAATACATACAAAAATAAAATATAGCGTCACACTATCTAGTACAAAATACAGCTAACTAGTCAGCATTATCACATGTTGTACATAAAAATTCTAAATATATTTTTACATATTCCCAGAACACGACAATATAATATTTAGCAGCATACAGACCGCCCCTTAAAGAGACAGGCAAATAATCAACACCCAGCATTAGGCTAAAGAAAGGGGGACAATAGACCCTACCAATACACAGAAATAACAGCACTACAGAGCCCCATATTAGAGTTCCATATGAAACACCTAAAGGGAAGAAAAAATACCTAAAAAGAAAAACCGGCATTAATATACAAATCAGTAAATAATTACATCAAAAATGAAGCCATTTCAAATGCTTCATTTAGGCCTCTAGGTGCCAAGGTGTCCAATTTATACACCCAATACATCTCTCTACAGGTAAGTTTTTTAGCCAGATCTCCACCTCGTGCACCCAACACCACATGTTCAATACCTTTAAACTTGAGACCACTAGGGTCAGCATTCTGACAGGAAATAAAATGTCTAGATACTGTATGTAGATCTGATTTATTTCTAATAGCCCTCACATGCTCCTGAAGACGTATCTTGAGGGCCCTCTTAGTTTTACCAATATAGACCTTTCCACAAGGGCATTCCAATTGGTAAATGACTGACGTAGTAAGGCAGGTTATACGATCTTTTACTTTATATTCCTTCTGGTGCAATGAATCATAAAAGACTTTATTCAAAGGAGAAACAAATTTACACATATTACAATTGTTGCATTTGAAGGAACCTTTCCCCAGATTATTGAGAAATGTAATCTTATTACCCTTTTCCTCTTTAAGTAAACTGGGTGCTAGTAGAGATTTCAGATTCCTAGTTTTCTTAAAAATGACATCCGGTTTCAACGGAACTACCGGACCTAAAATTGGGTCCATACAAATTAAACTCCAGTGTTTATTCAAGACAGATTTAATCTTCCTTTCATCTTGACTATATTCCGTAATGAAGGGAACTAGTGTTTTACATCCTTCCTGTTTTCTATTCTTATGAACCAACATCTCTCTTCTATCTACATTATTAGTTTTTATTAGTGCTTCTGAGATAATAGGGTCATGGTATCCTCTTTCCTTAAACCTTTCTGCAAAAATAAGGGATTGTTCCTTATATGAATTTTCTTCCGAACAATTACGTTTGATACGGTAAAATTGTGACCTAGGAATATTATCCTTCCATTTTCTGAGATGGCAACTATCATAGTGTAAGTAACTATTCGTATCAACCTCCTTAATAAAGGTTTTCGTATGAATTTCAGGACCCTTACTTTCCAGAACTAAATCCAAATATTCTATACGGCTATCATCAATCTTAGATGTGAATTTCAGATTGAAGTCATTTCTATTCAAATAGCTCAAGAATTCTTCCAAAATCTGAAGAGGACGATCCCAGATTAGGATAATATCATCTATATATCTACGATAGAAAATGATGAAAGTAGAAAAAGGATTATTATCGCCATATATGAAATCAGACTCCCATCTGCCCATAAGGAGATTGGCAAAACTGGGGGCAAAAATAGTCCCCATTGCCGTTCCACATATCTGCAGATAGAAGTCCTCCCTGAATTTAAAATAATTTCTAGAAAGAATAAATCTGACAAGTTTACAAATGAATACTTTAAGCCCATCATCTAGATCTTTATCCAACTGGAGATAATAGTTGATAGCTTCTATACCTTTTGTGTGATCAATAGAAGTGTACAGAGCCTGTACATCTATAGTGACCCATCTATAACTAGGTTTCCACTGTATAGCACCCAATAGATGTAACAGGGATGTGGAATCTTTTAGATAAGCAGGTAGAGAAATCACATACTTTTTAATAAAAAAGTCTACATATTGTGACGCATGTGACGTAAGGGAATCAATCCCCGCCACAATGGGTCGCCCAGGGGGATTCTCTAGGGATTTATGCACTTTGGGCAAATAGTAGAATATCGGGATCACTGGTGATTCCTGTAGCAAAAATAAGTATTCATCCCGAGACAATATGTTTAGTCTAAATGCCTCCTGTAAAATTAGCCTTAACTCGTCCACATATTCGATTGTGGGATCCTGTTCTAACTTAATATAAGAGATTCTATCATTTAATAGTCTCTCAGCCTCCATAATATAGTCTTCCCTATTTAGGACCACAATCCCTCCCCCCTTGTCGGCCTGTTTAATGACAATTTTATCATTATTCATAAGAGCATCCAATGCTTTTTTCTCTAAAGGTGAGATGTTCTTTTTATAACTCACTGTAGCATTTCTTTGGCAAAGATCTTTCTTAACCAATTGATAAAACATCTCTATGTTACTACCCCTAGATTCAAGAGGATAAAACTTTGAAGGTAACTTAAGACCTGTTATTGATTTTTTGGAATCTACCAATTCAGTAACATTCTCATTTTTCTTCAGAAAATGTCTTTTAAGTGTAAGATTTCTAGTGAATCTATTTAGATCTAGAAATAGCTGAAAGTCATTAGATATATTTGTGGGTGCAAAAGAGAGACCTCTGCTGAGTAATTGCAGTTCATCCTGAGTAAGAGTATAGTCAGAAAGATTGAATATACCAAGAGATTTTGGATCAAGAGGCTGAGGGGGGGCAGAAATCTGTTCTAATAATGCCTTCTTTTCCTTTCTCTTGAGTCCACCTCATTTGCCTCTTCTTCTATATATCTCCTTTTCATAGGAGAGGCTATTTTTATATTTTCTCTTAGGTGGAATTTTTTGTAGACCGTATCCTCCTTGGGTGTTATAACAGGGGATAAAAAATCCTCTTCTGTACTCCAAAATCTTTCCCTCTGTAGTGGGGAGAACCTATTCCTAAGAGCTAGATGTTGGGGTACTCTTGTATCGAAAGAATTCCGATGTTTATGGGGTACATTAATCCAATCATTTCTATCCTTGAATCTTGACCCAAATCTATTTAGATCACCTTGTGTTCTTTCCCCAACCTTAGGCCCTTCATTAGTTTGTTGTCTAGCCCAGTTATAAACTTGGTTATTCACATAATCTCTTTTATCTCTGATGTATTTCCTTTCTTTTCTTTCAACCACCTCAGATTCAAGTCTATCTAGTTTCTTATGTAACACTTTTTCATTGATCTTATAATCCTCCTTAGATTTAAGCTTCTCAGCTTTGGATTCTTTATCCTTTATTTCTATTTGGACTGATGTAAATTGCTTTTGTTTCTCAGAAACAATCAACCTCATAAGATTAATAGAACATTCATCTAAAGTTCTGTCCCACTCCTTCATGAACAAAGGATTATCTATACCAAAGGAGGGGATTTTTTTAATTCTCAAACCTCTAGGAACCCGTTTAGTTTTAATATATTCCTCCAAACCAGCTATATCCCACCAAATCCTTATTTCTTTAGCTAACAATTTTTCTAAATTCCAGACAAAATTATCTAGTGATTCTTGTTCAGTGGACAAAGTGTCAATATCAGTGAAAATCTTTTGACAATATTCAATTCTTCTATTAGCAATATTCTCAGATCTAAACATATTGCAATATAGAACTTTAGCAGCTCAGCTTAAAGTGCAGACAGTGACAATGTGACACCCAAAAAGTTCTTTAAGCTAACCAGCGCTTAGTAAAAGTGACCACAGTGAATCATACAGAAAATTTATACTCAATGTAATAGGCAGCTCCCCAGTCAATCAACACCTGTCTGCAAGTGTTACACCTAAGAGATAAAATACAAGAAGACAGGGGGCGCCACACATAGTATATTATCAGTGATAAACAATATACAGGTGACTCCAACGATAAAATAGTCCCGTACCAAATATGTGATGAAATTAGGCAGATGTAATAATCAGGCTGACCGTAGTATGGATCCACCTCAGATTTGGATAACAGGAATCCACGATCACAGACCAAGTGATGGAAGACAATCTGCGGACTCAAATAAATCCACAATAGTGTAACACAGTATAAAAAGAGACCAAACTAGTCTCAAAATACCACAAATTTAATGGCACCACATAGAAAATAATAATGCCCGTACATGGAGCACAATAAAACAAGCTTATCTGTCAAGTATTTAGGAGCCCGCGATGATGTTAGATTCATTACTCCTTGATAAAGTCTTACCTACAAGACGAAACGCGTTGGAGAGGTTCTTGGTCCCTGTGCTCATTACTGGATGTTCTGAGGTGTCGCCGGTTGCTACCCTTCTCTTCCATGTTTGTGCCAGCGGACAGATAAGCTTGTTTTATTGTGCTCCATGTACGGGCATTATTATTTTCTATGTGGTGCCATTAAATTTGTGGTATTTTGAGACTAGTTTGGTCTCTTTTTATACTGTGTTACACTATTGTGGATTTATTTGAGTCCGCAGATTGTCTTCCATCACTTGGTCTGTGATCGTGGATTCCTGTTATCCAAATCTGAGGTGGATCCATACTACGGTCAGCCTGATTATTACATCTGCCTAATTTCATCACATATTTGGTACGGGACTATTTTATCGTTGGAGTCACCTGTATATTGTTTATCACTGATAATACACTATGTGTGGCGCCCCCTGTCTTCTTGTATATATATATATATATATATATATTTACTTGTTCTCACCCCAGAACAGGAAATATCTCTTCTCATGAAAACAGTATAGTACTGAGTGATGCCAGGGGAGTGGTTTAAATGTGTTAACAGGCAGTACTTTGAAGTGACATTTATGCAGGGACCACCCGAAAATACCACTGGGCTAGGTGGCATGGCTATGATGCATCATATGGTTCATTACATCTTATGAATTAAGTGTCTACAATATACCATTCCTCAGTAGACTGTTGAAGTTTAATAATTGGACGAAGGTGGCAATAATTTCTGTACACTACAATCAGTTGCGATGTGATTAATGCGCAACGTAATTATTATCGTAGTAACATTTAACAGATCATCGCAGCATCTACTATTATCTCACCTACTGGCTGGATAATCATTGCCACGTCTGTGGTAATACCTGCCATCCGCTGATCATAGCCGCATCTTCTATTATCTCACCTGCTGGCCGGATAGTCTCATAGCCAGGTCAGTGGTATATCCCTGCCTTCCGCTAATCACAGCAGTATCTCTTATTACCTCACCTGCTCGTTGGATAACTCCATCTCCACGTCTGTGGTATCTACCACCTGCTGCCCCTGGGTTTACTACATGCATCCTCAGAGCACCTCATTGCGTTCTGTTATCCAGATTGCCATATCAACAATCCTCATAGCTGTATGTCTGTTAACCCTGCCACACTCTCTTGAGGGCCGCAACCTGCGCAGTGGTAGCCGCTAAACCCATACCCTCTTGCGGAGGTCCCTTGAGTAGACCAGCACTGCATTAGACTCCGCGCCTCGGGTGTAGTAACAACTATTGGCAGAATTCTGGGTCGAGAATCTAAGTAACCGTGACAGTAAGAACAGACCATGACGGACCCAGGCACGGAACCTTCAGCTAAAGATTTGCTGCAACACGTGGTGGCTTGGGTGGAGCAACAAGATGCTATTCAACGACAGTTACTACAGTGCTTTCAACCTCTAGTGCCTCGGGTGGACTCCCAACAAGTTTCTACCTCGCCTCCCACCCAACATCCTCCGGTAACTCCTCAGTCTACTGAGCGATCCCTGGTGCCTACTTCTTCTTTTCTACATCTACCTACTCCTTCCAAGTTTGACGGAGATCCAAAATCCTGTAGGGGATTTCTCAATCAGTGCTCCATTCACTTTGAACTCCAGCCGCAAAATTTTCCTACCCAGCGTTCCAAGGTGGCATATATCATCTCTCTATTCTCTGGGCAGGCTCTGGCATGGGCTTCTCCTCTTTGGGAAAAGGATGACCCTCTGTTAAGTGATTATACTGCCTTTCTAGCCACCTTTTGTAGAATCTTCGATTAACCTTGGCAGGTTTCTTCAGCTTCCTCTAGTATACTTCGGCTACCTCGTTCGGTAGCCCAATACGTGATTCAATTCCACACGTTTTCTTCTGAACTCCAGTGGAATAACGAGGCAGATGCCCCCCAGCCCAGCCTGCCCCTGCCCTTTAGTTTATATAGCCAACCATAATGAGGCATTATAGGTTCTGTTGAAGTAGATCAAGTCTTTGGGATAATTTCCTGGCCTCAGACTGGAATAAATCCGCTCTCTTCCCCTTGTACTTCAGAGAGTTAAATATTTGGAAGAGCTCATTGACAGCAATACTGTCAACTCTTATGTCGTGGCACTGGATATATATCACAAGTACAATTCTGCTTTTCAGACTCTCATTTAGTATATGCGCACTGGTGGCTTGGCAGTATCCTGATATAGTGTAGCTTTGGCTGGTTCATTTGAAGATTTAATTTCTCTTATTTAAAGAGGTGTTAACTGGATTCCCAGAGCTCCGTGGGCACCCAGCCGATACCCCCCCATCCCGCTTAGCTTTATATATTACTTCAACAGATGGGAGTGGGGGCAGTTTTTTTCTGCTCCTCAGCCTGGGAGTGTGGTACTGGCCTGTGACATCCATTATAGCTTAGTGGCTATGGGTTTATTATACACAACTGAACAATGTCACACTTGTAATTGAGCTAGAGATTCCTATCTGTATGTAGCATAGGAATGCTCGTAAAATACCAGTTCTGTAAACAAGTGTTTGACTTTGTGACAAAAGCAGCCCAGAGCATAAAAATATATATTGTGACATGATTAGATACAAAGAGAGCAACCTTTTGATCAGTGAGTATTTAGATACAATACATGGGTTTCCATCAGGTAATTTAGGCTTGTGAACATAAATTATTAGCAACTATATAGCAAAACAATTCTGACTTAAAGTCGTCACCTAACACCTACCCCCTATTGAGGGCACTACAGTACTTCCTTGCCACCCTCTATCCAGTGGTCAGCTAGGCCACTTACCACTTTCTGTGTAGTAGCACAACTCACAAAGTTATACAATCCTTTTATTGTTGAGGTTTCCTCCTCAGCCAGTCACTGTGGTCTCTCTTTCTCTAAGAAGCCCATGACTCTCCTGAGCTTCTGTGTGGTAGAATCCAGCTCTCTTAAAACAGACCACTTGTTTTCCTATTGGTCCTATGTCTGAGTTTACAACTTCACTCTCCTTAGTATCCTGAACTCCTCTCTGGCAGAATCCAGTTTTTTTGTCTGCCAGTACTTTTGTCTGCCTGGACCTTCCTCAGCTTACCTGTCTCTTCCAGGAAACATGACGGCCTCACACTGGGCCCACTACTGAGCTTTATATGTAGATATAGATGAAAGTCATTTATGGGTCTTCTGTGAAGTTCTATTACAGCAGAAACATTTCAGAATTTTTAACTTTTCCTTTTTATTAAATCTTGAAATTTCAGTCTTAAATATACCAAAAACTCCAGCCCATGTGCCCCCTGTGGCTTATTGGAAGAGTTTGCACAGAACGCTCTGAAAATCATACAGGTAGCCGAATCATTGTTCACCATGCCAGCATGCCTCGGCTATCTAGACAAGCTGCAGTAGAAACCGCAGAAAAACGCTGCAAAGTTGTCTATATCATGTGCATGCAGTAGATAAAATAATAGAAAAGGTGATTGGGTCAGGAGATACATACATATTGCTGAGTCTTTGGGCCTAATTAATTGGAAATGATAAGAAAATAACTGTATTTTAATTTGCAGACATCAGATAGATTTAGTTAATGAGCACATACATATTAGATCTTTCATTAAGGCTCTTGTTGGGAGAATTAAAATATTATCTATTCTCTATTTTCATTTTTTATTTTAAATAACTTTAATGGGGATCAGTTATCCTGGGCAATACAGAACCCGCAACCCCTCTGGGCTGAAAGGAGCGCAATCACAAGACAAGCCACAAGGGTGGTACTTGCACTGAAAATATAGTCGACTCTTCAAAGTGAAACGGGTTCAGAATGCCTACCACATTAATGTGTGCCCACCAATCATTGGCCACTGACTGCATTGCATTTTCCGGCAACAAGAACTATCCAGGACCTCCAAAAATACAAACACCAGGCCAGGAACCGACAAGAAGAGAAAAAAGCTGCACAAAAATAAGACATCACAGGTTCCTCACCAAGAGCCAAAAAATCCATCCAGATCAAGGAGGATGGGCGAGCAATATCCTGATTCCTATCATCATCATCATCATTTTTAGATATCTATCTATCTATCTATCTATCTATCTATCTATCTATCTATCTATCTATCTATCTCCTAGAGGCTGATTCCTACTTCACCCAGCACTTTAATTAACTGACCCTTGGCCCTCCCTATGGGTGTACCCCCATCCCCTGCTAAATCTTTAACCTTTAGAGAGGTGAACCTTAGCTAATGAACACAGCCTCAGCTTTTAATTTCCCTCGAGCTTAAATTCAGCCCTTATGTTGTTGTGTCTTGGGCTTCTCAATACCCTCTTGATACAACCATCATTTGTTACTTTTGTTATGAAACAAATATGTTCAAGGCTGTCTGATTATATTCAGACTAAAGGGAAGGTTATAGTGAGGGCAGAAAAGGAGATGTTGCCTATAGCAGCCAATCAGATTCTAGCTATCATATTGTAGAATGTACTAAATAAATGATAACTCAATCTAATTGGTTGCTATAGGCAACATCTCCACTTTTCAAACCCGCCGGAAACTCTCAACTTGATACATTTACCCCTAGGAGTCATTTGCTCTAATTCAGTAGATGCTATTAACAAGCCAGTGTACTAATGATGCTTGTGTTCTCTAGAATACAAATTAGTTTCCACTGATCCACGGAACTCTGTTGTTTACACAACATATCATATTTTACAGGCAATTTAGTATGGTATTAACAACCTGGTGCACCTTGAGAAACATATGTTGTGTTTCAATTGGATAAATAAATAAGAACATACATATCCACTGATTAATATGTAATAATCAGCATTCTACAACTAGCTATTTTTACAATTGTAATCGGGGAAAGAATGGAGGTATTACATGAAGAGTCTAGTGCTCCCGTTTAGTAGGTTCAGTGTTCTAACTATTTAAGTTGAAACATGAACATTACAAACATCATTTTGATGAATTACTGATAATTCAGTGAATAGGAATTAGAAGCACTCTGACCCAACTCTGCAAGCTAACTCATTCTTTGGACAATAGCGATAGGTACAAACCAAGTATATGAAACTCCATTAATTGAGTTCAATGGCACAATTACATGCCACAACCTGATTACCCCCGACTCGCTCAAACTCATTTTAAAATATTTAAAAATTATGCTTTTCTTTTTATCCAATTATTTTTATTGACTTTCAAGTGTGGATTCAAAAATCAGTTCCTGAAAAAGATGCCCATCCTAGTACCCAAAGAGTGCCTCTTATAATAGTAGTACTGTTCTTCTCTCTTTCCTTTACTGTCTTCCATTTGTCTGCAAACCTTTCCCCTTTACAGTAAATTTCAACATAAATTCTCAGCAGGAGGAATATTAGCCGAGCAAAGCTTTATTTCAGTCTAACAGATCATAAATGTTTTCTTTTAACCCTGGGCAGAAGAACAAGTATTGTTTTTCCCACAAGTTTATTAAAAAGGCAGTGGGGATTGATTAATGGTAACTATGGCCGTGCTCTAACCTAAAAAATGCTGGTATAAATGAAATGCAGTATCGTGCAGAGACCGAATCAAAATTCTGAACCATTTTCATCTCACTAAAATCAGTTATATGTGATTCAGTTAACAGGAATAATTCACATTTTATGCTTAACAAATGTTTGGTAATGCCAATTCCTTAAAATAGCCATTTTTCAAAATTCTTGCTGTAACGTTATATCATAGTATATAGTTGAGATGAGCAGTTCGTTTTGGTAAAATCCAACAAGATCCATCGTTAGGGATCCAAGTGAAAATGTGTCATAAGTCGATCGCCAGTTACGGATCTCAAAACGAGGCAAAACGCCATTTCGGGAAAATTGTGTTTGCAAAACTCTCAGGAGTTTTGGATTGATATCTTCTGTATATAATATAGCCCTCTCTCGCTTTCACAAGTGCCATTTTAGAACAGACAGTGTGTAGGAAGGAGGTTAGCTGCAATGCTCTGCTATGAAAATAGTGTTCAGGGTGAAAGAGGGACATAGAATGCAATAGAATTGTGTAATTTTTGTAAAGCATTTCTGTAGAGATTAGTTAGCTAGAATAGTTTCATTTAAATTTCAATCTTTCAGAGAGTTTAGACCGGCTAGTGGCTACTAGTTGTTGTTAATGCATATATAATAGTACTACAATGTAGATTGAGTTAGATATCATTTATGAACTAAGTAGTATATTTAGTGGAGGAAAACAGGGTGCTTTTGCTGTATGACTATTAGCAGCAGAAACCCCCCCACCCTTAATAAATGTATTTATTTTAAAATTTTAAGTTTTTCTAGTGAAAGTATTTTTATGAAGGGCAGGGACATCTAAAATAATTTTGCAAAAAAATCTTACACCATCAAAAGGCAAAACTAGAGGGCACTCTGACAGAAAGAGATCTGGCAGACTAAGGTCCACAACAGAATCAGAAGACAAGTTTCTGAGAGTCAACAGCCTGCGTGATAGGCGGCTCACAGTAGAACAGCTTAAAGCACAGTTTAACAGTGGTCGTAGTAAGCAAGTCTCAGTTTCAACAATGAAAACTATGCAGATTTGACAGGTCACTGGTCTACAGAAGACTGAACGATAGGCTTACAGACTGATAAATCAATATTTTAAATCTTCGGTTCATATCTCAGGGTTTTTGTGCTCCGTTAAGTAGGCAAAACGATGGTCTGAGTCTCTTTTGCTGGATCCACAGTCAGTGAATTGCACAATGTAACTGGCACCCTGAACCTAAAGGACTACCACAGCATTTTAAGTCTGGTTTAAGTCTGGTTTAAGCCTAGTGGGTCAAGGGGTCCTTCCTACTGCAAGATCACTATCCAAAACATACCCCCAGGCTGTGCCAGAATTACCTTTGAGAAAAAGAGCCAGACAGTAGGCTTGAAATCATGGAATGGCCAAACTTAAACCCCATTGAGCTGGTTTGGGATGAACTTGACCGAAAGGTGAAAGCAAAGCAATCTACAAGTGCAAAACAGTGTTGGAAAGAACAATATATGATGTCCAATGAAAACAGAATGCCACAATTGTGTTTGGCGGTTATATTTGGAAAAGTTGGCTACTTTGAAGAAACAAAAATGTATTTGTTAAACAAAATTATTCTATAAATTGATTTTTGTCTCAAATTGTTTGTTTGTAGTATGCTTTAATTTCAGAGTACATTGAGACATTAAACTGTGTACATTTCAAGAAAAACTGTAAAAATTGGAGTGTTCTAAAACATGTCTTTTGGCTCTCTCTCTCTGCCCCTGCCTGTTAGTCCTTCAGTGATAGCCAACAATACTTCTCTATGAGTCTGACCCTCAGCACCTTCCTCCTCTCTGATGTTCTCTCCCAGCTCCTAGCACCGAGGCTACACAAACATTTTTAAAATAAAATTGTCGACAATTACTAAATTATATTAAATGTATATTGTATACATCTGCTATTATTTAAATGTACTGTGTTAAAATAGCAGTCTCACATATCAGAGGTATTTATTTATTTTAAATAGCAAATTAAGTACTTTTTTAAGTATGCATCATTTTTCTTAGCTATCATACAAACCTTTATATTCTTAAACTTTCTTTATTTGGCAAACAAAAATAGCTGTTAGAGAAAGACACAGTCTGCTACACAGACACAGTCTCACAACTTTCAGCATGTCATGTGATGGCAGAGGGGACAGAGGAAGGATGTTACAGGGCAGACAAAGGGATTTTCAAAAGCCTCTCTGCTCACTACATCATTTGCCTTGTGACTGTGGTTGCCATGGTAGTCCAGAATCATAAATAAATAAAAGCAGTCTGAAAAAATGGGGAAATGACATATACCAACTGTGACAGGACGGACCGCATATGCCACCCTGTCTGTTGTTGATAGGAACAGGCTGGGCTTACTTTGCCACCGTTCGCTTTTGTTATCCCAAATGAGCCCTCCTGCCACAGTAGGAGGGACTTACAATGCTGCCACCACTGAGCTTCTTCTATGGCACTCAGAACCACATTCCTTCTGGGCAACTGACGCTGTTAGTGTACCTCGTTGCTGGTGTACCCGGGCTGGTAACTCTGGGCCTCTTACTATGGATTTGGGTTGCTGTGAATGGATCCCCCCCTGGCCTGTCACACTGACCAGGGCTGCAGGTAGCAGGCAGAGCGGTGGTACTGGAAAAGCTTGGGTCCAAACCTCAGACAGCCGGAGAACGGATTAGATTTTGGGTCTAATCTGTAGATCACAGGAATACAGCAATATTGAAGATGTTTTCAAGCAGGTCTTGAAGCAAGATGTTTATTTGCTCACACTGGTTCGTGGTACCAGTGATCAGTTCAGATGAAAATCAGAACAATACATTACATGCTCACACAGCTTACCTTTTATACAGTTCTGACATAACTCCTAGCAGAGGTAAGCCAGCCCCTTGGACCTAGCCGGCTCCAACCCGTCTAGAATATACCCTCAGATCTCAGGATGTAATCTAATTTGCATCTAATAATTGAACTTCCATTTCAACTTGATTTCCATCAGATCTCAGGATGTAATCTAGTTTTGCATCTAACACAATTTGACTTCCACATCCCCCCTTCAGATGTTCTGTCTCCATTGTTTAGAGTTCATGTCTGTCTAATAGGACATTCCCACATCAAAAGATCTAATTAACATGGCGCCTTTCATCAGACCGTTGGGAATACATATTCACACAGAACAACAAAAACCAAAAACAAGCTAGTTTCCCACATCACAATACACAAGAGGCTTTGTAAACAAAGGCTCATTGTATCAGATATATGCATCAGAAATAGGCATATTCTATAGCAAGGTTAAACAAGAGACAAATTTCTTCCCCTGGTCTCAGAAATAACGATTTCCAATCTCACAATATACACAATATTAAAAATAAGTGCACGTGCAATTATATAAATAAGTGCCCTGTGCTATATGCGTTAAATAAATTTATACCAAAAGTTTTTTAATAGTGATCCAGTCACACCAACATTGTTCTTATAGCCTCTCATAGTGAATTATGTTTAAAACAAAACAAAGCTGATTGTTTATGGAATTGCCTCATTAAAATAATCAAATATGTGCTAAAGTAAGCACTCCGATTGTAAAAACAATATATCTTTATACATTTAGAACTTCATTTGAAAATTTGAGGAAACATACAACATGTACAATATTTTCAACATACTTTTTGAATTTGCTTCAGAGCATTGTTGATGGAATCCACTTTTTATACTGTAATCTCTGAATAATTTCCAGCACCTGTGTGTGAGAAGATGAAAATGATTTACTGCCACAACATATGTCATAATATTTGTTTTTATTTATATAACGTGGCATAAACATAGGTAATTCCAGGCCATTTAAAATTTGTCTTTTCTTTTTTACTTATTCTTTAAGGTATTTTATGAATTATTATTATTATTATTATTATTATTATTATTATAATAGGTTGAAGTGGGCAGGTATATGGTAGTATGACATACCGCTACTTCTCCTACTGCTTTGATTGTAAAACTACCAATTTCCATTTACTTACATTTTCCATACCTCCGCTTCTAAATTTCCAGTTCGAACACTGATTATCATTATCATTGATTTGTAAGGAACGAACCGCAGCGCCGGAAAGTTTATAATTAATTTGCAAAAATCCAAAATATCTGGCCACAAAGGCCAACTACAATTCTAATTTTCAACATGTGTTCTACTAATTTTTTTGAACTTTATATGGAAAAAAACATGTATTTTTCAAGAATGGAATCCTTTCATAATTTTTTTAGTTAGTATTTCTTGCTTACTAATATTTTAAGCAAGAACAGGCCCTGAGTTATTTCTGCATGCCTAAAGCATTCTGCAATTATTGAAAAGAACATGTAACCTGCTCATTAGTTTTAAAATAGCACATAAAGGGCGTGATTTAAAATTAGTAACAAATACAGTTAATTCCAATTTGTAAATGCCAAAGCCATTTTGCAATGTTGGGTCATAAAAACTATTTTTTTATTACCATCCAGGGAAAATATTGCCTGTTTTTACATGTAGAACAGGTATGTCCAACTTTGCTTCGGACTGGGTTGTACCATCCTCCTTTGCACTCAATGGGGCACATGTGGAGTTGGACATATTCTACATCTGTTTTTTTTGCATAAGATTACATATTATGCATGCACACCAAAAAAATGTATGTATGTGTCTGTAACCAGATGTTGGGGCATCTTATACTTACAACTCCTTCACATGAAGAGGCAAGCATAGTTGCGGCTTAAGTACACCTGAACACAGGGCCGGTGCTAGGGTCCGTGGCGCCCTAGGCACATTTTCAAAATCGGCGCCCCCACCCTGCACACTTACAAAATAGTGTGTAAGTGTGCAGGGTGGGGGCGCCGATTTTGAAAATGTGCGTCTTTTCTTACCTGCTTCTAACTTGCCTCCTCTCTGCTCCGTCTGCTCCCCTCCACTCACTGACACTGTCGGGCCGTGATGATGATGTCACGCCCGACAGTCAGTCAGTGAGTGGAAGGGAGGAGACGGAGCAGAGAGCCGGCGGTGGTAGTGAGCAATAGTCCCTCTCCCCCTCCCTGTGGATCTATGTGAAGCTGTGCGGCGGCCGTGAAAGGTATGGTCAGCGGTCGCCGCACAGTTTTAAAGAAATTTTTAATCTGTGGCGCCCTCCAGGCGCCCTCCAGAGCCCAGCGCCCTAGGCAAGTGCCTAACCTTGTCTAATGGGAGCGCCGGGCCTGCCTGAACATAGATGCAGATACCCCTATCAGGAGCAGTATCTCTTGTATGTGCTAAAGGGCAAGTGCGAATCCTTAATGTCTCGGCTATATTATATGAATTCAGACATCTATTCACATTACTTTTGTGGCCCTGGCTACCCGAGTGGACCGCACATGTGCTTTGGATGCCTCCATTGCAGGTAGAGAACTACATCTCCCAGCATGCAGTGAGGAGGAGGAGCTTGTGAAGGAGCGGTTACAAAACAGTATCTGGGATTCTGAGAAGTATTCAGAGGGAAAGACATCCTGGAAGAGTCCCATGCAGTCTGTCAGAGAGAGAAAAACAGGAGTCTGAGAGATTTAAGAGACAGAGGGATTAAAGAGAGACAGAGGCACCCTGAGAGATTGGATAAGACTTCATAGTGGAGAAATACCTTACCAGGCACCCGAACTGAGAGGAGCAAATTGAATACAGATGCTGATTGATCAAATCCATGTTTACTTACTATTGATTTACTTGGTCTGTGCATTGTCTTATTAGTCAGGTAGGGAACAGATGGGGAGGCCTGAAGAACATTGTATTATACCCTTTTGGTGGACTGAGATATAATGATGCGGATGAAGTGTAGGGAAAGTTAGTTAGGGGATAGAGACTGAGTTTAATTTGTGAGAAACTGCACCAATTGACTTACTATTCTTTACCACATGTAAGAGAAGTTCATGTACCTGTTGGGGGAGGAGTCTATGTTTTTGAAGCAACTACATGGAGAGAGGATGTAACAAAAGTGCAAAGTATATGCCATCCTTATTTTGCAGCAAGGAAAGCCTACTGAATCCCGTGTTATTAGAGGAGAATAATATAGAACTATCCTTGCAGAGCATGTGTGCGTAATACTTGCTGCCACCTCCCTGCAGCTGCAGATCGCATGATCCGTTCCCCCCCTCCTGTCTTACCATATGTTTTTCTGTGTCCATCTCCTCCAAAGCCCTCACTATTGGTGTCTGTGTCTGTATAATCGCTGCCATCTCAATGTGTGTCTGTGTCTGTCTCCTCCCTGCCCTCTCTATGTATGTCTGTGACTGACAAGTCAGAAAGGACAAGCACTACATTACAGATGCCTCTACTACACAAGAGTCTGTCTATCCTACACGGCGCAGCTGAAAGAAGGTATGTGGGAGGCAAGGGGGGTTGTCTTAATGTAATGAGGAGGGTTGTCTTAATGTAATGAGGATGATAGCTTGGCAATTAATGTAATGGTGGACTGTGGGTGGGGGCTAATTATGTTATGGTGGATGTAGAAAGACTGGAGTGATAACTTTCAGTAGTAAAACAAACTGTGTTTGCTCAGCATGAAAAACATAACTAGAATGCAGAACAGAGGACAGGAGCTAACCAGCATGCATAGCCATTGACCTCACTTCCTGCCAGGCACTGGCAGGTCATACATTTGCATCCTTCCCTTCAAGAGATAGATAATAGAGATGTTCACTGACCCCTGTGTTCTGGTTTTGGTTTTGGATTTTGATTAACTTCGTGTTTTGGTTTTGGCAAAACCTCCCTTGTGTGTTTTGGTTTTGGTTTTGGATCTTTTTTTGTTCCTACATTATTATTAACCTCAATAACACTAATTTCAAGTCATTTGCAGTCAATTTTGACCACCTCGCAGGTCACAATATTATTTTCATACACTTTCAAACAAAGACTTGCACTTGATCAGAAGGCCATTGTCATGCCTGGGCATAAGACCACTAAATCCACCTCTTATGTGTGGAATTATTTTTACCCAAATCCTGACAACAGTTGGCTCGCCATTTTTAGCATTATCAAGCCACAGCCAGTAGAGGTAGGGACCTTAACCATCTAGGATCCTCATCCATATTATGCCATTTGAGGCGAGTTCATGGAAAGCTCTTGGGAAAATCAGAAACTTATGCTAAAAAAAATAACAGCAAGCAGCCCAGCATCAGCTACCTCCCTTCTCTCATCTAGATCCCAGCACCTGCAATCTACACCCCCAACACCTTCATCATCAATATCCTCACAAGTAATCCACATTAGTCCTGCATCCGAGTTGCTAATGCGAGATGACTCCTCCCCTATCCAGGACTCCTCAGAAGAATCCTTGAGTGTTAGGCCCATTGCTGCTGCTGAGGGTGGATCTTCAACCCAGAAGCAGACCTAGAAGAAGACTACTAGTAGTTTACAACAATTGACTGTTAAAAAATCCTTAGCAAGTATAAAATCTGTCACCCAGTCGTAAAGCGGATCACAGACGCCATGGTGACTATGCTAGTATTAGATCTGCGTCCAATATCCACTATTAATGTAGTTGGTTTTAGACATTTACTTGAGGTCTTGTGTTCCCGTTACCACATTCCATCACAACACCATTTTACTAGAAAAGCTATTCCTCACCTCTACCAGAAGGTTCGTAAAAATTTAATTATTGAGCTACAAAATGCCATTCTACGCACTGTACACTTAACCACAGATATGTGGACAAGCGGCAGAGGGCAAACTAAAGATTATATGACTGTGACAGCCCACTGGGTTGGTGATTCGCCTTCACCAGCAGGAACAGCAGCAGCATGTACCCAAGAATGTAACATTTTTCAGAAGCAGACTACTCTGTGTATCATCTGCTTCACTAAGAGGCATATTATTATTATTATTATTATTATTGTAGATTTGTAAGGCACCACAGTGCTCCACAGCGCAGTACAGTAGGGAAGACAAGAATATACATAAAACAAGACATAAATAAAACAAGTACAGACAAGGCAGACAAAATGAATGGAGAAAGGAAAACAAAGGGTATGGAGGACCCTGATTATTAGAGAGCTTACATTCTAAAGGGAAGAGGGCACAGCTGAAACAAGAGTAGCGAGTGTGGTTCAGAGTGGAGATTGGGATAGTTGTGAGGGTGCACTAGTGTGAATAGTGTTATCGAGGATAAGTTCACCTCTAAAAAAGAGATGGGTTTTCAATGAGCATCTAAAGATTTGAAGGCTGTGGCAAAGTCTGATTGAGCGTGGTAGGGAATTCCATAAGTGGGGAGCAGCACTGGAGAAGTCTTGAAGGCGGGAATAAGGGGTGGTTATCAGAGACGAGACAAGGCGCAGGTCAGAGGTAATACCGCTGACAACCTGTTTGAAAAACTAAGGGATGTCATTGCAACATGGCTTATCCTGCTTGGACTTTCCTGAGGATATGTGATTTCTGATAACGCCACCAATATTGTTAGAGCATTACAGGTGGGGGAAATCCATCACATTCCCTGTTTTGCTCCCACAATCAACTTGGTGGTACAGAACTTTCTTAATAATGACAATGACATGCAGGCAATGCTGTCTGTGTCCCGAAATATTTAGGGTCATTTTCGGGATTCTGCATCAGCATGTAGGAGAATGCAGCAGCTAGTAGAAGAATAGAAGTTAGGGGGAACGTACTTTAGTCCAGCACAGTGGAGGATTCTTTCCGTGTTGTGCAAAGTGCTGAAACCACTCGAAGTAGTCACCTGTGAAGAGAGTGCAGACACTGTTAGCTTGAGTCAAGTGGTTCCCCTCATTAGACTTTTTGAAAATCAGCAAGAGAAATTGGAGGAGGAAATGAAACAAAGCAATTCTGCTAATTATGTTGGACTTGTAGATTAAGTACTTTATTCGCTTCACAAGGATCCAAGTGTTATCAACATCTTGAAATTGGATCAATTTTTGTAACTGTGCTTGATCCTAGGTTTAAAAGCTATGTCTTTTCTTTCTTTACAACTGACCCAGATCTCAAGAGATGCAATAAACTCCTGGTCAGCAAGCTGACAGCTCAAATGGTACATGACGCAATGACGTCTCCTCCTTCAGTTTCTCTGGAAATTGCTGCTAAGGGAAAACTTAGCTTTCCAAAGATATGCAGTGGTAATGCAGAGGAGTCTGCACAACATTTTGACATTTGGTCTGGTCTAAAAGAATTGCCCAAAAATTGTGACAGCTCTTCCGTAAAATGAACTACAAATTCCATGAGGAAGGCCATTACTGGCAATTACATCAAAGTACACAGACTTCTGTGATGGTGGATTCCAGCGGGGAATATTTTGGGTAGAATGGCACCCAAAATGTTACCAAGCATACCAGCATCAGCTAGCTCCCTTCTCTCAGCTATATCTCAGCACCTGCAATCTACACTGTCATCATATTCACCCTCCTCAGTCTGTACATCATAATTTATTAGAGAGGTGTTTTTTTCTTTTAAAAGGTACAAGCTTTTTATAAAATTTTTGCTTCCCTGACTTAAAACCACTATGCACTTGAACATAGACTTTAGCACATGAGGTAGAGGGATTAGTATCATCATGACTGAGACTAGAGAGTGACAAGAACAATGCCACCCCTCCTGTTTCTGTATGAGCTATGGCACAGTAAAATGTTACTGGAGACTTTTAAGAACACTTACAGCCCTATTATTACAATTACTGTTTCAGCACTGAACCCTGCCACCTCTCCTGTTTCTGAGTGAGCTAAGGTACAGTAAAATGTAACTGCAGATTTAGACCAAGATTGCCAGCCTTATAATGACAATTAGCAATGGAGCTCTCCTCTTTGTGTGTTACCTATATAACACAGTACAATGTGACTGCAAATTCAGAAGACCAAGCCTGCCAGCCTTATTATTTCTATTTCAGCAATGACAATTATCAATGAAGTAATGGAGTTCTCATGAATGTCACTGGAGACTTTGAAGAACACTGCTACCACTGCTCTTTCTATTCTACCTATGACGCTGCCCAACTGCTCTACAGACTGCCAAGAACTGTGCTAGCCATTTTGTGTGCCTCTGTGAAATGGTGCTGGATCACCGTGGTGGGCGGTAGTTATAGAATCCAAAACTCGCGAGATCCGACAATGTAACAATGATGTTTGCCTCGTTTTCAAATCCAAAGGTGCGCGAAAGTGCGGCTCGGCTCGGTACTCGGATCTGCTATGTTTGGGCGTGTTCGGTTCTCGGGGAACTGAGCCTGAGCATTTCTAATTGATAATAGGTTAGGCCTAAAGTGGCAGTAGGGTTGGATGGGGTGACAAGCTAATGGGAGAAAGGACCATGGAAGAATTACCACTAAGCTACAAAGTCCTGGAATTTCGGGTTATGCTTGTAAAGTGTGAATGAGTTCAACCATAGTTAGATTGTTTGCTGAAGGAACTTCCTCAGGCACACTCAGCAGGTGGTGATGGTTACACTCATAGGTAGCGCCCTCAGCTTGTACCTGTTGAGATGAACAGATTCTCTGAGGACAGTTGCAGGTCTATCATATACACAAGGAGTCTGCATTTGCACAGCTTGACCTGAAACAGATGTGGGAGATGATGTGCTGCTGGGTCATAACTTCTTCTGTTGGATAGTCGCTTGTAGGTAAGTAATGTTTGTATTCGTGTTTGTACTTGCTGTTGCAATTGTTGCCTTGTCACAGTGCTGAAAGTCTGGGTGCAGAGCGACAATAACCGCTGGGCAGGTGATGGCAAACCATCCCGTAGTTTGTTTATTATGTTAAGCAATGCTGCAAAGATATCAGTGTGCATTTCTCCAACAGGAGCTCCTTCTGCTAATCCATTGGAATGAGGTGTCGGATGGACAGTGTTATGAATTTGTGACCTCTTAGGATAGCTCCATTGCTCATCTCTCATGGCAAAGAAGGGGTGCAAATCCTGCAAAATCTCTCTAGAGGACTGGGGCCATTCTTGTAAGATGATTTGAGACAACCGTTGGCACAGATCATCCGCAAAGGTTGCACGCTGTAGCTCATCCATTCGGTTGGAGGATAGTATAGACATGACATCATATATATCTTCAACTTGTGGGTAAGAAGGCCCGGGAGAGAGCATTATCCACAAATAATTCTTTGCCACAATTGTATATGACATACAGATGGTATCTCTGTAAATTGAGCATCATTCTTTGTATGAGGGCAGAAGCATTATGTAGATGCTTCCTCAGTATGGTGATTAGTGGATGATGGTCCGTCTCAACATTGACAGGACACTCATATATAAAGTCAGGGAACTTGATAAGAATATTCAATTTCCTAATATATTATATTCACTTTCAGCCATGTTTTTATCTTGTTATTAGTGAACAAAAGTAAGTTCCTTCCCCCACCTCATGCTATAGCATGAGGCTGGTGGAGGTTGTGTGAAAACCTGAGAAGCAACTCGTTTAGCATATCAAACACTGTGAGCCACTTCCTGTGGAAGGGGAAGGTTAACTCCACCCAGAAGAAAGGTATTATCTCATGTAACAAGAGGAAAAGCAACTCTCTTTCTTCACAGCTCCCACCCTGATAGGACACAGACTCACACAGATCCCAGCTGATGCAAACTGTAAGTTGCAATGGAGGTTTGTGTATAACTGAGGTGGCCTGGAAGGCAATTTATATTATAGGATGGCTAATATGTGAAAATAGATTATAGTGCATTTTGAATGGAATGTGAATGGAAAATGTGTAGCTACAAGGCTTGTAAAAGTTATATTGAGTTTTGTTCAGTATATGTGGAGTTTGAATGGAATTGTCTTTGAGAGCACATTATTTGAAGTGCTTGGTTACAAAGTAAAACATGTTACACTGCGAATGCATAGTCTGTTTACTGTGTAATGGAAGTTAGCATATGATAATTGAGGTTGTATGATACATGACTGTGTAGATTGAGGTTTCATAAATAGGAATGCATTTCCATTTGAGATATTGATATAATTGAACAGTATAGCTACATATAATGGTAAGATGACTGACAATGTGTTAATTCCTGCAATGCTGTGCAGTTGTGAAACTATATTATACATTCAATTTATGAGACACAGTAAAGAAAGATTTTGGTGTTTCAATGGAATATATAGAGTTTGTATCCTCTGTCTTTGGTTCTAGAATGGATTGTGGAATGACTGAAGGTAGTTTGTAATGTGAATCTTTTGCAATAATGCGGTTTATTGCTGAAGAAATTGAGTTTGTAAGATTAAATTAATATGGCATCAATGTAATTCCATGTTTTCAAGATGGCTGCCATTGTAAGTTAATGTGATCATCATGATTAGACAAAATGGCTTCTTTGTGAGGTAAATAATGTCTTTGTTGTGATGCTAGAAGTTTTCGTGTGAGTGGAATGCAGATAGTGTGTAATGGCTGAATAAATGGTAGAAGTTTGTATGTGAGATAAATGGAGTTTATATGAAAGATAAATGGAATTTATAGTGTGAGATGTTTTGAAAAGGATGAAAGAGTGAAATGTGTTTTGAATGCTTAAAAAGGAGTCCAGCATGAGACTGTGTCTCTTCCCCCACAGCTCCCCCCCCAAACACACACACACACACACACACACACACACACACACACACTACAAAAGCCCATCACACATGCTTCACAATAGGGACTGATTTATACTACGCTGTTCCACCACACAGTGCAACCTTATTCACACACCTTTACACCACACAATAGCTAAGAAACAGACACATACAATGACTTGTATATTTATAAAACAGATAATGAATATAATGTATTGTATGAACATCTATGCTATACCACCCATGTTAATAGAGCAATTGAAACCTGTTGAATTTGTATAAATATACTCTGGATATTATTTTATAATATATAAATCTATATATAAATATATAAATAAATAAATAATAATAAAAAATAATATATATATATATATGAATTTTACAATTTGAATGTTAATTAAGAATAGAAAACATCTTAAATGAAGCTACATCTTGTGTGCAGTTTTTCTTGAAAATATAAGCATACATTTATTATATATAAAGTGGTCCTGTGGATTTAAGGGAAAATAAGATCTATATTTTTTTAGGTTAAATTAGAATAACCTTTGCGAGGCGTTAGTTAATGATAATAGTCATAAATAACGTTATTAAATGGGTTTCAACACATTTGCTAGGCTATTAGGACTCATATGCCCTGGTATTACCCTTTGACAGAACTTGTGCCAGGCAAATACTAACGCTAAAAGTTATTTTTCAATCTGTCCATATCATGATTCAATCTCAGTCAGTGCTCTGCAGGAGAAGGTTATGGGACTGTAATTTTGGAGACATACTACATCCAGTCTGTGTTGTGAGGCACCTGCAGAAATCACCACATTAAATGCAAATAAAAGTACTGAGGTACTGGAGGGCTTGTTAACATGTATTTTAACTTTGTAACTGCAGTGTGCTGTGGCTCTTGCGAGCACCATTCTGTATATTGGTGTAGGAGCTGTCTTAGGAGTGCAGTTGTCTCACTGTAGTTGGGAAAAAGTTTCAGAAGGTAGTTTGTCATTCCCAGCAATCACTGAAGACTGAGTTTGTCCTCAGGAAATGACATTTGCTGAATGGCCGCCATATTTCAGAGTCTGGCTTGAATCCCATGTCCGTGAGGAGGTGACCCACATGTGGAATTTCTAACTTCTGGAACCTGCATTTGTGTGGGTTGAGCTTTAGGTTTATGGCACGTATCCTTTACATCCCCTGACAGAGGTGCTCATCTTGTTCTTGCATGTTGCAACCCCAGATGATGATGCCATCGACAATGATTTCACACAGGTATTCTGCAAACAGCTGTTCCATGTATCGTTGAAAAACATCACTGCCGGTCATCAGACCACAAGGCATACGCAAAAAAGCGTAGCATCCAGCGGGTGTCATAAACGTGGTGAGCATGGATGACTCTTTATCCAGAGGTATCTGTCAGCTGATAAAATGGTTTAAAAAAAAAAGTTTCAAGAACAGATTTCATAATACACAGCCTAACTATTTTGATGTCATCACTTCTGAGATATCCAATAACTTGGGCAGTTTATATGCAGGTGTTCAGCCTAATTTGCTAACTTGTATTGACATGGAAGGATACAATATTGAACTAGGGTCCTTCAAGATCACCAAAAGAAATTCTTGTGTTGGCCCATCCAATAGATGAACTAAATTTTCGAAGAATAAGTAGAAACATGAATAGTGGAGGAGTTGCCTTGGAGGGTGGTTTTTTTTTACCTCTAACTTCCCCAACTGTGTCCCTAATTATAGTTCCGTTTCAGTAAAATGGTTATAGTTTTCTGTAACCCCAAGTTCTCTCCATCTCACTTGCATTACTATCTCATCAAACAAGGTAATGTAATGTCCCCATTTGACATAGAAATGTCTTCTATCGCAATACAGGAAGTCCAACAATTCAGTCTTGACTTCACTAACTATAGGAGAGACAACAGATATTCACTTATCCAAATTTGCTACAATGCTAATAATTGAGAAAAGTGGGTTTTTAGTGTTATTGGGGAGATCATCCTTCCATTCATCAAAAGGTGAAAAAATTCAAGGGTTCCTAACTCATTCCCAAATGAAGAAGGAAAGAATGGTTGATAAAAAAATACAATCTTATTCCAATACTTCGATATTTATGGGCATTTCCATAAGTTGTGAGTTAGAGTAGCCTCTTGTCATTTGCATTTCAGGCAGACACCTGATTCATTAGCAACTAAGGACCTAATTCATCAAGGCACGCAACTGAGCGCAACGTGCGGTGGTTTTCAACATATGTAAATCAGCTCTATGCATTCCCAAATTCATTAAAGGCATGAATCACAAGATACGGGACCTGTTAAATTCGGATGTAGGTCTGCTGTGCTCTACTACACAATACAGTGCAAAATACGTTCAAATCCTATGTGGATTATAAATTTACAAGAGAACGTACAGGGAAAAAAAAAATTATAGAATTAATGCCACCAGTTAATAATAAAGTCGTTAATTATAAAACAGTAAAAAAATGTTTTGTTCCCCATTAAATATGTTTATTAGGATGATGTTAATGTCTACTGAACATAAAATAATTTTTTACAGTTGCTCCTAATTGCAAACACATGTTAGAGCATCTTTATGAGACTATCATCACTACTAATCAGGACTTAGACTAAATGTGCCATGCCTAGAGCTGAGCCTGAAAAACATAAGCCCTATTTACTGTTAAATGTACCTCCTGAAGTCTAGTCAAACTTAGTCCCTTCAGGGTTTACTCAGTGTGAGCTAGTACTTTAGCAGGTTCTCTGAGCTTGGGAAATTCATCTTTCATGCTGTCCACACCTTGGAACAGAGATGTTCTGTGTTGGAACCATTTAAGTCCAAATAAAGATATCTTCTTTTCAATTTGTTTGTGCGTAAAAAGTTTCTAACTCATCTGGTAGTGAAATATCTATCGTTGATTTCAACTGTTGTTTACTCTTGATATAATGACGCCTTTGTAGATCCTGTAGCTGCTGAAAACTATAAAGGGAGCTTCCAGGATCAAAGATGTCTCTGATGGCTGTAATACCTTTTCTATTCCAGATTTTATATATCACATTTGACATTGGTGGAGTAAAATCTGTGTTTCCCCAGATTGGTAGATATTTAGTATATCTGTAGTATATATCTGTAGTCCCTATGTACATTTTATTAATGGCTATCCATGCATTAAAGGTATCTTTAAAAAAGAGATTTTGGGAAAACTGGGCAGTATACCAGTTTTCGATAAATGAAGAAGACCTGCAGGGGAATATGGGTTAAAAATTTCCTCCACTATAAATCTATTAGTAAAATGTTCCAATCGCAGCAACCAATCCAAGATGTACTGAAACATGACTGAACGGGTGATTAACAGTATATCAGGAAAACTAAGTCCTCTTTGCTTTTTTCAGCAGGGTTAATCTGTTCCTCGCTCTCCTAGTTTTTTTCTGTTGGCATATAAAGCGGAAAAATACATTAGTACATTTAAGAGCATCAGACTTGCTAATACTGATAGGGAGCATTTATTTGTATGCGGTATGAGGGTTTAGGAATATAACTTTATAATCATTTTATAGCCAGTGAACGTACTAACAAATAATACAATATCGATAATCTCTGGTATCAAAATGGACAGGTTGGATATAACTAGCAACATATAATCCGCAAAAAGAGAACATTTTATTTCTATATGGCCTGTGCAGATTCTCAAAGGGCTATAGCTAGCGGCTCTAAAGCAATTACAAATAATAAAGGTGATTGAGGACAACCTTGGCATGTGCTTCTCTACTATGTGAAAATGAGATGAAATATATCTATTCATCATAATTTGCATTGAGGGTTTAGTGGATAACCTTTCTATCAATTGGATATACTGTAGCGGAAATCCAAATCTATGGACTGTTTCATAGAGGAGGTCACACACCACTAAATCAAAGGCCTTTTCCCAGTTTGGGTAACTGCCTAAACCTTTCGTATATTGAAGACTGAATTTCTACCCCATATGAATCCTGGCAGGTTCATACATATGATTCCTGACAAAAACAGTTTTAATAGCTCGGCAAGAATTTTAGCGCATATTTTATAATCAGTATTCAGGAGTGAAATCGGCCTATAAGATGCTAGCAGTTCTGCGTATTTCCCTGATTTTGGTAAAACTTTAATCATTTCAAATAAATAGGTAAGCACATTTTCTATAATGATAGTATTGTAAAATTGCTTGAATGTGGCTGTAATGTTTTGGAAAATTCACCACTGAAGACATCTAGGCCAGGAGATTTTAAGGGTTTCAAATGCTTTATAACTGAAATAATTTCTTTCTCTGTTATTGGTTGGTAAACATGAACACCCTTTGCATTGTGCTTTTGGGGTAATTTAATGTGTTTCCAAAATAGTTCTTTATTTCCACTCTTTGGTATAAAGATGTACCTAGAACTCCTTTGGAATGTTTATGATTTCATCTCCATTGTATTTTAGAGTGCCTGTACTGTCATGCAAGGATGCTATAAAGGTATTGGTTCTGTCGCCTTGTAGCAAGTTAGAAAGTAGCCAACCTACTTTATTGCCATGTTTGTGAAACAGAAACCTACCATGTTTTTATGTCTATTCCCTGTTAGCTCAAAGCTGTGAATCGAAATTCACTTTCTTTTCTTTGTACTTAAATTTCTTGCAAGGTGTTGATTTGTTTTTCATAGTCTGGAATACTTTGGTAATCTGCGCTGTTTGGTAATCTTCAGATTGGTCCTTTTCATGTTTTTTTTGTACATTAAATATTTTCCCCCTAAGGACCAGTTTGGCTGCCTGCCGGTATAAGATGAGGTTTGTCAAATCTCCATTGTCTGTTTTTACTTGTTCTATTGGCAGTCTCTAATTTTACACTAGTCACGGCATGAACCGAGAAGCCAATAATTTCAGCTTTAACGATATTGGTGGACAATGTGTCGAAAAATAGGAAAATAATCAAGTCTAGAAAAGTATAACGTATTGAGGCTTATGTATATTCTAGATCCACTGGATGTCGTAATTTCCGAATGTCTGCAACTTGTAGAAGTTTGGAGAAATATTAGATGTCTACTTTATTTTGGCATGTTGGTCCACTAGAAGAACTACATTTGTCCAATTACGTTTAGGCAATTATATTAAAATCTTCTACTATTAACAACTAGGAGTCTAGATACTATTTCTAAGAAAAACTCTTTATCATACATGTTCGGGGTGTAAAGGTTACATACTATATATGCCTAGTATATGCAACAGTAATTTGTAATAGGACATAACAACCTGCTGTGTCCGTATATTTATAACTTTTTAGTTGGACTCCCTTACACATCAATACAGCGACCTCTCTGGATTTAGAAGAATAGGAGAAATAAGTGACTACCCTTTGTCTATTAAGCATATTCAATGTTTCATGTTCTAAGTCTGTCAAGTGGGTTTCTTGGAGAAAAGTGGTATCGAAATTTAATTTTTTAATGCAGGTTAAAACTTTTCTCTTTTTGGCATGGAAATTCATTACATGAACTAAGTTTTAGTTCATTTAGCATAGCTTATTCAGTATTATGTGAATATTGAGTTCCAAAATCTATCACCCCTCCTCCCCTCTGTTGTCCAGGCGCGGGCTGGCATATATCAGTCCGGGGGGGCACAAAGGCGGCCGCATCACATGACACACGATGCGGTCGCGTCCAATGACGCGGCCGCATCGCGTGTCTTGTGATGCGGCCGCCTGTGCGCTGACATGGCATGTGGCCGTGGCTCAAAGTCAGGTAATTTTCTATCCCAGGGGCGGCCGGCCTTCCGGCCGGCCATAACCGCGCTACAACTGAGCGGACCGGGGGACCAATGCCCCCCTGCCACCCGGGCCAGCCCGCCCCTGCTGTTGTCTACATATTTAAATAAAAACTATAATGTACTGGGCCTTATAAAGCATAGGATATAAATATTTGAAAAAAAAACAAAAATATTTTAAACATGAAAATAAAGTGTGAAAGTATGGTTATTATACAACCACAGTGATATTAACACACACAACATCTGTATAGTAAAATACAGAAGACTAGCAAAATATTAAGGACATTCTAAGGGAATACATGTGTCAAAAGAGCAAAATAGCTCATAAAACAAATAGGCCCATAATGACAACAATTTCAATCACAAATAGTATTGATCCAATCATAGACTCAAGGTCAATGATCCATCAAGCTTATTTGGTAGGTCAAGTACAACATCAAATACAAAAGCAGATATTGTGCCAAGTGAGAAAAGTTCACTAGATCACTCCTAATAATTCAGTTCTGTTTCTAAAGCACATGTCAGAGTAGTGAACCGTAAACATAATCTAAACATTCCAACAGTCACAATGGTAACATTGCAAAGGGAGCATCAATCTTAAATGCTCAAAGTCCAGTCTTAACGGGTAATCAAGTATACTTACCCGTGCGTGTACAAGCGTCCATTACATATCTTGATGACATATCGTCATCAGATATTATATATCCTGTGAATCTTCAAACTTGCAATATACAGTATGTTTTAAATATATCCTCACCAGAATTTGATTTACCTCTATTATTCCACCAATTCATTATTTAATACATTTTTGATTTTACCATCCTTGTTTTATCTTATCATTTGTTGGTATTTTTTTGGTTAGAAGAGGGGGTGCTCCAAAACTTTAGCTCATGGCCAATTTAATACTATAAGCCTGGATTGTTTGAAACAGAAGCACTCCTAATCCACAAAATGCTATTTAAAATGATCAATTCTATATTAGATTATTCTTTAAAAAAGTTAAAATAAAAATAGCCACGTACCCATAAGGCTGACCAGATATTATTCTATTTAATCATTGCTGTTAAGCCTACTTTGAGCAATTTAACGTAATTTGGTTAGGTTTGAGTTGAATTCCTGTTGTAGTGATATTTGTGATATTTATGAATATTTTTGAATATTTTATAATTTACAACCACTAATTTGATGTATTCATATATAACAGAGAGGGATATCACTATTTCATCTTTTGAATTATCCTGCATATTTAACATATGAAGTGTCCGTTATTTTTTCACTTACAATTAAACCATCACTGTACTGTATACCATTCTACAAACCAATTCCGCTTAAAGATTCAAATTAATGTTTGTTAATCAACCTCAGTTCAGTAAGGGCTGTATTAAGTCCTGGGTTAGCATTTATGTTTCTGATGTAGATTCCCCACCACACTTTGGGCTAGATTTGCTAAAGTGCCGGTTTGGTGTAAGATTTTTCAACAGCATTAGAGGAATGACCCTCCCCCCCCCCCCCCCCAACATCACTTTACTTTTGCTGCGATTTTGCATGAGAATATGGGCTTGTAAATTTACTTTATGTTCAAGCCAGAGTAATTGTATTGACACTGCTATTTTGCACTCCAGTTGTTGTTAAGGGACCATATGCGATCTACAAGTCACATATCATTAACCGGAGCAATCGCATACTAGTTTAATCATTAAAACAAAGGATATCTGTTATTGGGAGACACTGTGCAGCAGTAAGTGGTCTCCAGGTGACAATACTGCTTCAGAAATATGAGACTGCTGTCTTAAAGATAATGTTCCAATAAACTTTTCTGGAAACAAAGATCAGCCAGTGAGGGTGAATTTTTTTAGGAAATATGGCCCAGCACTAATAGAGAAAGCTGTGTATTCACTAGTAAAAATATTTTATTGGCTATGTTAGCACAATTTAAAGGGTATGGCTTGCTTGTGCTCCCTACTAAGAGCAGAACAGCCTGCTCAAATAAATAGAATAAAGTCTGTGTGAAGGAAGACAGATGTAAGATGTTAATGTTGGCAAAGTACCTTTCATCCGCAGTTTAGCTGTATGACACAAGATGGAGGTATCTGGTGCCGATTATCGGTCTAGCCTTGTTAAAGATATCACTCTCTGCTTGTCTGCTCTGTCGATAGTCTCGCCAGAGAGGCTACCCTGATAGCCTGGAGCCGGAACAGTAGTGGCGGCTATGCGCCTAGAGATCCGCCGACACGTGGGCTGTCATTCGACGGTCGAAGTGACCAAGTAATAATGCAGGATCACGCTCCCTCCACACCTTAGGGGGAATTATTAGGTGTAACTGCGGTGAGGGAAGACGCTGGTAATGCAGAGATGATGATGAGTCTCCTCTGTGAGCTCACGGAGACCACAATGTGCCACTTTCAGCTCCCAAGCCACGCCCCACCTGTTTCTACAGACAGAAATCCTGAAAACATGACCTGTTGGTAGATCTTGAGGACTTGGTTTGAGCAGCTATTTTTGTGTGTTTCAGCTATGTCTTTATATGAGCAGAAAAAGTTGATTATGTCCGCAGCACTACACTGCTATGTATTCTCCATTGGCTAGAACTTTATCCAGAGACCAGTTTGTACCTACAATCAGCTAAAATAAACAACTGTGTCTAATGAAATAAAAACATAACTGAAAACCACAGAAGGAAGTCAGAAAGATAGAGCAATATACATATATATATATATATATATATATATATATATAGTAAATAATTCCAGGAGGCCATGAACAACCCATTGATTTAAAATCATCTGAAGGTGGAAACTTCTTAAATCTTTTTTTTTTTACCTTTAATTTTTCCATTATCAATGCTAAAAAAATAAACTGTCAGGACCTGCATCCTGCAGCTCCTATCTGCAGGTACTTCGTTGGACTTTTTGTATATATTGTATCCTGCCTGTAGTACCACTGTCCACTAAAGGGGCCACTGTGGTACTTAGACTGTTCTTACCTGCCTCGTTATTGCTGGAAACTTAAACACCTGCTTCTGGCCTATATAAGCCTGCCTGTCCCAAGCAACTTTGCCAGATCATCTGTTGCATTTACCTGTGTTGCTGTTCCTGTTCCCTGGCTCCTGTTCTCTGGGTTCCCAGTACATCTATCTGCAGATCATCTCAGCCACTTGTCTACTCCAGTATTCTGTGGTAACGCTCTGCAGATTATTGCTACCTGTTGTCTACAGTTCCAAGCACATCTATCCGCAGACCATCTCAGCCACTGTGTCTACTCCAGTATCCTGTGGTAATGCTCTACAGATTATTGCTACCTGTTGTCTGAAGTTCCCAGCGCATCTATCCATAGATCATCTCAGCCACTGTGTCTACTACACTATCCTTGTGTATTATTGTTACCTGTTCTACTCATCTCACCACCTTTCCAGAAGTATCCAACCATGCAACCCGCAGGCTACTCGTCTCACCACCATTCCAGAGGTATCCAACCCTGCAACCCGCAGGCTACTCCTCTCACCACCTTCCCAGAGGTATCCAACCCTGCAACCCACAGGCTACTCCTCTCACCACCTTCCCAGAGGTATCCAACCCTGCAACCTGCAGGCTACTCGTCCCACCACCTTCCCAGAAGCATCCACCCCTGCAACCCACAGGCTACTCTTTTCACCACCTTTCCAGAGGTATCCAGCCCTGCAACCCGCAGGCTACTCTTCTCACCACCTTTCCAAAGGTATCCAACCCTGCAACCCGCAGGCTTCTCATCTCACCACCTCTTCCAGAGGTATCCAATCCTGCAATCCACAGGCTACTCATCTCTCCACCTCCTCCAGAGGTATCCACCCTGCAACCCGCTGACAACTGCATCTCTCCATCGCTTTACAGCATTGCCTGTTTCACTGTTAAGAACTGTGGTTATATTACTGCCTTACCAGTTTTGCACCCTGAACCTGTATTACCTGTGTTTCTAATAAACTACTTTGTTGTTAAAGTAATAAAATAATTCCTTCAGCAAAAGAAACTTTAAGAGTAAAATTATATCATTGTTTATTTACAAAAGAAAAAGCTTGCGCTCATTTTCAATCTCTGAAAACTCTGGTCATCCAACAGACCAGACAATTACTTTTTGTTCCAGCAAAAGTAGGTTGTACTACAATTTACAAATATCATATTACAATTGGCTGAGAAGGTATATAGGCCTATCCTGATCCTTTTGGCTTTCCTGGATGCAATGGAGAAATTGAAGAAGTCTGTGTAAGTCTTTGTTCAACATCTTGATTGGAAACATCTGTTCTTTTTAAATTAACTCCTTTATTCCTGTTCATATCCCTCTCATCAGCTCACGTGCAAGGCTCCAATTGACATAATAATACCACATCATCATAAGTAACCCAGCTACTTTAACTTGCCACTTTGAACATATTTGGAAGTCACTGTCCACCACTAGCCTCCAGGAAATTCATTTAAAGGTAGTTCACAGAGCATATATCCCACAAACAAGGCGTCGCTTTATGGTTGAGGGGGAGACTGGTTTTTGCCCGAAGTGCAAGTCTCAAAAGGCAGACTGTTTGCATAACTTTTGGAGCTGCAGGAAGAGCAAGAGATTTTGGTATAAGCTGGTAAATTATATTAATCACGTTTTCAAAACACAGGTCTCATTGGCCGCAGAACCCCTTATGCTGGCCGATTTCTCCAACTGGAAGGATCTCTTACCGTCCTCTGATATTCTGGCGGCTCTGATTGTAATTGTAACAGTAGCAAAACAGCTGATCCTAAGACATTGGGTTTCACCGGTATCCCCGACTCTGGGAATACTCAAGATGGAGATTTTAGATATCATATACTTGGATAGGAGAGCCACTCTCCCGGATATAGAAAAAGGTGGTCTGAGGTTCCAGAGAAAATGGGGCTTATACATCGAATCGCTGGAACCCTCGGTCCAGCAGAACATCTTTAGATAGTTTGAATACACTACCTGGTATTTACTTAAACAATTAAGTTAGGGAAAAAATAAATAAATGCTTGGATGGATAAATGGAACCACCTAAAAACTCTGAAGACGTAGACTTCCTTTTAATTAAAGAAAGGTCTGACTAATACTGTATGCCATATAGCTTAATAAAAAAACAACTCCCCCCCTCCCCTCCTTTCCTTTCCTTCCCCCTCATTTTATTCCATTTTATTTTATTTTACTTTATTTCATTTCATTTCAGTTGTGTTTATTTCCTGATAGTAGTTCGTAGTGATCAGCTACACTCATATATGCAGATGTATAAGATTACTCAAAATGGTTTCATGAATCTTAAATAACGCAATTTCTCAGACGTTGTCAATATTTGATGTTTAACTATAATGCCAAATTGTCATGAATATCTTAATTGTATCTGAAAACTTTGGAATTTGTAACACAAATGTCATTTTTAATTTGCTATATTTGTATTTAAGGAAAATAACCAATAAAAAAAGATTTATAAAAAAATAATACCACATCAAATAATAATGATATACTAAAATAAAATAAAACAATGCAAATATTTTCATATTAATAAATTGTTTTCACCCAAAGTAAAATATCTTTGACAGTCCCTCATTTAAAAGTTCTCTAAACTATCACACAATATTATGATTACAAGGTTTAATTTGTTCATACAGTTCTATAATTTCTTCCCTTATTCACTCTCTTAATTTCTCTACTTAATGTTTTCTTACAAAATTTCATCAGTACTGGTATACATTTTAATACAAAATAAATAACTAACAATATTCCTAATATAAAAAAAAAATCTTGAATTGAAACCATGTACCAAAAACTGAAAAATTATTATTATATATTGTTTTTAATCTAACAATGAAAACCTTGTATCTACTGCAGATAATGTCATGTTATATATATCTTTGCAAAATCTCTCTTTACTTTTATTACTTCATCCATATAATTATCTTCTCTAGATTATGTTTCATTTATCAAAAAAAATACAACTTTATGTTTCATACTTCATCTGTAATATTACACAATAACCTCTTGTTTGTGCAGTAAAATAATTTAAGATCAATCTATGTTCTATTAACTATATTTAAAAAACTTGAAGTTCTTTTGCAACATAACAAAAGGTTTCATCATACACATTTGATATTTTATCAATCAATGTAGCTAAACCTTGGATATAAAACCAATTCATATTTCTATGTGCAGTGCCTATAAATTTTAATATAATCCATATTTGTACACCAGTTGATTCACTAATAAGTTGTGATACTGGTTGTTGCTCACTCTTTTCATCACTTCTTTCCTTTCTTTTTATAGTCAAATATCTATTAAATACTTTTTTGATACAATTTCCTTTAAATCATTTTGTGTAAATACATTAACAACTGGAATCACCTAACCTAGATAACATATTTTACCTTAATTCAATGGTATACACTTATATGCCTTACTTCCACATTTGTAATATATTATCTAATAAAATACATGGTATTGCTACATATAATATATCTATGTATACAATATCTATAAACTTTCTGTGCTTGTTTTTCTCTAACTGATCTTTACAATCACCATCTTGTAACATTATGATATTTTATTTTCATGCTACTGTTCCTAAAGATCTCTTTGATCCAACATATCTAAATTTTAGATTTATTTTTAAATGCAGGACTTTTCCCAATTTTACCTAGATGTTCATTTCTCTCATCTATAGGTCTATTAGTAAAATTTATACATATAACACTTTCAGTAAATACATGTGGCAGCAATTTTAAATAAAGAGCTCATGTTTCATTATATTTCCCAGCAACTGGTCTTTCCTCTGGCAAATTAAGCAACTCTGTAGGATTTAAAGGTATTGGCAACAATTCAACATATTGGTGTCCATGTAGTGTATGTGTCCATATCCAACAATTAGTTTAATTGCTCGTCCTATCAAACCATTGTACACAATTTCAGGAAGTTATTACAATATTGACATATACATATTTCAATTGACAGTCTGTGATTACAATCTTCAGGTTTATCTCCAATTACTTATCTTTTAATTCTATCTTATATGTGTCATTATTGTATGTGTTATTAGTTATGAGTAGAATGAATGATGAAGACAGTTCTGATTCTCTATTTTTACGACTATATGCCCCCATTTCCTCAAAACCACTACTGGATCTTACCATCAGGTCCTCATAACCAAATGTCCATAAAAAAAATAATATATCGTATAACAATAAAAATAAATCATGCCTATAGCGGTGACAACAATAATAATAATGATATTTTCCTTTGACTTCTGGGTCAGATTCTTCTTCCTGAACCACATCTTTATCCAAGTCCTGAAAAAAAATTGTTATATATGGTTCCAAAACTTAATGAGTCTCTGCGTCTCTACAGGTCACTGTCGGATCGACTGCCTTCTTGTAGTGGGGTATGTGAATCCAAGTATCTTGTTTCAGCAACTTTCAATGCTGTGGTTATTCCCATCGAGCTGTCAAATAACTAGAACATTAAAAATTTCTGACCATAACATTTTTCCTGGTTGTATACTGACAGTTCTCAATAGGCATTTGTAATACAATCAGTTTCAAAGTCTCTTGTTGCTTTTGTAACTGCTTACTCATCTCATTCAGGTACTTAACAGTTACATCTTGAATGCATTTGAAAAGTCTCTTGCGGACTGATAATAATATTGGGTTGTCTTCTGAACAAAATCTCATATGGTGAAAAAAATTGAATGGAAGTCTGGGAGTGGTTCTGATACTATAAAATATTAGAGATAAAACCTCTAATTAAATCATCCCTGTATTCTTCATCACTTTACTCAGTGTATTTTATATACCACTAAATCGTTTCAGTAACTTGTTATTTATTCTTTAGTAAAATACATTTTAAAAAAAAAAACTTACACATTGAAATGTGTACCTCTGTCATTCTCAATCATTGGTGATATACTGTATCTATACACAAATTCATATACCAATTTATTTGCTGTAAATACTGCAGTGCAACTTGCAGTGGAATTACACTTCTATCCCACTTAGAAAACATATATACAAACATTAGAACATACTGTAGACATTTTTTTTTATTTGGATGAAGTCAATTTTATATTACCTGGAATAAAATCTCTGCAGGAGGGATATGTGATGGTTCTACAGATATGGCTTTACCTGGATTCTTACCTCAGGCAAATAAAGCATGAACCAGCCTCTTTACCTGCATGAGAAGAGAAGCCAGGTGCACACCAGTAGGCCTGAAGTCCACACATACCCTACTTATCTAAATGAGTCAGACCATAGGCTGCTTCTGCCAGTGCTGGTAGGTAAGCCTTTGGGTCCACTGATCTATCTTTACCATCTTTCCATGTACCATTGGTATCTTGTACACATCCCTTCAACCTCCAGAGTGCCAATTCCTGTGAATAACAAAACCTTTACATTCTGATTTAATTTCTGGTCAGTAATTAACTGAAAAAACAACAAATTCAAGCCCTGTTAAGAAATGTTAATTAGTAATGGACTTCTTACTACACCTATTGTAACTTCATCTGTCCTTTTATTACCTAATGCAATTGATCAGTATTACTTGTGTGATCTTAACACTTAATCACTGCCTGCAATGACATCTGAATAGCATCTAGCATCTTCTTCACATGTTGAAAATATGCTATCGAAGTACTTACTATAGTTAGACAATCTCTAAATCACCACAATGCACAGAATACATATCTACTATCTGTGTAGATGTTTAATACTTTTGCCTTGCACCAACTCACACACTGTTATGTGCTACTTATATTATATCTTATACATAACTTTCCAATCTCATTTTATCTATGATAACTACCATCTGTATAAAAAAAAAATGATACCTACTCCTAGTAAGTGTGTATCCTCAATGTCAGATCTAGCAGTAAAGGTTCTAGTCCAAAAGTTCCATACAGTCATAAAGGCATTAATTCATTCAAAATTTCATATACTTATCAGTACTCTCACCCACCCTCTGTGCATTTCTATGCACACTAATTAAGAACATAACAGTATTAAAGATATTACACCAACAAATAGTTAGATAAAAAAAAAGCCATAAGATCTCATTTACAATTTACGAATCTGGCAGCGAAGACTTGTCATGTTTGTGAAAAATTCATCAAGAGCAAAACAGGATACGGAATAAAAAGAGATAATTTCTGACTAAGTGCTAGATAGTTTACTTTATCTATGAACAATGCTACAGTTGCAACTACTTTTAAACAGATTGACAATGAATGAGCATCTATGTCTAAATTGGTCACTATAATAAACAATAGGTCTTTGATAGTTTCCATGTAAACTCCACCTACACATCCCTAGAAAGATATGCACTTATGATTTATTTAGCGACTAGTGCATATGCAGAATAACTCGCACACTTTCTGAGGAAAGATGTGTCAGTCCTTGGGTCAAGCAATAACCCAAATACTTAACCTGAACTGGCAAAATTGCAATTTATTTCTGGAAACCATGTAGCCATGTTGATATAGGAATATTAACAGCTAACAATAGTGTCTACTAAGACTGTAAAAAACAAAACAAAAGTAAGTTATTAACATATAAGATATACACAAAATCACAATGTGATATAAAAGTCTCAGGAGAATCAGACAATAAAATTATTAGTTCACATAGATTGTAAGCTTGCGAGCAGGGCCTTCTCACCTCTTTGTCTGTTTTACCCAGTTTGTTTATTAGTTTACTATGTTTGTCCCCAATTGTAAAGCGCTACGGAATATGTTGGCGCCACACAAATAAATGATGATGATAATAGTTCAGCATCTAAAGTTCTCTGGGTTTTTTTGGGTTTTTTTTCCAGAAATCTCCACATGTATTTTTTTTCTCTTCAAAGCCCATGGCCCCCCTTCTCTGGTGCTGAGCACAAAGGGATTTTCCACTACGAGTGAAAGGTGTGGGGGATGTGTCTGTTTCTCCGTCCTAATAAAAAAACGTTGATATAAATAATTATTGTCAGCATGTAAAATGGTTACCAGACATTTTTAGGTGTGGTTCACAATCACATTGAATATTTTTAAATTATTTGGGCTATTAATTCTCTTTGTCTAAAAGATTTTAATTGAACAGTCAATAATGTATATTTCAAATCTTCCTGTTTCTTACTAATAATATATCACAATTAATGATCAACTCTTACTCCTACACTCTAGGGTTGCAATTTGAAGAATGCTTCTCAAAGTTTCTGCTAAAACTTCAGCTCCAAATTTTAACAGCCATTTATCTATGCTCTGCTATGTCCACACATATATACACATACATATACCCATCTAATGTGACATTTTAGCCACATCTTATGCATAATAATCCTTAAAAGATTTACTATTCTTTAGCTTAATCATGAAAAGTTGATATTAATCAACTCACAGGAGAAAATACATAATTAGCAACACAATTATATTAAATATTAGTAATTTTAGTATGATCAAAAATTTCATTCATGCACAGCATTTAGAATTATCACAATATTGAACAATGTCTCTCACAGGCAATGCAATTTCAAAAACCCATAATAAATTTCTGACGACCTAACAAATATGGCTTTTTGTATTTTTTTATTTTTATTTTTAAAAGTTACAGTTAACTATTTCTGATGTACTAAAGCAGCCCCTGTGCCTTCTATTACTTACTTCTGGTATTGCAGCCACTCCCTATTAAATTATTTTTTATTGGGATAATTCTCCACAATTTTATTGTTATCCTGTGTCTTTTCAGACATAACTGTTTCAGAATCACCTAGATCAGATTCAGGTGACTGTAAAACACTTTTTTTTTTTATCAGATCTTAGCCCTTTTACTCTGTCAAACAATACTTCAATATGTCAATAACTTTGTTTTCTGATTTTTCAATTTCTCAATTTCTGTTTGCACATTATCCAAAATATTTTTATCAAAGGACCCTGCACTTGGAAAATGCTTATCACAATAATTAGTCATATTCATACAACCTTACATAAATCACTCAAAAAAACACAAGTTTGTAACCCCGCAGTTCTACAAACATATAACTTATTTTTCTATCTAAACCTATGGACAATCTTTCTCATACTTTACTGAGGATTTATCCCCTGCAGTACGCAAGTCCAAATCTCTCATATTGAAATGTGTCCTGCAGTACGCATTCAATCGATAGTGGTCCCGCAGTCCCACTATCCAGAAAGTCCATTAGGCCTCACGTCTGAGAGATAGCCTCAATCTCAACACTGTATTCAGTGGCTACGTAGATTTATTAACTCTTTATTTTATCTCTTAACTTCTCAACACTCATTAACACACACTCATACTCAGATAAGCAGTTCACAAAGCAGCCTCCCCTGAACTCAGGCAAGTATTTTTATATTGCCTACATTTCAATAACATAAATACATATGATGTACTGTTTAGCAAAGTAGCAGACAGAAAAATGTAACACTTTAAACTCCTACCTTTAAATTCTAAAACAGTTACTATAAACAAAAATAATAACCTAAAAGTTCTCATTTCTGCAACACAAATTTCATTGGAAGAAAACACAAGATAACCAGTTTGCAATCTATGGTGTACATCTCTCTCTATTTCAAAAGGATCGGCAATAACTTACCTACCATTATAAAAGAGAGAATCGTCGACCATACATTTCAAAATTAGAAATCCAAATGTCCCTTGTCCAAATCGAATCATGTTTGAGAAATCTCAGCGATTGCCTTCAATTTGTTAAAGTAATAAAATAATTCCTTCAGCAAAAGAAACTTTAAGAATAAAATGATATCATTGTTTATTTACAAAAGAAAAAGCTTGTGCTCATTTTCAATCTCTGAAAACTCTGGTCGTCCAACAGACCAGACAATTACTTTTTGTTCCAGCAAAAGTAGGTTGTACTATAATTTACAAATATCATATTACAATTGGCTGAGAAGGTATATAGGTGTATCCTGATCCTTTTGGCTTTCCTGGATGCAATGGAGAAATTGAAAAAGTCTGTGTAAGTATTTGTTCAACATCTCTTGATTGGAAACATCTGTTCTTTTTAAATTAACTCCTTCATTCCTGTTCATATCCCTCTCATCAGCTCACACGCAAGGCTCCAATTGACATAATAATACCACATCAAATATTAATGATATACTAAAATAAGATAAAATAATGTAAATATTTTCATATTGATAAATTTTCTTCATCCAAAGTAAAATATCTTAGACATCGTTCACCTACCTTCTCTCCGTGATCTTACCTTTTGAACCCTGACAGTATGATCTGGTCTTAAATCCGAGCCTGCTGCTGCATGCTTTTTTCCCATGTATAGAGGATTCCCAGGGCATTGGCTTACTCCGTATCCAACATTCTAAAGACCATGGCTACTATTCCCTCCGAAAATCCCCTGTTCCAGATGATTCAAGTGGATATTCTCCATCTTCGCACTCAAATCTCGCAAGTATCTTCTTTGCTCATTAAAGTGCTTAAGCAACTTCCAGTTTCCATCCCTAATACATACTGCTCGAGTACCTGCTATGGTCTTGAAAATTATTTTCCCAGGGACAAACTCGTTACTGCTGTACACCCTTCTGAGTCTGTATCTTGCTATAAGGAGCCTAATTGTGCTGCTAACATTTCCCAACTAACTTTGTCTGCCTCTGACTCTTCGCAAGCAGCACCTTCTAATAATCCTACCACAAAATTACAGTTAATCGAGAACCCTTCCAGTCCTTTCCAGCGGAGGTGCTGCCCTTACAGTCATCTCCAGAGAGGGTCCTGTCCCTCCAGTCATCTCAAGAGAGGGTCCTGTCCCTCCAGTCATCTTCAGAGAGGGTCCTGTCCCTCCAGTCATCTCCAGAGATATTGCCAGTCCATGTGGTTCAGCCCGAGTTGCCAATCCATGCGGTTCAGCCCGAGTTGCCAATCCATATGGTTCAGCCCCAGTTGCCATTCCATACGGTTCAGCCCCAGTTGCCATCCTTTGTGATTCAGCCCGAGTTACCATTTGTTGCTGTCTGCTCTGAGGCTTCTCACAGTGCTGTCTGCTCTGAGGCTTCTCACAGTGCGGTCTGCTCTGAGGCTTCTCACAGTGCGGTCTGCTCTGAGGCTTCTCACAGTGCGGTCTGCTCTGAGGCTTCTCACAATGCAGTCTGCTCTGAGGCTTCTCATAGTGCTGTCTGCTCTGAGGCTTCTCACAGTGCTGTCTGGTCTGAGGCTTCTCACAGTGCAGTCTGCTCTGAGGCTTCTCACAGTGCTGTCAAGTCCAGGCCTCCTTCCAAGCCTGGTGCCCAGTCTGGGCCACCTTTCAAGCCTGGTGCCCAGACTGGTCTTCCTTCCAAGCCTGGTGCTCAGTCCGGGCCTCCTTCCAAGCCTGGTGCCCAGTCCTGGCCTCCTTCCAAGCCTGGTGCCCAGTGCGGGCCTCCTTCCAAGCCTGGTGCCCAGTCTGGGCCTCCTTCCAAGCCTGGTGCCCAGTCCGGGCCTCCTTCCAAGCATGGCGCCCAGTCCGGGCCTCCTTCCAAGCCTGGTGCCCAGTCCGGGCCTCCTTCCAAGCTTGGTGCCCAATCAGGGCCTCCTTCCAAGCCGGGTGCCCAGTCAGGACCTCCTTCCAAGCCGGGTGCCCAGTCCGGGCCTCCTGCCAAGTCTTCTGCTCAATCCGGGCTTCCTGCCAAGTCATCCGTCCAGTCCGGGCTGTCTCTCTGCCAAGGGTGTCCTGCCCGAGTTCCCAGGGATGTATGTTCAACCCGAGCTGACCAAGTCTCGTGCTAAACCGAATTCATCCTCTGTTCCAGACTTCCGACCACCTACCTTCAATGGGGATATTCAGCAATTTAATGCTCTTATTAAATTTTATTTTTCCCTCTGTACCTGACCTCCTAGATACCCTAGATACCCTACAAAAGCAAGTGTTTTACCTGTTTTCCAACTTTACATGGAAAGCTCTGGAATGGGCAAGCCCCATCATTGAAACCCAAGATCCAATCCTGTCTGATGTGCAGCTTTTTACTGATGCAGTGATCAAAAATTTTGCCCCAGCACTTGCCAATTCCACTCCCAGTGCTTCACCTATGCCACTTTCTTTATCTCCGGCTACTCCAACTTTGAGGTTATCTTTTTCTTCACTCCATTTCCAGCAACCCTCTAAAAGCCATACAAAGAAAGGTAAAAAGAAGAGAAGTGTGACTTCGGGATCCCTGCATTCTTTGGACATAGTTTCTGTACCTTCTCTGCCCATGGATGAGGATTTTCCTACTACATTCCAACTACTTGCCAAATTCTGAACTTTGATTGTCTGAAGTTCCCAGCGCATCTATCCGCAGATCATCTCAGCCACTGTGTCTACCCCAGTATCCTGTGGTAACGCCTTGCATATTATTGCTACCTGTTCTACTCATCTCACCACCTTTCCAGAGATATCTAACACTGCAATCCACAGGCTACTCGTCTCACCACCTTCCCAGAGGTATCCAACACTGCAATCTGCAGGATACTCGTCTCACCACCTTTCCAGAAGTATCCAACCCTGCAACCCGCAGGCTACTTCTCTCACCACCTCTTCAGAGGTATCAATCCCTGCAACCTGCAGGCTACTCTTCTTACCACCTTCCCAGAGGTATCCAACCCTGCAACCCGCAGGCTACTCCTCTCACCACCTTCCCAGAGGTATCCAGCCCTGCAACCCACAGGTTACTCCTCTCACCACTTTCCCAGAGGTATCCAATCCTGCAACCTGCAGGCTACTCTTCTTACCACATTTCCGGAGGTATCCAGCCCTGCAACCCGCAGGCTTCTCGTCTCACCACCTTTCCAGAGGTATCCAACCCTGCAACCCGCAGGCTACTCATCTCACCACCTTCCCAGAGGTATCCAGCCCTGCAACCCACAGGCTACTCCTCTTACCACCTTCCCAGAGGTATCCAACCCTGCAACCCGCAGGCTACTCTTCTCACCACCTTTCCAAAGGTATCCAACCCTGCAACCCGCAGGCTACTCATCTCACCACCTCTTCCAGAGGTATCCAATCCTGCAATCCGCAGGCTACTCATCTCTCCACCTTCTCCAGAGGTATCCACACTGCAACCCGCTGACTACTGCATCTCTCCATCGCTTTACAGCAATGCCTATTCCACTGTTAACAACTGTGGTTATATTACTGCCTTACCAGTTTGGCATCCTGAACCTGTATTACCTGTGTTTCTAATAAACCACTTAGTTCACCTACCTTCTCTCTGTGGTCTTACCTTGGGAACCCTTGCATAAGCCAGTTAATTGTCTACAATACCGTGTTCAGTAAACTGACATGCTCTGACGTGACTGACATGCTCTGATGCGACTGACATGCTCGGAAGTGACTGACATGCTCGGAAGTTACTGACATGCTCTGACGTGACTGACATGCTCTGACATCACTAACATGCTCTGATGTGACTGACATGCTCTGACATCATTAACATGCTCTGACGGGACTGACATGCTCTGACGTGACTGACATGCTCTGACGTCACTGACATGCTCTCTATTTTATATGTTCGACTGTATGCAAATATGTTTTTTTTGTTGTGTGTTGATCCTTTATAGAAGTAAACTGAAATCATTATTTCACACTATTTCCAGCCTGCAGATACCATATAATGACACACAAACGGGGCTCCTGCAGGAAATTATGCAATGCACACAGAGAATAAAATGTTCAATAATAGTATTCCAAAATCAGATTACATTTTCTTTGAATTTTTCGGGCCACGGCCTGAACCATAGTCTGTCATTTAGTTAATTAGCTCATTTTGATAATGTGGAAGACATGTGTTTTCCTGTAGACATTTGGCAACAATAGGCTGATATTCTCAAGGGCTTATCTATAAGTAATCCCAGTTGGCCATGTACTTTCCCAACAATGTAACCACAACTGACATTGTTTTTAAAACCTCCTGAGAAAATGCTACACTTTGAGTTTTAAAGTATTTATTTTGGAGTTTCAATATTGTTCAGATGTTTTTATGAACTGTTTTAGGACTTCCATGTGCTCCCTGAGATTTATATAAAGAACGAAACATGGGTAATCTAACAACAAGTTACACTTCTATAGTTCAAACCCTACCCAGACAATATGAGAAGTCATATGGAAAGAATCTACTCTTCTGTCCAGTTCGCCTTACAGAAATATAATTGGGACCAGGATACTGTAGCCTGTAAGCGCTGTAGCCTTGGGGCAATGGACTGATTTTATGGTAAATGACTTGGTTGTTGGGGCTCATTTCTTCATCAAAATCACAAATAAAACATGTGTGTCATCTATTTTGCACCCAGAAAGACCCTGTCATCTGTGTTACAATGGACTGTAACTCCTGTCTTACAGATGGACTGACTGTAAGTGCTACCAAGGTGCTGTAGCCCACAGTATCTGATTAGATTCAATCATTCTACTACAGTTTATAACATGAAAGTACACTTACGATTGGTTGTAATTAGTTACAGCACTCTTCTCTTGCAGTTACCAGTGGAACAGTATTCATAAATATCCACTATTACAGAGGTTCCCAAACTATGTGCCCTGGGGTGTTGCAGCGATCTCACAGGGGTGCCGCGGCCAGGGTCAGAAGTAAGCAAGTCGGGGGACTACTTGGCAATTATTTTGGCTCAGGGGTGCCTTGAAAAACTAAGACCCTAAGGGTGCCTCAAAATGAGAATGTTTGGGATCCACTGCCCTATTGTGTTTCCATTAATAGAGTTTTGCTCAAACTGGTATTTCTTAATCTATCCATTTTAAAGCAATTTTGGAATAAAAGAAAAGAGGGAAAAAAAGAAAAAGAAATTCTAAAATATGAATTAAATTTAATAAGTTGTACAGTTACAATGCTACTTAAAGCATAGACAAAACCTTGGACTTTGTCCCCACTAACAGAGCATTAGAAGTTCATTTTCATGATGTCTCCGTAGCATGATGTACAATGTGTTTAGTGATCATTTCCAGAGAACTCCATTGTACTTTATTGAGTGTTAACGCTTCTGTACCATACAGGCAATGCTGGAATATACTGAAAGATAAGCGAACACAACGTAGCAAAATTTGTATTCGTATTTTATTATTTTTTGCCTATCAGCATCAAAGTACATTATTTGGCTTTAATAACCTATGCTAAATACTTAAAATTAACACCCATGTGTATGAGCCATATCAAATTATATATATTCTGCAATATTTCAGGGAACCAAAGTTTTTTTTTGCATGCTTTTGCTTATATGACAGTATATATAGGTCATTGTGTTCAGGTGCTGTAAAACATGCAAGAGAAGAATCAAATATACCTGTTGTCACATATCTGTGTGTGGTGCCCAGTGATAATGTCACAGTGAATAGAGACACCAATTTAGTATTTTGTCCTAATAAGGCCTCTGCCGTGCATAACACTGAGGGTGCTGTCAATGTGCTGTATGAGCTCAGAAAATTATGGTCTATTGAATTCATTGGCAAACGCTAACTGTATGTATGAACACTCAATGTGGCTGTGTCTTTGGATGCCCCTATTCAGATCCACACATTTCTTAAGATACTCCCACCATAAGCGTAGAATCACATACAGGAGGAAGATTTTTTTGGAGCAATTGCGTTATTTTTATTACATGCGTATTTACAATTAATTGACATCAGAATGCATGTATGTGGATTTCCTTAATTACCCTCGTTAGACCAAAAACACTTCTACCTTTTGACAATTATCTAACATTAACCCCTTCACTGCATTATCTATTTCACCTACTCTATTATTATTATTATTATTATTATTATTATTATTATTAATAATAATAATAATAATAATAATAATTAAGGGCCTGATTCATTAAGGATCTTAACTTAAGAAACTTCTTATTTCAGTCTCCTGGACAAAATCATGATACAATGCAAGGGGTGCAAATTAGTATTCTGTTTTGCACATAAGTTAACTACTGACTGTTTTTTCATGTAGCACACAAATATCAACTTTAAATTTCAGTGTACAAATAAGCTTTCAAGTATTTGTTGCCCATTCTTGCCTAATCAATGCTTGGAGTTTGACAGAATTTGTGGGTTTTTGTTTGTCCACCCGCCTCTTGAGGATTGACCACAAGCTCTCAATGGGATTAAGGTCTGGGGAGTTTCCTGGCCATGGACCCAAAATTTTGATGTTTTGATCCCTGAGCCACTTAGTTATCACTTTTGCCTTATGGTAAGGTGTCCATCATGCTGGAAAAGGCATTGTTCACAACCAAACTGTTCTTGGATGGTTGGGAGAAGTTGCTCTTGGAGGAAGGTTTTGGTAACATTCTTTATTCATGGCTGTGTTCTTAGGCAAAATTGTGAGTGAGCCCACTCCCTTGGCTGAGAAGCACCCCACATATCAATGGTCTCAGAATGCTTTACTGTTGGCATGACACAGGACTGATGGTAGTCCTCACCTTTTCTTCTCTGGACAAGCATTTTTACTTTACCCCCGTCCTCAGCAGTCCATTCCTTGTACCTTTTGCAGAATATCAGTCTATCCCTGATGTTTTTACTGGAGAGAAGTGGCTTCTTTGCTGGCCTTCTTGACATCAGGACTTCCTCCAAAAGTCTTCGCCTCACTGTGTGCAGAAGGACTCACGCCTGCCTGCTGCCAATACTGAGAAAGCTCTGCACTGGTGGTGCCTCGATCCTGCATTCTGGGGTAAATGCAAATTGCCATCATAAAAACTGAGACAGCAGACTTTGTGAAAATAATATTTGTGTCATTCTCAAATTTTGGCCATGACTATATATTGTGATGACATTTTCTGTTACTGGTTTACTACTGCTAAATTTAGTTGCTCATATTGTCCTACTTACTATGTATTAGTCAAAGTGTACCCATCACTCGTACACAGAGAAGGCAGCCATTATGTGGGTGAACCAATAATCATACCACCCAACTGTCCCGATTTTAGCGGGACAGTCCTGATTTAGGGTTCTGTCCCGCCCAGGGACATGTTTGTCCCATGGGTGGGAATGTTGGATGAAGGATGCTGTGTAAAGGGGAGTCTAGCACTTTACAGACCTCTGGTGGCATAGTCGACTTTGTACTAATCCTGCCTCCTTTTGTGCTTGCCCCACCTACAGTTGATATGGTCCCGCCCACATGAGGCCACTTCCAGAAATTTTTCCAGGGCCACTTTAAGTTCCCAATCCGCCCCTGGTTATGACAACTAACAATTTCAGTGCCGGATCGGGGAGGGGAATGGGGGTATGCACATAGTTAATCTACAGTAAGGACTTGGCGAGCTCAAGTGCACCCAGTAGTGATCAATTAAAGCTTTAGGGTCTATGGTACGTGATTTTCAGTCGTAACACTTGCACCTGCTACAGGTTTGGTGTAAGTGCCGATTACTAGTGATGAGGGATCTGTATGCAGGCTAGAACCGGTGCTGTCTTTTATGTAGACCACAAATACTTGATAGCTTATTTGTACACTGAAATTTAAAGTTGATATTTGTGTGTTACCTAAAAAAGCAGCCAGTATTTAACTTAAGTGCAAAATAACAAACTAATTTGCACCCCTAGCAGTGCAACATGGTTTTGTCCAGAAAACTTAACTAAGAAAACTTACTCAAATTTTTGTCTAAGTTCCTTAATGAATCAGGCCCTATATTATTAACAGGTGACATTAATTAAAAATGAATATATATTTTCTGTGAGTACTTTTGTGACTTCATATTCTACATATGCATTGGACATATCCTGCAGTGTCTTGTCTGTTAGAGCAGAGAGGATTTAGACTCGTGTTCATCAAAAGACGTATGTTCAGATCCGCTCCTAGTTGAATTCGGACATGTGTATACCCAACGTATATATGCCTTTAAAACCCCCCCCCAAAAAAAACACATTGTTTTGCGTTTGCTAATGAATCAGGCCCAGCATGTTTTTCTGCAATTGTTATTAGAACTTGTAGTATGTTTTATAGCCTGTAACAGTTTCTTCATCTTTTAAAATATAATGTATAATATATTTAAGATGTAATATATATATAATATTATTTATATAATATTTCTATACTAACAAAAGTTATCCTTATACTGTATATTCTATTCTGTAAAGAATCATTTCAAGTTTACTTGTGTGCATAAGTTTTGATCGCTGTTCTTTTTTCCCCCGGGCTGCATTCGTTTGCAAATAATAGATGGCTGGAATTTCGTCATGAAACTACAGTGCTAATAATTTTTAAATAAAAAGATTTGCATCAGTAAGCAATTGATAAATGCATTGTACATTAAAGCATAATGCCACAATTGTCCCTCAGTCATCAGTTGGTTGGTGCTTGCAGAGACTGATATTACTGGAAGTAGCTATGTTGTACCAGTGTGGATTGAGCTGACATTTACCGTATAATGCTTTGCAGTTTCATTGATGTAGTGATTGTTTTCATTGCTGCAATTATTTATTCCAAAGTGATGTAATATTATTTTAATGGTGAACTGAGGCAGTTTGCAGAAATCTAAGTGTACTCCAGCAAGTTTGTTCTTTTCTTATGGGAACATTGACCTTTGTGTCATTTAAGTATAACATATTTTCATTGTATTGCGTTTGAATAACCAGGAATATGCCCAAAGTAAGACTAAAGCCAGAACTTGATAATCCAATCGGTTGACTAGGGTGGAGGGCTCTAGGGGAGGGGGACAACATTTTGGGTCGAGCAAAACTGTGACGGGGAAAGACATAAACTGAAATTTGTTTTAAAATATAAGAAAGCATGAAGGAAAAATGCAGTAAGGTTTTAATTTAGACTTTTCCCATGGTAAAGACTGAAGACAATGAGTCATCCTTGGACTGGCGCTTGTGGATAAGCGTATAGGAAAAACAAGGGTGGCGACAGTTGCAAACGTGACATCCTCCTCCCCTTCACATCTTCATCCTCAGTAGCACTCGTTCATGCCTCTGTTCTGCTATATAGTTCTGATTTTAATGAAAACAAAATGAGTGACAAAGATTGCCGTGACCCTTTTAAAAAGCCAACGGAGTGCGAAAACACAGGCACATAAACATTGGTGGGGGTATGTGATGGAAGCCAGATATTATAATAAGGATGAGTGTAGATTTAACCACTGCATATTAGCTGCTATGGATGGGGAGGGGATGCAATGAGCATCTTATCCTAGGGCAGCCAGAACACTTAATCAGGCCCTGGTTACTGCACTTGTCAGGTTTCAGTTTTTCATCTGTTTTAATACATTTAGATTGGTATAATCTCAACTCAGAAGAAAGGTTACAAGTTCCTTGCAAACGGCGTTGCTAGGAAGCAGGACTGTATTAATATAAAGGTGGACTTAATACTACCTGCAAACAGTTCTGATCTCCAAATGCCAATGCACAGTTATGGTAAATAGTATGCGGAATGCTATGAACTTCTGGATAAGAGTTTTTTTAAATAATTTGTCGCGTCTAAAATCTACTAAATACGTTTTAAAAGGGCAACTGCCTATCCCCGCATTTTCCATGATTGCCAACATTTAAAATAATATTTAAGCCTGTCTTATGCGGTACTGTGTAAGTGGACATTTATGCCCGACCAATCCTATATTGACATTTTACTTAGCTTACTTATCATGCATTTTATTATGTACTTTTGCACTTCATTTATTATGAGAATAAGCATAGATATTGAGAAAGGAATCAAAGGCCAATTACAGAAAACAGTGACATTACCTGGGAAAATAGTTTCCTGGAACAAATGCTCCAAGCCAAGGACTGTCCCTGGAGTTAGCCAGTATGCACTGCCCCAAACATTTCTCTCTGCATTTAATAATTTAGCAGTGCCCCTCATAGTAACTTTAGAAGGAAACACTTGGGGGCTCATGTAGAGTTAGACGCAAATAGAATTTTCAGACTATAATACGCTCTTTATTTCTGCACATTCCCAGAAAGCACTAGCTTCAGTGGCGGCCGTATGTAGATTGAGTCTCATCTTGCAATTACAGACCCTTGTGATTGTAGAGGTGGAACGGGGGGAGGAGGGGTGGTGTAGGAGCGTGTTGAGGCAAATGTGACTTATATAGACTAATACTCAGATGCACCTGCCGTGTCATGGGAAACTTGCAGGTACTTGATACCTGCTGGTGTAAGTTACGCACCGATGATGATGATCAGCTTAGATGCATCTGGATCAACATATCGTGTAAGATGCGTCTTTCTTGGCATGCAATTTCTTCCTGCTTTTTAGACTGAAATGGCGTCCAGATCTACATGTGGCCCCCTGTGTGCATGACAAAATCATAGAATAGAGGCAATCTTTTAGTCTTTTCTATACCTTTCTGGTTACTGGAACTTTCTGGATAGGAAAACCCATACCTGAGAGATCAATACCTAATATCAGTACCGTATGCCTAATTTATGATTAAGAAAATGTACATGTGTATGGTCCTTGCTGCATTTAAAAGGGTTAACATTTTTTGCTTCCCGCTAACAGCGTAAGAGTTCTAATGACTCTTCCAACTTAGAAGATAAACAGGATGCTAGATGGAATTCTTTCATTGTCTTGGAAACATATGTAGCTATCAGAAACTTAGGAAACAGATTTTCTAGGTTACTTTTAATATGGATATTTAAGCTACATGTAACATAACCGATCAGTAGTGTGCAGAGAATGCCGTTACGGCGCAGTAATATATATTTCTGTTTGTTAGACATTTCTGTGTTTTGTTAGCAGTAACGCCCACCCCCCAGATATAATTAATGTGTAAAGTGCAAAAGCGGTTATATTTAATATACTAAGATTTCTACAAGTGGCAAAGGTTAGACTGTCGCTTCTTGTACCTTTAAGGATTTTAACCAAGAGGAAATATTTATATAGGAACATGAGTAGCATTTCTGAAGGTGGTTTAAGGAAAAAGCATCCTTCAGCTGAGGCATTCTTATGGATGTGGAACTTATTGGTCTCTGTTGGTGAGTATTGTGGGATGGCTATGAGTGTGCCTCTAGAACCTTATTTGTCTGTTGTCCTATCACAGCCTTGTGCAACAGCATTGAGTAAGATTATCTATTTTGCTACCCGGATCTAAATGTAAAAAAATTAAAATATTATATTAATACTGTTCATATTTTATACTTTGTGAGTATAAACAAACATGCAAACTGTATATATAGATGTGCCTTAGACAATGTTCTTTTAAAATATCAGAGTTAATAGACTTTACATTTTTCCTTGTTTATTGCCAAATTCTACACTTACAGCATTACAAATATATACACATTTTTTCCTACTATTTTGTCTTTATGTCTGTAACTATCCACTCTGTAAAATGTACGATGGAGGGCATGTTGCCTGATAAATAACTTTAAAACTGTACTGTCAGTGTATTTTCCACGGTATTTATTGTAAACAATTTACTTTCTAGTATGCTGTAAATGGGGCTATCAACAAATAGAAGTACCGTACATGTAGACATAAACCACTATTTATATGTTCATACACACATAAACAGAATACACTACACATATTGATATATGTTTGCTTATTGTATATAATACATATATAATACATAGACTTTGTTTTAGACATACCCTGAGATAGTTAAACTACTGTAGATCTCTGAAGGTGATCTATAAATTACACACGCCAAAAGATGTTCATAGACTTTACATCTTTATTTTGTCTTCTCAACAAATTATTAATTATACTTTCAAATTCAATACAAAAGCTAGTGAGTATTATATAAATGTGGTGTACACTGAAAGTAAAACCATTTGTCAAAATATTGTTGAGTTAAAATATCTCCATATTCACCTTTTATCTCTGGTTTGGCAGCTCAAACTCCAAATTGCAAATACATACACGGGGGTTATGATCTGAAAATAAAACAAAAAATACTACCACTTTTATGAAAAATGACACCAACAAACTAAAGACAACAACCATTCTCTAAAATTGAAATAGGTTAGCATGTTAATCTTTAGCAAAATTAAATTTAAAAACAACATAATTTTTTTCTATTTTCAAATTAGAACATATTTTCGACAATTTGTTATTTATTTCATAAAATACATTTTAACACCACTTTTTTAAAGAAAATAATAAATATATTTAATGAAATCTTGAGGATAGAACTGAAAATTATTTTAAAAAAAATTATAAATTAGGGTCCTAATTTTACACTACATACACTATGTAAATATAATTTATCCTGTTATACTTTTGAATACTCCATGTCATTACGGTTAAAAAAACAAAATAAAATTAGTCATGCAAAATAAGCGTCATATTCATTTACATTGTTGTACGTGTCATTCATTTGAAATACATTAAAATACATTGACATTTGTGCAAAATATTTTTTACAGTCGGCTAACCAGATTTATTAACCCTCAAATGTTATTCATTGTTCAAATAGATAAGTGATGTGTGCAGTTATAATATGTCTACCCTGTCCTACAGCTATTATTTGATAACTGACTTAATAATATGCTTTAATGGCTGCAAATGTTTCCGAATAAAGGTTTTTCAGATTCCAGTTATATAACTACCACATTTCCTGCAATAAATGGCTTTCCACACAGCCAGAAATAAACAATATATGAAGTGCCAAAGATTAATTCATGTTATAAAATCGCCCAAAATTGATTTTTGTATTGTGGGTAAATTTTGCAGCTAGAACATAGTCACTCTAATAATTTTTTATTTGTTAATTAGGTTCACCAGTTCTGTCACAAGACAAATAAAAAACAGAACCCCTTAAATTTTTAGAAACCATTAGCAGTTGAGAAGAAGTTAACTTATAAACAATAGATTAACTAACATTTTCCTGTTAGGTACGGTCATCTGCTTTTTCCTGAATAAAAAAAGAATTAGGCAAGTGTTTGCCACACAGCCAGTGAGCTTAGTGAGTGAGCTGAAACCGTCTCTCAGGCTGCTTTGTTCGAAAGAGATGTAAGGTTGAGAAGAATGCTGGTCAGTCTGATGTAAGCAACAGCTCCAGCGCTTCTTACAGTATAATTCCTTGACACTTGAAGTACTTCTTCATTTGGTCTTCACAAAAACACAGCAAAGCTCCAGTGGAATCAAGGATAATATTACTATCAGCAATTATTTCATCAAGTTGTTTTTAGGTTATACATGTAATACAAATTTTTAAGTTCTTTTCTTTTAAAGTCTTAGGGGTATATTTACTAAACTGCGGGTTTGAAAAAGTGGAGATGTTGCCTATAGCAACAAATCAGATTCATTTATTTAGTACATTCTACAAAATGACAACTAGAATCTGATTGGTTGCTATAGGCAACATCTTCACTTTTTCAAACCTGCAGTTTAGTAAATATACCCCTTATAGAGTGTTTTAGGAGTGAGGGTCTGTTTTTAGCTGCTGAAACAGCATATTGCATATTAAATGGGTCTAATGGCTTTGAGTTACACAATGATTGAAGACCATATAAAAATTTATATATTTTATATATTATATTTTGATATTGCTACATGTTGCATGTCAATAATACAGATATTTCTATTATAGCATATGCTGCAGATTTAACCTCTCACATTAAGTTCATCTTTAAAGCACCCGTGAGATATGTTATTGTTTCATATCTCCGATATCTTTCCATTTAAACGCTCCCTGTAACACTCTCATTACTCCATATAACAATGCAGAACCATTACAGTGTTGGGCATCAAGGGGTAAATAAGAAGATTTGGGACCTCATTTAGAGTTGGATGCAAAGTCTGTGTAAGAAGTGTAAGAGTGGGAGTGTGCCGCAGCTTGGTAGGGTTTTACGAGTGGCATGCAACCCCGGTTGCGTCCCACTCGTAATACCCTACCGAGCTGCGAGCAGTTCCTGCAGCTAACGCTTGCGCCACCTAATTCCTGCCGCACAGTTTTAGCCCTTTTTTGATGTGTGTTGCGTCTGCGCCTCACTGCGTCTAGGATTTACTTACAGGGTCACGCCTTCACAATTTCGCGTTCCTCCCATTCTCTGGTAGTGAGTCGCAAGCTGTCGCAAGTGTTAATTGCGTCCAAGATGCAGGCGGATATGGTGCTTGCTGCACATGCGTGGCAGTGTTTTTTTGTTTGATGCGCCTAAAACGGACTTTGCGTCCGACTCTAAATGAGGTCCTTAGTGTGTAATGTTATGCCATTCAGTGTTTTAGGTACCCTTTAAACCCGGCGTTATAGGCAACCACCTAGGCTCGCGTAGTGGTAGTGCCGGCCCTGCTCACTCTCACTTTTGAATCACCCCTTTATCACAACTTTCCCTTGTTCACCTGATGTACTAAGACTTTCCCATGCAATGGGGTAAAATATCGCCAAGTGTAACCTCTTGATGTATACAGAAAAGCCCTGTCTGCCGCAGAAAAACTTGTGTTCGCCAGCTATAGGGATTTTTGCCCTTTGATAAATGTAAAAAAGAGAGAGAGGATATCTTTATTTTATGTTACATTCGTACATTTGAATATTTTTATTACTTTAATTTTTGTGCCCTTATAGCTGCATTTTCCAATTTAACTGAACAGTGCAAAAAGAATCGCATTGAAAAAAACAGCTGTCACTCCCAGACACCTATGAGGAGTGTGAAAAGCCAGAGACGCCCTTCATAATCCACTTTCTGCACCCAATGAAGCTAATTTAAATATCTCATCCTACAATTCGAAATTTTATGTTTGGATTTGGGTGCAATGTGAGTTGCATTACAGCATCTAGCCTGGATTTATTAGGAGACAAAGCTATCTGCTCTCATCAAAAAGAGCAATATTTTCCATCCACATTTTCATTGAAACACTTGCATGATGTCACAAGGGGGGAGGGTGCTTTTATTCACAGTTTTTAAATCACCTTTGCTAAGGTTTTACTTAGTAAATAATCTGACAGTCTTCCTAATGAAATAGATCATGGTGGTATATCTGCATCTAGTTTATCTATTTCACTTTTTAAAGGTATGTTACCCTGAAAGGCCAATGTTTATCCAAAGACTGTTTAGACCAGGGGCGGGGAACGTCCAGACGGCGGGCCGTATAAGGCCCACAAAATCATTTGGTCTGGCCCTCGGCCATCCCCCACTTTTCCGCAGGCCCAAAAGAGATAAAAAAAATTAAAAAACCAATCTGACAGGCCAGATCAGCGGACTCCTCACTTCCCCTCCTCCCTGCGCATAGAATGTCGGGCGTGACGTCATCAAAACTGAACAACACGGAAGTGAAGAAGAGAACTTGAAGAAAAGAAAACAGAAGAGAATAAAGAAGCAATCTAAAGGTGAGTGAAAGGGAGAAAAAACAGCGTAAAAGAGCACAGCATGAAAGAGGGGAGACAAAGGGGAAAAAAACAGTGTAAAGGGTACAGCCTGAAAGTAGGGTGTTTGCCTGTTGCATAGCTTGCCATATTCCAGAGCTTACATTTATTCAGTGTGTTTTAAGAGAAGTTCTTTTCTAAACTTAACATCGCAAAGATTCGACTGCGCTCCAGACTGACCAACGCAAACCTGCAAAAGCAGTTGCAAGTAGCAACATCATTAATACCAGCTAACATCACACACCTCACCAAAGAGAAGCAGTTCCAGCCATCATTCTAGGGGTAAGTTAATTTAATGTTTGACCAAATACAGCAGGATAATATTTAAGTTGATAATTTTGTATGGGCCGCCAATGATGTTATAAATATCCAAATGGCCCTTGGCAGAAAAAAGGTTCCCCTCCCCTGGTTTAGATAGTGTAGAAAGAATTGCTGAGGCTATGATGGATTTTAAGCTAGTCACTAGAATGGTTTCTGTATTGTGTACCGTTCACTAGAATAGGGCTCTACATTTTATCTGGTTATAAGAATAAGCTCTGTATTTTACAAAAACAGGGCTGTTCATTCTATACTGTTCACCAGCTTTGCTTTACATAAATGTCAGCATGGTGGCTTAGTGGTTAGAACTTCTGCCTCACAGCACTGGGGTCATAAGTTAAGTTTCTGACCATGGTCTTGTCTGTGTGGAGTTTGTATTTTCTTTCAATGTTTGCGTGGGTTTCCTCCAGATGATTTCCTCCTACACTCCAAACACATACGAATAGGTTAATTGGCTGTGCAAACGAAAAGTTACCTAATAGGCGTATAAACATGTTTCTGCAGGTCTGCATGAGCCATATTTGCATAAACACACCATTACTGTACTAGGCCAATGTTAGAATATCACTTCCCTCCCCCGTCTCACCCCTCTAGGTGCATGAAGGTCGTAAGTACCAGAATCAGTCAGAACTTCAAAAGCTTGCGCCCACTTTCTGAGCATGCGCAGAGTGATTTAATGCAAGATACACTATGCAAACTGTCACCAATATGGGAGAGAGCTCATTTTTTACAACATAATGCCTCTTAGTTTTTGGATCAATTATAAGTTTAATCACATCTAAGCTTTATATAATATTTTGTGAGGGATTCTAAACACTGTGTTATACATACCAGCAGTCTCCTGTCCAACATGGAGAACAGGCTTTCTCTGTGCATACGCCTATTTTACACATGTGTCTATGGACAATTTTGGTGGTCAACTGTACATGACTCCCACTAAATATGCTGTAGGTGAGCAAAGGAATAGTGGACTATGAACAGATTTGGTGAACAGGTAGAAATTGAGACTTTGGAACAAAAATATAGTTAAGTGGTGCTAGATATAGGTTTTATAAAATAATATCAATTGGATTAAATTGTCTCAGCAATAAATTGTGTATCCAAACACAGCATATTCCTATAACTAAGTTCTTTATGTGTTTCCACTGCCTCTAGGATAGATGGCTGCTGCCTCTTTCGAAAAGCAATCTGTTGTTTCTAAAGTTTGAATTTGAGGAATTTAAAAATATTTATGAGATCACATATCCTGGTTATAGAAAGCAGATGGACAAAATCCGTATGCTCCTGCTACAATACAGAAGAGAGGTTGTAAAAGAAGAAGACATCTCCCTAACAAACACAGACATAATGCATAGAGGAAGGGTCTCCCATTCTGACCGAGGACTGCTCACATGAAAACCTGACTGCCTCATTCCTGGGAGTGATGATTACCATCTCCAAAAGTGTAGAAATCTTACATGCTACAAACCTAGAAGACGGCCACTTCTGAGGCATACCCATCCAGATGAGCCTGTATTTGTAAATATATTTTGTATGCAAGTTAATGGTTTTATCACATACTTGCCTACTCTCCCAGAATTCCCGGGAGGCTCCCAAAAGCCCCCGCATTCGCTGAACGAAATTCATGGTATTGTTAAATGGAGGGCGGGGCTTAATTGAGTCATTAAGTCCCCCCTGCTATTCAATGCCTATGGTGATGCGACTTTGTCACCACGCCCCCCTCCTACCCCTTGTCACATAACTTCTTGGAATCTTGAAAGTTGGCATGTATGTTTTATCACTTAAATATGGTTTCGATTACACTACACTTTGGCCCTCTTTTTCCTTTACTTGTATACATTTAAATACTTGTAAGCTGATTGTCACCCAAAAACAGCAGAGAAGGCACTGAAGGGGTGTACTAATATTGAAAGACATTCTTTAAGTACTGTGCTTTCCCATTTATTTCTATTAATTCTACCACAGGCTGTGCTTTCTAAGTGGGACTGCCCCCAATGGGAAGCTTTGCACCTTGGCAAAACCTTGTTACATTGGAGGGGGAGGTACATTTAAAATGTGGGGACAGATTTATAGTTGGGATAGGGCATGTCCGAGATCAAGTGTAAATTTTACTGTAAAAATAAAGCTATCAAGTATGTGTGTGCTACATGTAAAAACAACCAGTATTTAACTTATGTGCAAAATAATAAACTAATATGCATTCCTTGCATTGTAACATGATTTTGCCCAGGAGAAAACGTACTCCGTTATTATAGTAATAGTGCATGTAATTACCGTTATTACGGTACCTTTAACGCCGGCTTTCTGCTCGCAGCTCAGGCTTAGAATTACCGTAATACTTTTAACGCCACGAGAAACGCGGACAATTGAATATGCCCCCATATCCAATTTCTTTCACTTATTGTATCTACATTTTTAAATGATGTTTATTCTCTACTATGCTGTCACTTATCTATTGTTTTATTCAAAGGCAGCTAGGTTGTGCCTATTGATTATATATGATAAATATCAGATTATTATAGGAATTTCAGCTATATGACAAAATATTTATTATTGATGAGCTACCTTTATGATAATATTATGTTACCAACAATTTATCATTTATTGCACACACCAGGAGGGGGGGTTCAATTGGCTGAAAGTAACGTGGCCTGCGCTCTATTACTGTTAATACAGTCATTTTAAACCGAATTTCTGCTTGCGGCTCCCTGAGCTGCAAGTACAAATTAGCGTTTTCCTACAGTGCATTCCTAGTTGGTTATATCTGCTTGCTACTTTATTATTTAGCAATTTTCCTTGTAGAGATGAGTGGGCTCGGATTATTGCAATCCGAGCCCACCCGAACAGTGCGGATCCGACAGTGATCCGAGCACTGTTCGGGTATTTCCGGCGGGGAGAAACACTGAAAGCGAGGCTGAGCTCCAAATCCCGCCGTCGGATTCTCGCGAGAGTCGGATTTTATAAATTCCCCGCTTGCCGCCGCCATCTTCAGTCGGGCTCAGATCAGGGAAGAGAGAGGTTGGGTTTATTATGACACAAATTTATTTTAAAGACTGCTTGTATTGTATTGTATTGTGTGTGGGATATTTATATAAGGGTGCATGCATAGGTTTTGAAAGAGTCACATATTATTATTATTATTATTATCCTTTATTTGTTTGGCGCCACAAGGGTTCCGCAGCGCCGTACACTGTACAAAACAGTAGACTATACAGGGTAAGACATTACTGAACAATAAACAATAAATACCAAACTTCAGAGGCTCCAGGCAGGCTAATGCAGTAAGGACGGAGCAGAAGAACAGGTATGGATACAGGAGGGAAGAGGGCCCTGCTCAAGTGAGCTTACATCCTAAGGGAGGGTGAACAAGACTCAGGCACAAAGGGAGTCAGTTGATGCATATGGGAGGGAGAAGGGACCGGGAGGAGAGAGGGGAATATGGGTTAGGTGGAAGGATGGTAGGCATTAAGGAAGAGGTGAGTTTTAAGTGCTCGTTTGAAGGAGCTTAGATTGGGAGAGAGACGGATGGAGCGAGGGAGGTTGTTCCAGTGAAGGGGGGCTGCACGGGAGAAGTCTTGGATTCTGGAGTGGGAAGAGGTGACCAGGGCGGAGGAGAGGCGACGGTCATTGGCCGAGCACAGGGAGCGGGCAGGAGTGTGAATGGAGAGGAGGTTAGAGATATAGGGGGGAGTGGACTGGGACTGAGTGGACTGCCTCAGTATGCCCTACAGCAGCCACAAGGAATGAAATGTCACTTTGCAAATGTGTCATTAAAAATTGAAAGATGAAATTTAATGCAGTAGATTAGAAAGGAAAAGAGTTGTACTTTTTTGTGTTAAGTGGCAAATCATTAAAGGTAGCTGAATATATATGAGAAATGAGCAAGTCAAAAGAGCACTATGGTTTTATTAACAAAAGATTTGTCGATACTCAGTGTACATAGGATCAAATAGATTATATACTTCTGTAATAGTTTGCAGCAGCCCAGCCTCAGTTTGCCCTTACACTGCATATATTGTCTGCATATATTGTCTGCCTAATTGGATGTTATCCTGCAGATATTACATTACACTTCACTATCTGTTACACTAGCTGAGGCCCATGGCAAGATTAATGATGGAGCCCTCATATTTAAAAGGTAGATAAATACTGCACTCCAGTGTACTGAGCAAAATAAATGGTGATGCCCATTTGCGCAGACACACACAATAAGTCAGTAGTCTATGAATTGCAAACTGAAGACTAGAAGTGTTATTGTGCCATCTACCTATCCAGTATATATTAAGAATTAATGATGATTACTACCATACAAAATAAAAAGATTAGGAGATAATCAGTGTTGCAATGAATGTGCAACTTTGCACATAAGTAAGCGTGGAATGGAAGAGTAAAATGTACATGTGCAAACTATTGGTCCATCTTAAACTAGATGCTGAGAAAGCTCTGTCCTGCTAAGTCCATTGTTATAAAAAAATTATAATTTTTTTTTTAAAAAAATGTAAAAAAAAATTAAAAAAAATTATAAAAAATAATAATAAAAGAATTATAAAAAAAGTAAAAAAAAAATTCTACTGCAATATTAAACTACGTTCACTGTTCCTGCAGTCCAGAAATATTAGTACTGCAATATTTAACTACGTTCTCTGTTCCTGCAGTCCAGAAATATTATTACTTCGATATTAAACTACGTTCACTGTTTCTGCAGTCCAGAAATACTATTACTGCAATATTAAACTACGTTCACTTTCCTGCAGTATAAAAGAATTAGTACTGCAATATTTAACTACGTTCACTGTTCCTGCAGTCAAAAATTGTTAAAGTGCGCATGTCCTATTTCACCAACATAAGGGTGGGTGGGAGGGCCCAAGGACAATTCCATCTTGCACCTCTTTTTTTGGCATTATGTGCTCTTTGGGGCCTAGCTTTTGAAACTGCCATCCTGTCTGCCACTGCAGTGCCACTCCTAGATGGGCCACGTGTTTGTGCCGCCCACTTGTGTCGCTTAGCTTAGACATCCAGCTACCTCGGTGCAACCTTTTGGATTAAAAACAATATTGTGAGGTGTGAGGTGTTCAGAATAGACTGGAAATTAGTGGAAATGAATGTTATTGAAGTTAATAATAGTGTAGGAGTGAAAAAAAAACCAAAAATATGGATTTTAGCACTTTTTATGCTTTTTTTAAAAAAAAAAATCAGAACCCAAAACCCAAAATCAGAACCAAAACCTTTCGTGGGGTGTTTTGGCAAAACAAATCAGAACCTAAAACCTCAAGCTAATCAGAACCCAAAACCTAAAACACCAAAAGTGGCCGGTGCACACCCCTATTTCCTTGTTGTTTACTTGACTCTTCTTAGATTGTTACAATCAGCTGTAATATCCTGCAAAGTTATATGCACATTTCTTAACAATTCCTTCCTTGTTGAATCAGCAACATAGACAGTCGGCATAATACTTTGTAAAAATTATACAAATTAACTTTGCTCCCATTGTGCACAGCACAGTAGATAGAGTGCATTGTGACTGCTCATTTGTGTCATTATGGAACTCTCATGTACAAAATGTCACAAATACTAAAAGATTGTTCATACACAGAATTTTTAAATGTTTTTATTTTTTAATTATTATTATTATTATTTAATTATTTTTTTTATTATTCTTTTGGTCAGTCTATCCACTAGACTTAATAACAAACAATAAGGGACTTTTCAATCTACCTACCTCTCTCATCTCACTTAACTCTATCTTGGCACTAATTAGCCCAGTTCCTGACAGTCCGAACTTCATCAAATTATGTAGACAAATTCTACTCGGATGAATAACATTCTAGGCAACTCAGAAACTGACTAGTATTAGTAACATCAGCACATCTGTCGTATTAGACCTTGACTAGTGGTCAACTCAAATACCACCTAGTGGGATAGGGAGTGAAGCTGGGAACATTATTGGGAGTAATATGTTTAAATTTGAACACAAATGAAGAATAGTGTAGGAGAGCAGGCAGACACAATGATGTCAGTTATTCACTATTACAGTATATCAGTAATTGACAAAATAGAGGAGACCTCCTCGGGTACACAGGCCCATGTTCATATGAAAAAAAAAAAGAAAAAGAGGAGACAAAAAGTAGCGACTATCTTGATACCAGACAGGATAGGGAAAGAAATGTGGGGTGGTGTAAATAATAATGCATTTTGAATAGAATCACATGAAGGACACTAGACAAAAAAAAGATAGGGGGATGCTTCCAATAAATCAAGCAGCATTTATTACCATACATAAAGGAATAAAATGTTGCACTTACAATGTATGCCTAAACAATCACATTGAAGCTCCAAAGGTTGTCTCTCCACTGCTCAACCACCAGTATTAGATAAGGGTCAACCAAAGGTTACCATGTCTTCAGCTGTGTGATTCGAAATTACTCTGTTACAGGCTGCTAATAGATATTTATCACGCTCTTGTCTTTTTTTACAATACTTAACATTTGTTTATTAAATTTCAATTCAAGTGTTTTGTGACATTAAAAGTAAGGGCACTAATTGGCTTACAGGTTATAAAACTGAAAGCAATTATCTTGGATTGGGTATTAGATATAATAGGAATTTTACTGTAGAAGAGAGTCTGCCAAGGGTATTTAGGGAGCCTGACTTTGAGAACAAAGTAGATCATACTACACAGTAGATGATGTTACAGCTGTGTTATGTGAGGTATCTAGTGTGGGTGGGTTATTATTATGTGGAGGCTATGAATTCAATGATGTAGAGTCTCTGTGCTTGATGTGAATACCATTAATTTAAAGTCAGGGCTGGTTGAGGGGTAAATAGACATATTTATTAAATGTACATGCTATTGATTTAATGTTCGGAATAGTTAGGGGGACTAGTCATATTTATTAAATATGATTGCTATTTAAGGTTGGCTGGCTGGGGGAAGGAGGCCTAATAGTTAAACATGGGTGCTATGTTAGGCCATCTCTTTTCCAAACAGGGCCCCAACATTCCAGGATCCGGACAAGCAGCAATTGGGCTTAAGACACAAACAGTAGCAGATAGTAGTCAAAGCTTTCAGAACAGGTAGGAGAATTCTGCTCTGCTAATGTAGGGGATCCGGGTTCATCAAATAGTCAAATAGTAGTTATTCAACAGAGAAAACTGCCTTTTCCTGTTGAATAACCACAGAACAGCGATATTAAATTATTGCAGTGCAAATGACGCTCTGTGTTGTTATGGGATTGCTTTTGAACACATGTCTGAATTTTGCATATGAATATGAGTCTGCAATGGTTCAGCATTTAGTATGTTCTGATCGCAGGAGTTGTGCAAATCAGGCCATTGAAAACTAAATGTGGATTGGGCACACACATGCGCTTCATGTTATGTTCAGATGCAAAATAAAATGAGATATTAAAATTATATTTAGCTGGTGAAGAGGGTGCATTAATGGGGCTTTGCCTGGCTTGTGAGCAGACACAGAGATTTTTTTCTAGTGCACAGATGGTGTGGTTGGAAGGTGGTCTAGTGCTTAGAACGCCCCCTCCATACATGGTCATTCATCCTCACACTTGGCCACTCAGTTGGACTATACACCCGGATAAAAGTTGTCAGCCAGCCCATGTTCCCTTGCTGGCTTATATGGTATTAAAATCTCTACTCATTTTCCCTCGCATGTCTATGGGACGCAAGGGAAAATGAGCTTAGATTTTAGTGAAATCTTCGCCATGATGTGTCTCCATGGACTCATCTGGAGACCCATCACGACACTTTGTGCCTAATTAAATTCCTCCCTATGTCTGCATTCCCACAAATGTATGCCTTCTTTTTGATAGGACATGTGTCTTTCAAGGTTTGAGAACCAGGACAATCCTGACAAAACTGGAACTTATTGGGAGGTATGCAAAACTAACATAAATGCATTCCAAACATAAATGAAAATATTTCACTTCAACACAAATTGCACATAATTCCAGAAAAAAATATTGTAAAAACTGTCCATATCCATAATCCGCCCAACCATTTCCCATTGAAAGAGACCACACATCAACAAGCCCTGTCTTTCTGGGCTCCAGAAATCTGTCCTCTTGGGGGTACATGTTAGAGTGCATCAATAAACATGCGACATTCAGGTTTGATTTTCTCGCGATGAATCTGTCGACACTTAAACTTCTATTCTTCCATCTCTTAAAATACGAATAATCCGGAACATAATTGTTAAAATAAAAAACCCTTCACAGATGACGAATACCAGCTCCTACAGCCAGGAGCTGCTGCCAGATAATGAAAGAATGAAAGCCGCTAGCTCTATTTATAACCTGGGACTTTCTCACACTGTCAGAGCTGGGCCGCGGGTCCGCCAGCTGCCAGCACAAGTTTTCATGTGTTTTGGGAGGGAGCATTTGTTTCTTTTTATAATCGGCTGTGCTTGTTAAATGTCGGCATTGTGACTGTTGACATTACTACTGTCAACAGTCACAATGTCTACATTTTAAACATGTCGACAGAATGAATCTGTCAAAATATACCCTGTCAACATTTTGGTGGGAACAGGATAAGTGTCGACAGATTCACCGTCGGAAATATGACCACCACAGGTAACATCCTGTGTATAGGCATTATGCCTAGACTGCTGTGTCATTTCCTTGTGGAAATACTACACTGAAGTAACACAAACTAATTTTTACCTGTTTTCTGATCATATTGTAATAAACGATTTGTTTGAATAAAATATGGCACTCAAAGTATATATGAAAATATTTATTATAGATCTGTTAATACATAAAAATAATTCACTGAAAATAGACAATAAACTTTTAATACAGATAACATTTTTTAGAACTATACAGCTGAAAGTTAAGCTGGGTACACACTAATGCAATAATTGTGCAGAGCATCCCAGGATCATGTTTTATCGTACCGAAGCACATAGTATCATTTGATTTGGTTTTCTAAACTTCCTAAAAATCATGATCAACGATGGAACGATGCTGGGCAAATGTGGAAGTGTGTACGCACTCACGAATAGCAGTGTAGGCTGATCTCTATAGAGTGTGTAGAGTCACCATCTTTTCAGCAAATGGTTCTGAGAGATAAAGATCACAGATCTGAAGGTAAATCATGTAGGTGTGTACACATGAATCGGCATGTTCATCGGGACTTTCAGTCGTTGGTAAAATCTTTACAAAATCGTACCTGAAAAAACCATAGGTGTGTACCCAGCTTTAAACAGAAAACCCAGTAAAGAAATCTGACTACCCATTACAAATAAATATGCCCATTGCAAGGTAATACAGACCATCTTTCTACATTTCTTTTAGTAGCATTAAAATAGCCAATATGTGCAACTTTTGAATGTGTTGTGGTTATACTTCATTTGTACATTTCTAGATTCTTATTCTGCACCCAGCCAATCTTGTCATGTAATAAATTTCAAAAATGGGGGCAGTGTTGTAATACTGATTTTGTGTTTTTGCTTCTTTGTTTTCCTTTTACTTCTTTATTTTGTTTTTATGTTTTCCTTTTTTTTGCTTCTTTATGTTTTATGTGGTGAATTATGATCTTGCAGGACCCACATTTGAGCACAAAAAGCTGTGTGACATCAGGCAGCTGCTGTTGTTTTGGTTGTGCTGGGTTTTATGCACATATTTGCACAGAAAGACAGTGCCTTTTATGTTGTGTAATATGTGGGAGTAGGGGCATTGGGTATACATAACGATGTGCAGCATGTGACAACATACTTCTGGTTTCTGTGGGACAGTCTACTTACCGAGTCATGGCCAATCAGAAAATGAGTGTGGCTTAACTAATATGGACAAGACCTGTGTGGATATGGCCTAATTTATTCTGATTTTCTAATCAGGAATGTTAGCAGATATGTGGACAGATTTGTTTAATGCATTAGTGCTTTCTAACCTATTTTTTCGATTAACTGTAATGTATATTAACTGACCGAAAGGTTTCACTGAGCATGCTGGCATAAACAGAAAGGCTCCAGCAAATCTGATAGTATGGGACCTATGTGGCCTTTTTACAAACATATCTGCGAAAACGCCACATAGCTGTATAGTAGTGCATAGCTGTGGATAGTGGAGAGTTGCCGATATAGACTATTGCAATCTGCATTCATTTTCTTGGACCAGTGATTTTGTAGTTTGTAAATTTGTAACTAGGGAAAAGTATAAAATATAGCCCAAGCACTTGTGGCACTTCAAGTGCCAGCATGAACTCACATCCCATGGCTTTTATTCCATTCTGACACTTGAAGAACTACAAGCACCAGCATGGACATAGGGGCAAGTGCAGACTTGCCACAAGTGTGCTCTAAAAGTGTTGCCCCCATAATAAATGAAATAAATAGTAGTGACCCCTTTCTTAGTATAATCAAATAATAGTGCCCCCTGTTAAATATAATAAAATATTAGTGTCCCCTTGTTTGATTTAATAAAATTGTTGTGTCCTCTTGTTTAATATAATCAAATATTTGTGCCGCATGGATTCATTTCATAAAATGTTTGTGCCCATTTGCTTCAAATAATAAAATAGTTTTGTCTTCTTAAAAGAAGAATATTGCCCCCATAATTAAAAGAAAAAGTGCCCATATAATTAATACACACCTAAATCTTCTTTCTTCCTTGTTCTGCCGTAATCCAATTGGAATCTTGGTATCTTAGAGGATTAAAAAAAAATACATGGAACTCAAGGACAGCTTCTAAAGGGCACCCGGCACACAATGAGTTAAAAACTGGTGAGCCCGGCTACTTATTAGTCAATTATGTGTGGTCTCTTACACCGCTCAACCAATCACAGATAGCCTATCAGAGGGAAAAGGACCAAGCCCTATGCTGAGTAAAAGGAAATGAGTTTTTGTTTTACATAATTTGGCTACTAGTATTTTGGTTAAGACCTGACTTTGATTTGTGTTTTGGCCTTTAGTAAATTGCACGATTTATAAACAACACAGCAATGTGTCTAAAACTATGTGGTTTTGCAAAACCTCACTTTAGCAAATCTCTAGATTTAGAAATATTTATTTTGGGACATTTAGAAATATTTATTTTGTGGCATAACAACTAATTGCGTCCTACTTGATGACTTTTTCTGTTACTCTTCTGGGAGATCCTAGAGAGGAGGTGAAGGGACTGAGGAAGGAGACAGGGCCAAAATGTTGCTATTCACTGCAAATCACGTCATGAAGGTCCCTATCCTACCCATTTCACTAGGAAGTAGGCAGAATGCAGGAGAATGGTCTGCTCTCCCGGGAGCCAGGGAGGCCTAGCCGGAATTCAGGAGCCTCCCAGAAATTCCAGGACAGTGGGCAAGTATGAATTACATGCAGAATTATGCCTAATTATGTAGACAAAATGACTGTCAAATGCACTTCATAAATATCTGATGGACATCTTCCAAAATTGCAACCAAGAAATAGTACATTTCTTCTAAAACATTTTCATAACTTCTGCTTAACTACTAAAAACAATGGGGTATTTGAATATCATGTTAACTGCATATTGCTTAGTATTATTACTATTATTATTATTATTATAATTATTATTAATAATATCCTATGTCTGTACCTGTGCAAAAAATAAATATTGTGAATAAACGTGTTGGTATGTGAGATAAATTACTAATAAGTGCGGTGATGTTACTAGTGGTGCTTGTAATACAATATTAGTAGACATTTTTACCAATAACGACCACCCATAATGTTTCTTTGAGTGACCTGCTCTAGGTAGCTGTGTTTTAGCAGTGTGGGTAGCCCATCTTGTAGTAGCAGACAGTCTTGAATAGGTGGCAGTGACATATGGCGCAAGGTTCACAGCAAGGTGACGCAGGGGGCTTGCAGTTGGTTTGAAGAGGCACACAGTTTGGAGGCGGTGGTGGGTGTATCTTCTTTTTAGGGGGGACTTTTTTCTGCAAGATAAATAATATGTTAAATATGATATGCTTCCCTGACCCATTCAACAGACTAAATTACAACTGGGGTGATAGCATAGGTGCCAAATGCGTAATTTAAAATTGACCATTTTGTAACATTGCCAGGATGCTTCTGGTATCTTCTTTTCCAAAGAAAGATTGTACACTCTAATTGATTCTATTTACTGCTGGAATGAACTAGATTTGGGGGAAAAAACTATGCTTGTACAGCCAATCCTCTTTCTATACTAACAGATTGGACATATGACCATTGTTTTATTTAAAGATAATGCTCCTTTAAATGAAAGAACCTCATACATCCAATCTATTAGCACTCTTTACAGTAAATACCAGTACCGATTGTCTACTTTAACCCTCCCTACCCCGAGCTACAGTACTTCTTTAGCAAGATTAGTGTTGTTAATATTCTTTAGAATTAAAAACATACTTGCCTACTCTCCCGGAATTCCCAGGAGGCTCCTGAATTTCGGGGAGTCCTCTTGGACTCCTCCTGGAAGAGTTGGCAAAGCTCCCGCATTTTCCAAAGTTCACGGCATTGAATGGAGGAGACAAGACTTAATTGTGTCATTAAGCTCCGCACCCTCCATTGAATGCCGTGAATTTCGGCTTTTTATAGTGGGGGCGGGGCTGTGGTGATGCGACAATGTCACCATGCCCTCCTCCTACCCAATGTCACATGACTTCTCCCCCGGAGAAGGTTGACATGTATGATTAAAAATGGACAACATGCTTCAGTGAGGAGTTCTGTAACCTTCCCTGTTTTGGGAGGACTCATATTAAGACATTCCTCTTAGTAATCTTAATCATACATTTGGTTTATCAGTCCAGAGGGCTGCTTTATGAGGGTAATGTGGTTTTCGGTATCTCTATATCTGAGGAGTTTATTTAAAAATTTAAGCTTCTTTATTAAAGAAGATGGCTACCCCTGGCCACATTGCAATACGCATCGCATTTGTCTAGGGGAATCAACAGCAGTGGGGGATACCTGGCTGAAATACTGCCCCAGGGAAGGATGTCAGCTGATCATGTGATGCCCACATCCAATCCTGGAATGGTCTTTTCGGTCAGGTATGTTCCACTGCTGCAGAGTCACAATAAATATTATGATTCATATGGCGTTGTCCATCCACTTTCGTGACATGAATTAAAATTAAAGAGATTTAATTATGTCATGAATTAAAATTCATGACATTTAATTAAAATTACGATTAAAGTTTTACAAACGTTTTGAGGGTACAGAAATAAGAACACTCTACCTTAGCCAATTTGTTCCGTTCAGCGTCGATCCTGCTCACCCTTCGCGATGTCTTTGTTAAATCTGATAATAAGATAGAATAAACAATGTAATCAATTGGTAATATATTTTATATAACAGCACTAGATTATTACTGACCTACTATAGAAATGGGTGGAAGAATCTCTGAAAATCGAGCAACACTTTCAGTGTTAATTCTGTCTTTCTCTTCCAGAACAATGTGGGACAGGACAAATGCCATGAACCAGGGAAGAAGAAAAATGATGGATATGCCATTCATGTCTGGGGAAACAGAGAATACACCATATAATGCAATACATAGTATTTATAACATTGATATCATTATTTAATTGCTCAATGCTTAAGTCTCTCCTAACATAAATGTATAATCGCCCCAACTGATTGAATTTCTATTCTCCCCCACCACACTAAGATAATTACCATCAACCTCTTACAATTAGGAACATTTTAGCTACACTAACAAGATATTACTTAAATTCTGCTAAGTCAATTCTTAGGTGCAGGTCATAGACCAAAAATAGTGTTAGTCTAACATTATCATCATTATCCTCATCGCCATTTATTTATATAGCGCCACTAATTCTGCAGTGCTGTACAGAGAACTCACTCACATCAGTCCCTGCCCCATTGGGGCTTACAGTATAAATTACCTATCATACACACAGACAAAGAGAGAGAGAGAGAGACCACTGTTGGTACAAGAGTGAAACATACAATAGGTCTCTGATATTCAAAAATAAAGTCCAAACTGCGGTGTGTAGTTTACAGATTTAACTGTATACTGATATACTGTAGAGAATACCGTTAGTGCAATGAAAGTTTCCAGCGCATTAAGCTTTAAAATTCTAATACAGTCCTGGACATCCTGTGGCTCTCCTTGTTATGGGAAACCACAAGCCCCAGCATGCTTTGCCAGTCGATAGCTGGCAGGAAATGCTGGGAATTGTAGTTTCACAACACCTGGACTGCCACAAGTCTGCTATAATACATAAGCAAGCTGTGGCCGCAAAATCAAATCTAGTTTAGTTTACTTTTTCTGATTAATAAGAGCTTATTTTAAATATATTTTTATTTTTTCATTTAACTGCTTTCCAAATATTGCACGGTGTAGTTGGCAGGAGCAATTAATAGATAATAAATACTTGGCAACACATGAAATACACTAAACTCATATAATAAATTAATAAAAAAGACAATTCTGAATATTCTATAAATGTTTTTAGCTAGGTAAATATAATATGCTTTTAAAAGAATATAGATATTTTATTGACCAATAGGATATCAACTGATTTACTCCAGACTTCATAAGTATTATCGATAATACAATCATCATCAAAATAAAATTTAAATAAACAAATTTAAATTCTTCTCTTAATCCTTCTAGTTGTCATAAAAATTCAGATTAATGAACGTAATTTATAATGAATTTCTGTGCCTTCATATGAATTGTGATAATGAGGAGACATTTTTCATACAAGTTTTATTTTGAAAGGATTGCGTCTTAAAAAGGCCTGTTCTTAAAGTGTAATTTTTGAAGCAGTTCAAGGGTCAACCTGGATAGAAAATCTCTTTTTAATAATGAAAGTAATAAAAACAAAAATATAAGACAAAATATCTTTGTTTATAACCCAATTAATCCCCGATATAAAACTAAAAAATAAGAGTCTCAGAAAACACTGGGACATTTTTCAAGTCGATTCACTCCTTGAACTCATTCAGCTTGTATGGCCTAGAATTATGTACACAAGTGATCCTAATGTAAAACAAATTTGTTCCCTAGTATATAACTTCAAACTCAAAATATAGTTAACTGTAATGTAGTGTTCCCTTTGTTTTAATTATAGGCATTTTAAAGCTTGTTCACTAAAGTTTTTATGTCATAAATAACAAAGGATGAATATAAAATTGGTTTGTTTATCTACTGTCCGTGACTTTGTAATTTAATTGCTTATGCCTTTTATAAGTTCCCCTTCGCAATTTGCCAACAAGATTAAAAATATACCTAAGAAATTGTATAATAAACCATTAGTACATATACTTACACATTCATAATTGTCATCCATGTCATTTGCCATAGGTGGGTGTGGTGTTGATTAAACTAGGGAAATGTGGAGCTACTGAAAATAAAGCCTGTTAAAAAGAGAGGAGTATTGGATGTATATATTTTCAAATCGACTTAATAAGATGTTCAATCTCATTCCCTTGCGAAATAAATTAACAATCATGAATAAAGATTGAAAGTCAGTTCATGAAGCTGTCTCCAATATAGATTTATTTAAAATAGTGTACTGGTATTGCATCCTGCTATTGACTATTTATAAAGTAGCCATTTTTAATTTATCATCTTCTTCCTTAAAACTATCAATTTAACTACCAATTATCCTCACTATTGCCATTTGTAAGAACTAGGTGTTTCCTTTCCATCTGTCCATATGGTAACTAGTGAAGATAACTGTTTGCATCAAATTATTTGATATATGTTGTGCTATTTATTTTTCTCTTTGAATATTGTATATCGCTATTCTCCAATACCAGTTCCCTAAACTCAATGCTATTTTTAACAATATTATAAGTATAATTAAGATTAATATATTTGTATCCTTAATATTAAAAGAACATAAGAAACTCCTCTTATTTTTCCTACCAAACAATACAAATATAATCAATATAATGATTGAAAAACTTAATATATTTATAAAATGGGCTATTTTAATAATTATTAAAATACTCCCAGTTATCCGCAAGCTAATTAGAGTAGCTGGGAGCAAATTTTGTTCCCATCGCTGTTCCACAACATTGAAGGTAAAAAAGGTCAGAAGCTTAAAATAATTATGGATAAAAATATAGTATATATAATTATTAATAAAATCACTATGTTCATTACCAATATTACCTTCCTTTTTGAGGTAAGACCTAGCCACCTGTATCCCTATAGCTAATTTCAACTGGGACACATAAGTACAGATAAAGTGAATGTTGTCTTTACCATAAAGTGAGACTGTGATCTATAACTGTGCAAAAGCAGAAAATAAAAATGTAATATACATTCGTAAATAACATATTATAGCTAAATGTACTTATGAAAATATATAATAATAATAAGATCATACTGTTTTAATTTAAACATGTTAAAATATTTTTGGTTTATTTAAGATTAGTGTAAGGGTTTTTACAATGTTTTAGAAAAACAGATTTTTTTCTTATTCTTATATGGGATTTTTACATAAATAGATCTAGCTAATTACAGGTGCACATTTTCTTTGGAGGGGGGGGGGTGTTACATACTACAGACAGCAATTAGATAAATCCCCTCTCCATCCCATTTATTCATCTCGGAAGCACAGAAAGGTGTTTTGTTTTTTACCTTCCTCTTTTATACTCTGGAAAAGTGTGTCTGTGGGAAGATTATGTTTGTCTTGTTTTTGCTAAGATCAAGTATTTGGAAACCACCCCTAGAAATCTGCAACCAAGGGGAATTTGCAGTAAGAAGTATCAATATGTAAATCGCAATTGAAATCACTAAAAGTGTTTTCACTGGTTTCGGACATTTGAGATTGCTTTATAATTAGTAATATGAGAGAGATGGAAAAAACTTTAATGCATGTTTGAAAGCTGCTCACTACTAAACGATCCAAGTCAGCCAATCACTGGCTGCTTGCGATTGTCCGGTGGTGAAATCTTTTGTACTGCGTGCTTTGATATCACATCAATAGAGACTAATTAAAGACTTACAAGTGTCTATTAGTGTGGAGAATAAACAGGCAGCCTTTCACATTCATTCCAGTAATTCTATTGATTTCCATGGGAACAGCTCTGAGATTATTTAAACATTGCTGGTTAAATCAAGTCTTTTTGTAATCAATAGAAATGACTAAAAGTTGCATAAATTTGAAAGAAGATCGCTGTTCAACAGAGCTGAAACAGTTCATTCCCTTTTTTTGTGCATTCGTGAATGATTTAAAAAGGTGGGAAATAAAACCTATAGGAGAACCTTAACTACTCCCCCCCCCCCCCCCCCCCCACCAAAAATAAATAAATATTTTTTTGGGGGTGGGTGATGTATTTGATTTGACCGATTTGCTTTCTTGCCCATTAGCTTCATCTCATTTACTAGTGGCATATGCCTAATATGAATGGTATTCTATGCAAATGAATAGAATGAGACAGATATGTCAGGTATTCTAGTGGGTTACATGTATTAAATTGGAAAGAATGTAAAACAGAGATAGTTGAAAACAGTTTTGGTAATCTAACTTAGAAACAAGACAAATAACAGCAGGTTAACTACCAGGTGCTACAATGTTGTTCCCTGGTAGAATTATAATTAAACTATAACATCATTTCTGTTCCAAAAACATTCTGAAACATGTCATAACTAATATCACCATTAGATGGAGCTCTGGGTTATTTCTACACTGACACAGTTCCAGCGTGGACACATAATTTAAAATCTTGTGTTCAGCAGTGTACTGCTTAAGGAGGAAATCTATTAATGAGTGATTTTGTTCAGAAAATAAAATCACCAATAATAACAATATATTTATAATAAATTCCCCTCTCCAATGTATTAAACATTGATTTATTTTAAGGTCATACAGTTAGGAAGTTTGGGAGGTTTTAGTCTGCTATGCAAAATCATTTTATTTACTTCCATTCAAAAGAATAGGCATTGCATTTCAATGGGTGCAGAAAGCCCATTCAAATGCATTGCCAATAATAAATGACTAGGTAAAGCTCAGCCAATCATGAGCAATGCTTACATGTTGGCCACTTGTGATTGGCTAAACAGGTACTGACCTCCAACCTCACTGAAAGCAAGGGGGCTGATGGCAAATCAGAAAATACTGCTGAGGAACTGTTCCAGTGTGCCTTAGCTTACAGGGCATGATGGTTCTTGTAGTTCTACATGACGCAGCATGTCCAAGCAGTCAATGGCTTTCAGGGATGGCTTGGACTTGTATTTCCATACTATTATTTTGAAAAGCTTACTTATAAAAACATATATAACCATTTATTTATTTACTGCATTTCTATTTTTCCCATGCCAATTAAAATGCATTGTCTATTGAACTGAATAAGAAATCTCACTCTTCTAATTGGGTTTCAGGCAATTTCGACATTCTGAAATCAATGAGATTTTAAAAACTGGAGATTTACATGCGATTAGCCTTTAGTAGATAGGTAAATTACCAAAATCGTTTCTTAAAAGGTCTCCCCCTAAATCTACTCTGCATAATAAACCTCTACTGTGTAGGACATTTACCAGTCTACTCAGGCCCGGCGCTCCCATTAGGCAAGGTTAGGCACTTGCCTAGGGCGCCGGGCTCATGAGGGCGCCACAGAATGGTAAATGACTTTAAAACTGTGCGGCGACCGCTGACCATACCTGTCACGGCCGCCGCACAGCATTCAGATGCACGGGGAGGGGGGAAGAGGCTATTGCTCACCACCGCCGCCTCTCTGCTCCGTCTCCTCCCCTCCACTCACTAGTGTCAGTGAGTGGAGGGGAGGATACGGAGCAGAGAGGCGGCGGTGGTGAGACAAGGTAAGGAAAGACGGGGCGAGGGGGGAGGATGGAGGAGGGCGCCGTTTTTTGCGGGGGGGGGGGGAGGAGGGGGGGTGCTGATTTTGTAAAAATGCCTAGGGCGCCATGGACCCTAGCACCGGCCCTGAGTCTACTGCATGAGGCTTGTCATACATATCATTCACTGCTTAGACTGCATACTCTGTGTTGGAAGTAGCTTCCTTTCTAATAATATGTGGGCTTCAGTCATTCAACACCTGATTTTGAAATTTTCTTACATTTCTTGAAAGTTATGTGACTTGCATTAGAAATCACTACACATGTGAGCAGAGATGGAACTAGCGAGCTGTGGGCCCCGGAACAGGGAAGCAGGGAGGAGAGAACTGGGGCCCACAGCTCACTAGCTCCCCCTGCAGCGTGCCCCATTATGTCTTTGGGCCCGGTAGTTCCGCCACTGCATGTAAGTCACCTGCAAGCTGTCAATCAACTGGGGCCCCAGATATCTCACTTTGTATGATAATCTTAGAAGTATAAAAAAAAAATATAAAAATAAATACTAAAATAAATAAATATTGTTGCAAGAAAATAACATTATCATGCATGTGAAGCTTTCTTTCATACCCTGTATACTGCTGCTACCCAAACCAGGCCTATGAAAATGCAGGATTAATTAAGCATTTATCAGCATCCTCTTATTACACACTACAGCATGTGAACAATCATTATCATCGTCCTCACCATTTATTTATATAGCATCACTGATTTGCAGCCCCATTGGAGCTTACAGTCTAAATTCCCTAACATACAATAACATTATAACAACCCTTAAACATGAAGCATGGATGCTTTTCACTCCCCTCCTCCGGGTCTCACATGAGAATGGATCTATGTATTACTTTTTATAGTAACCATTATTCATGAGGGTGGAGCTTGTTAATTCTCTAGGAATGATTGACATATCTATCTGAGGCATGAGACACTGTGAGTTGATAGGCTGCCACCACTGTGTGTAGGATATAGGTTTGCTAAGATTTTAAGCTGTCATGAGCAGAATCATTTTTACCCTTCATTTCAGTTTCCATTTCTAAGCAACTTTGCACCATGTTCGGACGTAAGTCCGTTTATGTGGCATATATTGCCTGAACTAGATCTGGCCTTCTCAGAAATGGACCTTCGCTTGTAAATGCAAATGCATGTAATTCATGTCTGAATGCAAATGACACTTACCATAGGCCACGTGCAGTATGGGCCTTCTGATGCAGATACGGCTGATTTAAGTCCTGTGGTTCTCGTAAGTATGCTTGCTTTCAACCATATCACTTATACCAGCTACATGGCAGGAGTAAGTACCAACTAATAGTGATCACGGACATGGCATAGTCTTTATATTAAAAACTACACGTATGTGTACCACTGGCTAGCACAAAATATGTGTATACAAGGGAGATAGACTATATAAAGCATCTTGATTTATGTACTTAGGGCCTGATTCATTAAGGATCTTAACTTAAGAAGCTTCTTATTTAAGTCTCCTGGACAAAACCATGTTACAATGCAAGGGGTGCAAATTAGTATTCTGTTTTGCACATAAGTTAAATACTGACTGTTTTTTCATGTAGCACACAAATACTTGATAGCTTATTTATACACTGAAATTTGAAGTTGATATTTGTGTGCTACATGAAAAAACAGTCAGTATTTAACTTATGTGCAAAACAAAATACTAATTTGCACCCCTTGCATTGTAACATGGTTTTGTCCAGGAGACTTAAATAAGAAGTTTCTTAAGTTAAGATCCTTAATGAATCAGGCCCTTAATGTTTAAAAAACATGAAATACATATTTTTAGTAATGATTATACAGTTAGGTGTTGTTTATTTATTTTATAACTTAAAATTCCTTTATGTGTTCTGATGTGTCCTTTTAGTGAACAGACGCTTGTGTGTATCCTGCAGTCTGTTGTGTGTATCTACATACAGCAAGTAATGTTTAAACAGATCGTACATACACCTATGTTCAAATGGAAACGTTTCAAGAAACGCTTGGATTTGAATACAGTCAGAATTACGTTCACGTCCGCACATTAATCAGGCCCACTGGGCTTAAATCACGGGGCTCAGTTAATTTTATACTGTACCTGCTCTAGTGTGATGAGGTCCAAAAAATTGGGGTATTAGAGAGACCTGAGGACAAGCTTAGGGACCTTTGATTACATTTTTTTTAACATTTATACGAACTTTAGACAATATTCCTACATAAACAGGACATGTGCAAGATTTAAAAAGTAGGGTAGTATGACTGACATGAAAGTTTCATAATATTAGAGGTCAAAGATTGTAAATCATATTATTAATAATTCACCCAAAAGCTTTCAACAGCGTTTATGAGCTTGTTGGTATTTGATCTTTCACATAAAAGTAAAAATTATTACGTGAGACAACATCTTGAAAAGTTAAATCGGTTTTATGATCATGGAGAACTTTTAGCATAAGTAAAAAAAATTGGGAAAAAAATTACTACAATATATTCCTCTAAACCATTCAAAATTATGTTGGCTTGATCTGCTGATCTGATGTCGAAATATACTGCTAATAAAATGTCTATTCAAGAAGGCAGGCAGCAAACGTGGGCTCCAAATTTATGTATAAAATTAAACCTAGCCTTTTAACTCTTTTCAGTGTTTGTAGTTATGGGGCAAATAACTGATCATAAAGTCTTTATTTGTAGAGGTGGTTTTGTCTGTTTTATGCCACAAAGTCAGTTTTATTTACTAACTGGACTGGAAGTAAAGGACCATGCAGATACCTGTGACTAACCCTAATAATTGATAAGAAAGAAACCTGTGCCAAAAAAGTGTATTTCTTATTTAACATGAGTCCTAAAAGGCAGCCAGGTTTAATAAGAGGCTCTCAAATATGATCTTCAATTTCATTCGCTTGTACAAGATCCAGCTCAGGAAAAAACCCAGGAATAAAAATAAAGACAATATAGTGTAGATCTTTCAAAATAATTTATTGTAGAGAATTAATAGATCACTTGCCTTATTTATGCATGAGATTTGTCTTTATTATAAGCAAACTCGTCAAAGAAGGATAACATTCCAATTCACAAGTTGGCTTAGAATACTGACTGATAATGACAGTTACTGCTTACTAAGTAACACATTCTGGACTATAAGTAGGGCCCTGAATTTAAAGAAGATGTGGTTGTAAAAACTATTATTGACAACAATTTGCAACAATGAAGAAGATAATAATTAGAAAGAGTAACAATAAGTCTCTGTAGTTAACAATGTTGAAGAATACAGGGACAAATCACACATTAAGTGACCTAGGTCCAGCACCAGGACCCAGCAATCCTTGGAGGCCCATCCCTTCTGGTGGACAGCAGTGGGGGGTCTGGGTCACCTACTGGGTGATCTGCATTACATGGAATATCAGGGTCAGCCCTAGCCTAAGGGAGGTTGGCCCCACTATTGTTCTGCTTCCCCATGGCTGGAAAAATCTACCAGAACCAGCCACCAATAGACTGCATCGCGGATCAAAGACCCACTCCTCCCCTATTGTTCCCCTCCTTCCCAATTCCTTCTCCTCATCTCACCTCCCTTTCCCTCTCCTCTTCAACTGATTACCTACCCCTTCATGAATTAGTATGCTAGACTCAATCCAACCATCACCCTTATCCATCTCATGAAATCTATCTGACCCAGTCATGTCTCTCTGGAGCCTCTGTCAGACCTTACGTTGCAGTAAGTTCATTCTAGTTGCACTCAAAGATCACTCTGAACAAAGCACATTCTGGTATTCAATTGTTAGCGTTAACGGAAAAAAACGAGCGCTCAAAAAATCTTAGCGTTAATACGGTAATTACTCTCTGAATTTCAGCTCGCAGCTCCCTGAGCGGCGAACTGAAATTCCGCGAGTAAACTACCGTATTAACGCTTTTCTCGCGCAATATTACCGTATAAACGGTAATATTTTTGGAGCGCTCATTTTTTTCCGTTAACGCTAACAATTGAATACCCCCCTAAGAGTCACTCAAAAAACAGCGATCACAGACTGACTGCCTGTCTGTTACCTGGAAACCACAGGACATGAAGATCCTTTGAAACAAATTAAATTGCATTCATTTAAAATAAATATACAAATCACAATAAAAAAAAACTATTATTATATGATTTTATTGTTACTCATTATATACAACACTATAATGCTTGGTCATACCTGGTCATGATAGCTTTGTACCACTAAAAGTTGAGCATACAGAACTTAATCAAGTCAGTACAAAATGTTCATTGCTAGTCCTAACATTAATGTTTTACATTGTTTAGCTTAGTTTCACTTTAACTGCACTACAACCTTATTCTGGGTACCTCTGCTGAAGGCTAAAATGTTTGAGTCCTACTGTGATATCCGCTGTGATAGTACCAGGCTTCTCTGTTTCAGGCAAGAGAGGAGAAGGTATGTGATACCAGTGGAAAAGATTAAATAAAGGGCAGATTGTCCAAAAGTGGACCAACTCTCAAGTCAAGTCAATCAAGACAAGGCATGAAAAATCTCTAGAAAAACTGCTGTCCTTGCCTGGATCCGACCATGTCATTGAGCATGTACAGGATTAATTACCCTGCAATATGAAGTACAGTTATTTCAATTACTTAATCTGGCCTAATATTATTATTTAATACAAAGAAAGGATAGGCAAAGCCTGTCATTTGTTGGACCAAGTAATGTAAAGTACAGTAAGTATGGTACTTTTTCTATTTTCTGAATCCCTTAACATGTAGGAATACTATATGCCATAGCAGTAAAAATAAATGCAGCTACCCAGGGTGGGGCTTAGTATGTAAATTGGAATACATATGGGGATTAGCAGGATTAAAGGGAACCGGCCCTGTCATTGTTCTGCTACCAGAAGCCGGCCTTTCCCCCAAGACCAGCCAACCATGCACTTGCCGTGGATTAAAGATCCATTCATCTCATCTCACTATTACAGGTTTGTATAGAAATGGCACTTTTGCAGGGATGGAGGGTCCCAAACTAACATCTTGCCTAGGGCCCCATGGGGTCTATGCTCTGAAGAAAATTACGAGGATGGAAAGTATAGTCCCAATAACGATTAATATGAAGAAGAGAATGAGGTGGGCAGTGTACCCAGCTGGAGATTTACTATACACCAAGAAACACTGTCCCTTGAATAAGAGAAAAGGGCAAATAAGTGCAATGGAGTAGGGGCAAAGTAGTCCCTTGTGGAATGAGCGCTATTAAATATTAAGGATGAAGGCAAGAGTAGTCCTGTAATGTAAGACAGTTTAAGGTTAAGCATCTGCACTCTGAACAGAGCAGGTATATGAGCAATGGCGTGGCCCATGCGAAAATAATGGGCTTCATTGCCCGTGAGCAAGTCCTGGCAAGGGTGTGCTGGAAATTCCAGCTCCAGCCCTGGGTGCGATGCAGTATATGACAGGCTACTCAAGCTTGCAGCAGACACTAATAAGTTATGGAAATCGGGAGGCCTCTTTAAACACATATCAAAGATCTGGATTCTCTAATGAATTCATCTCTGAATGACAGTATAGCTGTGATATTAGCAAAAGCAGAAGCTGGAACCTGTAAAAATGGAAAGGACTCAGGACAATATGCAGATAACTGGAGCAAGCAGATACTCATTCTGGATCTCTGGTCTTGGGCTCCCTCTGTTCCTCTGGATTGGACCTGGACTTCCTCTGTTCCCCTAGCAGGTTGCACAGGATCCCTGACAGCATACTCTCTGACAATGGTTGACTCCCCTCTGGGATTGGAAGTTCTACGGTTCGTCTGATAGCTATTCCTAATGTTCTGGCATCTCTTTCTATTAGATTTGCAGCTCTCTGGACCATAGTGGGATCATCCATTAGTCAACCTAGGCTGCTGTCTAGTACTAAGTGGGCTTGAGGGACCCATTCTAACCAAACCCATTCTAATGTTTTTTGTTTTTTATAAATTGAAGGTAAAAAGGGGCCAAAAGCAGTATGTTGCCTAGGGCCCCATAGGGTCGTAACCCAACTCTGCTTTGGACAAGACTTGCAGCCCTCAATGCAAAATTGGCAGCTGTCTTTGTAAACTGTACAGCCTCTCTGTGAGACTTGCAGCTCTAGCTAAGGGATGGGTGCCCTCTGTTTCTCTGCCTGACTCTGCAGCCCTTGTCTCCACTGCACTAACATTCCCAGTGGAATGCTTCTCCTCTAGCAGTCTCTGTAGCTGTGGCTCTACTGCATTCTTCGATTCTACACCTCTGTAACTCCTCAGGGTATAGCGCTGGTTCTCTGTTGCTAGACTCCTGCAGTTCCCCTGATTCTTCTCTCTGTTTGATGCAAAGATCCTTTCATTTTACAGGCTCTGATGTCACTTCCTTAGTTCTCACCCCTCGGGCATGCTAGGAAGTGTAATTTTTGGAAACCAAGATCATCCATTAGGCAGTCTAGTCTCCAGTCATCTTTTGGATTCCGATATAATGTTGAATAGCCTTCTACTGCCGATGTCTCCTTCTCCCCTATCACTCGTCTCCCAGGACCCGGCCCTCCTATACAAATGAGTGCTTGGCCTGGCAGCTTACTTAAAATCAACATTTTTACAGCTATTACTAAAACAAAAAAGAGGCAGAAACAAAGCAAAGATAGAAAACGTGCAACAAGACCTTACACATTGCATCATTTCTCCATGCTAAATGTAAAATTCACCAGTTGATTTATGTTGTTTGAATAATGCATAGTCAATAACGAAAAAGTATTGGACTACATATACGTAATATTCTCTTTTATATATCAAATAAATTTGCCACAGAGAGTAATGCCTAAAAAAATGCTAATTTTCTTTTTCAAACAAGCTGGCTTCTTAAGGCATTGCAAACCTCCCTACTAAATGCACACATGGTCCGAAGATACAGAAAATATCTCCCCTATAGATCCTTAGAAAGGATGTTGTTTGTTTTAAATAAATAAAGACAATTGTATTTTTACCAAACAACAGAGAGAAAAGACAGCGTGCTTTGTATGCACAAGGAATTCTTTCTTCATTTGTTGGAAAACTTTGGGCTTTGATAATGTATTGTCCCAGCAGGAGGGAAATTGGCTGAGCAAAGCTTTACTCTAGCGGCTAGCGTAACAGATCATAAATATTTTCCTTTAAACCCAGACAGAACCATTTTTTGTTTCCCTGTAATATTATTAAGAAAAGCTGGGGGAGCTATTAATGGTAACCATGACAATGATTTCTTATTTAAATCTCTGGCATAAACTGAATGTAGCATTGCGCAGGTAAACACACTTTCATTTCATTTATGTCAGTTATATATGGTAATTGCATACCTGCCAATTTTCCCGGAATGTCTAGGAGACTTCCGAATTCTGGGTAGGTCTCCCGGGAGAGCTGGCATTTGTCCCACATCTGCCCACATCCTAGTAAGTGCGCAGATTTTGAGCCCCAATGATGTGATTCTCCAGGAATTGCATAATTTTGGACCAACCCCCTGTTTTAAAATGACGCATTTGCGTCATTAAGTCATGGGGGCGGGGCAAAATGATGGGATTCACTGAGCTCTGCCCCTCATGCCCACCTTCCCCCTGAGACTCCCGGAGGCCAACCTGGAAAGGTAGGGCTCCGGGAATTACATATTATAATTAGTGCTATATTTATATGTATAAACATTTTTTTAAAAAATAAGCTTTTATTCATTTATTTATATTGACAGTAGAAGTCAAAGTTCAAAACGGACTTCCAGTTCCATGCATCCACCAGGTCCCTGCTCGTGCTTAGTAGAACAGAATGAGAGCCGCCAGAGCGATAAGTAAATCTTATCACTCTAGATAGCTTTACCTTGGCAGTTTAGTATCACACAGCTGCTACGGAGATTAAATATTGTTAAATAATGGCAATAAGTAATTTTAATATCGCTGGTACAAATGGTTGTGGCAAAATAGTGTGAAGAAAAATGTCTTTGATTATATATATTTTGGCTTCCGAATCGTAGGCTGTAGTAAGTGTAAGTTTATGCGCAGAGTGATTTTATGGATGATACGGATAAAACTGCTGTTTGCGTCCCTTGAGGAATCAGGCCCATTATGTTGAGTAGAGAAGGCTGATACTACACAATTCAGCAGATTTTTTCCAGTACTGCTGGACACTTAGAGCCTGATTCATCAAAGAATGCAAAATGAACGTAATGTGCTTTTAAAACAAAATGTGCATACATCAGGCACACACAGGGGTGGATTAAGGGAATGGAGGCCCCTGGGCTAAGGGGCCCTCCATTCCCCACGAGGCCCCCAATGTGAGCCCTCCGCCGCCCCCCGCGAGGACCCCCCCAAGCACTTACCTGTCAGTGCAGTCCTCCGTCCCGGCGCGCTGTAAGCTCTTTACTGAGGAAATCTCGCGAGAGTTCATGAACTCTCGCGAGATATCCTCAGTAAGCAGACTACAGCGCGCAGGGACGGAGGACTGCACTGACAGTACTCAGCAGCATTGATCAGGCCGGGGGCGCCCCCGCCCCCGACCGATCAATAACGCTGCTGAGGAGTTTGAAGGGCCCCCTGGATGCCCGAGGCCCCTGGGCTATAGCCCAGTTAGACCTCGGGTTAATCCGGCCCTGGGCACACACACGTCTGTATTCAACAAGGATCAGATGTAAAGATACGTCTGTTGATAATTAAGGGTCTAGGTACGCTCAGAACTGACAGACAATAACTGCAGGATACGTCCAATACATTTGTGGAATATAAAGTCACAAACAAAAAAAAACTATTCAATGATTATCACCTTTTCTAAATACTCATTAATGCCAAGATATTTTCCCCATAAAATACATTAATTAGGATGTTATTAATGTCTACTGTACTAAAAATTAATTTTTACAGTTGCTCCTGATTGCAAACACATGTTCTAGCATACATTTCTAGTCATACAACAGAAAAACACATATCTTTGAGATGCCCAAAACTTGAACTGGATGCTCCTGGGTGTGCTCAAGTTTTGCACGCCCTTACTGTACTTTGAGTACTTTCATACGCCCAGTCCCATCCCCATTCCACCCCTGAAATCGAAGGCTGTAGTAATTGTCCTTTGTTCAAGAAGATGAATTGGATGTTACTGTGTTCACAGGAATGTGGTCTGGTTTTGGGCATGCACAGTGTGAATTTATACAAAATACGGCACGTATCGATATTTGCGTTCTTTAATAATTTAGGCCCTTTATCTCTCCAACCTCAGGGCACATGTAAAAATGAAGTTGTTTGTAGGATTAAAATGGCTCTGTGTTGTCACGAGCCATCGCTTCACTGCAGGCCGCCGTGGCTCGCTCTTGGCTGTCTCTCGCATCCTGCGCATCACCATGACGACTGGGACGCCATTCCTGCTCACACGTTACGGCTGTCACCAAGGCGACAGTCGAGATGCTTCTCTCCTTCACTGCCGTGGCCTGGCGAAACTGACAGCTGGGCATGTGCACACCAGCTAGTAACTAACAGCTTTATGGGGCTGATTAGGGCTTTTGTGTACCTCCTTCTGTGATTGGCCAATCTGTGTATATAAAGCAGGGAGGGCTTAGCCTCCCTCATGGTTATAGCGTTCATTTTCTGTTAGCTTGCCTACTCCTGTCAGTTTGCTGAAACCTTGGATTGATTCTTTATGCATGACCCTTTGCTTGTTTCCTGGACCTTGATTACTTGCTTATTGCCCTGACCTCTTCCTTGTTATCTGGGCTCCCTGTTGATTGCAGCCAGCCTGTACCTGATCACGTTTACTGCTTTAGACCCTAGACTTCGGCCTGTTCCTGACCACGCTTGTTTGACATCTCCCGCTAGCCCGTGCTACGGTATATTCAAAAGCTTGTACTACACTGAGTGTAAGACTTGGGGGCATCTGAGTACCTGTGAGTGTAACGTGTTCTACAAGAAATGCGGCTGCTATAGGTGAAGACCTCTACATCCAGTTTATCCAAGCTCATGATAATAAACGTTAGCCGTAATGTGCCTGCCCGCTAAACCAGGATTAACCAATTAAATGTGTAATCTCCACCCTTTGCTCATTTAAATATTCCAATGACAACACAAAATCACATTTTTGCATGTAGGCCTCACTGAGTTTAAGGCTTTAGTATATTCTGGTAGGGAATCAAGGCAACAAATGGGTTGAGAACTATACTTTATACTGACACTTGCACTGTGGCACGTTATCAGACACAAACATTTCCTATAACAGTTATTTTAATAAAACATTTAATTGAGTGATTACACATGCACAGATGTAACAAATATCAGATACACACAGTATTATTGTGTAAGTATCCAGAGCTTACAGGTATAATTGCTCAGTGATTTCACTCAGATGAAGAGTTATGATGGTAGTGATGAGGAGGGGAGTCTGTTAATGGTTTGGTTATGGGTTGATAGCCAGGAGGCCAAGGTAGCCTATATAAATAGAGAGAGAAATGAGTAGAGTAATGGGCCTATACATAGAGTGTGCACTGGGAAGGTGGAGGGAGCTCTACTAGAAGAATCATAACATAAGGGGGGAAAAAAATCAGAAAGAGAAAGAGTATTGAAAAGCCATGGGAGCCATGTAGCTGTGAACAATTTCTCAGTACCTGAAATAGTAAACTAGTCCCACACTTCATGTAGTAGACATGACAGTTTCTGTTAGCAACCAAGAAGCAATCACAGGTGGATTAAGTTAATTCCAAGAGGCAGCAATAGATGTTAGGTAGTGTCAGGGATGTCCTTGAAGTTTCAGAGTTTCTGAAGAGTCAGAGCCCAGTGGTAATTTCTGCCGACTACTATCAGGTATCTCCACTCGATTCCACAATTCCTTTATGACTGCTGGTAGTAGACGCAAAAGACAACTGCTTATCTAGAAGTGATGGATGAAGATTTATGAAACAGGTTTCCAGAAGGAAAACCAGATCAGTGGTTAGACCTCAGATTAAAAACTTCAGTTTTGCAGTATCATTCAGTCCTAAACTGAGCTTTGATTTCTTGCCCAGAAAAAATAAAAAATAAAAAATCAGTTGAGATTTATGCTAGATAGTGTGGACTGTAACATTTAACAACATATTGAATCAATTAGATAAATGAAGGGGTGATGTGAACCAATCACCTAGGCTTAAAAGCGGCAGAGAAAATTACCAATACTAGCGACAGGAGGTTACAACATACTGACAACTGGGTGTGTTTGGTTATCAGTGAGGCATTATAGGTGAAAAGGGTATTAGTTCTTTAGTGTAATACGCAGAATGCATTCACGCAGATAGGTGAGTCATGCTAGGAAATGTAGAGTATTAGAAGAACAGGAACCACCCAACTAAGATTCACTGGACTCTCATGACTCTGCAGGAGAGTTTTGTTTCAGTAATGGGCTATGTTTTGAGAAGCTAGGGATGTTGGGATGAGCCAAGAGATCTCTTTCTTGCTCCGGAAGTCTGGTGGTGAGGATCTTGCCATCATCTTTTATCTGTAGTTGAAATGGGAAGCCCTACTTACACTTTATATTGTGATTGCATAAGGTTTAGTAATGGTCAAATTTGTGAAGAGTTGCACACTTTCATCAGTTTTTTCAAAGTGTAAAAATGGAAACAGACTATTACATTGTGTCTTGGCTGATCAGTTTGTAGGTCGGAGATTAGTCAAGAAGCAATTCTTTCTTTCTTTCTGGAAGAAATTGTAAGAACAGTCCTTAGGTAAGTAGGTAGAACTGCAGTTTCAAAAGAGTTATCTGTTCAATCTGTATACTATTATGTCTCCCCATAATCTCAAGGTCTTCTTATTTGTCTTTGACTCATTCAGTTTCAGATTTTAGGGTCATCATTTCCTGATCAGTGCATTTGTAAAATGACAGATATAACTTAATTGGTTTCTATTGTGTCCAATTTCCAAGGGGCGTCATCTCTGACTTAAATTCTGTAATAGCAGCATGTAGCTCTGACTGCAAAGTGAACTTAATTTCTTGGACCATGAATGTCATCATGAGCTTGATACTTGTAAAGAAATAATTTTTTAAGGGGGTGCCAGGCTTTTGGAGCAGCTCGGACCTTGTTCAGAAGATGTAAGAGCAGAATCTAGCCAATACTAGGAAAAATTCAGTTCTGAGGAAGTGTCAGGTTCTAGAGAGTTGTCTGTCTTGAGGGAGAGGTGTTCTGTCCACGAGGTAAGTGGTTCTGAGTTAGAGAGGAAGAGACAACTGCCAGTGGATCCAGGAATGATGCTGGAGATAAGAGCAATCACTGGTTCAGATGAGGATGGAACTTTGAGCCCAAGTGGTAAATAGCTGAGGAGCCCTGAGGTCTGTGGGGATAGTAGACTACAGTAGCCGCTCAGGAAAAAATATCCTCTGCAGGAGGACATCTATATGTTTGGTTTAACTTGGCTGGGTTGGTTCAACAGAAGGTAGGCTCATGGACAACAAGCCAATGGCGTGTACAGACCTCCAAAGATTAAGAGAAGAGGCCGAACAGGTTCTGATAAATTATCTTCAGCTTACTGAAACGAATATAAGGTTGGACTATAACAATCATCAAAATTGCTGAAGTGACGTGGCTGGAAATGGCCAGAGGGCATGGCATGCGGAGCCCAATAAGAAACATTTGTCTGGGTGAGCACTTGTGGTGCTGGGTGTCTATGGATTTGAAAGGATTTTTCCAGTAACTTAAAGGCATGTTCTATGGCCATTTCCTGGTGATATGGGTCGAACACATGGTCAGATTGCGGAATATAAGCCACACCTAAGGAAAGTAAATTGCTGTTTCAATACTAGCATATGCGCTTATGGAGGCTGCACAAAAATCACCAAATAATATTTAAGAACTTTATGTCGCTTGGACAGTGGATTTTTAAATCAGATACAGAGCAGAGCAGAGAGTCTGTACTGTCGGGCTGTTAAGCGATGCTGTCAGAATTCGAACTTGAAGCTCCTGCCTCTGGAGACTACTGTTCTGCTGATTGAGTTATTCTGGATGCTGGACAGCTCCCTGCCTTTACCCTGTGTTCTAGCTCAGTTTAACTGTTCTCCTGATGTTCCAGCATATCAAGCATAATGGGGAATGTAATTTTCAGTATCAAAACAAATGTTAACACGCTATTTTTGTGCTTGTGACCTGATTGTGTGTATACACATATGCTAAACATGCAGAACTGGATGCATCTTGAGACGCCTCCCATTAAGCATATGAGCATTTTTAATCATAAATTATGCCCAAAATGGGTGTCATGGGCACTAGGAGTCTTTGCCCAGGAAATCACCAGATGTTGGCTTACCAGAGTAATATAGATGGTAATAGGTACTCTGGTAGCAGGGTGACAACGGAACTGGAGGAACAGCAGATGGTGAGAGAATGCTTGAGGAAAGTCTATGACTAGCAGCACTGGTAGTGAGTATATAATTGAACACGAGGAACAGGATGGACAAGGAAACGTGAGGGTAGTCAGTGGTCTGCGTATAGCAAGTTGTACCGCTGCTATAGTGAGGAGGAATGTCTCCTGAGGACTCCGGAGGAGAACACAACTCAGTCCAGCTAGATATGCAATACACAAGCAAAGTCAATGAGAAGTATGCATACCGCGGTTCAGGAGAGCAGGCTGTCAGAGAGACGTGCAGGGATACCTGAACGGCTGAAGGCCGGCAGGAGGAGAGATCACTGGAAGGTGGAAGCGGTAATCAAGTTGGTGCAGCCCACGGCAGGTAAACCATCATGAACGAGGCAATACTCTGGAAGCAGTAGTAAATGGAACTGGAACTTGAAGAACACAGGAGAGTTGAGGCGGTCTGAACTCCAGTAGCAGAGATGGAAGCAGCGGAGCGCAGCCCAGATGAACACAGGAGAGTTGAGATGAGCTGGAACTCTGTAGAAGCAACGGAGGCAGCGGATAGGACTCAGCTGGCTGCAGACACGATGAACACCGGGGAGTTGAGGTGAGCAGGAACTCTGTAGAAGCAACGGAGGCAGCGGATAGGAATCAGCTGGTGTAGACACGATGAACACAGGAGAGTTGAAGTGAGCAGGAACTCTGTAGAAGCAGCGGAGGCAGCGGATAGGAATCAGCTGGCTGCAGACACGATGAACACAGGAGAGTTGAAGTGAGTAGGAACTCTGTAGAAACAACGGAGGCAGCGGATAGGAATCAGCTGGTGTAGACACGATGAACACAGGAGAGTTGAAGTGGTCTGGAAACCACAATAGAAATAACAGGAATCAGCAGGAGCTGAATACACGAGGAAACACAGGAACACCTTCAGAGGCTCATGGGAATGAGACTCCAAGATCAGGCAACGAGGTATTGACCACAGGTGCTTTAAATAGGGAGTGTTGCCTGATCAGCCAATTAATGAAAAGTAACAGATACTGAAGGCTTGAAAGGGCTGCACATGCGCAGACCCTCAGGATGGCGGACGGCCACGGTTCCTAAACACACGAGAAGTAGCACTCACAGTCCGGTGAGTGACAGTACCCCCCCTTTTAAAGGTGGGCACAGAACACCTGGAACCGGGTTTGTCCGGAAACTTGGAGTAGAACTTCTTAAGAAGAGTTGGAGCGTTGAGATCTTCTGCTTTGATCCATGAATGCTCCTCAGGACCAAAGCCCTTCCAATGAACGAGGAAACGAAGAACTCCTCGCGAAATTTTTGCATCTAATATGTGAGTAATCTCAAAGTCCTCCTCTTGATGAATTTGAACTGGCCGAGGTGCTGAAGGAGGGACCGAGAAACGGTTGATGATAAGAGGTTTGAGCAAAGACACATGAAAGGCATTGGAAATACGAAGGTTCTTAGGAAGTAGAAGTTTGAAACAAACTGGATTTATCACTTGAATGATCCTATACGGACGTTTCCTAAACACACGAGAAGTAGCACTCACAGTCCGGTGAGTGACAATGGGTTAGATTCAGCATCAGACCCACTGTCTTTAAAAGGAAGCCCCTCGTCTTGTTTTTCTTTAAACACAAACAACTTTCATGTATTTCTTTGTTCATACAATATATAACTAACTAGTGTGAATAATACTATGTTAATGAGAACTAGAACTATCACATACTAAGCACATGGGGCACTGTGTTTTAACTTGGGGAATCGAAGACAGCGAGACATAAAATGGGATTCTGGATGACAGGACCATTTAAGTCAAATAGAAGTTGGGGTATAGATGACTTCACAATTATCACCAGGGTCATGCTTTTGGGCCCTGTTCCTTAGCCACAACTCAGCTTTCCAGAGGAGAGAAGTTTCTATCTGGAGTCATGGTAAGAGAGCCACTGTTTTGTGAAGGGGGTAGAGGAAATAAAACCAGAGGGATGGAGAAAATTATGGGGGGTAAGAAAGAGAACTAGAATGAGGGGAGGGTGTGAGAGAACCAGAGAAGAGGGGAAGAGATATCCAGAGAGAGGGGAGAAGATAGAGAACTAGGTAGGAGGGTGGAGAGATAACAGTCATCTACAATGAATAACATGGAAAAGTTAAGAAAAAGGATAGAGAACCACTAGGGTATGGGGTTGAGAGGGGAAATGGTAGTCCCAATAGCCATGGTAGTGTTGGCCCTGCAATGGATATAGCACAGGGCCTGCATTTGCAAAGAACATTCTTTGTTATCTCTTATACTGATTAGAAGAATTATTTAGTTGGCCAAATCTTGCAATGGTGCAATGATGGGCTTAAATGAACCAAAACAGCCTAAATGGTCGACCAGACCAGTACTTGTTGGGCTAGCTTTGCCCACTGTGATAACTCAGTTATTGCTAAGGTAGAGTTGCTGACTCTTAATCAGATATGACTGAAAGTAGCCTGAACTGAAGTGCAACAATAGTGGGATAACTGTGGCTAAATCTGGTCATTTCATAGAGAAGCAAGTGAAGGGGAAAAAAACTAGGAGAGATTGTAAGTAGTTTAAATGGAAAATGACTAAGTTGGGAACAAGTTGAAATCTCCAAAAAAATATATAATTAGTCAGGGTAGAACAGTTCAAAACAAATGATAATGTATTTTTAGAATGAGGAAGTATTTATTTTGCATTAATGTACGAATGGGGTGCAATGGGGACAAGACTTGGTTCCAGACAGATTAAAGTAATAGATTATATGCCTTGATGTAAAGTCATATGGCACGATATGACTTGCGGTTAAGACATGTGAAATAACAAAGTCAAAAGCAAACAATGCAAAGTAATAAGAGACAGCTTAGCGTATGGGTACAGAAATTCAGATGTGTGAAATTAATAGCACAGTACGTATGACAGTTAGTCAAGAAATATCACATTGTTAATGGCAGAACACTTTAGGTATTGACTGAAAAAAATGTATTAAAAATATATATTTTATACTATTACATGCCATATAAGTCTTTCCAAACACCATGCAGATATTGGACTGTAAATAGTGAAGATTAAATGTTTGCTAATTTACTAATAGTCACTATTTCTTTTTTAAATAGACTATACATTTTTTCAAATACATTTGCCCATTACTGGGATTCCCTAGGTGTTTGCCTAGTTTTTCCAAAATTGGAAATACACCCTTAAATATAAATATGGGGACTAACAGAAGAGAATTCATTATCAAGAACACCTTTTCCAGAATATAAAATAATTCTCACCTTTTCACATTGATCACAGCTTTACCACGATTTACAAGCAAACCCTGAACGTAATGTGATGCATTGTGAGCGAATATATCCTAAATTACTCATTGTGTTCTTCTTTCAAACACTTCATAATCCATAAGTGGTAACCACCTCTCACTCCCGCCTACAAGACTTCTCCCGTGCTGCTAGGAATTCCCACCTGCACCCAATCAGAATCTCCCACAGCCTTCAAATCTTGAAACGCTCTCTGAAGACCAACCACTTTGTTAGAGCTTACCCTAATCCCACCTATACTACTTCCACTAATGCACAGCTTTCCCACTGCATAGGTGTCTCAAGTACAAGGAGTTGCTGTCTTTTGAAATGTTTGCAAGACTAATAAAGTCCTAACCAAATAGGAATTGTGCTGCTCAGTGCCTATTACTGGTTAGTTACTGTACTGGTTAGTTAAAGAGTCGATTGCACTGCTATAGTGCCACCAGCTCTTCTATAGTGCCACCTGGCTGGCGTATCCTAGTGCTGGTATCTGCATTTTCAGAGGGACTTTTTTGTCTCCTTCAATTCCGCCGATACCAGCCTAGTGAAGCAGCATTAGCGCTGGATTCACTTTTTTCACTGGGCAGAGGGGGTCCTTCCTTCCTTCCTTCCCTTCCTTCCCTTCCTTCCCTTCCTTCCTTCCTTCCCTTCCTTCCCTTCCTTCCTTCCCGTCCCTTCCTTCCTTCTTCTATATATGTAATTGCTTTATTACAATTATTTTTAAAATCTTAAAACAAGAAAAACAAAGTGAATGGTAGTGATTTGAAAATTGCAGATCAACTGCAATAAACTCTGTGGTCAAAATTGTATATGAATATTATTATACAATTTCTATATTAAAGCTTTTATTAAACCCTATTACATATGTAGGGATATGGTAGCATATGAATAACATCATGTAATAAAGAGACATGTATCACAACATCCAATAAAGGAATTCATATGAACACCAGGACTGATTTCACAAATGATATGTATGCTGGAAAACTAAAACTTTCTAATAATTTCCTGTCTAATGCCCATAAAATAATGTGTTATATATGTTCAGGATTATATTACATTTTAGTAATCTGTTGAATAGTGATTCTCTATAGGTATTATCAAAATTAATCAATGACAAATATAGAGCTATACAATATTATCCAGCCTAATTACCATCTAATAGTGGGTTAATAAGGCTTGAATCAGAATCAGATGGTGAATATATAACCTAAACGCTACTATACTAAAACCCTCTGAATGGAGGAGAGATTCGTTTTATCTAAGAGATGGATTCTTGAGACATAGTATGCAAGATTAGGGGAAGATGGTAGCTGGTAACTCCCTACAAAATGTTTTTAAATAGACACACAGGGGTAAATATATCAAGCTGAGAGTTTTCTGGTGGGTTTGAAAAACCAATGAGATTCTAGCTATCATTTATTTAGTACAATCTGCAAAATGATAACTAGAATCTGATTGGTTGCTATAGGCAACATCCTCACTTTTCAAACCCGCCGGTAAACTCTCAGCTTGATACATTTACCCCACAGATTGAACGTCAATGCGCATTTCTCTAGTACAGCTTTTTCAAGACAACCAGAGCCTCAGCGTCACGTGCATTAAATAGCCTATCGGCCTGGCCCCTATTCTGACGTCACGTCTCAGAGCCAATCTTATCGTGTTTCCATTGGCAGTGATAGACACTGGCGACGGACCAATAAGAGACATGTAAATAGTTTAAGTTCCGTCTGTATATCAGCATTGACTTTTTAACGTTTTACAGTACCAATGTAGGATTATCACAAAACAGATTATCACTAATTAAGATATATTTATCTGTTACATGATCAGAGTTAATTGAGGCATATATATTGATGCTACAATTCTGTGCTGATTGGATATCAAAGTTTTAGTTTTGCAAAGCATCTGTGTGAGCCTTCAGCACTAAGCCACCTCTTCTCTAGTTGCTGTACCGGTTACGTTTACCTTTGTTTATTAGATATTTCAATCAATAAGTAATGAGTAAGAAAAGATGTTGTTTTTTTCGACTATCTTGAAGTACGAATAAGGATTGGCAATGTAATCTTGTTCTCGATATTACAATCAAGAAGATATATTTTTATGTATTTTAGGTTCACTGCAACAAAATGTAGAAATGAGACCAAATATACCCTTAGACTAATTTATTTATAGAAAAAAATGTGTATTCAAAGTTTGTCCCTCCAGTAAAAGAAAGTCCATAAGGGTAATTTAGAAATCCCCAAAAAATATACGGACACCCTTCTTTATGTGTGTAGCTACACCTGTTTGATTGCCCAGCACATCCCAATTTGGATGAACACTTCACTGGCCCCAGAACATCATTCTGCACAGATCCTCTTAAAAATACGCACTATGGAAAGGATGAAACGTCACAGCTAAATCCAAATGAGCAACACATTAGGACCACTGCCTACATTAAAATGTTCCTGTGTTTCTCATGAAATATAGTCTCATTTGGTCTCATTTATGACTAAGATGTTTGAAAGGGACATCAGAACTTGTCTTTAGTATACGTGTCTCTTTTGTGTCTTTAAATTGTTTTATTGCATTGCTCGAAGTGCATCTAGGAATATTTTATCCACAGATGTAGGTCTGGAAGGTGTAAAACACATCCCATTAAAAAAGTATAAGACATGAAGACCTAGGGCTAGATTTACTAAGCTGCGGGTTTGAAAAAGTGGAGATGTTACCTATAGCAACCAATCAGATTCTAGCTGTCATTTTGTAGAGTGCTCTAAATAAATGACAGCTAGAATCTGATTGGTTGCTATAGGTAACATCTCCACTTTTTCAAACCCGCAGTTTAGTAAATCTAGCCCTTAGTGCCAGAAAAATCAAGTTCATGTGCATAAAAAGACTGTGCTCTCGATCACAGGGAATACCGTTGTGAGCAGTGGCGGGCTGGCCCGGGGGGCAGGGGGGCATGGGCCCCCCGGGCCGCCCGGTCAGGCCACCATTAGGGCCGGGGGTAGGCCGACCGGCCGCCCCCCCCCGGCTGCAAAATACAATTGTTTCACCCGCTGTCGCATCTGATGACATGATCAGACCTATTATTTGTATTTCAGCGCACAGGCAGCCGCATCACATGACAGGGGATGCGGTCGCATCATCAATGACGCGGCCGCATCCCTTTTCATGAGATGCGGCCGCCTGTGTGCCCCCCGGCCACGCCTCTCCCAGCCCGCGTCTGGTTGTGAGTGTGCCTCCTCTTGCATTGAAATAATCTCGCCCCATAAAATAAAATGGCCTGTTTGCATTTTGGTGCAAAATTAGAGCCTTTTATTAATCTATTTCATGTTCTGCATGGAGTGTCTCTCGTCCTCCCTACACCTTAAATTAGGCAAATTAAAAAACACGTTAAGAAATTGGTTTGACATTCACTATAGGCAAACAATATACCATAATTCTTTTTTATAGCGTTCCATTTATAGCAACACCATATCTTAATAATTGTATGTCATGTAGTAAAAGCCCTGAAAATCCCACATATGCCATCACCCATCTAACCTCACCTTGTAACAGTTGTTTAAGTGTAAGTTGAATATTAAAACAAAGTACTAAAAAGAAATGGTTCTTATCCACAGTCACATTCTAACTTTCCAGACAGCGATCCAACACATTTTAAGACCTTTCTAAGGCTAGCCGCTTCCCAAGCTGATCACATTTTGAAGTTTTCTTTCAATTAAAAGACTTGGCAAGACACGATCTGCAGACAAGTCTTCATACAACAGAACACAATTGCTTCACTCAGTTCAATATTTTCATGAATACTTTTTTTTTAATATATAACAACTTGCATTACTATTTTGAAAAGTGGAACACAGGTCTGCTGGCATAAGTAATATATTTTCCATATGTTTATATTACCAATGCCTAAAATCTCTTTCTTTTCTTTTTTTTAATTAACAAAAGTCAAAATATACATATTTATAGATATTTATATAATTAATAAACATTACTAAAACATCCAAAAGCACATGGACTAGGCATTAATTAGTTTTTTCAAAATCATTCAAGCACACAAAGAAATTACACATCCTGTAATCTTATTCTTCAATAATCACCTGTTGTGCTTCAGACCGTATAATTAAAATAAAGAGATGACGATGATTTCTCAATCATTGCGCAATTCAGTTTGAACTTTGCCCTGGAAATTTTTCATCTGAAAGAGTGAAGGTATCCTACATGATTTCCTTGCTAACCGACAAGGGTCCATGACGGTTGGCCAGTATGCCGTACAATTCCGAACCTTCGCTTCTGAGGTGAGGTGGACTAATGAGGCCTTAGTGGCGGACTTCTTGCAAGCTTTAACTGACCGAATTAATGATGAATTGGTTTCCAGGGATCTTCTGTTAGATTTTGATGAGTTTATCTCCCTCTGCATCAAAATAGACATTTGCTTCAGAAAGAGAACCCAGGAGCAGGATCACTCCCATTGTCCAATTGGAATCCAGATTCCAGAACCCCTCAGTAACCTCTGAGGATCTCATGTAAGTGGGGCGGTCCAGTCTTTCACAAAAGGAATGAGACAGGAGGTTCAAGAACATCTTATGCCTCTACTGCACAGAGCCCGGCCACATCCTTGTGAATTACCACAAGAGTCCGGGAAACACCAAATCCTAACCGGCACCAGGGAGGCTGCGTAAAGAACCCTGCTAAAGTCTACCTTGAGTAAAAAAATTGGACTTCCTCATGCCAATTACGATACATTCTTCGAAGGGTAATATTCTTCTTTCTGCCTTCGTAGATACCAGTTCAGCTGGTAATTTTATTTCTGCCTCGATAGCAGAGGAACTTCAGATATCCACTCAAGCCTAAGAGCATTAACTATCTTTCACCACAGTGAATGGCACTCGAGTCCTTAACAGAACCATCTCTAAATGTAACATTCCTATACGTCTCCAAGTAGGAGCCCTCCACTTGAAATGGATCAGCCTACTAGTTATGCTTCAGGCTGTTAATTCTGTCATCCTGGGTATACCCTGGCTCCAGAAGCATTCTCCCCAGTTTTAATGGAGGATGGGGCAAAATACCTCTTGGGGTTAATCTTGTTCAGAGAACTGCTTTCTATCAGTCATTCCAGGTTCCTCCAGATCAGTCTGCCATATCCAGTCCTCTGGTTCTTCTCTGCCACCTGCCTATGCCTCATTTCTAGATGTCTTCAGTAAGGCTGCTACAGAAGGACCTCCTCCTCACTGGACTTTGAATTGTGCAATAGATTAAATTCCTGGGAAGACTATTCCTTGTGGTAGGGTCTACCCTCTATATCTATCTGAAACCCAGGCCATGTCCATACTGTATATATCTCTCAGAATCTAAAATGTGGCTTTATTCGCAGGGCTTCTACATCAGAAGGAGACATTTTTCTTTGTTAAAATGAAGGATGGACCCTGTATTAGTTAGTGCCGGAAAATGCTATCACTGTACAAAATTTCTACCCTTGCCGCTTATCCCCAAACTATTTTACTGTAGTGGTGGGGCCAAAATCTTTTCCAAGTTACATTTTTTCAATCACCCTATTCACCGACCACAAGAATATAGTCTACCTTCAAACAGCCCATTGTCTCAACCCATGACAGGCAAGGTGATCTCTGTTCTTTACACGCATTAACCTGATCCTATAGAGCCGGTTCCACGAATGAAGAGCCGATACTTTTTCTCGTTGTTTTGATACCTTAGATCTTCAGACTTCTCCTTACCTAAAACCAATCCTAGATCCAGCCAGTGTAGTAGATTACACCAGTAGCTCTCCAAAAACTCTGTGGGTTGTTCCTTCCTAGACTTCAAATTCTGCCCTATGATGCTCCTTTGGGCTTATGGCTCTAAGCTAGCTTGGCATACGGGAGATAAAAAGATGCTTTCTTTGAGCTCCAGGTATTATTGGCGGCCCAATCTTCATCTGAATGGCCAGTCTCCCTTGGGCCCTCTCCAGCCTTTATACCTCTGCTCCAACCCTTTCTATCTTTATAAAAAGAGATCTTTCTTCTCTATGGCTGTAACCAGGAGATCATTTATGACCAGGGAGCTCAATTATTTCCTGGTTTTGAAGGAGTTTTTGTGAGAAATGAGGTATTAAACCCAACTTCTTCTCTGGCGATCATCCCCAAATGAACAGGCAGACAGAAAAGGTGAACCATGATCTTGAACTCTTCTTGAGAGAATCAGGATAATTGGAGTGATTTACTTGCCAGAGGATCTCCATGAATCCTCTGGCACCTCTCCCTTCTTCATTGTCTTAGGCACACATCCCAAATTACTTTTTCTTCCCTTAAGAACACTATCGTTCCTGGTGTGGACCCCTGGTTTTGCTAGTATTTGGGCCCAAACTAAATTGTTTTTAGCAAAGTCATCTCTTCGATACAAAAGAGTGGCGACCAATACCAGTACTACAAGTTGGAGTCAATGTATCCACTAAGAATCTGGGTTTATACCTTGAAACTAGCTTCTAGCTATTTTGAGACTTACTGCATCTCACAAGTTATCAATCCTGTGACTTTAAAAGATCAAGAGGGGGGTACTGTCAGGTGCTACCTCCACTCTCTACTCTCGCAGTGGGGACAGACGCCTGCTATGCCAGCAGTGCGCAGCCCATTACCTAGAAGTGCCAGATAATTGGATCACTTCCTGTTTCTGGTTTCTGTTGTATTGCTGCCTTGTACGGTCATTTGCATTCTTCATGGCCAACTAGCTTGTTCCTGACCATTCTTCTGTTTAGCAATTCTGTTTCCTTCGGCTACCCTAACTATTCTTCCAATCATCGATTCCTGTCCCATTTGGATCCTCTTGCTTGACTTCAACTACCTAGACCATTCTTCTGCTTCATATTCCTGGCTTCACTTGGATCTCTTGCCACCGACCCGGCTTGTTCACTATGCTCTGTTCGTGACTCTTGCTACTGTTCTAGCGACTCGCTCTGAGGGTCTGCAGGACAGTGGCAGGTGGGGAGTTTGACTGTGGCAGTTCACCTGTCAAAAGCAGGTGTCCTAAGGTGAGCTCAGGGAGGACAGAAACCTTCAGTGGAGCAGAAGGGCAAAAGCCAAGACCAAACCTCCTTGCGGGGGCTCCCTGTTGAACACTGGGGATGTGTTAGACTCCATGCCTCTTTGCCCAATAGGATTAACTGCTAAGAGGATACGTCCACTTTTCCAGTATAATCGCAAAACAGCTCTCGTTATTATATCATCTGTTTCTGTTATGTTTAATAAAGAAGTAATTGCAGAGTTGAATTTGGAGGAGTGGTGTCTGTTACATTTTATAAGCATTCAAAATATATCACAAATATTCATAGTTTAGGAGCCTAAACCACAGACAGTCTAGCTCCTCCTCCTTGGCAGCCTTTCCTTACTGAGAAAAGCCCTCCCAAACTGTCAGACACAGGCTTCTGCAGGTTTTCTGTGTTCTGCCTACACAATCTTGCTGGGGTTGTGTTTGTCTTTGCGAGAATCCCTTTCCTTTTTTGCTTGTGGACTGCAGTTGACGAAAGCAGAATGATCTGCGCTCAAAGATCGTCTGACTCTGTTAGGAACCCCTCCAGCCGGCACAACACAACCCGGAATCTACTCTGCCAATCAGGTGTTCACTGGAGCTCCTGATGGTGGGCCGCAGACCGACAGAGGGTCGTGAAGTGTGTACCGGCTGGGGAGAACCCAGGCAAGCGGAGTGAGGTCCACGCAGAGGTCAAGGGCCGGCAGCAGACAACAGTACCAGTAAACAAGCCGAGGTCAGGGGTCACAGGCGGATAGCAGAAACGGTAAACAGGCCAGGGATCAGGGTCACAGGAAACACAAGCGAAGTCCAATTCAAAGCCAAGGGTCATACACGGGAAATCAGTAGAGGTTCAGAAGACAGGAACAGGAACAAGCAGGTCAGCAGACTGGAGTGCAGTAGCTATAACCAGCAATGAGGCAGCAGACCTCATTGCCCTAAATACTGAAGCAGACCAATGAGAGCCCAGCTCTCTAATACATCCAGCTGTTCAAATTAGCTCGCAGGCTTGCCCCTCTGTTGTGCACGCGCCCGGCTGCCCTGCAATGCCGGGATGCGGCGCTGAAGAGAAGAGCATCCATCCGTTGCCATGGCAACGGCAGGCAAGCCCCCAGAAGTGACGTCCCGGTCGCCATAGCGACGGCCGGGATGGAGGTAGGCTCGTAACAGACTCTTAGTGACAGCGGCTCAAGTATAGAGATATCTAGGCTCTATAAATTAATGAAATATAGATAAGGGAATCTCGAGCAATGCATACACTTGTAGAGCATTAGTGGGTAATGAGGTGGGTTATCTGCACTTCTTAGACGTGATTGTTTAGAGATGTGTACTGCAACTGTCATTTTTGTATCATATTTCTCTATTATGTCTAATAAAGGGAACGACTCTGGAGGAGTGGGCCTTTTACATTTTATAAGTGTTCAAAATGTACCCCAAAATACCCTCAGGGATTATCATATGCTAATGCCTTAAGCACAGCATGCAAGACTGAGATCCAAGTACCCCGCAAAACCATCCAAATCTTTGGTCCAGTCTATTGCTAAACTCACATAGTTCACTACAAAGTCCAGTTGGGTAGGCAAAAAAAATCTCCCTTCTGCCTCATCTGTTGAATGCTCAGTCAGCAAGTCAGTTCATCTGAGGTCCCTTAAGCAAAGATCCTTTAGCTCTCAAATGAGCTGACTGGGACCCAAAGCCTGGCAAGGTTAGTCCAGAACTTCTTCAATACTTCTTCCTCTTTAGAGAGCATTCTACATTATTTTTCCCTTGGTACGACTCAGAAACGTCAGAGTCCTGCTGTAGCCCAGTCCTGTAGGGATCCAGACTCCCAAGTTCTCCACTCAATAGGTTGTGGATTTGGACAATGAGGATTCCTCATACTTGGAGGAGAATTCCACTAGATGGCAGGGTGATGATGATTTAGTGTGGAAAGCTCTAAGCTTTCAAGACAACAAGGAGTTGGCAGTACCATACAATGTGCTCTTTAAAAATGAAATAGAAACAGTTCATTTCCTTCCATTATTCCCAACCTTTAGGGTTCTTACTAATGAAGTGTTGGTAAAACCTGAAAACTGATTTCAGCTATCTCAAAGATTACAGATTTATTATCCGTTTCCTAATATGGAAATGGATAAATGGGAATCCCCACCCATTGCGGATGCTTTAGTAGCATGATTGTCCAAGGACATTACTAATCATATTCCAAATGCTTGGTCTTCAGGGATAGAAAATTTGAAAGCATTCTTAAGATGTTATGTTGCGGGTGGGGTCTCTCTCAGACTAATTTTCCTCCACATCAGTTAACAAGGTGGTGGTAAAATGCTCAGAGCAGATTTTGGAGTTTTTGCAAACAGGTGGACCCAGGTCTGAATTATTACCCTTAAGTAAACACATTTGGAGGCATTGAGCTTTAGTTGTCCTGCGCCCCACATCCCACACCCTCTTGCATAAAGCTTGGGAGCCGGATGCGGTGTCAAAGAAACCCAAAGAAAGCCCTTTTCTATATTATATATTGTGTTTATTTTATCTGGAATTGGATACGATTATTAACTAGACAAGGGGCGGAAAAAGTTCCTTTCTGCCAGTCTATATAGCTAGGTGCAGGGTGTCAGACTTCTGTATTTTTACACTACAGGTAAAGCATGTGGACAGACCTAAATGTGACAGTCATCTTCTTCTTGGGAGGACAATTGATAGGAAAGCAGTCTTGGGCAGACAGGCGGCCAGTTTCCAATCCTTCCGCAACGGCCTTCCTGCTGACCTAGTAAGTTGAAGTGCTCTACAATAAGCTAATTGGACATAATTTACTACAAGTGTGTACGGGTGTATTGAGGGTGGTTTAGGCTTTAGATCATAGTTGTAATGTGTCTGAAGCAATCACTATTTTTTTTATCTGATTAAATTATTGTTTAAATCAGTTTGTAAAGTGTAAAGTGTAGATCTCCTCATAGTGACAGACACACACTTCTTTGTTCAAAGTAAACAAACACAGTGGACCTAATTCATTAAGGAAAGTAAAGCAAAAAAAAAAGGAGTAGCTTTGCACCTAGGCAAAACCATGTTGCATTGGAGGGGGAGTGAAATTTAAAATGTAATGGCAAATTTATAGTTGGGATAGGGCATGTCCTAGATCAACTCAGTGTACAAAAAAAACTATCAAGTATTTGTGTGCTACGAGAAAAAACAGCCAGTATTTATCTTTATATTTATATTATATCTTTATATTTATGTGCAAAATAATAAACTAATTTGCACCACTTGCATTGTAACATGGTTTGTCCAGGAGAAAATTTACCAATTTTTTTGCCTTACTTTCCTTAATGAATCAGGCCCAGTATGTAGAATGCGAAAGGGCAAAGCACTCCTGCATTCTGTGGGGAGTTTATGTTGGGTATCTTGGTAAAGTCATGATGAGGAATTCTCTGTGTGTTGGGGAACCCAGAAGCAATGTTGGAAAAAATAAAACTTTTAAAATGAACGTGTCCACTTTTGTTCCTAGGGCCTATAACTATATCACTATATATACTATATACTTGAGTGAAGGGCTATTACAATTTCTTGTAAATATCTGTGGTTGCATTAATTTGGTGCAGGCAAGTATTCTTTAGACAATTGATGTATTTGTGAGGGGCAATATTTTTACTTCCTACACAAGGAGAATCATGAATCAAGAAATCAACTCTTTTATACCAGCACTATGTCATTTGTTCATTTATAATGTCTTATTGTTAGTTTTATTAGCATTATTATTAGTTTACATGTGAACTTTTTGCCTGTTGTTTTTTTTTAAAACAACATTTTAATTTGCCATCAGAAACATAGATAGTTTACAAACTATTGCAATGACAGAGTGGTGCATTTTGCCTCAATTGTTCTATTACACGGCTTACTGTTGACATGAAACATGACACAGCCATTAAAGAAACACAGTTTTTTGTCTACCACATGCGTTTGTTATGCGTGCATTCTAGAAAAATTATGTGACTGCAATTTAAACATCAACACTCAAGAAATAGGGAAGGTCTTTTAGACATTGTTTTTCTGATCCCAAAGAATGAGTTCAAAATAATAATTCAAACCATGCAACGGTACAATAAAGATTTGCAGTGCAGTTTTTTTTAAGGCAGTCAGTATCATTGCTGTCAGTTGTATGGAGCCTGGGAATACATTACAATCCTTTACATGCGTGTTTCTAATTATTGTATGTGGTTTTCCCCATGTCCCTGAATTTTAAAGTGGTATTGGCATCTGTAGTAGTTGGCCGGGCTGAAGGTCAGGGGGGCAGCCAGGGCCAGTCCTATAGTGGGCTACCTTGGGCTGGATCACTGGGCTATCTGCATTCTTCCCTTCAAAATGTCCCTAATGGGCTGAGTCTCGCCCTAACGCAAATACAAATGATAATGGTACTCTATATGAAACTAAGGGACTGCATGTTGATGTATACAGTATATGGGAGATCCAGGGCAGCACTGCCTTGGGGAGGGGGGAGTAGTAGCACAACTAAGTGGCTTGTGGTATTTCAAAACTCCTTCATGCATTTATATTAAAAGGCTATTAGGGAAAGGAATGCATGGATAGTGACTCATCATGATCTGCGAACCATATTTCTCTACTAGAAAATCTTGGCTAGAATGTTTTTTTCTCAAAGGTTTGTGTGAAATCTGCTATGTTACTGCTTTCATGTGCCTGCAAGACATTGAAAATTGCCAGACAACCACAGTGGTTCTATACATAGAACCTTGCACTACTCTGCACACTGATTACAGCACCAAAGAATGCCCCTCTAGGCCACCTGTCACCTCTCTCATCTCTCTCTTGCAAGCAGTGGAACCATATGAAGGGTTATAGGGATATTGCATATGAAGTAGAATTTTTCAGGATATCCCCTAAACCAAGGGTTCTTCTTAACCTTTTTGCCATGGACCTCTTTGGTAGTCTGCTGAAGCCTTTGGACCCTACCAAATTTAATATGCAACTATCTTTGATTTCTACTGAAGACAAAGGGGTCTATGCATCAAGCTAATATCCACTTAAAAAATGCGGAAGCAGCTGTTTTTTTTTTCTAAAATTTGGATTTCTAATCATAAATTACTATATTATTGACAGGTAACATTAATTGATTAATATATTTTTTTCTGTGCATTCATTTGAGATTTCATATTCCACATACATATTGTACCTGCAGTATCTGGTCTAGTACAGCAGAGTGAACCTACACCCATAGTCAACACCACACATATTTTGAGATCCGTTCCTTGCTGACTCCGGGAGAATGCATAGCCGATTTACGTGACGTTGAGAACAACTGCACGATGTACTCAGTGTGCGTGCCTTAATGACTCAGGCCCTACTTACCTGGAAATGTCTCCAAAAGATTTGTGATTGTCCAATTTAGGAGTTATTAATATTATCTAGTGTCAGACAAAACATCTTAATTGACAGCAGTAACAACCTGCTTTAACGTGAATTTAATATAAAATATTAGCTATATATATACTAGCTGAAGTTCCTGGTGTTGCCCAGGTTTAAATTTTCAAGCTATTAAGTGCTATTAAGTAATCAATGAGTTGGATGTAACTGTCAACCTTTTAAAAATAATTAGCAGTTTAGCAGCTTTTCCAAGACACCCATGAGGTGGCTGCCCAGTGTCGTTTTGGTTTTTATATTAAATGTCATCCAAATCCATCCAGTGGAAGGCCCAGAACAGTCTCCCCAGGTCACATTTCTGCCCAATGCATACCAACAGGGGTCCGACCAAGATTTCAACCCCCTAGTATGTCTTCTTGGATCCAATGGATCCAATGTTACCAGTCTATGAAGTTTTCATCCAAATCCATCCAGTAGAAGGCTCAGAACAGGCTCCACGGGTCAAAGTTCTGCCCAGAGTACACCAACAGAGGTCCGACCCTAACCGTCCTAAAACCTGGTCAAGATCCAACTAGACCACCTTGTGTTGGTTTCATCCCAATCGGTGCAGGGGTGTACGAATGCAGGCTCAGAACAAGCTCTCCGGCTCAAAGTTCTGCCCAGCATACATCAACAGGAGGTCTGATGGAAGCCTAACCCCTTACATCCTGGCCAGAATCCAACTGGACCAACTCGCATTAGTTTCATCCCAATTGGTGCAGGGGTGTACGAATGCATAACCAGACAGACAAACAAACAGACCAATGATTTTTATGTATAAGATATAATTATTATTATTATTACTATTAGGGCACAGTCTACGCTTATAAATTGCATTCCGCCATGTTAATTTTGTGAGAGGTAGGAGCATGGTGTTTGAGGGGCTACATCTTAAAAAGTATTAAAGCTATATAGTTGAAATTTGACATACCAAATTTCAGAAAAAAATAATACAAAATGACACATTTGGAATAGTCTAAAGTTGAAAATCTTACTGTTTTTTTTCCACTTCCTGTTTTGCAAAAAGTCACCGTATTCAAGTTTTTTTTGGAGAGTGCAACTCAGTGTACAGGACGTTTTAAGACTAAAGGGGAAATGTATTATACAGCACTTTTTGCAAGTCGACGAAATTCGGGAGGTTTGACGGCTAATTTTAAATAAGCAATGGGCCTGATTCATTAAGGATCTTAACTTAAGAAACTTCTTATTTCAGTCTCCTGGACAAAACCATGTTACAATGCAAGGGGTGCAAATTAGTATTCTGTTTTGCACATAAATTAAATACTGACTTTTTTTTCATGTAGCACACAAATACTTGATAGCTTATTTGTACACTGAAATTTAAAGTTGATATTTGTGTGCTACATGAAAAAACAGTCAGTAGTTAACTTATGTGCAAAACAGAACACTAATTTGCACCCCTTGCATTGTAACATGGTTTTGTCCCGGAGACTGAAATGAGAAGTTTCTTAAGTTAAGATCCTTAATGAATCAGGGCCAATGTGTTTAAAGGTAAGATTGCAGAATTGGGAAACTTTTTTCCATGTTCCTTGCTGGCAATCTTGTGAAGATGCAGGGAGGCTCATAAAATAAAATAGAAGAGGGAAGTGTGTGAATTGCGCTGAGAAACGATGGGCAGCAAATTCATCACCTTGCTTGTAGATATATGAAAAAAACACATCTGTTTGACCACAATGAAATGATTAGGAGAAGCCATACAGGAAACAAGTGATTGTTGTCATTAATTGCAATGGTTCTAGCATCCTTCTTACTGCAGGGAGGAGAGGGTAAAAGCGGGAAACATTTTAAATGCTTTGAAGAATCCACACAAAATGCATATAGACAGACACATACATACACCTTGCCATATATATATATATACACACTAAATTCACACAAAAACACCCAGATCTAGACTACATTCACACAAAAGCCGAGAACCATAGTAAATGTTTTGAAAAGACAGAACCATAGTAAATGTATTGAAAAAGCCAGAACGCATAGGAAATGCATTGTAAAAGCAACGCTCGTGTAGCTCATTCCGCTTTCAGTTGTTTACGTTGTGTGTGCATATATATATATATATATATATATATATATATATATATATATATTATTACCATTTCTTTATATAGCGCCACTAATACAGAGAACTCACTCACATCAGTCCCTGCCCCATTGGAGCTTACAGTCTAAATTCCCTAACATACACATAGACAGAGAGACTAGGGCCAATTTGATAGCAGCCTATGAACCTACTAGTATGTTTTTCTAGTGCGGGAGGAAACTGGAGCACCTGGAGGAAACCCACACAAAAACGGGGAGAACATACAAACTCCACACAGATAAGGCCATGGCCGGGAATTGAACTCATGACCCCGATTTTGTGAGGCGAAAGTGCTAACCACTAAGCCACCGTGCTGCTGTTTATTGAATTTATAGGCAGGCACATAATTAAATATATATTTTTACATTTTGAAATAACATTAATAACAACAGCATCTAAAACACACTTAGGATGAATACAAGTCAGACTGGTTGCCAGTCTAGGCGATATCATATCTGCACTGACCGAGTGACAAACAGACAGCTAATATGGATGACTGGTGGAAGACACAAGACAAGAAGGGAGGAGGAAGGTGTTGAGGTATATTAGAGTAGGAGAAGGAGTGACTGATGAGGAGGAACAAGGGTCAGGAGGAGAGAAATGTCTGAGGTTGAGGGTGAATGGGAGGGGCCATGACGCTTACAAGATGAGATCATCCATTGATATACAGACGCCAATATGTGAGAACAATTCTTTATCCGAGGGAGGGAAATTTCCAGATAAAAGGAATCAAGGTCTTATCTGCAGTAAATAAGAGGAATTTTATACATACTTCTTAAGAGTTATCATTGTGGGATTAAAGTGCAACAAAAAAAATTCTGAATTGCATCTGCAAATAGTCAAACATGTAGGCATATAATGTTTTTTTTTCTATTTCTGAGAATTTGTATTTCTGGCAGAAAAATATTTTCAAAAGTTTTTAAAAGTCTACTTTTAAGCAGTAGCAGAGGTACCAGTACTGACAATCTCCTTCACAGAATAACATTTCCAAATTGAGAGTTGGTTTCAAACAGGACCCTTTCAGGAAGCACAGTGACCAGTGTCCATCAGAAACCAATGATATGACTTTAGAAATAAATGTGAGAGTATCCTTAAAACTGTGTGGACATGTTTGGAGTCTGTGATAAGTTCCTGTCTTTTTACGAATCTTTTTGATACAGTTGTGATAAATGAAATGTACTTTTCTTTTGTTTCTAATTAGGAGTTATCATCATATTTTATCAGTTCAGTATCTATCCAGTCTCTTATTTGTGGCATATCCTTCTGGGTGTACGGTATGTTAGATGATAGAATGACCCATCCTTCATATTCAAATGATGATATGAATATTTTAGAATAAATATTTGCTCAATGTTAGAAACATTCAATCCATACAGAAAATCCCAATACCAATTTCTTTTTACGAATGACAACAATAAGAATCCAGTGTGCACCTCTATCATTAACTGGAATCATCCAAATATTTATTTTTTAGAAAGCCATTCTTCAAACAGTGTTGGATGTTTTGAACAGACAGTCTTTGTAACAATAAGGATTCAAGAAAAAAACAACTGAAGGCAAAATGTTTGCATCTAAGGCTGGGTACACACTGAAGAATTTTCTGACCGACATCTTAACTCAAACGATTGTACCTCCGACTGAAAGTCTGATTGGTCTGACGATTCATGCATACACAGTGACACGATTTACCTTCAGATCTGTGCTCTACTTTTGGTCCGTTATCTGGTCCTCTAGTCTTCAGAGAATGACAGCACAATATTCATTCCTTCATTCTTGTCACATTGAATAAAACCGCCTTGTTATAGCTATCCATATATCCTAACAAATTTCATTAGCTTCTGTAACTCTAAAACAAAACATTCTGTCTCAGAACGAACAAATGAATTATTCCTCCTACAGCACTCTCTACATTTATTTACCAGGACATTCACTGCTAGCATCGGCTGAAAAGAGCCCGACTCTGTAAACTCTATGGAGATTGTGAGTATGAGCGCATACACAGTACATGATCGTTCGTTGATTGGTCGGAAAATATTAAACAGTAGAACCAAATGAGCCATCCATCAACACTTTGGAATGACTTTCGACTATACACACTAACCCGACTTCCAACCAAAGTCGTATGTTGGCTGATTTGCCCTGTTATTGGACAAAAACGCTTGTCACGGGCACTAGGAGTCTTTACCCAGGGATCACCAGGTGATAGGCTTACCAGAGCAGTATAGATGGTAATATGGTACTCTGGTAGCAGGGTGATCACGGAACAGGAAATAGCAGATGATGGAGATGCTCAGGAAAGTCTATGACTAGCAGCACTGGTAATATGGACGTAGAAATACACGAGGAACTGTATGGACAAAGGACACGTGAAGGTAGTCAGTGGTCTGCGGTAGCAAGTTGTACCACTGCTATAGTGAGGAGGAATGTCCAACAGAAACGAGGAGGTGATGAGAGTCAGCGGTCTGCGGATAGCAAGTTGTACCGCTGTCTGAGTGAAGGAATGGAATCCACGTGGAGGTATCCGGGGAGTCAGTGGTCTGCGTTAGCAAGTTGTACCACTGCTATGTGAGAGGATACTGGAACAGGTGACACAGGAAACAGGGATCAGTGGTCTGCCTCTAGCAAGTTGTACCACTGAATATATATGTGAGGAGGAGCACGGGGAGAGACTGCAATACAGGGGATACACGGACACCTTAAACTTGATCCACAATAACATGCACAATATATTAATGACTGAACAGCACTGCAATAATAGAAAGTCACTTGAGGTAATCCGGCACAAGATAACACAGTCAATGATGGCAATAGTCTCAGCGGATAGTAAACTCCAGAGGAGAACAAACTCAGTCCAGCAAGATATGCAATACACCAGCACAGTCAATGAGAAGTATGCATACCGTGGTTCAGAAGCAGGCTGTCAGACAGGAGTGCAGAGATACCTGAACGGCTGGAGGCCGGCAGGATGCGAAGTCCCTGGAGGGGTGAAGCGGTAATCAAGTAGGTGCAGCGCACAGGTAGGTAGACCAGCAGGGGAACAAATACTCAGGAAGCAGTAGTATGTAGGACTGGACTCCTGGAGGACCCTGAAGAGTAGCGATGATCTAGATGAGATGAAAACAGTGAGGCGCAGATCCGATGCAGACTGGCGAGTAGAGACCAGCGGGAACACGGAGAAGCACGGAGAGCGGGTCAGCTGTTGTAGGACGAGTAGAACTGAGAAGTAGCAGCAGCAGGACTCTGCAGATACACGGAGGTAGCGGATGGCAACCAGCAGGTGCAGCAACGATGAAACACGGGAGAGCAGAGCTGAGCTGGAACTGTTGAGCACGGAGAGTAGCGGATAGGAATCAGTTGTAGCAGTCTCGAGGAAACACGGGAGAGATGAGATGAGCTGAAGACTGAAGCGCACGGAGGCAGCGGATAGGAATCAGCCAAACAGTCACGATGAAACACAGGCGAGTTGAAGTAGATTGAAGACTGTAGTGCACGGAGGCAGCGGATAGGAATCAGCTAACAGTCATGATGGCACACAGGTGAGTTGAAGTAGATTGAAGACTGTAGTGCACGGAGGCAGCGGATAGGAATCAGCTAACAGTCACGATGATACATAGCAGAGTTGAAGTGGCTTGAAGACTGTAGTGCACGGAGGCAGCGGATAGGAATCAGCTAACAGTCACGATGATACACAGGAGGGTTGAAGTAGATTGAAGACTGTAGTGCACGGAGGCAGCGGATAGGAATCAGCTAACAGTCACGATGATACACAGGAGGGTTGAAGTGGTTAGGAAACCACAGGAGTGGAAGTGGTCTGGAAACCACAGGGTTAGAAGTGGTTTGGAAACCACAGGAATCAGCAGCGCTGAATACACGAGGAAACACCTTCAGAGGCTCATGGGAATGAGACTCCAAGATCAGGCCACGTGGTATTGACCACAGGTGCTTAATATAGGGAGTGTTGCCTGATCTGCCAATTAAGTTAAAGGAACAGGTACTGAAGGGTTTGAAAGGGCTGCGCATGCGCAGACCCTCAGGATGGAGGACGGCCACGGTTCCTAAATATACGGGAAGAAGCACTCACAGTCCGGTGAGTGACAACGCTCCAATGTGTACCTCCCCTTATAGTCAAGGTTCTTGACTGTGAGGCAATAAACCCATCAATGACACAGTCATTCAGCCACCTTTCAGAGAATCAAGTCATAATAATATAAGCATGTATGTGAAATAGTAAATACTAGACCTCCTTTCTTTGGACACCAGTAGAGAAATTCCATGTTGTCCCTTGTTTTGGCACTAAAGAGTTTTCTCATCTCTTACAGAAGCACTTACTGATGATATTTAGTAGTAGAATAATGACAATGAAAGAAGGAATGTTTTATTTTGGGGTGTTTAGCACTTTGTCTTTTATGATGAATTTGAAGGTGGTGTGCACGGCAACCCAAGAAAAACTGTATCCTGCACATCCACTTCCATAGAGGTCATTTCCAGTGCCTAAATGGAATCACACGCAGCAACAACGTACGTTTTCTTTTGAAGGCTTGGAAATTTTCTTCCAGATCTATTTTTTTCCATTTGTTTTGCTTTTGTTTAGTTAAGTGACGTTTGCAGAGTTTTTCAGGCATAACAGGCATTCCAATTGATTTCTTGTAGCCTTAATGTGGTAGCATGTTCTTGTACTTAGGAAAGAACAATTCTCACTGGAGAACAAGCTAACTAAATAATGGTTGGGTAAAGGGGAACTAATCCACGTGAAATTGAAAAGTCTGCCAGAACCTGTTGGCAAGTGATAGGATGTTTCTCATACATGACCTCCTGTTGTGCCTATGAAATATATCCTTCTTTAACAAGCTCAACTACTTGTTCTGGAGCACAAAATAGGTCAGGGAGTTTAGTATTTTACTTGTCCCGTAAATGGTAATTACCCAGATTATATAATCCAGACAAAGGCTCACAAAAATAATACTTTTGCATCTGGTACAAGGAAAGCACCATTAGTTCCATTGGAGTTTCCTTCCAGTTTGAAAGCCTCTTAAGTGTTGCATTGAAGCTTCTGAAGCATTGGTCGTGGTCCCGTTTGTCCCAAAGAACTACACAAAGGCCTTACTCCATTTTCTTTTAGCTTTATTTAAGAGCTTTGTGTATTCCACTTCTGATTGTGAATTTAGTGAATCTACTCTATCAGTTAAATAAACCTTGATGGGATGGGATGTGATGAGAAAGAGACATATTGAATTACACTCCTCCCCCAGCATCTCAGGCTGTATAAATTAGATCTGGTAACCTCATAGTTGTCAGATCTTCCTATCAGTTTAGCTCAACGTTACCTTGACTTCCCTGGCTCCCGTCCCATTGATTTCTTACCTTCTGGTGTATTTGGTGAATCCTTCTTGGTGACTTTGACTGGCTTCTCTGGCTTCTCCTTCTCTGACTATTCTCCTTAGATTCTGATTTGCTATTGGCCATGTCCTGCGTGGGAACATCCCTCCTTGCGGAGGTTCTTGGTGAGCACCTCTTCCTTCTTAGATTCCATGTCTCCCCATAGCTAGAGCTAAATAGGGCAAAGAGTATTGCATCCTAAACCATCTTCACGTATTGTAACAATCAATTTATTCATGTTGTTTATGGAAAATCCTGACCCAACTATCTGCGTGTTGTAGCCGAACTTTAGATTCTTTATACCAGGTAACATATATTCAATCTTCAACTGTCCAGTTTTGAAAAGTCTGTGGCCATATTTCCTGATCTTTCCTTTACTGACAGGAGGAGAACCTAGGGTGTTCAGAGATACTCCTATGGACATTACTATGGTTACACATGGTTATTTCCTTTAATGGCAGCCTCAAAGAGTTTGACCGTTCTACTTTGACTTTACTCATTATCAAGGTGTATTCATCCACAATACTGTAGAATTTTTTGTTTTGCATGCCATTGTATGCAAACTCTAATGTGAATGAAAATCCCAGAAGATCAGCAGTTTCTGAGATAGTCATACCATCCTGTCTGGCACAGGCAATTATTTCATGGTCAAAATCACATTTTGAATCTGTTGTCCATGTTTGCATGAATTTAGGCTTTGACTTGCTACTAAATGATTGGCTGATCATTTTATATACACAGGTTACCAATTCTCTGTATTATGTTGAGGGATGGATCATGTTTCTCTTGAAAGTTGAAAATCTAGCAGTTAATATATTAAAATATTCATTATGGCACTAAAATAAATAAAAAATACTTGCATATACTTGTGTTTGTATGCAAGTATCATGGTCTAATTTCAGTTCCTTAAATTGATATAGATGGGTCAATATGTGGCATGACTGTCTTAATGCAAAACATGAACCATCTTAGCACAGGATAGGTCAAGCTGCACTAGGAAAATCTCTTTTTCTCCCTCTAAATATATATATTTATACACATATACAGTTTTTTCAATGCATTTAATATGGTTTCTGGATTTTTGCCTTTGTGCAGATTTTTCAATGCATTTAATAAGGTTTACAGCCTTTTCGATACAATTACAATGGTTTCTGGCTTTTTCAATACATTTACTATGGTTTCTGTTTTTTTTCAAACCATTTACTATAGTTTCCGGCTTTTTCAATATATTTAATATGGTATATGGCTTTTTGTGTGAATCTAGTATAGATTCAGGTGTTTCTGAGTGTGTGTTTTTGTATGTGTGTGTATATATGTGTCTTTTTTGTGGATTTTTGAAATCATTATCTATGGTTTCCGACTTTTTTTAATGCATTTAATATGATATTGAAATTCCAATAAATCATTTTTTAACATTAACAATACCTAAGACTGATATTTTCTGAAAATTGTTAATATTTGAATTGATTAGACTAAAGAACATGCCGAGGTCTACAGTGCACTACATAGTGCAATTAATGGGGTCTCTGGATCCTTGAAAGTAATCAGCAGAATATAACAAAGTGGAACATAATGTCAGAATATTTTGATGTCTTGAAGTCTCCCGAATCTTGTTCCTATGATATGTAACATGTGATAGAATCCTGGATGAATTCGACTTTTTGAGGATTTACAAGTTTGTGCAGTTTAAGGAGGATTATTAATGTGTTTTATGGTCCTGGGAGCTGAATTTTCAGCCTTGAAACTAAGCTTCTTATTGCAAATTATTTACATTTATTTTTCATTGTATGGCTCCTGGAGCCTTTTAAATCCCCCCTTTTGCCAAAACAAGTTACCCCTTAAAATATATTTATGCCTAATTGCTATCAAATTAGATTTTTCTACCCCAAAACCCCAACCATTAATACCGCTTTCATACTGCCGCCCATCGGCAATATTCCGGGTATATGAACCCAGGATATTGCTGGGGGACAGAGGCTCCTATGGAGAGAAATTCCCAGGTAGACCGGGCCATGGCAGCATCACAAGAGGAGCTCTAATTGGCTCCTCTTGTGATGTGTTGTTTTTTTTTCAACTTTATAATTGTGTTGAAAAACCCGGGTCTCACCATTCATAGCGCAGGCGACCCGGGTCGGACCCGGGTCGGACCCGGGAATTACCCCACCTAAAATCCCGGGTCTAATACCCAGGTCATCAGACCCGGGAATTAGACCTGACACCAGTCAGGTGGGGTAATTCCCGGGTCATCTGGGCTTGCCCCGGCAAAATCCTGGTTTTTGGCGCTATATGAATGGGGTCTACCGCTTTCATACTGCCGCCCCGGCAATATCCAGGGTTTTTCAAGCCGGGTTTTTGCCGGGGCTCGGAGCGTCCCAGCTCAGAAACACCATTCATACTGCACCTCGGACCCGGGAATTTCCCGGGTTGACCCCATTCATACTGCACAAGTCTGTGCCCTGGCAATTTGTGGAAGTCATTACCAGAGCAGTTTTCATTGGCTGAAAAATGGTGATGTCATTGAAAGGTGACTGGTTTTTTTTTCTTCCACGGGCTCCCACCAATGACATCATCCTCCAGAGACAGGCAGACAGCCAATCAGCTTGTTTTCTGTGCAACCCGGGTTGAAAAACCCGGGTTGCACCATTCATAGTGCAGGAAACCCGGGTCCGACCCAGGAATTACCCCTTGATAAATCCCGGGTTAAAGACCCGGGTTTTTAGACCCGGGATTTTTGACTTGTACCATTCATACTGCACCAAGACCCGGGTCGTTTGAGCTCGCCTCGGCAAAAACCCGGGATTTTGGTGCAGTATGAATGGGGTATTAGTCACCTTGCATTCTTCATCTGCCTCTTTTTGGTTTAAAACTTTTTTAATATTCGCCTTATTAGTATAAAGTATGTATAGTGTGTAAATAGTTACCCTGCATTTATTTATCCAACTCAGCTTTAAATGGTGAAGTTTGCACAGATGAATCGTTAAAATTTGGAACAAGGAAAATGTTTCATTTTGTGAAGATATTTTTTGATTTGGAAATATTTCTATAATTATAACTGGCTTCTTCTGACCGGTGTTGTCGTCAGACTGGGTCAATATTCTATCCACTGTCTGTGATATTCAAACTTAAAAGCCCTGAAATTTAGACCAATTTTAAAGGGCTCTTAATGAAACCGATATTTCTTTTGTAAGCTTTGCTTCCTTAAAAAAAAGGGACTATGTGTTTATTCATTTTCCGAGCCTTTGAATATAATTATATGACCACAGAAATGCCACCAGTAGTGTATAAATGTTCTATCCATTTGATAAAAACCTGATTCACATTCACTAGCAATAAATAAACCTTTAAAACGGAAAGTTTCCTGGTTTTAAACATTTGCCCTGAACTCAAGCTGTGGAAAATCCCCATGTTAAATATATTACTGAACCACCACTAAAAGCTCATTTGCAATGGGAGCTCTTATCAGTTTTTTATTTTGCCAAGACCAGGATCCATGGATTTATTACAGATGAAGAGCCTGGATCTAGGGGAGTAATAAAGAGGATGAATGAGGGAGGTGTTGGGGTGTTTTTATTTCAAATAAATGTATTTTTAATCTTGTGTGTGTGTGTCTTATTTACATTTTTCCATGGCGCACTACAGGTACAAGTTGGCTCTAGGTGCCAGGGCATGCTGGCACTTGTGGTTCCCCTGTCAGCCATGAGTATGCTGGTAGTAGAAGTGCCAACATGCCCAAACACATAATGGCAAACTGGGCATGCTGTCCCTGGAGCTGTAGTGCTCCAGGGACAAAATGTTTTTTTTAAATAAAAAAATAATTATTACCCCACACCCATGACCCCAGGGGTGTGGGACCCACCCTAGTGCTTTTCAGCATGGGACTGGTTAAACCTAGGGGGTGCCCGCATTTATTTTGCAAACTCAATCTCCTTAGGGATTCCAGCCCTGTGCTGACCAGTCAGGGGTTGGTTTGGCATCGTGCTTGGGGGACCCAATTCTGCGGGTTTCCCTGCTATAGTGCCAGCAGCCCAGGATGGCAAAACCTTGTACAGATATTTGTAAATTCTTGGGAACCCCACGCTTTTTGGGGTGGTTAAGATTTGTAGAGGAAGGCCACAATGTTTTTATTTTACTATTATTGTTTATTTAGTTATCGGCCTTATGGAGCTGATCCCAGCAGTGCAATGAATAAACTAAGTGATGTCACTGAGGGGGCGGGACATTTAAAACAGGTTCTGATACAAGTGTGTAGTATGTTAATTGCCACCATCCCTTGATTCTCAAGGTAAAAGTTGTGGTTAACGTGATTTAACCCTTGCAAGTGACAGAAAAACTGGTGCCTGTATGGGGGAGCTTATTGGACAAAAGTGGTGGGCATGTGTTAGTTGCAGAGAGGTGATGTCAGAGTAAAGTTGATGGACATATGGGGTGACATGTGGAAGGAAGGCATATGGGATGGCATGTGAGAAAAAGCTGGTGAGTATATGGGTTGGAAAGTGAGAGAAAAGCTGGTGGGTACATCAGGTGTGAATGACAGTAATATCACTCCATGATAGTGCGGATTCTGCAGCTAACAGTGATGGCATACTATGTCTGTATTGCACACTAAGGGGTATATTTATTAAACTTCGGGTTTAAAAAAGTGGAGGTGTTGCCTATAGCGTCCAATCAGAATCTAACTGTCATTTGCCTTTATGGTCGTAATTTCATTGCTTTCTGGATTTTGAGTGGACGACATTTAATAGTTTTCTTAAATTTTAGATGGTGTGTAAGTGTAACAAGCCCTGATTGGACATGTTACAACATAAAGTTTTTTGTCTATGGTCACAGCCTTAGTGTAGCTTATTTATGATATGGATACGGACAGTGCTCTCCTGTGAACACCACAGGCTTCAGTGTTATTGCCCGTGAACCGTTACTGGCTGTTAGTGGCCCTTAAACCAATAAAGCATGGCATTCAGTACAGAACAAGTGGCTTGTCTTGAAGGATTACAGGTGTCCAAACACCCCACCCTCTTCACATTCCAAACCCGGCACACTCTCCTCCTTGAAGTATACATCTGGGGTCAAAGTAATAAAGCAGCTAGCAAAAATGTCATAAAATGCTTTCCACTTTGTATAAAAGCTCACAGCAAGCTAAAAATGATGCAATTCCCACACAAAATAAAAAACATAATGACTAAATCTACAAAGCAACTAAGTTATGTTTTGCCTCTTAACATTCCATGCAAATCATACTGTATAGACAGCACCAATGTCTCATAGACAGCATAGGGAACCTATGAAGGAATAGTGTTTGGATCCCCACCCACTACTCCTATAAACAAGGAGAGATGAGAGATCCCCTACAGGGAGCCATCAGTCATCATACAGTGGAACATTCCAATAGAAGCATTTTGGGCAGGAGCACAGTCAGGGGCAGGCTGGGCTGGGGGGCAGGGGGACATCTGCCCCCGGGCTCAGTGACAGAACTACCATTGGTACAGCAGGTGCAGTGCACCAGGGCCCATGGAGATAATGGAGCCTACTGCATGGCAGATGCAGAGGTTAGGGGGCCCTGGGTCCCTCCTCCCCACCTACCTGCACCGATCACTAGTTCTGCCACTGTCCGGTCTAGTCCCATATTGGGCTACCTTGGGCTGGGTCACTGGTCCACCTGCATTTTATTTTCCTTTAAAATGTTCCTATTAGGCTGCTGAGTTGAGTCCTGCCCCCGGGCTAAAATTTACCACCCACCCCCTGAGCACATGGTCTAGGGCAGTAACGGGGTCAAGTCCTTCCCTATTCAAACTCAATGGTGCAAATACAACCTTAAGAAAATATAAAGTGATTTTAGAGTGAGGGTTTGCTTCGTATGTCACGTGACTTGTTGCTCACTGTAATTATTTGAAGTCTGAGGCTTGCTGTGTATATTGATCAAGTCATCCATGGTGAACACTGAACAATTAAGTGTTCCGTGGGAGAATACACACAATAAAAAGATTAATAGTATGGGCTCCATGACTTGAGTACCCCCCAAGGAACACAGTAGTTTTTACAACCAGACGCCAGAAGACGAAACAAGCCAAAATACACATATATAAATACCATATATGTGTTTTGTAGATCTTTTCAGCTGCACAAGCTATATGTTTACCCCTGCCAAGATAACCTGTAAATGACTCACTTCCTAGCTATCTATGGTAATGAAGAGATGGAAGGGATCACATATTACAAGGAAACCCCCATTTATAACTATGGAATAATATGGAAGTACATTTCTTGTAAAAGACGGGTCAGCAACAGGTAATGTTTATAGAAGTAAGAGAGATTGTAATGAAACTCAATGTACATGTGCATTTAGTAAGACGTTCGTGGTAGTTATTGTCTTTTTGGATGTACAGCGAAAACTTCTTACATCTTAACATTCCTCTGAGGCGGCAGCAATCAGGTATTTTTGTTCCAGGAAATCATATTTATAAATCGTACTTGCCAACTCTCCCTGAATGTCAGGGAGACTCCTTGAAATAGGGGTGATCCCCTCACTCCCTTAAGAGTCTGGCATTCTCCCTGATGTTGAGCCAGTACAAGACGTGGTTGGCTTTGCCGTCTGTTGCATGATAACACTGTTCAGAAGTTGTGTCTTATGTCCATGTATTGATGCCTATGGAGGTGGCCATTTTCATGGAGACCAAGATTTAATCAAAGACTGACAGGTAAGACAACATGACTTCAGTAATGGCGACAGAAATGTAAAAGCACTAATGACTCAGTCTCTAGAGAGTCATTAGTGCTTTTCTTTAACGCATAGTTGCCCAGAATGACCGGGAGACTCCCACATTTCTGGGAGACCTCCTAGGCTCCCGGGAGAGCAGGGCAACCTCCCGGTTCTCGCCCCGCCATAGATAAATGGCAGGGCTTAATGAAGCAAATATCGTGCAATCTAAAATGATGCGATTTGTCAAGCCCCGCACACCCACTTCCCCTGGGATCTCCCTGAAGCCAACAAGGAAAAGCTGGCAAGTATGTTATAAATGCAATATCAAAAACCCCAATATGATTAAAAGTGAAATTAAATATAGTCACCAATGTCTCCTTAGTCTCATGAATTTATTATCACATAAATGAGATTCCAAAGAGCCGTATTTTATGAGAAAAAGGTGTCTGCATGTGATAGTAGACCACTGCCTTTACTTCTGCACATCCTTATGACAGACTACAGTCCCACAAATGGCCATGCAAAATGTCTGCACAGATGAACTTTAAAATGCACAATGAGGGATGGCGCCTGTGTGTGGCGGACAATATGTGCTGCAATGCTTAGTGTTTATCAGTCCTTAAATTACCCAAATGCGTTCAATTATTTCAAAGCACAGCATCTAATTTCCTGACACACTTGAGTTTTCTACCATGTTCCTGTGTGCAGTTGTGTGATCCTTTTTACTAATACAACAATCAGAGCCTTTGGTAATTTTGCTAAATCTCTATCAACAGTATATTGTACCATACCCACTTCTATGCAGCCATGAATCAGTGTGCCCCAGTTTGTGTAGCATATCTTTCTGTTTTTTTCATGCTAGGAAAGTGAATGTGCGCAACTGCGGCTACTCAGACCTACGATTTTTTTCACACTTAGGACTCCTTACATGGGAGAGAATGTGTTGTACGTAGACAATGTACAGTAAGGTCATGACCAAGCAATTGCGTACCGATTCAGACCAGGACTTATCCACAGATATGGCTGAAAAGCGTTTTTTGTTTGCGGGTGGTCAGGTAACAGATGATGATGAACACCCAAACTGCTTGTTATTAGAGGTTTGCAAATGATTTGCAGACACTTATTGAGAATTTAGTAGTTGCTCGTCCCTATATTAAAAAAATTTTGTAGAAGCGTTTTGCAGCAAAGATAATTTATTTATTTTTTGCAGGTAAGTTGTTTTTGCTGTATCAGCTAGGGGCCTGATTCATTAAGGATCTTAACTTGAGAAACTTCTTATTTCAGTCTCCTGGACAAAACCATGTAACAATTCAAGGGGTGCAAATTAGTATTCTGTTTTGCACATAAGTTAAATACTGACTGTTTTTTCATGTAGCACACAAATATCAACTTTAAATTTCAGTGTACAAATAAGCTATCAAGTATTTGTCTGCTACATGAAAAAACAGTCCTCTTACACCTGGCCTTTACTTTGCACAGGCAAATAATATGGGAATGAAAAGTACTTTTTCCATGAGAAAGAGAGAGAGAGAGAGAGGAGAGAGAGAGAAGAGAGAGAGAGAAAAGAGAGAGAGAGAAGAGAGAGAGAGAAAAGAGAGAGAGAGAAGAGAGAGAGAGAGAGAGAGAAGAGAGAGAGAGAAAAGAGAGAGAGAGGAGAGAGGAGAGAGAGAGAGAGCGAGGAGAGAGAAAGAAGAGAGAGAGAGGAGAGAGAGAAGAGAGAGAAAGAAGAGTGAGAGAGGAGAGAGAGAGAAAAGAGAGAAAGAAGAGAGAGAGAGAGAGAGAGAAAGGAATATTTAACAGGATATCTGTCTATAAATCAGGGATGAGCGGGCTCAGTTTTCGCTAATCCGAGCCCACCCGAACAGTGTGGATCCGACGGGATCCAAGCACTGTTCGGGTATTTCCGGCGGCAAAATTAATCCAAAACGAGGCTATGACATCCAAGTCTCGCGTCGGATCTCGCGAGACTCGGATGTCATAAATTCCCAGCTTGCGGCCGCCATCTTCATTCTGGCTGAGATCAGGGAAGAGGGAGGTTGTAGTGTAGTGGTGCTCCTGTGTCCTGTGTCCTGCTTAATCCAGTGGTTAGTTAGTTTCTCCAGTGCCCCTGTCCTGCTGAGTCCAGTGGTGCTTTTGTCCTGTGCTTTGTTCTGCTAAGTCCATAGTTATTTTAAAATTATTAAAAAATCATAAAAAAAATGTAAAAAAAAAAAAAAAATTATAGAAAACTAATTACAATTTTTTTTAAAGAAATTATACAAAAATAATTAAAAAAAAATATAAAAAAATTATTTGAAAAGTATAAAAAAAATTCTAGTGCAATATATTCTTGCAGTCCAGAAATATTAGTACTGCAATATTTACCTACGTTCACTTCTTGCAGTCCAGAAATATTAGTACTGCAATATTTACCTATGTTCACTGTTCTTGCAGTCCAGAAATATTAGTACTGCTAAATTAAAATACGTTCACTGTTCTTGCAGTCCAGAAATATTAGTACTGCAATATTTACCTACGTTCACTGTTATTGCAGTCCAGAAATATTAGTACTGCAATATTTACCTACGTTCACTGTTCTTGCAGTCCAGAAATATTAGTACTGCTAAATTAAAATACGTTCACTGTTCCTGCAGTCCAGAAATATTAGTACTGCAATATTTACCTACGTTCACTGTTCTTGCAGTCCAGAAATATTAGTACTGCAATATTTACCTACGTTCACTGTTCTTGCAGTCCAGAAATATTAGTACTGCAATATTTACCTACGTTCACTGTTCTTGCAGTCCAGAAATATTAGTACTGCTAAATTAAAATACGTTCACTGTTCAGTTTTTATGTTTTTAAAAAAATCAGAACCCAAAACCCAAAATCAGAACCAAAACCTTTCGTGGGGTGTTTTGGCAAAACAAATCAGAACCCAAAACCTCAAGCTAATCAGAACCCAAAACCCAAAACCCAAAACACCAAAAGTGGCCGGTGCACACCACTACTATAAATTGAACCTAGAATGAGGTTTTTCTTGTTGGAATGCAGGATTTTGCTATTTCAGTTATGCCAAAAAGATTCACTTTCATCTTATTTATCCACTAAATTTTGTTTTAAAATACTCCTGGATCATCCAGCGTTCATTGTGGAGAGCAGCGGGGTCCTGCTTAGTATCGTCACCTGCACTAAACTCTTCTTTAATGTTTTCCTTATTTTGAATTCAGGAAAACTAATAAGGATGCCGCTGAGCAACAGCAAGCTTTAGGTTTTCTATCACAGTGATTGCTAGATGACATTATCATTACTTTCACTCTTGTGTAACTTGTCTTTATATCTTCATTACTTTAGCTACCGTTTAGACGATCCGCAGGCTTGTAAAGCAACGGAAATGGAAAGTGCAGGCATTCTTCTTGGCTCTCATGAGCTAGCATGATTCAGCAACAACGGGTATTGGAGTGGCAAGTTTGCTCAATACCTCAGAACTTCTATCCTGTGCCAATTAATGCCTAGGTTAATTGGCTATAACATGCTCAACGTATTACATTGCTTGTTGCATTATTGTTGTGTATGCTTTATACTTTTTTGCATAAACGTTAAAAGCTATGTTTGTCAAGTCTTTCGTGAGCATTTTTAGCACATTATGGGGGGTATTCAATTGTTAGCGAGATCCCCGGAAAAACGAGCGCTCAAAATATATTAGCGTTAATACGGTAGTTTACTGGCTGAATTTCATCTCGCAGCTCGCTGCAAGATGAAATTCAGCGAGTAAACTACCGTATTAACGCTAATAAGGTTGCCCAACTTAATAAGGTTGCCCAACTTTGAGCTATCTGCAATTGTTTTACATCCTTCTTGTAGACAGATGCCCAATTCTGAACCCTATGTTCAAGCTGTGGTAAAACTGCCTGGCACTTTGTGCTGCTATTCAGCTTACATTCTACTAGTATTCCGCTATTCCTCCTAATATTCATAAGTCCTTTCCCATCTTATGGGTATATTTACCAAGCAGCGGTTTGCCATAATTTTTTAAAATGTGTGTAAATATGCCCATTAGTTATTCAATAGTATTTTTAATGTGTAATTTGCAGCATTGTTTCCACATCATACAACTAACCTTACATTTAGCTATGTTAAACTTCATTTGTCATTTCCATGTCCAACTATCCAATATCTCTAAATCCATTTGTAGCAACACAGTGTTAATAACCCTACATAGTTTAGTAACCTCTGAAAATATGGTCACATTACTCTCTAGTAATATGAAATGATATCAACTATGTCATAAATACAAGTCCCAATATTGATGCCTGATACAGTACTGTTTAGACATCAGTCGCACGCGTATTCAGATAGGTGCAATTCTGAATAGTACTAAAAGCATATGGGTCATTAGACCAATTTTTATATTTTTAAAGCATGCCCCCCCCCCCACCTAAATAAAACAAAACATAACCAGCCTAGGCTGGCACTAGCAAAATGAGGGGGATGAAAAGCATGTTCCCCCCCAAATTACCAATACCAGCACTAGGCTATGCCAGCATGGAGTGGCGGCACTATAACAGCATGGGGTCCTCCTGCCATAGTAACAACTAGCCCTAGACTGGTCAACACAGAGTTGGATTATGTAGGGTGATCAGCGCCCCCCTATGATTAATCAGCCACATTCTGAATAGCACTAGGGCTATTCCCACACCCCTGGAACAGTGGGTGTGGGTTAATATAGTACAAAATAGGTTTAAATAAGCATTTTGTCTATGGTACACTATGGGTCCTAGCATGCTCAGGCCGCCAGTAAGTAGTACTGCAAGTACCAGCATACCCATGTCCGCTTGGTCATACTGGGACCTGTAGTGCACAAGAGAAAAATGTAACCGGACCGGTTTAAAAAATTATTTAATTGAAATAAATACTCCCCTACACATCACTCATTCAGCATATTTGTTAGCTCATCAAGATCCAAGCTGGACCACTGACACCTTGAAGTTCAGATCCTTATCTTGGTAAAGTAAAAAAGTATAGGTGACGTTGCAGTACTAGCTGTGCTAAGAGCTCCGATTGTGAATGTGCACTTATCGGTAAGCCCGTTACATCTATAACCGGGGGATTTCCCACGCCCTGACCTCATATTTGTCATGACATCATATAAAGTAGGCTTATTTATCAGATTATGTTTATGTTCTTTGCCATGCCCACGTCTATGTAGTTTATTATTAACCCCCGTGATTTACCCTGTCCAGCCCAATTCTTTGCTGCTGTAAAACCACAATCTTCCTGTACATATGTAATGCCTTGAGCACATAATTTGGCACAAAGTGCCACAAACAGGTGCAGTGTTATCGTAAATATGCAATCTTGTCTACTGAACTGTGTCTAAGCATTGTAAATGCCAGTCCTACAAATGTGCTCAATGTGGTATTAATGTGGTATTAAATGAGATACTTCTTTTTAGCTGCCATTTAGCAATAGCAATATATATTTTACAGTTAATTTTATTTACATTTTACAGATAAAACTAAAATCTTGAATGTTGCACCCCGCAGATGACAGCCTATTAAGACGTATGTGGGATACATACCTCTCAGCTGTCCTGATTTAGACAGTAAAATCTTGATTTGAAGGGACTGTTCCACCATCCCGGTAGTCAGGGCATTTGTCCTGGTTCCCAGGAAGTTGGGAGGTAAATACCCACTCACCATGGTGAGCAGGGACATCACCATGCTGAGTGTGCGCTGAGCACCTGTCTCTGGTGCAAGCGGCAGTTCAAGGGTATCATTAGGGGAAGGGAGGGTGGGTGGGGTGTTTTTAATGAAGAGGAGATGTGGACAGTCTAGGACTTCTGTAGCTCTAGGCCTTATTTGGCATGGCCATGCTTCCTATGTGGATTGGAGTAGTTAAACCTTCTTGTCCTAATTCCAAAAAAGGGCCAATGTCGGGAGGTATGGAGGTGCCTTTTAGAGTGTGTGCACAAGGTTCTCTGAGAGCTTGTATGGACTCAGAGTGCAGCTGGACCAGACCCACGGGCTGCCTGGGCCAGTCCCCTAGTGGGCTAACTTGGGCTGGATCACTGGGCTACCCGCATTGTTTTTCCTTTAAAATGTTCCTAATAGCCTGCTGATTAGAGTCTTGAGAATATAGTGACTATATAAATAAAAATAATTATTTATTCAGCTTTAAAAGATGACCTAGTGCCCATTATCATCATAATTTATGTTTGTGCATCAGTTCACCTGCCTGACCTAAATCTCTTCTAAAACACACCTACATATGCAGGGGCTTCTGATTGCCCACCTTAACCCATATTTCCCTGTGAAGGGAGAGACTGAGTTAATAGCCTGGTGGTTGACCTAAGGACATCACCAGGTAGGTGTCATACTACTATAACATACAAGCACACCGCGGTTCCACATATTTTGCAGTGCGCAGATATGGTCCATACAGGCACATTTACAGTTAATTCTACGCATTTCAGTTGAATAAATAACCTGCGCAGTGTGTACAAAGTGGATAAACAAATGAAACATGCAACAAAGGCATTAGACATTGTACATTCTTTGGAGTTCTAAGTCACTGTAACATACACCCCTTTATTATTTAAGAGCTGATTTAAGTTTTTGGAAGACATGTGTTTGCCTGTAGACATTCTGCAACAATAGGATAATGTTTTCAAAGGCAAATGTAAAAGTATCCACTGTTGTTCATGGATTTCTCAACAAATTATGAGTAACTGACGTAGTCAAAGACTCCTGGGAAAACGCTTTGATTTGAGGTTTTGGATTTTTTTCTCATTTGCTTGTCTTTATGCAGATCTTGTTTTTATGGACTCTTTTAGAGCTTCCATGTGCACTAGGAGGGGAAAGCTTTACAAAAAAAGAAAGACTCTGATGAAGTGAAAGCCTTTCCTGAAATGGTTTTGGAAGACATATGGAATACATCTTCTCCTCTGTCCCATTCTCCTTACAGAGATATAATTGGGACCAGGATATGTTCTCATAGCCTCAGGGAAGTGAGATGAACAGTTTGATGTGTCTTAAGCAAAGAGCTTAGTTACAAAGAGGTGGGTCATTGACAGTGCCGTGCCTAGACTTCTGAGGCCTGGGCGATATATTAGTATGCCCCCTGCCTTCACCGTAGATAATTATATTAAGAAAATAGTATCATCGCCATACTTAAATAAATTACTTAGTCCCATTTATTCTTTAAATAATTTTTTTGGAATATTCAAAACAAATATCTTATTCTTTATAGAATATTACTTAGAAGAATCTTAAACTCTTTATACAGTAGTAGAAGGGGGGTCTTGTTCTAGATTGGGATTATGTACAGTTTAAGCAAAGTGTTAGTTACACAGGTGTTAATATTACATTGCAGATTCTTTTATATTATAATAGGCAGCAAGTTCAGGGCATTGATGAAAATGCTGTGATCTTTAAAAGGTAAAACTTAGGCAGTTTATTTTACAATTTTTGTCAGAGGGTATGTGCAATAGTGCTAGTTGGGCAACATCTGAATCTTATCTGAAGTGTCTCTGTTTTTGGATATTGGACCAGGATCAGTTAGATGTTGTGATAGGATAAATTAGGTGTCCTCACTTAGGTGTGGCGATAGCCTCACTCAGGTGTGGCGATAGCCTCACTCAGGTGTGGCGATAGCCTCACTCAGGTGTGGCGATAGCCTCACTCAGGTGTGGCGATAGCCTCACTCAGGTGTGGTGTTGGCTCACTTAAGTGAGGTGATAACCTCACTTAGGTGTGGTGATAGCCTCACTTAGGTGTGGTGATAGCCTCACTTAAGTGTAGTGATAGCCTCACTTAAGTGTGGTGATAGCCTCACTTAGGTGTGGTGATAGCCTCACTTAGGTGTGGTGATAGGCTCACTCAAGTGTGGTGATAGGCTCACTCAAGTGTGGTGATAGGCTCACTCAAGTGTGGTGATAGGCTCACTCAAGTGTGGTGATAGGCTCACATAGGTGTGGTGATAGGATCAGTTGGGCGTGGTGATAGGATCAGTTGGGCGTGGTGATAGGATCAGCAAGGCATGATGATAGGATCAGATCAATTAGGTGTGATGGTAGGAACAGTTACATGTGGTGATAGGAAAAGTTAAATATCATGATAGAAGGAATTAGTGAATTAGCTGTAGAAATAGGAGGGGTTAAATAGGATAAAAAGGGAGGGGTTAGATGATGTGGTAGGAGGGGTTACATGGGGTTATATGATGAGTCAGATGTGGTGATAGTAGGGGTTAGATGATGTGGTAGGAGGGGTTACATGGGGTTATATGATGAGTCAGATGTGATGATAGTAGGGGTTAGATGATGTGGTAGGAGGGGTTACATGGGGTTATATGATGAGTCAGATGTGGTGATAGGAGAGGTTAGATGATGTGGTAGGAGGGGTTACATGGGGTTATATGATGAGTCAGATGTGGTGATAGGAGAGGTTAGATGATGTGGTAGGAGGGGTTACATGGGGTTATATGATGAGTCAGATGTGGTGATAGGAGAGGTTAGATGATGTGGTAGGAGGGGTTACATGGGGTTATATGATGAGTCAGATGTGGTGATAGGAGAGGTTAGATGATGTGGTAGGAGGGGTTACATGGGGTTATATGATGAGTCAGATGTGATGATAGGAGGGGTTAGATGATGTGGTAGGAGGGGTTACATGGGGTTATATGATGAGTCAGATGTGATGATAGTAGGGGTTAGATGATGTGGTAGGAGGGGTTACATGGGGTTATATGATGAGTCAGATGTGATAGGAGAGGTTAGATGATGTGGTAAGAGGGGTTACATGGGGTTATATGTTGAGTCAGATGTGGTGATAGGAGAGGTTAGATGATGTGGTAGGAGGGGTTACATGGGGTTATATGATGAGTCAGATGTGGTGATAGGAGAGGTTAGATGATGTGGTAGGAGGGGTTACATGGGGTTATATGATGAGTCAGATGTGGTGATAGGAGGGGTTAGATGATGTGGTAGGAGGGGTTACATGGGGTTATATGATGAGTCAGATGTGATGATAGTAGGGGTTAGATGATGTGGTAGGAGGGGTTACATGGGGTTATATGATGAGTCAGATGTGGTGATAGGAGAGGTTAGGGGTTAGATGATGTTGTAGGAGGGGTTGCATGGGGCTATATCAGGGTTTCCCAAACCCAGTCCTCAGGGCTCCCTAACAGTGCAGGTTTTCCATATCTCCTTGCTGGAGCACAGGGGTATTCATTACTGACTGACACATTGTAACAGATCCACAGGTGGTCCTAATTATGTCACATGTGATCCGGAAAACCTGCACTGTTAGGGAGCCCTGAGGACTGGGTTTGGGAAAGCCTGGGTTATATGATGAGTCAGATGTGGTGATAGGAGAGGTTAGATGATGTGGTAGGAGGGGTTACATGGGGTTATATGATGAGTCAGATGTGGTGATAGGAGGGGTTAGATGATGTGGTAGGAGGGGTTACATGGGGTTATATGATGAGTTATAAGAGTCCTGACTCTATACCTTTTCTTCTGCTCCAACTTCACTACAATAGCCTTGCCTGGAGTTTCTGAAGTTTTGGTATTTTTCATTTATTGTTTATCACCCTGTATAGTCGAATATATTGTGTACAGCGCTGCGGAAACCTTGTGGAACCTAATAAATAAAGGATAAAATAATAATAATGTGGTGCTAGGAGGGGTTAGAAGTGGTGATATGATGTGTTATATATGGAGAGGAGAAGAGTTAGATATGGTGATTGGAGACGTTATATGTGTTTATAGGAGGAGCTATCCCAGATGATAAGAGGAGTTAGCAGTGCATATAGGAGAGCACCTAGGTTTATTGATGCATATAGTTATAATTATAAATAAAACTATAATATAATTATGCATATAATAATGTCCTTATTCTTGTTATTTTCTCCTTTTTAAAAGCAATAAAGAGATTTTTATAGGAGTGCATATAGGAGAAATTATGTATGGTTGTTGAAGGGAATAAATGTTGTGATAGGAGGCGTTAGTTATCGTGATAGAAGGAAAGTTGTTTTAGACACAAATATTTTAATTATTCCACTATAAAGCATGCCACTCATCTGGGAACACAGTCATTAAAATAATTCTATGTATAAATTGTAATCGTTGTGATTTATTTATCACGGTATCAATGGACTCAAAGTAATCTGAATTTTATATTACAAAATAATTTATTTAACGCCATCAAAAATTCTTTGCTAAATGAGGACTAGGTATATGAATGTACCCAGTAATACACCCACATACAAAAACAAAATTTTGTTTTTTGAGATGAGATTATTTAAATTAGATTCTAGGGGGTCTATTTACCAAACTGCGGGTTTGAAAAAGTGTAGATGTTGCCTATAGCAACCAATCAAATTCTAGTTATCATTTATTTAGTACAGTGGTTCCCAAACTTTTGCAGTTCGCGGCACCCTTAGAGTCTCCAAATTTTTTCAAGGCACCCCTCCAAAATAATTACTGAACAGTCCTGTTTTAGAGGTAGTTGGGTCAAAAAGTTGTAATAAGTATTTAGGTCACGACAGAAATACTTATTTAGTTGTATGCAAAAATGCCCCCTGCATCCAGGCACACTGCCCCCTCTGCATCCAGGCACACTGCCCTCTCTCATGTTGCCCCCTCTGTTACGCTGGCCCCCTCCTCTGCCCTCTGTCACGCTGGCCCCCTCCTCTGCCCTCTGTCACGCTGGCCCCTCCTCTGCCATCTCTCACACTGTCCCCCTCCTCTGCCCTCTCTCCCCCTCCTCTGTCCTCCTCCTCTGCCATATGTCCCCCTCCTCTGCCCTCTGCCCCCCTCCTCTGCTCTCTGCCCCCCTCCTCTGCCCTCTGTCCCCCTCCTCCTCAGCCATCTGTCCTCCTCCTCTGCTCTCTGTCCCCCTCCTCTGCCCTCCTACTCTGCCCTCTGTCCCCCTCCTCTGTCCTTCTGGTCTTCCCTCTGTCCCCCTCCTCCTCTGCCATCTGTCTTCCTCCTCTGCTCTCTGTCCTCCTCCTCTGCCCTCTGTCCCCCTCCTCTGCCCTCTGTCCTCCTCCTCTGCCCTCTGTCCTCCTCCTCTGCCATCTGTCCTCCTCCTCTGCTCCTCCTCTGCTCTCTGTCCTCCTGGTCTGCCCTCTGTCCCCCTCCTCCTCTGCCATCTGTCCTCCTCCTCTGCTCTCTGTCCTAATGATCACCATAAAATACAGAGAACATCCCTGTGACTGCAATATAACACAGAGAGCATCCTAACCACCACTACACAATACTGAAAACATTCAAGAAATTGCAATACAATGCAGATAGCAATATAGTGGCAGATATTCAATACAGGGGAGCATCCTTGTGGCCACCATAAAACACAGAGAGCATTACAGTGAGCACAATATAATACAGAGAGCCTCGTAGTAACAGTCATACAATACAGAGTGCACCCTAGTGACCGCCATACAATACATAGAACATCCTAGTGACCAATTACAACACAGATAATCTTAATGAATAAAATACAATACAAAGAGCATCCTAGTGATAAATGTACAGTAAAGAAAGCTTCCTAATTATCAATATACAATACAGAGAACTTTATAATGAATGATATATATGATACAGAGAGCAAACAATGACTACCATACAAAACAGAGAGCAGATATTCAATACAGAGTGCATCCTAATGACATATATTCATTTTAGAGAGCACCCTAGTGACTGCCATACAAAATGCAGAGATCATCCAAGTGTCAACCATACAATACAGAGAGCATCCAAGTGATTGATAAACACTGCAGGCAATATTGACTGATTTAGTGTCTATTGTTCTATATCTCCTCTATTCGATGTTTGGGGAAAGTGCTCAGATGAATTCTTTACAATGATAATTTGGTTGCTATTTTTGAGGTCTGCTTAAGATGCATGAAAGCAGCACAGGGGAACACATCATAACCAATATTTAGTGGAGGAAGTGCAAATATAAATATCTAGTTTTACTCCATCATGCCTGCTTTTGCATACAGCACACGTTTGTACACATACTTTCAATATGCACATATCAGCTTCAAATTTCAGCTGGTGTGAGATGGTCTGAGATGGAATTGCAATCTCTTTGCAAATACAACCTGTTTAAATCCCATTCACTACTGGGTTTCTTAATATTAGTTCCCAGGCATCCTTTAATCAAACCTTTTATTTAAATCAACTTTATCTTTATACATTTTATTTAATTTGAATTGCTCATTTCACCCTAGTTTTGCTATTTTCCACTCAAGGATAACTACTACAGAAATGTGTTTAATGTATTAGATTTACCAGTGCCAATTTTTTACTTCCATTGCTTTTCAGTGCTCAAGTGTAAATGTTTGTGAGTTGTGTGCACTTAACAGCTTCAATCTGAGTTAAAACACATCAAGGCCACTTATAAAAATCCAGTCTGTTAGCAATCCAAAGATCATTAAGGGCACACCTCAAAGTTTGCTCAGTCAACTCATGTTTTTCTCATGGAAATGTCAGAGACACACATGTTTTGTGATATGAGCTACTTTTACCTAAAAAGTGTCTGTGCATTAACATCACAAATGGACTTACTTTTTCATTCAGACTTTGTGATTCCCATTGTAGCTGTGGGTACGGGTGAAAATTGCATCTAATCCTATATTAGTCTAGCACTAGATAGAAAGGATTATCACTGATGATAGGAGGAGTTATTTAAGGTAATCGATGAAGCTAACTTATGTAAACTGACATTCATAACATAAATTGAGTTTACATAGATTAATAGTATTACATTATGAGGAGATTTATGGAATAGTGGAATAAATTAGATGAATACAATAGCCAAAATTACACATATTTTAAGAAGAGATCTACTTAATAGTAGGTAGAGTTTAATTAATTGATACAAAGAAATTAACACAGCGTTAAACTTATTTCACGAGAATTTTACAACTCAATATCTACTCTACTATTTTCATTAAACATCACAATATCCTGGATTGCTGGATTCAGTATTGTATCTTATATAAATACTGCCACTGTAATTTTTTGCTAAATATTTAGAAAAGAACAGAGAATTAACCCTTATTCCAACGATAAAAATAATCTGTTTTAATATGTTATAAAAGTAACTGAGTAGCTAAAATGAATTACTCCATACTATATTTATTTGTATGTGGGATTATTTTTAAAATTAAGAAAATATCAAACAATAAATGAGATATACTGAGGAAGAAAATAACCAAAGGGATCAACATAAAGAAGACTTGGATGGAGCAATAGGAGGTGATATAGAAAACAAGGCAGTTTGTTGTATATGTAACTTGGATACAAACATTTCATTAATTTACACAATATTCAATTTAATGGTTTAATACATTTTTGTTTTCAAACTGTGCACCTAAAGTGGTTTTATTGAACTACAAGTTATATTTAATGCAGCTTAACGTGAAAATATTTAGACTTTTGTGAAATATGAAAATCAACTACTTCAGTAGTCTCCCAAAACCCTGCAAGTTTCTTTTGTGCTTGATAAGTCTTTTTTGGTAGCTGTATGATAAATGCTTTTCCTAAATCACCTTTAAGAGGTTTCATCTACCCAGTGTATGACAAGCAGAGAAGACCTCAATATCTCAGTTTGCAAACTCATCACTCCAGTTTATACTATGATTTAATATTGTACATTAAAGATTTTCTTGCGTGAAACAACTAGGGCTACAATAAGCGTCAACATTATCACAAACATTAAAACTGTTTTGAACCCAGAAAAAAAAATAATTAAGCATTTTATGTTTTTAGCTAATAATACACTGGTAAAATTCTATTTAAAATGTATTCTTAGTTTAATACCTGGAATTACTATGCATACAATTTAAGAAAGTAACTTAAATTATGTAGATATTATATTCAGTGCAATATAATAAAGTACTTGGTAAACTGAGTTAAAATCAAATCAATATTTAATATTAATGATGATGATAAAAATAATAGTCTTATTTCAAGCACTTTTTGTGAAGGGGAAGCAAAAGTGGACAATTTATTACTTTATCAGGTTTTTACATATTAAACTAATTTATTAAATATAGTTAAAATTATTTATATCATATATCTCACAGAGAATCATAGAAATTAAACAAGAATTTAAAACATAGTGTATTTAAAAACAAATGTTCTTAAGTGTATATACTATTTCAGAAAAATATAATATTTAAATTTATCTCGTATAACATTCAATATATGAAAATCTGTCTACCCATTATACTCTATGCCGTTATATATCTATAGTAATTTAGTTATTTTATAGATAACTAAATACTATACTATAAAACTACTATGTACATAATGTTGCACTTTTTAACAATCTTGGTTGAAGTTATTAGAAATGTAAAGAAAATTATAATTTTTGGGAATTTAGAAACATGTACATTTATGGAATTTAGAAACAGATGACGATGTATGTCACTGAAGTGCAAATTGTTCAAAAATGATGTTGAGGTACTGAAATTTGGTAACATTTATAATTCCGTTTAAATGTAATATACCTATATGTAGTTACATATAAGTTGCAGTGTATTTTTTAAGCTTCAATATTTTACCTTTGTCCAATTCCAACTATTTCTGTTCAAATTGATATTTTTATGCATACTTAAGAAAGACTAATAAGCCGATTGTGTTAACAATTTCTCGGTCTAAAGTTGAATGTTATAAGTTAACTGAAAGAACACGACGATAAGTCACACACTAGAAAGATTAGACATTAAAACTGACCCGTGCAACATCTGTTTTAAGTCACGCCAAATATAGATTTGTTAAATGTGTAACATCTTTAAAAATGCAATTACCATTTAGCATGCCACACAGAGGCTAAAATAAATATTGGTAGTTACTGCTTAAGATGCTTTAATATCACAGGCCCAAAAATATACAAAATGTACTTATTTAATAAGGGATCTTGGATAAACAGAGCTGTAAATCTGTGTTTGTTATGGCACTAAACTACTGCATATACATCTATATTACCAATGCCTATAAAGATACATAGCAGAATAGATTTCATTTGTAATTTCCTTAAAAAAAATCAATATATGTGGAAAAGATTAAATGTATATTTCCTAACAGAGACACATGCAGACACACAAAAACAGAATTATGTAACCGTTAAAATAATATTGACAACAATGCAATTTTTCTACAACATGGATATTTAACAAAAGTCTAGATATAAATATAAAAACATATATTTTTATAATTGCTCTTACATCATTTTTTTTAATTGCCATAAACATAATTATTATAAAACTGTATGGAAAAAAACAGTATGCAACTACACGGCTAAAACGCATAACTTTAAGCACAATTAAATTTCTATCAGATAAATTGCTGTTTTAGTTAAATTGTTTCTGAAAAACCATATTAGTTATTTATTGTATTTTATTTATATCAAGGCTCATAACATAAATATAAAATAGATCACCAAATAAGAGATGTCACAGGGCAACCCACTGTAAAACATATTATTTATGCAATATTATTGCAAATACATTTAGGAATGGAAAGCGTTAACATTTTTTTGTTCTCAAAGGGGCAGTTAAGAGTTTATGAAGAGCCAATGGACTTTTCCGCCTCAAGAGAGAAAATGGAATGCAGAATAGAATTCCACTGCTTTTAACAGAGATATCAGTGGGGATTTACTAAAGTATGAAGAGAGCTTAGCTGTAATATGACCATAAATTTAGACAGGTAGAAGATGCACACACTTATTAAGGTAATTGAAGGGGTTATTGAATCTGGGCTTCCTGCAATGCTGGCATACTCCTAACTTGGATTCAGCAAAGATTATATGGATTACATGTTTAAGTCATCTTCAGTTTGGCTGCTTGAGGAGTGTTCTACCAGAAAATAGAAGGACTACAGTACAGACCAGTGGGATGTGATGAAACTCAGCTTGTAGTAAGATATGGACTGTGACACTGAGTCTGAAGAATGGATTCCTAACACAACTTCACGACTGCAACATTTTATCAGTCAGTATTCCAAGCATCATAATATATCTCGGCAAGCTCCTTGCATTTAAATGTAGTCTTTAAAATTGGACACATTTACTTTTAAATAAATGTTATTATTAATATTATGTTCCTCATTACATATAAAATATTAAATTGTTTAGGCTCTTAGTATTTGATGGATGTTAAAATAGCAGCTAGCCATATATTGTAAAATGCAGGTCTTACTGTGTTGTTGGCTCTTAGGGTTATATCTACTAAACTGCAGGTTTGAAAAAGTGGAGATGTTGCCTATAGCAACCAAACAGATTCTAGCTGTCATTTTGTAGAATGTACTAAATAAATTATAACTTGAATCTGATTGGTTGCTATAGGCAACATTTCCACTTTTTTCAAATCCGCAGTTTGGTAAATATACCCCTTAGTGTGGCATCAATTCATAGGTTCTTAGTGGCGCTATATAAATAAATTCTGATGATGATGATTATACTTCTGCACTCCAAGTTAAACAATTATTAAAAAATTGCATTACATAAAGTGGAATAGTATAATTAAAACTGTGTTTCATTGATATTTATGTTTAAACATCTGTTGAAGGATGGTGTAGCTATTATCTATGTGTTGATAAAATATATTGGGGCATATTCAATTGTCGGCGTAAACGCAGAAAATATCGCGGCGCGTGCACTATTACCGTTATTATGTTATTAGTTTTCTCGCTGGATTTCAGCTCGCAGCTCCCTGAGCTGAAATCCAGCTTACTATTACCGTAATAACGGTAGTAGTTTTAACGCTGCGGAAAACGGCAACAATTGAATATGCCCCATTGTGTTGATAACAAGTTGCTCTTTTAATTATTGTTGTGTATTTTATATGGACTGCCATTATCTCTATCATTTTCCTCCATCAGCCTTAACGGCATATCACTTTTCACTCTGCTACAAAACAACAGGTAGATGCATTCTCATCAGAAAGTTAATACGGAATTTGCTGGAGTTATATAAATAAATATTGATGATGATGATGATAGTCTAAGTAGCTTGATGTGCTCAGACTTAAGGCAACTCAAGAAAATCGATAAAAAAATAGTACGGTATAGAGATCCATATATATATATGTTGCTCAGTCTACAACATTTTCTCACTTTAACTTTGAACCGTATATATTGGTGGTTTTAGAGGCAGGATGGCATAGTGATCAATAGATCTGTATAATACATTATATTCTGGTGCTTTTATTTTAAGTTGTGTTCTGTTTATAATGCAGCTCAAAAATTGCTTGTGTTGACAAGACCTAATTGACTAGATGGAGCAATAGATATTTCACTAAATAAGACCTAGTTGTTGTGCAGGACTCTTGTAGAGACTGAGCATCTATACACTTTATATTAGCATGGCCTACATCTCAATCACTCAATATTCATACATCTCATTAAAATGGATGTTTATTTTATTGCCAAGATAAATATAAATGTAATAAATTAGCCCCTAAGTAGTGATTTATCCAGACTTAAATGATATTCCAAAAAGCAGATAAGAGCTATGCACATTTCTATACACAATGAAATATAACACTCTGCAGCATCACTGATTTCCTTTGATTTGTTAATTTCACTAACTCGAAATGCTGTCAACAAACATTACAGTGTTTTCCAGATTTATCCACGTCTGCTGCAGGAAAAACTCATTTAAAAAAGGTCAGTGGTTCACTAGATGTCAGTCTGAGGACAGAGGAACTTGATACCGGACTAACATGTTACTTTTAAAACTGAACGACTTATTTATTTGAAAGATTGCCTGTTAATATAAAGTTCACTGTTACCAACATTCTAAATTACTTTCCAGTGAGTCTGTACTGCTGAGATGCTACATCTGTACTGGTGATGTTATACTGTCTGAGTGCGCATTGAAATACTACAACCCCCATCATGTCAAGATGACAAGTTTGCTGAATTTTATAAGACTATGCTTCTTTTTTTTTTTAATGCCTCTTATTAAATATATATTGACAATGGCCAGATAATACGAATCTATGGTCAAAGCAATGTTATTGTGTAGTTGATCTATATTGAAAATCAATGGGGAAAAAACTTTAAAATATTGGACTGTGCCTAGAAATTAGGGACATTTGGCAACTATGATTTAAAAGCCATTATACTGTTGTGTACAAACAGCCTACATACGCTGCCTTCCTCATTGAAGGCCCTCACTGAGCTGAACTGAGATGTGGGGACATATCTGTGTTGGCCTGGAAGTACTGTACTTCTGTGTTGAACTAAACATTATAATTTTGCTCAAATATTTACCTATTTATTAGCATGAATATATTGGACTACAATTTAAGGAAATTATTACAAAATAAGTAAGCAAACTAACAACAAGAAAACATAAATATTGCAAACGCTTTAAAAATAATAATGCTGTAACTGATGTAGTGTCTAAACTGTCCCTCAGTTTTGTTGCTTGGATTTGCTGTAGTTTGGGTTCTAACTAACTTCCTATGCAATCGTCATACTATTACTTAAACATACGTAATGTGCATGAAATACTGGATTATTACTTATATGAAATAATTGACTGTATCAGTGATGATCTATCACAGATGCCCTATGTATTTTTTAAATTCCCCCATGTAAAAGAAAGAAAATCTTTTGTAATAGTCAGGGAATGTTATTGTTTATACAGTTTCCGTAAAACAGTATGTTTTATTCTCAATACTTATGTTTAGTGTGTAATAATACATACAATTTAATCACAAAAGAGAAAGATGTGTGTGTTGTGTATATTTACGTAACAATAATGAAAATCAGTAGCAGTTTTTATTTGTTTTTATTAAAAATGTACCATAAAGTCAAATCAGTTTAAAAGGCTAAAAAAAACGTATTCACAAATCCCCATGTAGGTAATGTGCACTTATTGTTCATAAACAGACCAAGGGGTAAATGTATCAATCTGCGGGTTCTTCAACACCTGCGTGTTCAGCCTCTTCCGCGATTAAATTTCAAGCGGCGCTGCATTGTAAAGGGTTAACTTCCCTTTACAATGCAGCGCAGCTTGAAATTTAATCGCGGAAGAGGCTGAACACGCGGGTGTTGAAGAACCCGCAGATTGATACATTTACCCCCAAGTGTAATGTGTTGGCAATCTGTCTCAGTGCTGTTTATCATTCTTTATATACAAGGGCAGAAATCTATAGAATTGCAGAACTGCAACAAAAAAAAAAAATCACAACCTCTAAAAGCTTAAACATCTTGCATAGAGAATGTAAATTGCACGTCTTCCAACTAGTGCGCGTTCAAAAAGAATATCATATGGAAGGAAACAAGGCTATAACCTGGCAATGTGACCTTAACATTTGCAACATTTGTGGTACAATATCACTGTCTAGCTGTGCATTTAAAACTGAATGTTCCCACAAAATTTTGCAGTCATATATATATAATTTTTGTTTGTTTTTGTTAATACTACTAAAGCACAGCTCACCTTCAGGGAAATAATTTTCCCCACGTTTTTTATGCTTATCTATTTGTAGCTTTAATCACATACAAGTTTGGTGGTTATACACTGTGAGGCTCATGAGAGTTGAGCGCAAATTGCATTTTTGGCATATGATACGCTTTGTTACTACAGCGCAGTCGCACAAAGCACTAGTTCTGAAACTCAGATGTAGGAAAGTGTATTATACGGCAAAAAATGCAATTTGCGCTCAACTCAACAGGATCCCCTGTAAGTCTAAGTGCAATGCCCCCATTATTCCTTAATAAATTAAATAGGTCAATGTGTGGCTAGCTTTTTGTGAAGTGTCCTATTTGGTATACATTGAAAACTACCAGAGGCACAAAGCCTACACATAAAGCGATTTTATATTAGTGAAATGCTGCAGCTTAAACATACTTTCGTCCATCTTTCCCACATTAGTCTCTTTACATTTTCAAGGTAACAACTTTTGCCCTAAGCAAAACAACCAAACAGTTTTGACACATTTCTTAGCAATTTGCTGACGGGAGAAAAGGGTAACTAAACATTGTGTCAGAAGCCTCTAAAGTCACGAACAAGACACCTACCTGATATCTCGTTTTGGCCGCGACCAGATCTGCTTTCTTTTTCCCTCTTCAACTGCGTATAACTCTAAGAGAAGGAAAAAATCTGAAAGCAATTTTCGAAAAGGAGAAAAAAAAAATAAAAGCAGTGCAGATTACACACAGCCTGTAAAACTGGCAAGTAAAAATGATGGGAGATGTAAAACTCTCTCAGGCCTGTCACTTTGCTGCATAGCAGTAAAATACACGCATAGTTTTCCAAAGATGGCAAAAATGTTCCAACACAAACTTACTGGGCTGAGGGTACGGTTGTCAGTCCAACGGTCCTTAGAGACATATCTAGAAACCCTTTCGGTGATAATTCTCCTTTTTCTCTTACGAAAAAAGTGACTGGCTTTAGAGGCTAAATGGATCTCTGTTGCACAGACCTTTAAAGGGTGAGAGAACAGCTGTATATAATCTGATCAATTAGCCAGTCACCATAAAGTTTACCAGGGTCTGTTCTCTAAGGCAGGTTTTGGAAGTAACTCTGTAAGAAGGGCTCAGAGTATGCATGCTTGCCAATTAGGGGCTTACGCAAGGTTCTGCTTTAACTCACCGTGGCAACAAAAGATGAACCCGTTCAAAAGAAAGGATTCTAAAAGGGAAATCTTATGAAGAAACATATAACATGAAAAACATTATATACTGAAGTTTAATTAAAGTTATTTAGCATGCTGTCCCCACTCACCTTCAGGCCCTATAACCACGCCACCCCTGCACCCGCCATATTCCCAACAACTGTGGTAGTTCAGTCACTTGACTTTTTTTCTATAGTCTGCCCCATTGTTCCATAAACTTTCTATATAAAATATTCTGTTTTATGTAGGACATTAATAAAAACATCTTGATCATTGCATCTGTATCTGAAGTCATGTGGGATCAATATAAGAAAAATGAGAGTATAGAAAAGCATTCATCAATATTCTGTTAATCCTCTAAGGCAGGTAACCATTACTCACAATATAATTGCAGTGCGTAAGGTTTGGCCACTTCCCGCAGCGTTCTGTGTGAGCTATGAAATGTATGGCCAACACAACAGATGGAGATGCTCACAGACCCAGGGCTCTATGGGTGGTGTAAATGAGTTTAGCAACGATGTGCTGAATTTATGTGTAATGAGAAATGTTTCAGTGTTTTGTCATAACCGGCAGAACTAAAGCTGTCAATCCAATGCTTCCCAAATAAATATTTTAAATAACCTGCTGTGCCTCTTATTTCTATAGCCAGAAAGTGCTGAGCTATGTTTAGAACTGAGGATTAGTCACGCTGAGAATCAGGGTATGTTGACTGAAAAAAAAGATTAAATATTGGTATTGGTCCTAATCACTTTTGTACTCCCATTAGCTCTGCATTTCAAGCACGTTTTAGTTCCATAAAATGGAAGACACTTCCAGATGTGCCTAGAAATTGAATTCCAGACCTTATGATGGATTCAGGTAAGCCAATAAAGATGTAATATCGATATATGTGCAATTAAATTGTTTCCTTATACTTTCCAGATTCCTTAACTTATCGTTCACTGGGATGGAAATCCAATCAAAAATGGAACAGAAAATCAGCTCATATTGTGAAATAAATTACTCTCAAGCCCAGCTCAAGTTATGCAAATAAATGGAAAAACTATAATGGTAAAGCATTCTTTAACAGCCAAATAGATTTTACATTCAGCACATTATGTAACTTACAGGACCACTAGAGGTAATATACATTGCTCATGGTTACCCTGACTTTCCACTGCAACTTCTCTGTTATGTGAAGTAGTTGTAACACATTATAGAAGAGATAGCTGTAGCTGCTCCCACACCTATAGCACTGTGTCCTGATGGGTTTTCATCATACTTACCAACATTTGAGATCTTCCCTTCAGGAGGAGAGATCTCGCTGCTGTGTCCAGGAGGTGTGACCACAGGAACTGCGTCATTAGGCCCTGTCCCATCTGCTAAACAATACAATTTTGGCCTATCACAGTAAGGGATGAGGCCAGGATGACACTGGGAATCTCATCAATAAGCCAGGCCCCTACCAGGAGCAGGCTGGGCTGGGGGTCAGGGGGCATCTGCCCCTTGGTCCGGTCACATAGTGGGCTACCTTGGACTGGGTCACTGGGCCACCTGCATTTTTTTTCCTTTAAAATAGGCTGCCGAGTCGAGTTTTGCCCCCAAGGGCTAGAATTTGCCAGCCCTCCCCTGGCCCCTCCTCATTTCAATAGGGAAGTGGGCAAGATGTGGGAGTTTGCTCTGCTCTCCCAGGAGTCCGGGTGAACTGCCAGAAATTTGGGAGTCTTTTTTTCACTTCAAGGGAATATCTATACAGATGTTTACGACTTGCTGCAGGTACAACCTTGACCCTTGCTCGATATACTGAAGGAATTATATTCCTTACCATTGGCACTTCCCCTTCAGAATAACTGTTAGAAAGAAGGGAATGTTTACAATTCTCCACTGAAGCTACAAAGTACTTCTGCAACATCTTGTGAGATCATGTAGAACTTTATACCTAAGTGTGGGGACTTTCTACCCGGACACACTAGTTTACCAGAACAAGTAGTTGTCAGTAGATAGTCAAAGGTCAATGAAACCTCCAAGACCCCAAAGTTCTGAGCAACTACGGAGAGTTCAGCCATTGGTAACCGTGCTTACGTTGGACCAGGTTGACTCAATTAGAACATTTGCCCAAGTAAGTTTCTATGAGATTTAATCTAATTTGGGATCCTCTTCATTTTATATATTACATTAAACCATTTTCACAATCTTTGTAAGAATTTGGAGACTTTGCAAAAATGTAGCCTTGGTGCTCCAACCCACTCAGGGGCACTAGCCCTGCTTCCGATTTGTTTTGTAGTATAATTATGTGTTATGTATTTGATAAGGTATTGTTTGTATCTTTCATTCCTATACCTCCTGTCCCAGTAGTTGGTTAGCTCACTGATGCATATACAGTGCTGCCTTTTTGGAAAATAATTATGGCTCTTATAATTTGCATTTCTTATAATGGGATTAAAACCCCACAAAGAAGAAGCAAGGAAGTAGGAGAAGTAATAGCTGTTTCCCTTTAATAGCTTTTTTCAAGTGTTACTGTTTAAACAAGAGACAGTCGTTCCCACCAAAAATTTTCTCAGTGGTATTTTAAGTATTTGATAAGTCTAAATCCTAAGAAGGGTTTGCTTTCCCTGCAGAGAGAAGGAGAGGGAAGGACAAGACTTTTTTAAAGCACATTGGAAAAATAGAAACAAACAATGGAACATTGTTTGTCTATGCCATGATGGAAACAGATTACCTTCCATTTACAGGTTCTCAAAAGATATCTTAATTTGTGCGTAGAACCATAGATGTATATATTCTTGCCCTGGACATTACAATAAATTCTTATTTCTTATATATTTTATTCCTACCATTATGCAGGCTACTCCAGTTTAGGTGATATCTTGGATGACCAGCACAGTGGCTTAGTGGTTAGCACTTCTGCCTCACAGCGCTGGGGTCATGAGTTCAATTCCCAACCATGGCCTTATCTGTGTGGAGTTTGTATGTTCTCCCTGTGTTTGCGTGGGTTTCTCCGGTTTCCTCCCACACTCCAAAAACATACTGGTAGGTTAATTGGCTGCTATCAAAATTGACCCTAGTCTGTGTGTATGTTAGGGAATTTAGACTGTAAGCTCCAATGGGTCAGGGACTGATGTGAATGAGTTCTCTGTACAGCGCTGCGGAATCAGTGGCGCTATATAAATAAATGATGATGATGACCAAGGCCCATATCCATTTGAGACACCGTCAAACCATGACCTTATCTTTAGACAGATATAAAGTGTCTTATAATATGGTCATGGAAGTTGAACTAATCTGTAAGGAAAATATAGTTTATTGCACCAACACTTAAAATTCCAAGATTCTGTAAGTCAAATAGGTCAGCCAGGTGTATAGCTGATATGTACTAAAGAGGGGATGACCTATTGTAGGAGAATTTTATACATTTAATAAAATACGGGGAACTTGGATAGTGCGAAATATAAACATTGCTTTCCACATTGATCGTGGTTCAGATAGTATACCATAATTTGACATACCTACTATGTATAAGATTCATGTGGAAATATATTTCCTGCATGATGTAACTGTGTTCCTTGGCAATCCTTGTTCCATCTTTGCACTTTAAACTGTATTGAAATTCTTCCCTTCCAATACCATTGTATTTATAGAATAAAGATGAAAGCATCCATCTCACCTCTGCACTTTTTCCCTCAGCCTGTTTCCATTCTGTGTCTTTCCCTGTCTTTGTCCCCCAGTCTTGCATTTGAGGTTTATTCATAATGACTGGTGAGCAGGAGATGAAAACAGACACATGAATGAGCAGGAGATAAAAATTGATAACAAAAAGTTTCTCTAGTTAAAATACCTTAAAAATGAACATAAGTTAATTAAAATAAAAAAACAATTTATCAACATTTTTTGCTTTTGAGTAAGGGATTTAATGCTCCTCAGGCACAATGCACACTAGGCATATATGGGACTTTACTTCCTCTGTAATTGTAATTTAACATGCTGCACTGTCTAGGGTATCATATGTTGAAAAATCTAATGAGTGGGATTGTTTCCAGTGACGGAGTGAGACCTCTGTGATTGGCAGTCAGTAAGTAAATCTTAATGGTGGACTTCGAATCAGTGAAGTATCTTCTATTAGGCGCACATCAGTATTTACACGGTACACAAACTTTAGCAGCTTGCTGAACTCAGCCGGGAAGTAAACAAGGGTTAATTGTCCTCTATGAAGAAGTACACATGGAATGCTGTAACTGGTGTTGACCCAAAAAAACAACCTGCAGTGGAATGTCAGGTTAACCCCGAACAATATCTAACTCTTTGTTGCCTACTCTCTCAGAATATTTGGTAGATTATTTGGAGACCTCCAATATCCTGGGAGAGTTGATATCCCATGAAGACATGAATGGCATCATTGAGTCATATCAATGATTATTTTTATGCCTGGCTCTCCAGGAGGGCAGATAATCCAATGCCGTTTCTACTTGCCTGCTTTCTTTAAGTCACAGAACACTGAAAGGGCTGACAGCCTTATTTGGTTTCTCCAATGCCCACAACCATGTTATGAGGTAGAAACTAATTTCATTAGGTGTTTAGATAAATTCCAGGCAGGGGAAACAGTAAAACATCCTGGCGTGGCGCCTCAGACATGCTCAGCATCCCAGGCCAGTGAAAATACTTTCATAACTGTGTCTTGAAGAATTAATGACCCTACAATAAATTTATCACCCTGGAAAGACTTTTTTTTTGCAATAAATCCTTTTTGTTTCCACAAGTCACCAGATACTTTTATGCTTGTGAATCTTTATTCAATAACATGCGTTTAAAAAACCTACAATAACCTAGGAGTCTCATCTATGACTCCATTGTGCACATCTCTGACTGCAGTCTCTCCTAGGATCCCCTCAGTCGCCTATAGATCAGCCAGAAACTGAATACTGAACAAGCCAGTATCATAATGAGCCACAATCTCAATATCTAAGCTATTTTTAATAGATCCTTGGAGCCACTATTGTATGTTTAACCACTTCATTGCCACAGGTTCATGTCAAATCTGTACCTCAGATGGCTCAAACATTTGAACCACTTTAGTGCTATATACTGTATATAGAAGGAGAGAGAGAGAGAGAGAGAGAGAGAGAGAACCACCAGATCTCAAGCATTGCACGTCCTGCAGAAGTATCTACTGCTCTTCTCCATTCTATTTCCATTCACCCCATCTAGCCCACTGACTTCTACTTCTCTCTATAACACCACATTGCTGTTGCCTATTGACTAATTCATCTTATCTATTTTCCCTACCCATTCCCACCACAATTCTCTCTAGCATCTTATTTCTCCTCCTGCCATCATTACTTCCTCCTACTTCCTGGTACAGCACCTTCTTGGAGCCCCTTCCAATGCCATTAAAGGATGAGTGACCATACCAGGTTGGTAGTTGCTTCCACTACACAGGCAGGTCAGGACCCCAGACAGGCCTGCGCCTCAGTACTGAGCTCCCCTCTTGGCACCCCTGCTTGCACCGCTGTCTCCACTTCACAAACTGATCTATGTTAACGGAATTTAACCTCTCACCTACATTTAACTCTCCCCACTTAAAACTATCCTCAACGATACTGTGGTATTAGCTCTACTGTACAGGTTTTCGCCCGGGACCACCGCAAGGAGGTTTGGACTTCGCTGCTAGAGGTGCGCAGTGTAATAGCGTAGAGGAGCTGGGTCAAACCAAGAGGACAATGCGGTACCAAAGGAGATTTACGAGAATGGTCAGGAAAGCCGAGGTCAAACCAGGAGAGTACACTAGCCGAAACAGGATCCAAGAGGGTAGTCAAACAAGCTGGGTCAATACAGGAGAACTTAGAGCAAAAATATAATAAACGCTTGAGGCAGGAAATAGACCTGATACTCTGGCACCCTAATGGTCTTTTTTCTTTTTAGGGATCTAGATAGTAAACGAGGAGCATGTAAATCTTCTTTGTCGACCCATGATCTTTCTTCTGGTCCGTAGCCCCTTCAGTGGACCAATAATTGAGTCTTACCCTGAAGGAGAGGAGAGTCAAGGATATTTTCCACCTCATATTCATCACCACTCAAGGTGATGAATATGAGGGGGAGAAGAAGGTTCTTTAAAGAATTTATTAATGACCAATGGTTTGAGCAATGAGATATGGAAAGTATTGTGGATTCTGAGAGAAGCAGGTAAGAGAAGCTTATAGGAGACTAGATTGATGACTTGGGAGATGGGGTAAGGACCAATGAATCGGGGAGCTAACATCATGGAAGGAACACGAAGTCTGAGGTTGCGAGTAAATAACCAAACATGATCCCCTACAGATTTTTGCGATGTGATCGCTTGTAGTATCGAGAAGTTTCAATGAGTCTCATCTGAGTTTTACTTTAAATCTGAGAAAAGTTGCGGATTACAGTATCAACTGTCGGGACTGAGGAGACAGGAACCTCTGCCAGACTGGGAAGGACCGGATGTCTGCCAAACACAGTGAAGAGTGCCAGAGTCAGATTTAAATAGAGGGACCCAAGACATGATTGCCCGGCGGTCCAGGCATGATAGACCGCCGACCAAGGCTGGAAATTAGCGTCCCGTTACCTAGCAACGGGGCGCGCTATCGCGTCTGCTCAGTCTATTGATTCTGATTTTGTGCTCCTGATTCCTAGTGTATATATATATATCATCTTCCTGAAAGTTCAGTGCCTTGCATATACTTGGCTCTCTGCGGTCTCTGTGCTTCAGTATTAGTTATTTGCCCTGGTAAGCTTATCCATTATATTTCATTTGAATTTGTTCGTCCTACACATAATTGAAAATAGTCATTAAAATAAACACATACTGTACAGATCAAAAATAAAATGGTATAAAAATACAAGTTTGAATAAAAAATTCCAATAAATAATTGATGTGAAAAGTTTTTTAACTCCAGTTAATTATAATTTAATCAATGTACCCTGACCAGATAGTAAGTAAATTATACCTACTTTCCTGGAATGTCCATGAGACCCCTGAATTTCAGGTAGTTCTCCCGGACTCCAGGCAGAGTAGGCCAGATGCTGCATCACTTCCTTCAGAAGTGGGTGGAGGATTGATGATGTGATTCAATGCAAATTGCATCATCATGGCTCACCCATCACTATGCAATGACATAAATTATGCTAATTCACAGCAGGGGGCGTGGCTTTGGAAGTCTATTGCCAGAGGAAGATGGCAAATCTCTTTGAAGTACCATCTGCAGGAAAACCACCAGAGAAAGGGTTTTTTTCCTTTCATAAATAAGCCTCTTAAAGAGTAAATGATATGATGGAATCTTATGATCTCTCCCAGCCAAGGACAGTCACAGTCCATAGGCAAACCAGGGGGGGGGTTTACTAGAGCCTGGAAAACCCCCCTACAAGCCTGGGTACTGTATAATTGAGGTGGCTAGACCTTGTCCCCGCTTCACACGGCTCTGCTTGAAAAGGGAGAACTGCATGCACCTAACAGTAGTGTACGCAGCATTGCCCATGTATATTATGGGCATAGGAAGAGTTGGAGAGCAGCCAAGCACTGTCGAAAATTATAGTCCCGCCCCCATGCATGCTTGTCACGCCCACTGGCGGCATGGTGTGGAAACCCCCCCTCTACAAATCCTGCGTTTGCCCCTGCAGTCTCTGTATCAGGTCTGTCCTGCCTGCTAGCATTATTAGACACATGGCATCTGGCTCTATCAGATGCAGCTCTATGAGATCCAGATCACATAGAGCTATCAGTGTTGAGAGATCGGAGATACACCATTTAGGGCCTTCCCTAGTTAAAGATAAAATAAAAAAATAGTGTTTATATTCATAGACCTTTCACTCCTTTAAAAATGAAGCTTACTTATTACATTGTAGGTAAATTAATGCCTTGAATTAACCGTGTAATAGTATTAAAGAACATGATCTAGAAAAATCAGTTTTCCCTAATTTTGTCTGTTTTTTATTCCTGTATTTATTCCAAGCCACATCTATCCCAAACAATTATGTAAAATATATTTTAGCAACTAAATATGAAGGGAGGGAATAATGTCTGCTTACATAAATATGTACAATGTATGTAATCTCATACTTTAAGTAAGAGAAGAAAGTAAATCTAACAGCATGCGGTTTCCTCTCCACATGTCCAAGATACCTGTGGAGAAGTAGACAATGCTATGTTTATTTCCGTGCATTTGTAAAAAAGAGTTTTCAAGCTCTGCTGAATATCTCAGTTCAAAATCTTACTTCAAAAGGTCAGAGAAGGACACGCAAAACTTCAGAACCTATCATGTTAATAAAGGCTGAGAACTCTCAACCAATTAGAAGCATAGGAATCGGTAGAAACAATTGTGAAGTTTGTCATGTCTTTGATTGAAACCGCTCAAATTTCTAGCACTCGGGGAGAATTTATAAGAGACTTTCCTCTGAGCCTGCTGTATTGTATGGCTGCTGGGAAAATGCCGTAGACTGGTTTCAAAGGGTATGGGTTTTCATTGTCTCCTATGCTATATAGTGTATGGATTGCTCTTATTTTCTTTTCTATACATGCTGCACATTTTCTTTTCTATACATAGATACATGCTATTTTTTTAATGCCAGGCCTATAGAGGTGAAACCTCTGGGATATTGTTGAAGATAAGGAGTGACCACATTACAATTTTGTTTTAAAGGTGGGGGAGGATGTTGGTATGTACTTTGTTTCCACCTCTGGGGATGATATTATCTTATTTACCACCACTCTAGGGGGTTGAAGCCAATACAAGCTCTCTAAACACTGGACATTTAGGTCCTTGTCTGTTCTGTTTTAAATTCCATTAAATGTAACCATGTAAAGAATAAAGCTATGCAAATAAATGATTAACTTGTATTATGCAAAAGAGGATTACTTACAGAAGGCAAGTGACAACGTAACAAAATCATACAATGTGTATGATATAAGGGCAAATTGCTCTGCCACTAATAGCATGGCGAAGGATAACTAAAGCATAATATCATGTGACTAAAACAATGTGCGGCCACCTGACCCGGATGCATACTTGCCACCTCTCCCTGAATGTCAGGGAGACTCCCTGAAATAGGAGTGATCTCCCTCACTCCCTGAAGAGTCTGGCGTTCTCCCTGATGCTGAGCCAGTACAAGGCGTGGTTGGCTTCGCCATCTGTGGCATGATGACACAGTTAAGAATTTGTGTCCTATGTCCATGTATTGATGCCTATGGAGGTGGCCATTTTCATGGAGACCAAGATTTAATCAAAGACTGGCAGGTAAGACAACATGACTTCAGTAATGGAGACAGAAATGTAAAAAATACTTCAGTCTCTAGAGATTCATTAGCTGCTTTTCTTTAACGCATAGTTGCCTACTCTCCCGAATTGTTCAGGAGACTCCCGCATTTCTGGGAGGGCTCCTGAGCTCCTGGGAGAGCAGGGCAAACTCCCGTTTCTCGCTCCCGCAATAGATAAGTGGTGGGGACGGGGCTTAATGATGTAAATATCACGTCATCTTAGCTCCCTGCTGTAATTGGCCAAAATTGTGCCAATCGTTTAGGGGCCGGGGCCAAAATGATGTAATTCATCAAGCCCCGCCCCCGTATGCCCACTTTCCCCGGAAACTCCCTGAAGCCAACGAGGAAAAGTTGACAAGTATGACCGGATGTGACAGTATGAGTTATTTATTGTGATAGTTATTTACAAAAGCGCTAGACTGAGCACCTGCAGTGTGAATGCCGCCTTGTGATGTCATGTGTCTATTTTGGTCACAGTGCTCCTGTTTGTATGAATAAGAGCATGACTCATCCAGTCAAGATGGTAGCAGCTGCAGGGGTGCAATTTTTCGCCATCTAATGGGAGGAACTGCGCAGTTGGGGAGCTGCTTGCTGAATGTGGGCTTGGTGCACACATGCAGGATATTTAAATGAAGCTCAATAAACCGTCTTTTGCACTAACTAGGTGCAATTTATATATGAATGTACATTTTATGACCACAAATACCAAGCACTACAATGTACAAAAGTGACACATGAAATTAAAAAAGACCTAATTTCCTCTTAAGCTCACGGTGTGTTTACGACATACTGTATGTAAGGCTTTAAGCAATATATTAGGAGATAATAAAAGCAGAGGTTAAAACTTGTGAGAGCAGATAGGACTTTGAAGTGATGTTTTTAGTTTTGCAGTTAAACGCATTCACATTTCAGATCATAATGCTGGTAACGATGTTTGCAAAGGTGAATGCGGGAAGTGGGCATAATCCTTATAATGTGCATGATGGAAAATGTCACATTTGTGCACAAACATGCATTCATTTAAATCACCCTCAATGTATTTCCAGTTCTACACACGGTCTGATTATCATGCAGATTATTTATACTAAACCCACCAACACCTATATACATATTAATAAATTCATATAACAGCAAATATTTGGTGCCCAACATGGAAAAGCAATAATCCCCCTACACATACATACAACAAATGGTCCTGCAAATTGCTCCCAAATGCATGCTCTTGCCTGTCTTTAAATAATATAGGTATTTTAATGTAAGCCACATGTAAGACACTTGAAAGCAAACTTTTCTTTCACTGGACTTCTGAATGGTTTCCAGAGGTCAACTGCACCCAGTTAAATTTTCACTCTGCAATCACAAAACCTGTCTACACTTTCCAGAACTACCAGCTACAAAAGCCATAACCATGATAAAAAGAATACAGTGTATGCATGTCATATACCCAGATTAACGATGCTGTTATTCATACTGTGGAGAGACATAACTTAAGTGTGACATTGCATATAACTACCAAATCACAAGTAGGACCTACTTTCATACAACTTAATGGGCCTGAGTCATTTAGGAGATGCAAAGCATAAAAAAGGGGTAACTTTGCACTTGGGCAAAATCATGTTGTATTGGAGGGGGAGGTAAATTTAAAATGTGGGGACAGATTTATAGTTGAGGTAGAGCATGTCCTAGACCAACTTTAAATTTAAGTGTAAAAATAACGCTATCAAGTATTTGTGTGCTACATGAAAAAATATCCAGAATTTAACTTATCTGCAAAATAATAAACTAATATGCACCCCTTGCATTGTAACATAATTTGTCCTGGAGAACATTTACTCCTTTTATTTGCCTTACTTTCCTTAATGACTCAGGCCTAATATGGCTAATTGATTTGTTATCCTTTCCTTTATGAGTCCAAGGGACACCCAGCACCTTGGTGGCTGTTAGGAATCTACATATTGGTAAAAGATTGTATTTTATCCTAAAAAGTTTGATGCCAACTCTTGTGGTTTAAGCCACCTGCCCCACATCATTTCTAGTTCTGAGGGAAGCCTCTATGCATACGCACCAAGCTATTTATTTGAATTACCGTGTTGATCACCCATTGTCCGTTTGTAGGGGACTATCTTCATCCTCAAATGCACTACTTGATTTCTAGCTATAGAAAGAAGCTCCTGCACTGTGATGGAAGTGTGCGTATCACCCCAAACTATCCCAAAGAACATTCTAGCAGATTCTGTGGTAATTTAACCACATATACCTGCTCTATGGTATCATCCAGTAATTGGTCAACTTTTGGCAGCTTCACAATAAATGATTAAGAGAGAGCCGAAATGGATACGTCACCTCACACATCTATCCGACTCTCTGATCTCAACTCTATACGGTTTCTCCAGCGTGTGGTAAGTTCTGAGTATTAGGAAAAAATGAGAGAGTCTGTGGGTGCAAGTTCCTCACACTACCCTTTTATCCCCAACCACCGTTCATTAGGAAAACTCCCCACCTTCTCTCCCTTCTTGTCACTAGACGAGATCCCCTTTACCCTGCAAGTGTTAACCAGTAGCTTCAAATAGATATTAAAAATGCTTGTAGATTAGTGCTACTATTAGTAACAAGGGCTCATAAACAAGAATATCACTGGTTCAACTGAGTCTGTAGGGTGTGATGCCAATTCAAAGCCCCATAGAACGGTCTATGTGAGCCCCAAAAATTACTATGGATAGTAATTGCTGATAGAATTGTTTTCTAATATTTAAAGAGCTACCAATAATGTAGATTTAATTAAGTTTGGTCTACTTCCATGGGCCATTATATTGTTTATGTATATGTGTGTGAGGGTGGCAGAGGGTTTTTTAGTTTTTTTATTTACATTTTAATCACTATTCCTCCATATAAATGTAGCTATATGGGTTAATGTATTTTTAATGTACAGAGTTTGCATTATTATGTATTGTGTGTTTAATTAACCATTTAATTAACCATTCATCATCAAATCAGCCACGTTGACATCTTAGCTCATATTAGAGCATGATAGCAGGCAGAGACACTGTAGCCGCATTGGAAGACCATTTCTGGATCTTATTAGACTCAAAGACTTGCTCTACTGATCAGGTCACCAGGGTTACCCTTGGATGTATAAGAGTTGCAATGGCTGCACTAGCACAGGTTTCTGAGTAGAACATTGAGGTTTATTTACTAACAAAATGCATGTGTGCAATAACAGATAGCCACCAATCAGATCTTGGTGTCATTGTCTAACTTGCATTAGATCAATAAAATCAAATTGCTAATTGGTTGCTATGATATACCCCGCAACTGTCCTGATTCTGGGGAGCTGTCCAGACAGCTTGGACATTTGTACCGACTGCTCTGAATGTTGGGAGGTGACCGGCCAGGTGCCATAATAGAAGAGTGTTTTTAGGTTTCAAGATGAATTTGGGTGTTGGCTAGCACATCAGAGTCATTGGGTACCCTCCTGAATCGAATGACCAACCCCCTGGTTATACAACCATGCACCCATCACAAGGTGATGCACCCCTATCACAATTTCTTTATTTAAATGTTGGGAGGTATGCGATGGGATACTGCAGATCTGCAATGATGAACTTATCAGTATATAACCCTCCATAATTGTACTGGTTCATGACTGTTTTGTAAAGGCAAGTATGGGCACTGGCTTTATTGAACAAACAGGGAAGGGGAAAGTGATCACAGGAGAGGAATCCCCACCAATATACTAATGGGGGTGGGGAAGAGAGGTTATGTAAAACCAATAATGAGGCAAACTTAGCAGTTATCTTAGGCAGTAAGTCTTGGGGGCAACAAAATCATTAGAAGTAGTTTGAAACACAAACAATCTTGTGATGCACATACATCAATATATGAAATTTAAACAATCCTTTGATGGACAAATGTGCATTTATCCAGCAGTGGAATGCAAGCAAGCAACCAGCAATGTGCCTGTATCTAAATTGACAAGCAAATCTCCCAAGCAAGATTAAATCTCCTACTCTACATAAGGACTGGCATCTTTGCCAGATCATTGTGCTTCAGTGGCTTTGTTCCTGGGTTCAAATAAAAAAGGGTACGAATTTGGCTTGAGTGATTGCCTCCTCCGGTTCTGACCTTTCGGCTTTTGGAACTTTTTTGTGTTCTTTTCTGCTTGCTTCTCCCAGCCTTTCTCCAGCTTTGTTTTACATTTTTTGATTATTTCCTTATTATTATCCTTATTCCTATTGGACAGACAAGATAAAAGATGGCTGCGTTGGCAATTGGCATATAGTGAAAAGTTAAATAAATATTCAACATAAAGAAATATAATTTAAAAAAAATAATTAATTAATATAGTGGAATATTATATAAAAAGAGATTTTATGAATGCATACACATTACAATTATAACCTTAGAAATAGACGCATTTAAAAACTCCACATTTAGCGTAATTACTGTGCAATCTGTCACAAGTCGCGGTGGTGCCTCAAACCGTCGCGACTCACTGTGCCTGTAGGACGCGTTCCGGCCATCTCCATGACGACCGGGACGTCACTTCCTGTTTTTGCCCCGGCCGTTGCCTTGGCAACGGTCGGGGCGCTGCCGTTGCTAGCGCCGCATCCCGGCATTAGTTCAATTCCCAACCATGCACTTATCCATGTGGAGTTTGTATGTTCTCTTCAATGTTTGCATGGGTTTACTCTGACGCTGTAAGTTAGCATTTGACTACCACTCCAATGCCACATGATTTTGGGAAGTAGTTAATTTTGTATGGCATTTGCCATATACCTTCCTTAATGAATCTGGCCCCCAGAGCACATTTTGTGTATGGTATTACTACGGATGACCTACCTCTTGGAGGGGTGGATTGTTGTTGGAGGGCACAGGTTCCTTTTTGTGAAATGCAAATAGCAAATGCAAACCTTCTACAGCTTGTGCTTGTATGTTATTTGTATGTTATTTAAACATCTTGTCTAGAAAAATACTATAGCCAACACCGGGTCAGCATGGTGGCTTAGTATCTAGCACCTCTGCCTCCCTGTGCTGGTGTCATGAGTTTGATTCCTGACCATTGCCTTATGTGTATGGAGTTAGTGTTCTTCCCAGGTTAGTGTGGATTTCCTTCAAAAATCCCAATCAATACTTAGTATCTTCATTTGCTGCTAGGCACAATTAGTGGTGCTATATAAATGTTGCAATGATGATGTAGTTGTAACAAAACAATCTAGATTAAATGTTATTATTGTTTGATTCTAATATCAATTCTCTATTGTCCTTATACCAACATGTTGTGCAACTGTAATATATTACTAACGACACACACACCACTGATTCTGTTTTGTTATCTTATATTATTTATAAAAATGTGAAAAAACTTTAAACTATGTACATGAAAAAAAAATACAACTATATACATGAAACCAAAAAAAAGAAAGAAAAATAAATCATACAGACTTGCCCATAATTGGGTCTGTTTTTTAATTTCTTTTGCATGTTTTTTTTTTTTTTTTTTTATACTTGTGGATTTTTTTGGGCATATTTTTCTCTTTTCCCCCTAATTTAGGGCAACAATGGGGGGGGGGGGGGTAAGAGTCATCAACGTGAGCAGTAAAAAAAAAAACAACAACAAATGAATCCCTGGCAACCTAGAGTTATTAGAGATGTGTACTGTTACATTACTTTAAAATGACAGCAATTTCTAATGGGATGCCAAATACAGTTGGAGCAAGAGGAGTAAGGCTTTTGTGTGGCAGTTTTATATATATACACAATTCTGTTGTGGCCAGGGGAGGGGAGCGTGGAGAGTGTATTTTCCAAAAAGACTTTGTAGTCCCATCATGTGACATTTATGTCCACTTTAATTGAACAAGTGTGACATCAGGGATTTATTACCAGTATAATGGACATCTAAATGTTATAAAATTATATAAAGGCTTTAATGTAAATACTATCTCCCAAGGCCTCCGCCTCTTGGCTGGCCACCCCAACCTCCTCTGGCCTCTCCTCCTCCTGGTCAGCCTCCTCCTGCGCCTCTGGCACCTCCTCCTCTTCTGCCTCTAGCACCTCCTCCTGCTGCTCGGCCTCCGCCTCTTTCTCTGCCTCCCGTCTTTCACAACGTCTTTGGTCTGTTTAAATAAATATAACATATAAGTTTATTGTTCAAAATTCTACCCGGTGAACAATTACACAGATGTAGTCAGATAATATTGTGATTCATACTTAGGGCAACACAGATAAAGCTAAACTTTACCAAAATGAGAGAAACATGACAAACACACACCCCTTTCACATGGCCTGTAACAATGTTTGCTTTAGGCTTAGGAGATATGGGGGTAAATATATCATCCTCTGATTTTTTCAACTCGCCGGAAATCGGCGACTTTGCATTGAAAATTTAAAGCGGCGATGGCTTGTAAAGGCAAACTTGCCTTTACAACCCATCAGCGCTTTAAATTTTACCTGATGATGATACATTTACCCCATGGACTGTCTCAGTTTTACTCAGTAATTGTCAAATAGTCGTTTTTGTGGGGCACATCATAATTCAAACAGCCAGATAAGGAATGAACTGATTAGGTAGATATAATACAGTAGGTATTTTTTGGTTGCCCTGCTAATATGTGAAAATCAGCTAAGGACAACTGTGAGTGTGGACATGTTTTTCAAAGATGGCGTTCAAATCGTTTTGCAATTACAAAAACACATCTGCCACTGTAATAGTATAATTTTTTTTAAGCTAAGGTCACCAAGTTGCCTTAGTGGGTCGCACTTCTGCATCACAGCACTGGTGTCAAGAGTTGGAATCCAAAACCCGCCTTAATGTTCTGAAGTTTGACCCTCAATCATTAATGAAAGTAAATGTTCAGCCACAAAAATTATGAGACAGGAGCCAAAGCAGGTTGCATTGGAGGGAGAGTTACCTTTCTAGTGTGGAGGAAGATTAATATGTAGTGGTAGGGCATGTCATGTGATTTGGGTTAACGTTTTTTTGAACATTATACTAAATAAGCATGTTTATGCTCGAATTTATGTGACTTATAGAGAACTCACATCTTATTATCTCCTCTCAGCTCGCACAACAGCTCTGGTTGACGGCGGCGGCGGTCGGTCCAGCGCCTTTGGAGCTGCACAGAGACCTGCGCTTGTTGAAACGCAGACGCATGTATCTGCGGACCCTTTGATAGGCCTGAAATCTTAATTCATTACATATATATCTTCCCAAGGGCATGCTATCCATGCCCTCGGTCAGAACTCTTAATTCCCTTAGGGAGAATACTGCAGATCTCATTTTGTTTCTGCACAATCGCCTACTTTGCAGTATTCTGCGCTCTGATTGGTTCTCTGAGCACGTATGGGCGAGCTCATGTCGCACGCGGATCTTTCCTGCACCTGTTAATAAAATGGCTGCCTGTCCTTCATTCATCGTATCCTAGCACAGAGGGGCGGGGCGATGGGAAATGCACTCCGCTAATCGCAAATTTTGTACACTTTTTAACAGGAGACTTTAATTGCATGCAAATGATAACAGGCACTAGTTTTATAAGTGTTACACTTGAAAAAGGGGATCTGTAAATGTAAGTGTAGAAATAAAATGTAACATTTTGAGGTAACTACCAGAAAAAGCATACATTAATTTACTTATGGTTTAAAATAAGTGTCTGTAATTTGAAACATAACTTGGTTATATGGTTTTGATAAGGTTCATAGTTAGTTTTTGGGCCCTGGTTTGCCTCAGGAATCTGCTCCTCCTAGCTTCATCACAAACTTACAGAAAAATTTAATTTTATGCTTTACAGAGGGTATAGTGGTGTTATTGACAGTGAGTGAGATTGGATGTCAGTTGGTGACTCTGGCATGAGGGACCAGAATGAACTCTGTATAGAACTGGATTTGCTTTAGCTAACGTTGTGATATCTATGAGGTAAATACAGAAAGGCAGTGGTTTTCAAACAATGGTGCTGAAAGAAGTAGGTGAGCAAAAGCAATGTACATTTGGGTGTCCTCGGCGTAGAGTTGGTATTGGAGGCCAAATGATCAAATTAGTACCACAACACTAGAGCTGTACAATATTAAAGTCCAACATTTGGCAACAAAAGGAGCCTTGTGAGACCTCAATAGAGAGTGATAGTGGAAGGGAGACTGCGCCAGAGGTGGGTACACTACAGGAGCGGCTAGAGAGGTAGGAAGTGATCCAGAAGAGACCTGTGTCTAGATGAACAGTGGAGTGAAGGATGTGTAGGAGAAGAGGGTGTTCAACAGTGTCCAAAGCAGCTGAGAGTTACAGGTGAATGAGTATTGCAAAAATAAATTATAAGTATTTATTTATAGATACAATTACAGTAATCAAATGAAACGTGAAAACAAACTAAAAATACCAACTCCTTTGTAAAGGAAAAATTATAAACACACGCATGTTGGTTTCATCTCATTGGTTAGAAGTGTTGCAAGGCAGGTCATGCAGGAACCCATAATACATGTCTTCTTTCTGTTTAAAATATAAGAGAAAAAGCAGTCAACCTTAGGCTACTTTTATTTAAAAAAATCATTGACTGTTCTTTGTACACACCTGTACTTTCAAGCATTAAAATCTACAATATGTTGCCTTAACTGCAACACAGGTCCCCCAATAACCTAAAAGGAATAACATAATTAGATACTTACAAGCTGAAAAAGGCAAATCCACCATGTCTTGATCCTTCTGCATGAAATTAAACTTGCCGATCCTCCTTGATTACTGAATATTTTTCAGGTGAGCCAGACATGTTCCAGCTAAGGCCTGGTAGTCCATAAAGGAAAGCCTTTAGTTTGGTCTATTCAAAAGAAAACTCTACCAATCAAGCTTCATCATTATTTTTAACATTGCTATGGCTATAAAAGTTACATCTGATAATCTCAGCAGGGGCAGAGGCAGGCCTTACAGTACGATTTCAATTTAGCAGAATCCAAAGGTACACTTTGGTTTAAGTCCAAACTATCTGGTGCCTGCATTTGTATGTTTATAAAAATGAAACAGGCCTTTACTTTCATCACAATACAATTGTTTTTTTTTGGGATGACAGATATTTCAAAAAGTGATATAAACCATATTTGAAAACATTTTTACCTTGCAAATCAATGTTGAATCTGAGGTGTCCTCCCTCCACAGTTTCTGGAGGGCTGGGGATCTGTTGGATAAACATGCACCATGGAAAATTTCCAAAACCACATAAGATTTAAGTTAGTAGATATTAGATTGAAAAGCTTCGCAAAACACCACACCACAAAAAACAAACAAATTTGGGTTACAATTTATAAGACAAATAGAACACACATAAAAATGCACATAACCTCTGAAAATAGAGATCCACTGTTATTGTGTAACATGAAATATCTTACAAACATTTAAAGTGCCTATAAAACAGTAAACTAAAATGTAACTCTCAATACAATTAAAAGACCACTATTCAAATCTCCAGCAGAAAAACACACTATATTCAATTGTCAGTGAGTTTTTTTTCCCCCGCAGCGTTGAAAAAAAAAAATTCTGCGGGTTTTTGATGGCAATAGCAATCGTTTTGAGTTAGCACAGCAGGAAAACTTGTGCAATTCAATTGAAAAAAAGGGAACGCTGCCCCCGCGTGTTAAACCTTGTGTTTGCGAGTTTTTAGGGGAGTGAAGGGGAGTTTTAACGCGGTCATGCATAACACAAAAAAAAGGATTTGCATAAATTTTCATACATTTTATTGCATTACACAACGATTCTAGTTGATAATATCTACATTACAGTACTTTCTTTAGCATATTTTTTAATTGAACTATTTTCTACCATAGATTCATTTATACCATGTCAACACACATTACTACATTCATATTTGTACCGAAAATATACATAAATATAATTAATTAGTGATTTTATTTTTTTTATGTTTATTTTATTTCATTATATTTTCACAAGAAAATCAACTTACACAAGTTAGGCATTAGCGATAAACATAAGTTTAACTTTTTTCCGCGTTATTACATGATTTCAAATACTTTTCAGAGGTTTTTTTTATTTTTAACACACCCCAAAGAGGGGTGAGATAAAACATATTTTCCTGTTTAACGCGTTTAAAAAACAATTGAAACAATTGAATAGCTTTTAACGCAGCTGCCTCTCGCACACCCTATACTTTCAATAGACCTTCTACTGGAGCGCGAGAGGACCGTTTCATGAAAAAAAACTGAGCGTTCAAAATGGAATTGAATCACGGGTAAAGTTAACCCGCTCGAAAATTATAAAAAACAGCGTAAAAATTACTTAACGCGGTCAAAAAACCCAAAACTTGCTGACAATTGAATACCCCCCTATAGAGTCCTAACCAACTTCAAGAGTGCATGAGGCAGTCTTTTACAGTGGATTGTAATGAGACAAGCATATGCAGGTGTATAGGCCCACTGAGGTATCAGATGACGAGATCTGATGCTGGGTCTATGCAAAGCTGTTTAAGAAAATCTATTCTATCATTTTATACTCATTAAAACATGTTTGTGTTTATTTCTGATTGCGAATTAATCTTATATGATTTAGCATAGACTCTCCTATTTTAATTTTTAGAAAACAAAACATGATCTGTTATGTCTGTTACTAAGAAGGTTTGTGCAATTGTTCATTTAATTATGGCCATTAACACTTTATTTTGCCAATAGTTCATGTGCTGTGTTTATGGGTGTTTCAATCTGAAGTATGCCCTACCAGTTAAAGAAATAAGCTGACAAGAGCAAGGTCATGAGTTCGAAACCAGATTCATGCCTGTATCTATATCTCCATGTTTCTGTGGATGTATTCTACTGTGTCAGTTATAGAAGAGTATCTTAGTATATGTTTTGGTGTGTAATAAGGCTATATGGCATGTTGAACATTGTGTGCAGCTACAACACAGAGAAGCAGCTGTTCAAAATTACTTTATTGTAAAGACATAGGAAATATCCACAGATGAAAGCTAAAAAAACCTAAGTTTCCCAAAAAACCCCAAAAAAAGACATTTTAAGTTCAATTATTATTATTAGAATTTTTATTAGTATTAGTATACATAACTGAATTTCCATATCCACAAATTTCCATATCCACAAATGCTTTCTGTATATGATATTTCAAAGTATTAACATTAATTAAAATTAAAAAAGGAAACAAAACTTGTTAGGAGACCAGTTGATGCTCAGCTTTTCAGTCTATTCTATTGCATTCACATATTGTATGCACTACTTGCACATTGGTGTAGCGGTTAGACAATCCACCTTGCAACAGTGCAAACCTGAGTTTGAATCCTCACCAACGCTCTTGTCTCTGTGGGATAAATAATATCCTTCCCATATTTGTGTTGATGTCCAAAGTGTCCCTGGTGTAAGAGTACTCTTGGTTTAAGTTCGCACAAATCATCCGTTTAATTCTCATAACTTATTTTTTAATATTACTGGCGTATTGATGTTTTTGTTACAAATACACGTAAAAATACAAACTGTTGACACATCAGCCAATTTACATTGCAATTTATTATAATGGTTGTTGGCAGCCATAATGCATGTTTAGGGTATTCTAAGCCCCATTCCGGCAGCCGGAATGGATGGTTAGGGTATTCTAAGCTCCATTCCAGCTGCCAGAATGGATGGGGAGTGCACTCAGTGCTCCATTGCGACATACATTAAGGCAGGTAGAACGGATATAGTTGTTCCACATATTCCAGAGAACATATCTGTGTAGCAGAACAAAATGCACTATACAGGCATAGAAAACACAGCTCTAGCTTTACTGAAGACACCAAGCAGCAGAGGGCGCTATAGTAAGCTGACTAATTCCGGCGTTCCGGCATTCTGGCCGTTCCGGGTTTCACCTAATCTCCAAATATCATCAGCACCTAACTGTTGACACATCAACCACTTTACATTGCAATTTATTACATGTGTGGTTGTAATTATAAAGAGGTTGTTTTTAAAAAAATGTACACAATGTTTAATATGTTTGATATAAATCTAAAACTATTTTACCAACCAAAAAATAAAATAATTTTTAATGTGAAGCGTATTAAGCTGTATGTTGTGCATATTTAGTTGTGAGTGTTTTAAACGAACGATGCTTTTTGAACAGTTTATTTTGTTGCTATTTAGCTAGCTGCTTTTGGATTTAAACATGACCCTGAGCTTCCTTAACTTTCAACAATGATTTGAGATACGATTCAACTTGACTATCCCGTACGGACGGAAGTAACGCCTACTCTTCTCAACTCGGTACAAATAACGCCTACTCTTCTTAACTTGGTACAAATAACGCCTACTCTTCTCAACTTATTTAAGATCTCCGCCTACTCTCCTCCCATTTCTCTCCCATTCTTCACCCTTTTTCTCAAATGTTCAGAAAACTTCGTAAATACAGTTGCGATGGAATTTCTCTTACATTTGAGAGACTCTTCGCTTACGCACCGGATTATATCGGCTTGCGCAACGGATTCTAATGGATTTCACTCTCTTTTCTGGGCATGCGCAGAGACGATTATCGTATTATCCGCAAAAACCGTCAGATGCGTTCCTTGATGAATCAGGTCCATTAACACAACAGTCATCATTAAGCTGATGATTATGACAGGCCTCTCTCTACCACATGATAAGTTTTGATTAAACCGAATGATGGATACTGTTTGCTTTGAAATTCTAAAAATGGCAACTGACCAAATAAATATGATGTTCACATAAAGTGAATGTAATGACTGGTCCTAAGACACAAAGCACTTAATTTGTAAAGTAAACTTGCTGTAACAATATAGTAATTCTTTGTAGTGTGCAGTAATATACCAATATTAAACTGCCAAATAAATAATATGGTAAAGCTTGTTGTGATGATGATCATCATCATGATCATCATCATTTATTTATATAGCGCCAACATATTCCGTAGCGCTTTACAATTGATAATAATCGTAATAGTAATAAGAATAATAATAATAATACCCCTATTACCTAATGCATAGTAATAAATTCTTATTGAATGCTTTGGACCTAACACTCACCTCCATATGAACTAAATATTGATAAAACATCTTGTGATACTGGCAATTTGGGTTAGTTATAATTTTCTCCAGGCTTATTGCGCCCTCTACTGTCTCTAGTTAGAATGTACAAGTATGGCACCATATCTACATTTCACTAGCTAAAATGCAGATTTGGCCTGACACCTTAATGTTGTGATCGTAAGGTAAAGGGGTCACAAACTTTCAGGCCAGCCAAATACCTCACACCCATGCCAATAGGTGTTATCTACCTATCAAGGTGTTCATGCCTGTTGCATATCTATAAATATATTCTATTGTGGAATTTAAATGTTCATAAAATTGGCTTATTATTCACACATTTCTTAAAAATATAATAAGAAGCTAATAAAAAAACATTTCAATACCCCTTACATATACATATTGCACTCCAATATAATAACAGATAGCAAATAAATGTGGTTCCTTATTACAGAGCAATAGAGAGATTCAAAGCACTGTTATTAGATTAATGAAACACAATGGAATCTAAATTAGGAACTGTAGGTCCCACAAGACTTAAACAGCATAGCAGAATCCAAAAGTAGGTACTAGAAGTCCCAAAAGTCCAATCGACTCGAACAAGCATAAAAAATACTTTAACATTACAAGCCAAAAAATTTTTGGGCGTGCAGGGGCAAATGCAGGATTTGTAGAGGGGGGTTTCCACACCTCCCCGCCAGTGGGCGTGACCAGCATGTATGGGGGCATGACTATAATATTAGACAGTGCTTGGCTGCTCTCCAACTCCTCCTATCCCTATAAAATACATGGGCAATGCTGCGTGCACTACTGTTAGGCGGACGCAGCTCTCCCTTTTCAAGCAGAGCCGTGTGAAGCGGGGGCAGGGTCCAGCCACCTCAATTATACAGTGCCCCAGGCTTGGAGGGGGGTTTCCAGGCACTAGAAAACCCCTCCCTCGGTTTGCCTATGGTGTGCCACCACCAACATATGCAAACTTTCCCAAAAGTAATAAATGGATATTTAAAATGATAGTGGCTTCCCTATCCTTCCATTTTTTGAAGCTAGAAAGCAGGGGAGGGCTGGCAAATTTTAGCCCGGGGGGCAAGACTCGACTAAGCAGCCTATTAGGAACATTTTAAAGGAAAAAATATGCAGGTGGTCCAGTGACCCAGCCCAAAGTAGCCCACTATGGGACCGGCCCGAGTGGCAGATGCCCCCCTGCCCCTGCTAGTATGCTCAGGTTAGGTTGATCATTTGTAGTCTAGAGATGAAGACATGCTTCAGAATTTTGTACTGTTAATTGACTGCGATCAGGACTATCTGTATTTTTTAGCTTTGTCTGACTGTTAATATCTTCAATCATGTCACTTATACGACCAGGGGAGGGCTGGCAAATATTAACGCCGGGGGGCAAGACTCAACTCAGCAGCCTATTAGGAACATTTTAATGGAAAAAAAAATGCAAGTGGCTACTGGTTTGTTCGTCATAAAATGCAACATGCTTTTTTTTAATATTCTTCTCTTTCTTCAACACCCAAATGTGATAAAGAACTGTCATGTTTTGTGTTGCAACATCTTTGAACATTGGATGAGTGTGCAACATTTGATTCATAAAACAAAGAACAAACAATACCCTCATCTTTTAACACAAATCCATATTTGTCCTGCCTTTGTCGCTGAAAGTTTCTTGCTTCTTTGCATGTGACATTTTTTCACGCATGGGACCAGTTCAACAAAAAACAAAAAAAACAAAATAATTGTCCCTTATTGTGACTGTTATTTGATTCATTTTCCGATTTTTGAGTGACCAGGAAGGGCACAATCTTGTCTGACTTGTCTGAAGAAACATGTCAAAGATCAGGTGACAAGTGCCCAGGAACTTTGGGGGAAGTCCCTTCAGAAGGCCATTATTTTTAAATTCAAATATTTCTAAAATAGGCACAAAATACAGTTGTGCTGGAAAGTGTTACACAGGTAGTCAGCTTATTTGTCAACAGTTTATCAGGGAGTCAGTTTATTATGCAGAATAGCCATTATGTTTGGCAGTTTGGGGGTGCCAGAACACCGGGCACAATACTTGTAGCAGCAAGGTCCCACTTGCATGTATATAAATTATGTTATGTTTGTAATATACTGCAGATGAGGTACAGGTATTATTTTTAATTAAAGTGAGCACTATATAGATTGCAGTTTAGGCTGCAGTGTGTGCACTTGACATTGAGGTGGGGAATTGCTTCTAGTTTTTAGGTTTGGCACTTTAGGGGTACCAGAACATGGAGCACAATATTTGTGACAGCAATATCCCACTTAATGGTGTATACATTCTCATACCATTCTAATATACTGCTGATAAGGTGCTGGTATGAATTTTGGAGTTTAGACTGCAGCATTTGCACTTGACTGTGGTTTGGCGGTTTAGGGTTCCCAGAACACAGAGCACTTGGAAAACGCTGGATCAATTAGCCACTGTTCAGCACTGACTTAGTATGGCTGGGGCTTGTGAGTCTCAAGCATGCACCCACTTGAGTGCAGGGTCCAGGGACAGTAATCTGTAGGCACAAGCGTTCCATAGGTGGCTGCTTACAATGCAAATAATATTTCACTATATTGTATGTATATTAAATATTAAAGATACAATTGGCGAAGTCCGTGCAGAACCTCCAGAGTTGCCTGCAGGGTTATCTGAAGCACGCTGCAACTTGCGGGATCATGTCTAGCTCTGCAAGGAAAGAGGTGGAGCAGGAGAAGAGGGGGAGCAGTAGAGGATGGTACTCGGGTGCCACTGCAAACGTCTAGACTGTTATACACAATGTAGGATGATGTGGCGCTTCACTAAGATTGCAGCCCAATACGTGGAATGGAGAGTCCACCTCCCTCCAAAATACAATATTATAAAATCATGGACCACGTACGTTCAAGCGCAGATTTCAAACACATAGAAGATGTTCAATATGGATATAGGCTCCTCCCACTTGATTATAAATGATTTTCCTTGTCTATAGGTGGGTACACCAGACCTATAACAAACTCAGACAACACAAAACAGGGACAATAATAGTGCAATATGTTCACAACTTAATAATGATAGTCCCAAAAGAAGTCCCAAAGATAGCTCTTCTATATTCATTCACTTTGTGCAGGGAACGGAAACGACACCAAACAAAAATTCTGTGTTGTTCATGTCCAACTCCCCCAATGATGTTATGCTTACAAGAATGCAAATGGTATTGGGCATCTCGTATATGTATACTCAGAAAACTCTCCTTCACATCCCATCTCAGAGTAAACTCCACCGATTGAATAATGCAAAAAATAATAATAAAACACAATCTGGTGCATTAACTTTTAAAAAAACATGTTTATTGCATAACCAGCATGTCATGCTTAACAGATTAAAACATGTATAAAAAGGTAATGTGTATATTCGGACCAGATTTAGCTGTAATCATGCGTGTATAATCAAACGTCCAGTTATATCAGATAAGCATCCAGCAACAGGAACACGAATCAGCTTACATCCTACGCGTTTTGACTCAAGACAAGAGTCTGCAAACGTCCTCAAGTGCCATCTAGTAAGTCCTTCAAAATCAGATTGAGGAATTGCAACAGTATCAATCCTATATAAATGTAACTTAATTCTGACAAGGTTACCTCTGTCCTCTGCAAACTATTTTATGTGCTCTATTATTTGCTCCTTTCAGCTTCTGTTGATATCCCGATCGTCGCAGATAGGTGTTAAGAGGACCCCTTCTTTTACTCAACAAAGTGTTCAGGCTTTGATCCTCATTAGGATTACATTAATTTGATTTTCATCTATGAATTATTAACTTTATTAAGAATATTTAATTGTTTCCTTGTTGGGGCTCCTCCTACTGTCTCTCCCCTACTATACATAGATCCTCAAGAGAAGACCCTGACCCCTCTACTTCCTCTACAAGGGGGGCTCTCTCCTCCACATGAGGTAGTACCGAAGGACAGAGGTCGGGGGAAGAGAGATAGATTTGTTGTCATCAGCGTAGAGCTAACACTGGAGGTTGAATGAGCAAATTATTGCCCCATGAGAAGAGGAGTACAATGAAAGATTTAAGAGGCCAAGAGCAGAGCCTTGTGGGACCCCAACAGATAGTGGAAGTGGAGGGGAGGATGTGCCACAGGTAGAAACACTAAAGGATATTAAACTATATATATATATATATATATATATATATATATATATATATATATACAATATACTATACTATTCTGACAGAACACAAAATCAGAACATACTTTGAAGAAACAATCGAATAAAGAGAACAGTTTTAAGCGACTGTAGAATACTTTAGTTTAACACAACCCGAAAATTTACTCCAAATTTTAATACAAATTGTCTATTTTATGCAAATGTATTTTTCTGTCTATTCAAGGGGTGTTTTGCATGTTTAGGGCCTGATTCATTAAGGAAAGTAAAACATATAAAAGGAGTACCTTTGTCCCTTGGCAAAACCATGTTGCATTGGTGGGAGATGTAAATTTAAAATGTGATGGGAGATTTATAGTTGGGATAGGGCATGTCCTAGATCAACTTTAGATTTCAGTGCAAAAATAAAGGTATCAAGTATTTGTGTGCTACATGAAAAAACAGCCAGTATTCAACTTATGTGCAAAATAATAAACCAATTTGCACCCCTTGCATTGTAACATGGTTTGTTCCAGAGAAAACTTACTTAATTTCTTGCCTTACTTTCCTTAATAAATCAGGCCCTTAATGTTCAAAGGGAAAGAGGGCATCAGCTGATCTACTACTTAAAATCTCAAGGGCATTATACAAAGATATATTAATCCAGTGCACTCACCAAAGACATTATTATTGCTTTTGCAGCTACTTCAAGCTGCATTCTATATTAAAACAGGGAATGTATTGCACATATTGTAATACATGTTAAGCCGACCAACTCACTGCAAAGTCTTCCCCTTCTAGCCAGTCCTACGTTAAATATAAATCTGATTTTTAACATGATCATTGCTATGCTGTTTAACTGCAACCAGCTTCTAAAAGCAAGTACTTTCCAAGCAATAGCAGCTATTAGATACCTAATCAGCTGGGAACCAGGGAATCTCATGCTTACCAACTTTTGGTGAAGTGCAAGTGAGGAGGGGGCATGACACAAAGCCGCGATTCATCATAATCATCAACATTTATATAGCGCCAACATATTCCGTAGCACTTTATAACTGGGAACATCAAAGTAATAAAACTAGACTGGGTATTACAGACAGACAGAGAGGTAAGAGGACCCTGCTCACAAGTTTACAATCTATAGAACAATGGGAGTTTGGTACGTGAGATTAAGTGCTACATACTGCATACTGATCGGCAGGACTGAAAAGGTAAAAAGTGCTTAGTGGGCTATATGATCCAATCACACAGCAATGTTGGTCATGAGGTCAGATGTTGTTTTCCTGTGTGTGCTGTGTAAAGGGTGATAATAGGGTACCCTAGGGAGCTTAGGAAGGTGGTTGAGGAATTTAATAAGCTTGTCTGAAGATGAAGGTGGGGTTTTCAGAGAATGCTTGAAGGTTTGAAAACTAGAGAAAAGTCTTGTGCAGTGGAGGGAATTCCACAAAGTGGGTGTAGTCCGAAAAAAGTCCTAAATGAGAGAAGGTAATGAGTGTGGAGAGACGTAGAACTTCTGCAGAACAGAGATGTCAAGTTGGGAGATATTTTGAGAGAAATGAAGAGATGTTATGTTGGTGCAGTTTTGTTGATGGCCTTGTATGTTAGTAGAAGTATTTTATATTGATTCAATAAAAACAGCCAACTAATGTAGAGTGATAGAGCGGATCAGCAATGGAAAAACGATTTTCAAGAAAATCAGTCTGTATTGTGACGTGTGTATTCTAAAAATGTTTTTTAGATGTATGTAACAGGAATCAGATAGAGATTGGATGTAGGGAACAAAGGATAGTTCTGAGTCAAGGATCACACTGAGGCAGCAAGCTTGTGTGGAATAGGATTTATTGTCATGTTGTGATAGAAATAGAAATATCAGGTAGCTAACTTCTGTTGGCTTGTGGGAATATTATTTTTATTATATTACTTTATTTTAAAGATTTAATTTGGGGCGGCAAAAGAACATCCAAGATGAAATGTCAGAAGCAACATGGGCCAACACAGAAGGTGAGAGATCAGGAGAGGATAAATGTGGGTGTCATCTGCATTTGTGTCATTTTGCAGCAGGGGCTGAGCCAAAATGCTGTAGTTAGGATGTGGGAGAACAGCCTGCTCTCCAGACAGACTAAAACAGCCCTGACCAACCTGTGGCTCTCCAGGTGTTGTAAAACTACAAGCCCCAGCATGCTTTATCATTAGATATCACGCCATAGCTGGCAAGCTATGCTGGGACCTGTAGTTTCACAACACCTAGAGAGCCACAGGTTGGCCAGGCCTGCACTAAAATATTCAACATTATTGCAACCACATTTCCGCGCTGACAGAACCAATGTGTGTGGCTGGGCGCCTGATTATTTTGGATGGTCCTATTTTCTCCACATGCACGAAATGAACTCTCCACCTAACCAGACATTTCTACATAACAGTAACACCGAAGACGACTACAACATTCACAATACACGTTGATTTGAACATAATATTTGAGCAGTCACGAGACTATGCCCGAAAGGACTACATTCCCCGTGGTGCACTACGACGACCCCTGGTGATGACGCTCCTCTAGTGGCTGCGCCGTTGCTGGTGACGTAGCAGAGTGGTATGCGCAGGCGCAGAGGCGTGTGTGTGGCTTGGAGCTGATGTAAGAGAGCGGACACCGGCTGGGGACGAGCACACCGGAGAGTATAGGAGCGCGCAGTATCTCGCACATCGGTACCGGACACCCGAAGCCAGCACCGGAGATCGCTGCCGATATGTCTGGAGACGAGGTGAGTGGAGGCGGAAGGGAAACACGAGGGCGCAGGAGACATGTGCGTCGGATGAGGCCCGGGGCCTATAGTATGGGGCGCCGGCCGGGAGCAATCCTCTGTCCCCATGCAGGAGGGAGGGAGGAGCCTGGTAATAGGGGTAGTCTGGAGGTGACCGGGTCCCGCCGAGCTCCCGGCTGGTTGCTGGTGTATATTACATGTAGTGTCCATGGCGGCGGCCTGCGGGTACCCACTTACAGCCCACCGTGTCCTGGTCCAGCTGCAACACATGTGGGCAGCACTGACCATAATACAATGTGGGTGGTTAAGCTATAATCGGCTGCCATGAGCCATTGATGGAGGTAAAAGAAGGATTTGTACTTGACTGTAAAAGATTAGATATTTAAATAATGATATACATTCATAATTGGAAAATCTGACATTTTCTGCAGCACTGGACAGTACGAGGATTTTAATTATTTTGGAACACAGCCCCTGCCACACCAGATCTTATATACCAGCATGTCTTAAGACTGGGAGAAAGGCAGAGTACATGAAAGACCTATTCAAGTGCTTTAAGTCAGCGTTGCTCAACTTTTTTGTTTTTATTCAATATTGTTGGAGGTATAATATCTCTAAACTTCCTGAATAACTTATATTAAATGGATATTTTTTTGCACATGTACAAAAACAGGCTTTTCTTTATTGTGAGTGATACAATTCACTAAACATAAAAATGGTTTCATGAAGCACAAACCAATGTTACTGTCTTATTAGAGCATTCAGGGATACTCGCTTGTCCTGGGCTAATGGCCCTAAAATGTACATCATCATCATTTATTTATGTATCGCCACTAATTCCGCAGCGCTGTACAGAGAACTCAATCACATCAGTCTCTGTCCCATGGGAGCTTACAGTCTAAATTCCCTAATCTAGACACACATTCACACACATAGACATATACATACATACAGACAGAGAGGTAGAGACTAGGGTCAATTTTTGATAGCAGCCAATTAACCTACCAGTATGTTTTTGGAGTGTGGGAGGAAACCGGAGCACCCGGCGGAAACCCACGCAAGCACAGGGAGAACATACAAACTCCATGCCAGTGAATATCAATGCATCAGGGAGCAACTGCCATCTAGTCAGTTATTGCTGTACAGTGTCCTCACCATGCATTGATTTTATTGGTTTCATGTTGAATATGTGCACATAGTGGAAGTGAATATAACAATTCTGTGTATTGTATATTTCCATTATTATGCAATAAAAAAATTGATTTGCTTGTTATAATAGTACACTGTTCATTCACTTTGAGAGAGGCATCAGGGCAGTATATGCTGGGCTTGCAAAACTGATTAAAATGTTATCTAGCTAAACATACAGAAATTACACTACTGCCTTCCATACTCTGCTGTCTCTTGTGATCCTAGTAAAGTGAATGCCTTTCTTGTCCTCATTGCCTGATGCTGAACAGGGTCTTTGCAAAGCTTAAACTTGAAAATTATATTACCACTTCTGAATCTGACTGACTGTATTGTTCAAGCCAGCATCAGAGCTAATTATCATTTGTAACCCAGGGCGGGATTGTGTTGGGTGTAGAACATTTGTTTAGTGGTACATCCCATTTAAACTGGTATTGTATTTAAAGAGAGAGAGCACAGTACAGCATTTGTGTCTGCATTTACCTACAATGTTTTTAAATGTAGCAAGTTGGATTGCTTTTTTTTAATATAATGTTCTATTTGAACATCCATTCTCTATGTGAATAGTTGGCAGAATTGTTTCTTCTGAGTTTTGGTCCACACTAGGGTCTCGCTCGGGTGAGTGTTCTGTCAAAATTTGGGTGGCAAATTTGGATAGTATTTTGGCCGCTTGGGCTGAGTGGCTGGATCACTTCCAGCTTAACACTGGTCATAAGATGATCACAAGCGAATACCAGTTTCTTACAGACATGGATTGGGTTATTGGGCCACACATGCAGCAATATCTGTCCAATTTCTCGCTATTACTGACATGGTACATGTGGAAAGCTTTGGGAACGCCACAGAGAGAACAACCTTATGTGTACACCTATCCCATGAAATGAATAACACTGGAATTATAACCTGTATACAGTTGATACTTATTCTATCGTAGGTTTGCATGTAAAATGATAAATTGTTTCTATATAATGTCTTTTTCTTACTTTCTGAACACTGAGATACATGATGTATTGTATATCCTTGCTGGATGTACATCCTGGGCAGTGCAGATAACTCATTATGAGGTCTATTTACTGTGTTTTTAGGATTTTCCTTGATAAATATCATCATTCTTCACTCCCGAGTTACCAGCACAATTGAACAATATTTATTTGCTGGGGCAGTGTTGATGAAGATAGGCTGCCGCAGCAAAATACTTCACTTTCTGATTAGCACATGCCCTTGTGTTTCTAACTCCCATTGTCCTATAGATTGTAAGCTTTCGAGCAGGGTTCTCTTACCTCTCTGTATGCATTACCCAGTATTGTCTTATCAATGTTTGTTCCCAATTGTAAAGCGCTATGGAATTTGCTGGCGCTTTATAAATAAATGATGATGATAGCCCCGCAGTTATCTATTGCGCATGCACAGGGGGTAAGCCTTCTTTTTCCCATAGCTTTACCAATGGGTAATAGCCTCTAATGCCATCTGAATATCACGTTCACTACTAAGGGCAAGTTCTGGAGAGTTAAGCTTTTTGGAGCTTGATTTATTGGGTCATTTCACTGTCCCCATAGACATCTATGCAGACAACTGTATTCTATGTTAACTATATTAACATCAGAACTCTGTGATGTAGGCGGCATTAAAGCTTTCATAAATGGCCCAGATACTAAAATGCCCCTTTCCCTGCAAAAACAGCAGTTGGGCCTTGTCAGTATGGAGTTTGGATTTCATGTTGTGAACAATATCGTCAGACATCCTTGAAGAACTCTGAACAATGATCATACATGTCTTTGTTTTTTGTTTTTTTTTAAAGCCACCTATAGGCTCACTGATTGATACGTGATCTAGTGCTGAAATAGATAAACATTGTCAAAATATTTCTTTTGACCTTTTAGATGATTTTCGACCCCACCATGACCAGGAAGAAAAAGAAGAAGAAGAAGCCTTTCATGCTTGATGAAGAAGGTGGAGAACAACAGGTGGAGGAGACACAGATTCCTGAAACTAAGGAGGTGGAACCAGAACCAGTAGAGGATAAGGATGCTGATGTGGACGATGAATCTTTTAGGAGAAAAGGTGCTGAGCCTTTCTTATGCTCATGGTCTTTTCTGTGTTCGCAATGCAGCCTGTTGTTGTATGAGAAGTAGGCTCTGCTACAATTGTAAAACTGGTGTTTATGTTTTTTAGATGCACCTGATGACCTGGATGACTTAAATTTCTTTAATCAGAAGAAGAAGAAAAAGAAAACAAAAAAGTTTGACCTGGATGAAGCAGAGGAAGGTGTTGTGGTACGTGGAATAACTAGGCATCAGAAAATGTAGTGAATGAATAAAATAGTATATCAAATTTGTAAAATAAATAAGATAAAACCAAATGAAGTATAAATGTTGCGGGGGAAGCAAATGGTATAGAGTGCAAAATAATGTAAAAGTTATAACCACAATAGACAACGTTGACTAGCTCCGTTTTGAAAAAATTGTATAATGGAGAGTGGAGTCCCCTTTTCCTCCGAATAAGAAACTAAAAGTAATTCTTAGCCTAAATAATGCATTATCAAGTGACTTTAATTCCTGTGTTTTAGCCCAGAGATTGGTACCCTTGCCACATGCCAAACTGTTGCATAGTTTGTAGACTTGCTTTTTCCACACTATATATTAAATGTATATTTCTCTTATCCATTTACCGCGCCCAAAGAATACTACCAACTAGAAAAGTTGGAGTTGCCCATAGCAGCCAATGGATTTCAGCCACACATATACTGGGTAGCTTTATTTTTACATTGAAATTTAGAGTTGAGCTAGGACGTGCCCCATTCCAGCTCTAAATCTGTCTGCACATTTAAGATCCCAACCCACAGTGCATCATATTTTTGGCAAGGTGCAGATTTGCTCCTATTATGTCAGCTGTTGAAATAAGGGTTTTACGGAGTCCCTCACCAAAGAGACACACATCTAACATAACCACTCCTTGTACGTTAGTCACAACAGCCTTTACCATTTTGACTGTGTCATTGTTTAGTTTTTAGAACAGTATTTGTTTGTGTTCAAATCAAATTTATATTTCCCATTGTGTATTCATGGAAGGCTACAACATTTATACCTAATGAGCACGATTGTTGCTCCGTCCCCCCGCTGCTCATTGTCTGGGGAGAAAAAGGGGGGGGGGCTGCCGACATGTCCAACGGACGGGGAGGAGAGGCTGCTACAGCTTCCCGCCCACTTAAGCTGCGGCCGCTCTCGGCTGGTCTAAGACCTATCTGTGGCCAGCCTAATGGCAGAATAAAATGTCTAACCTGGCCTTAATGCTCGTCTCAAGGGGAAGGACTGCAGGCCTAGGTACATGGTAAGTAAGAGCAAGCTGCTTCTTACCTTCACAGGGACCCAGAGTGAATAAAGTTGCTCTTTATTCACTCTTCTGGGACTTGGGATCTATCCCTGCGGTGCACCTGAAGAAAATAAAAGTAAAAAATAAATGATAGTCTAAAAACTAACTTAAGTATAGGCAGGATCCCATGTGACCTATCTCCTAGGCACTAGTAGAGAAATAGATTTTATGGTGAGTAAAAAATCTTATTTTTATCAATATGTTGGCAAGAACTAAGATGTTGTGTGGGTGTTAAGTTACTCTTTTTCAAGTAACAAAAGATAGTGTTGGTGAACAGTCGGCGGCCCAGGGTTTACACGCTATAACTCCATCTTCTCAGCAGGCTTTGAGTTATCCCTTGTTTTTGCTTTACAGAATCTAAAGATAGAAGGAGATTTTCAGGAGGCCTCAGAGTCCCAGGAGGATGATTTGGGATTTATGTTGACAAAGAAGAAGAAAAAGAAGAATGTCAAGTTTCCAGAGGATGATGATATCAATGATAAAGATGAGCGTAAGTCTTACATATGAGGGGGACACCACAGAAGATAGGAGGGGCTTATAGACCTGTAAGTGTAAATGCTACCATGCATGTTTGAGAGATCTGTGACCAATTACACACTACAATTTGTTAATACTTCTTCCATTGAAGCTGAGCAATTACATTTTAACACTTTGTGGAAGACACTTGGAAAGGTCCCTGAACACATGAAAATATATGCATTCTAGATCCTTTCAGATGTCCTCTATTTGAGTGTTCTGTCTGTGCATTCCATAAACTTATCACATCTTGCAGCCTTTGAAGAAGAAGACAATAAGAAAGATGACGGGATCTCCTTTAGCTCTCAGCTTGGACCTGCGTGGGCTGGCTCTGAAAGGGACTACACATACGATGAGGTGAGAGCGGAGGTCAATGCAGTGTTGGGTAGATATTTAGTTTGTTTGTCTCCAGGGAGTCGTGACTTTAATAATAGAGGCTTCTAAGTGTTCTTTTGTCTTGTGCCATTTGCTTGCTTGTCCACTGATAATCCTTTGTCTGACATATATTTATTATTACTTCTGTTTCAGCTACTAAACAGAGTTTTTAACATAATGCGGGAAAAAAATCCAGACATGGTTGCCGGAGAGAAGAGAAAATTTGTCATGAAGCCACCTCAAGTCGTCCGAGTGGGCACAAAGAAAACCTCGTTTGTGAACTTCACAGATATTTGCAAACTGTGAGTGCATCCTTGTGGAGTTCACTAGATACAGAATGGTCTATAACAGAGACTGTTCATGTTTTATACAATCTATTTTAAAACCATATATTTGATATTTTATAAATTTATTTTTTCAGATTACATCGTCAGCCAAAACATCTCCTGGCTTTCTTATTAGCTGAGTTGGGTACAAGGTATGTTGTGTTTGTTCATTTGAGAAAACAAAAAAAAGTTCATGGTACAGGTTTTAAAATTTGAATCTGATAAGTAAGGGCTCATACGTACGGACATTAATATCGGGTGTTCAGTGTCTATTCTTAAAGCCTGCTAACTATGATTTAAATCTAATAGTCCAAAAAACAATGGAATCAAATCTATATAAATTTATCTATTGCCTGCAGCAGTCACGAGTGATGACACTAGGTACAGTATAATGGGAATGCTCGTCTAGTACATAGTACAATATGCTGCAAGAATGTTTTGAGACCCCACGTCAAGCTTTCTGCTACAAGTAGACAAAGTACAAAGTTTTGTCTACGCTTTTAACAGATGTTGTTCAACCCCCCCCTATGTACCAGCCCTTACAGATACTTGAACATGATATGGGAAATACACAATTTAAAGTGATCTTTCAAGTTTTATCCCCAACAGTATTTGAGCATTTGAAGTCCTTATAGATAGTAAATATCTCTCCTAACAATAGGAACTATAAACAATGAACATATTGAAACAATAATCCAGTTTTAGTGTAGTGGAAACTACCCCCTGAGCCTCATAGACATGTACAGAGTATGGTTGTCTTTGCAGAAGAGAACTCTGCACAGCAACTGTTGTATGTCCAGTATTCTTGTCTATGGCATGTGGTACATTTATGAGAAGAATGCCAGTTGTGTATTTGTATCTTATTTTTTGCAAAAAGTCAGAATTTACATACATTTCAGTGTGTTGAAAGGAAAAAGGACTATTAACATGCTTATAGTGTAACACTTACAGTATAAGAAATACATATGAATTATTATCATACAGTTCTCTGCTAATATTCAAACAAGAGTCAGATATAAATTAAAAAAATGTTTTTCTTTGTAAGATTCATAACTCTATGTATACATGGAAAAAGATACGTCCGTGTACTGTACCTCATATTAACCACTAAAATTAAGCTTTGTGAAGTTCACTTGTTTTTAGAAGGACAATCGCTACCAGGGGGTAAATGTATCAAGCTGAGAGTTTTCTGGCGGATTTGAAAAGTGGAGATGTTGTCTATAGCAACCAATCAGATTCTAGCTTTCATTTTGTAGAATGCACTAAATAAATGACAGCTAGAATCTGATTTGGTTTTTCAAACCCGCCGGAAAACTCTCGGCTTGATACATTTACCCCCAGATGTTACTCGAAGTTTGAATGTGCAAGTTGGTTAGATATGATGCTTTTTTGGAGTCCGTTGGACATCTACAACCAATTACAGCATCACTGTTTGTATATAACATTTCACAATATATTTACCCATTCCTTTTTTGATGTCCAGCCAATTAACATGCATTGATGAATGCAAACTTGCACCAAATAACTTGCTGCTCATTGCCAAACCATTGCACAAGTTCTTTCCTTTTATAGTCCCTTAACCGAGTGCAGTATTGTATTGGCAGAAGCTTGTAATAATTGTTCTTCAGCAACACTGATTTCTTCTGTCTCCTACTCACAGTGGCTCCATAGATGGTAACAATCAGCTAGTTATAAAGGGCCGCTTCCAACAGAAACAGATAGAGAACGTCTTGAGAAGATATATAAGTAAGTGCTTTGTCCGACATGGTCAGTTGAGTCGTTTGCGTTGTCTGTACAATGTCCTTTTATGCATTCTCGAGTGGGTTTCCTCTTGCTCCCAGCAGTACGTTAGATAGTGATAATGTAATCTTAAATTAGCTAGCATGATGGCTGCTTTTTGATGTCTTCGCTGTGATCTGGCAATATGAGAAAACTTATCAGTTTCCTATTTTTTTTTAAAAAAAACCCCAAAATTGAGCAAGGTAATCTAGGCACACTCCAAAATGCCATAACTAGGAAATGCAGCTGCTGCTGTAGGCATTCACTTCTCTTGTGCCTAATTGGCATATGTTATGTGTGCATATGTACCCTTTTGTTTTCTTGATTCTCAAATGTAGAGAATACTTAGAAATTTGCAATGGTCTACTTGGCATGACTGATGGACTATCAGTAACCCCATACACAAAGACTTGGCTAACTAAATGGTTTATTCTAACCCTCTGAGGAGAAGAGAATGCATTAATCTGTTTCCTAGAAGTACTTACCAATTTGTCATTGCCGTTATACACATCCTAGTAAATGCCAGCTGTTCAGATGTCTCTTATTTCTGCAGTCTTTGAATATGCTCTAAGGGAATTCCGTTTGTCTTGCAGAGGAGTATGTGACTTGTCACACCTGTCGGTCGCCAGACACAATCCTGCAGAAGGACACCAGGTTATATTTCCTGCAGTGTGAGACCTGCCATTCTCGCTGTTCTGTGGCTAGCATCAAAACTGGATTCCAGGCAGTCACGGGCAAGAGAGCACAGCTGCGGGCCAAAGCTAACTAGCCAGCCTGTCCAGCTGGTGGGATTTTACCAATGCTGTTTGTGGATACTGGGTCACACAACCTGACAGTCAGGGAGTGGTGCCCTTTATATTGTAAGGAATGTCGTGAGACTGCGCAAGAAAATTTTTGGCTTAATTTTATTTTTTTCTTTGTCTTGCGCGAGGAATTGCTAAAAATTCGTCAGTGAAGCTGATCATTCGATAAAAGCACCGCTCACAGAAATTTGTTTTACCAGCTGTCTTGAGGATAAAGGGGAAGAATATGCATTTTTAACCAGACTTCTGTAAAATGCAAGATACATTAAAGTTATTATAACATTGACAGAACAATCACATATCTTTTCTTTATGCACTAGGGACATATCTTTACTATATATTGTTACAATGGTAGCAGTTTTAGGGCCTCCTTAGTGTTTTAGGTAGCGGGTAGTAGTAATGATTGATAGACATTCCTTTTTATTTTATAGAAAAGTACAGGGTATTGGCCAGCTGTTTTTGTTTTGTTTGCTTGGTCTATTTCTGTACAAAACGAACCTCACGGAGACCACAGCTTTGCGATGTCTGTGGGTCAGTAGGCCAAATATTTAAATTTATCCACAAATGGTGATCTATAGCACATCATCAATCATACATCTTATGCTTTCAGTTTTACTCTGTGTCTTTACAGTTTGGCCTGTTACAGAGAAGGGTGGCATTAGTTTGTGGGTGTGATATTTTATAAACTTGGATTTTCTATATCCATTTTTTTTAGCCTATGGAATGCATATAGATGGATCAGTATAGATTTCGATATATCTAATCCAGGTCTATTTCCACAGTGGATAAATGGTGTTATTTTACTTTACTGATTGGCCTGTGTATCTGATGTATTTCTGAGGCTTCTGTGAATCAAGAGATTTTCCTTGCAGTCTAGAAATGTTATTAAAAGGGTTCTCCTTAATTTTGTATATATGCCCGCTCTCCTTCCTTTCTAGATCTGCTTATGTTACAAGGGCATTGCTGAGCAATGCATATCCAAGTCCTGTATTTAAGCTGCTGTTTCGACTATGACGGAGCTCCAGGGTTCGGATCTGACTGGTCATAATGTGCTATACTGTTAACTCATTTAGTATAATGCATATAATAGTATGAGCAGTGGGTTCCAAGGGGATGGGGCTGCTGTGACTCTGTCAAAGGCAGAAAGATTAATTTTATTTTTAGGCTAGGGGCTCTGTGGCTGCAAGGTTGTACGTAAAGTAAGCATTGCTAGAAAGGAGGAGGGCGGTGATGCTGAGAAAATATACCACCCCCTATTAAGTACGCAGTCACTTTTTAAAGAGTTGGATCATCCACATAAGAGCCAGTCTTGGCTTTCTTGCTGAAAGAGCAGGTTTTCCCTCAGGCCTTTATTTTCTCTCTTTATCTGCCTGACACGACCTCCACTTTTTGCAGCTGTGTCACACCTGTTCTCGGACCTGTTCGGAGTTTTCCGTTGTCCTTTGTGTCTTGTTTCGTTCCTTCTCACCCTCCGTTTGAAAATCCAGGCTTTTATTTTCATACTCCTCAGCACTGCTTGCAATATTAAACATCCAACCAGACTTGGCAATAAAAGCCTGCCTACCTCTACTGGTACCATTTTGCATCTGTCTCCCATCATTCATTATAATAAGGACAGGCAGGTTATAGGCATCTGCAGCAGCAGTGCTACAAATTCTTATAGTCACAAAGAAAGACATGCTCATCTGTGACCATTTTTTTTTAACTTCAATAGTATTTTTATTATTAATTTTTCAAAAATGATGGGGTACAGAAAGAAGAAAAGGGATGGGGGGTAAGGAAAGGACACAAAATTAAAAGGGGAAGGGTTGAGGGGGTACTTAGTGGGGGGGAACACATTAAACAATTCTGCTGTTGTGACCATTTTTTTTATAGTGCTACTATTTTTTCGGTAATAAAAATAATGTACACATGAAAAATTAATCGGTTTACAAATATCTGAATAAAATAATCAATATTTAACAAAATAACCCAATGAATGGTTATGTATAATAAAAAGTTAACAATTGGTAGGGTTCTCCATGCTATATTAATTACCTTAATAATTACACTTAATATATTTAATATTAAGTACTTTTGGCAAGTTTCCTTTAAAATGTATGGGATAGGGTGAATTGTCCAGTGATGTTGCCTCTGTTTTAGATTCACATTGCTTATTTGCTGGCTTTGTACGTTCAATCGCTGGTCATTTCTGCACCTCTCCTGCCTTTTGGTTGTACAATTCTAACTATTAAGTCAGTCTTGAAAACATTTTTTTTTTTTTTTTTTAGAAATAGACATAGTAATGAGGGTATATGTGTTGTTTTATGTAGTATATTCTACATACATCATCCTGTTAAACAAGAGAATTTCCTTAACTATTCATTCACTGGATGGTTCGGCCTACTCATAAAAAGGAAAATTAACATTACACATCATTGTTAGTCATTAATAGCTGGGGGAAGTATAGCACCTTTCTTGCAGATGCCTATATATATATATATATATATATATATATATATATATAAAATCTCCAGCACAAAGGGATATATTTTTATACCAAGCACAGCTTTGTCTTTCAAGTTTGAAAACAACAAGGTGTTTTCATGGTTGGGAGTTTGCTTGGAAGTGGCCACATGAGGACTAGACTGCCAAATATAGCCTAGGAACATGGTAATCGCTACAATTTGAGTGATGGGAAAATGCTTACAAATGAGCTTATTTAGAATTAAACTTCTAAGGAGTACTGATTCTTATTTATATCTTGTTTTTATTTTGCTTGTCACGAAGAAGCAGTTTTATAGAATGTGATGCTAAATTAATCTGATTTAAGGTAGCTAAAAGTGAACATTTTCTAAGGGCTGTATATTTTATATACAGATTGCATTTAAACTAAGAGTGAGTGAGTTCTCTACAGCGCTGCGGAACTAGTGGCTATATGAATACATGGCAGTAATAATACAATTGTGCTACATATCTGAAACATCATGTATTCTGTACACATCAATGTACAGGGAAGTGCTATATGTACAAAGTTAGGTGGGATTTTAACATAAATCATTTACACAACCTCTATTCGATATACAGAAGCATTTTGCAAATCATATTATGGAACCTGTAGTATAAAGGCTCTGAAAGTTCTCTGTACAGCACCCAAGTTCTGTTAATCAGCTTTGCAACCCATTTTTCACTTTTTAATTAGTGGATTTGCTACTGTTTACAATGTGTAATATTGTAAATATCGGGGTCCTTGACCACTATTTAAAGTGGTAATAGTATGTAACAGCTTACAGTAGAATGAAGTGACCCACAGTTTACAGACCCCAGACTTAGCAGGACTTTGCAACGACATCGTGTAAGTTAAAAATGACAGTACTCTTACTGCTTTCAACTTCAGGAAGAATTTTTATTTCCTTTTATCGCCTTCCTCATCTGTTAGCTCTATGCAAAGCACTACCAGACAATACATCTATCTTTTTTTTTTATTACATTAAAGGTTGACATGCATTTAAAGCTTTGTTGGGGGTGGGTGGGGGGGGACGGACAACCAAACAGAATATTTTCAAAGTAGGAGAATTGGGTATGTACCAGTTTAAATAAAAGCACAATTTCCTCTTAAGCATGTTTAAATTTAAACTACTACACATCATAGTTTTTTATTTTATATATAACAGTTGTTAAATTGGAACGGTTTGCAATGTTCTACTGGTGGATTAGTGTCTTGGGACTAAGTTGCACATATATTTTATGTTGTCTGCTTTCTTGAAGCTTGGTGTCTGCTTTGGTAGCCCATTATACCCAACGTCAGCCGATCTTACATATGTCTTGTGGGTACTCTTCCATGTGACTCGGCTATATACATGAGTCCTGCTTTCCACATCAAGTAATGCTGTTTATCCTAAGAAGCAAATCTCTCCCAGGTTCCCTGTAGACCACACTGGTTTGTTTTCTAGATTCAGGATCTCCGATCACCAATGGGCATCTTTGTAGCATCTTGCACAGCAGTATACCCCCCTTGAATGGCTTCCTCAGACTTGCATACTGTACATAGCGTAAGATGTGCCCTTGGAAGACATACTGGCTATTATTAATACATAATACGATGTTAATCCATAGGGTTGATTAATATAGTGCAACAGCAAATATCGACACAAAGTTTTGTATGTAAAAGAACACGGTGATTATGATGAGTTTGGACGCATTTGTGTAAAACATAAACTGACATGAAGTGGGTTGACAATAATCATCATCATCATATATTTATATAGTGCCACTGATTCCGCAGCGCTGTACAGAGAACGCATTCACATCGGTCCCTGCCCCATTGGAGCTCACAGTTTAAATTCTCTAACACACACAACACACAACACACACACACACAACACACACACACACAACACACACACACAACACACACAACACACAACACACACACACAACACACACAACACACACACACACACACACACCCCCCCCCCCCCCCCTAGTATGTTTTTTTGGAGTGTGGGAGGAAACCGGGCGCTACTTTGATCGCAAAATATACACTCTATTTGAGTTTTTATTTTATTCCACATTATTAAAGTAGGTATAACTTTGTGCAAGAGATTTTTTTTTCCGTTCATTAGTACACAATCGATGAAGTAAGCACATATCCACCTAGGTTGGTGAATCCATAATCAACCAATTGGAAGTGGCTGGCTAATGCAGGCGGCTCATAGTGTATTTGCACCTGCCCTCAAGGACACACAATTGATATGGCTGCTGACGGACATATCTCTGTCTCTGTGTGCAGTTACATCTGTTTGCAAGTATAAGAACACGCCTTAACGTACTCGGCTTACCTTAGACCTCCCCTGTCCCATGTATGCAGGATCGAGTGTGATGCGAGCAGATCCACATACATACATACATATATATGTGCAGTGCAGATTTTATGCTACACAAGTTTGCATACATCCTACTGTGCATTAGGCCCAGTGTCTTAGCAAGAGTAAAACACGTACCTTGTTTCAAACTTCTTGCTTGAAAATATATATATATATATATATATATATATATATATATATATATATATATATTCCCATAAGTGAATTATCGGTCTTCAACCATAGACTGAAGGCTGCGATTTGTCATTCTTTTCCATTAAGGCTTTGTAAAGCAAACATATTAAAGTAAGAGACACCTAGGGGTATATTTTACTAAGCGGCGGTTCCTAAAAACCTCAGCGATTTGCCGTAATTTTTTTTTTAAACGGAAATTTTATTAAAGACAGAACACCAATAGGTTTTGACTTTTATAAAATTGCAGTTTTAAAAAAATGATGACAAACTGCAGTCAGCGTTTTTTTGGGAACCGCTTGATAAATATACCCCTACAGACTGTTGGATTAAGAACAAGAGAGCTTTGATGAGAGGTCTCGGCTTATATATATATATATATATATATATATATATATATATATATATATATATATATATATATAATCACTTGATTTCCTGGAGTTAAATGAAAGCTCCATTTTGTTCTCTGTGGGTGACACAACACCCGTCCTTTCAGCCTCACTGCTATAATCAATGTCCTCTTATCACTAAGCTATAAAGCTAGACTAAAGGACCAATTTGTAATGGATCTGTGCAGAAGTGTGAAAACCCCTAAAAATCTTTATAAAATAAATGGAGATCTTGAAGTAGATTTACTAAACTGTGGGTTTGAAAAAGTGCAGATCTTGCCTATAACAACCAATCAGATTATATCTGTCATTTATTTAGTACATTCTACAAAATTACAGCTGGAATCTGATTGGTTGCTATAGGCAACATCTCCACTTTTTCAAACCCGCAGCTTAGTAAATATACCCCCTTGTCTGTCAAGTTCAACCTTTTCTAACCTGCAGCTGTATTGATCCATTGAAAGGCAAAAGCAATCCCGCTATGAGGCAGCTGCCCATTTAACCTCATATGGGGAGGTATTCCTGATCACCTATACAGCAATCCGTTTAATTCCCCAGATCTAGCTGCAACTATCATTCCTTGTAAGCATTTCTTTTTGAAAAATATGTTTGCTCTTTTTGCTCTGTCAGAGTTACAGATCAGTGGTGTTACCTTTTTTTTTTTTTAGTAAATTTGGTCAGGTAAGTGGTTCATAGTAATAAATAATTACACTTCAGTCTTATTTTACAGGATCATTTATTTACAGCATCAAATAGCACAGATTTTACACGCTTTCCAAAGGTAAAACACAATATATATTTTTACACACGAGATATACTGCAAATCAGTGTGATCCTGTCCCTCTCCACCTGAGTTTGTTGATCACCCATCAGCTCTCTGTTAACATGTACTCCTTTCCCGTACCACCATAAAGACCCACATTTTAATGCTTCTTTTGTGTATTTAAAAAAAGTTAGAAAACATCTTCTTTATCTGTAATTACATCCCTTATATTTACAAACAGCAGCTCATTCCTGCCCTGCTGTAAATGAGTGACACGCTGTACCTTCCATTAGACACGTGACCAGTGGGACTGAAGAGATTGCACTAAAGGGCTGTGTATTGCGGGAATATACTGGCACAGGGTACAATTATCTGTCACTTGGGGCTGACCTGCACGTCATAAAGTTGCTCTGAACAACGGAGAAGTGCAGGCGGTGGAATCAATGATATATAAAAGCGGCCAGGTGATTAGTCTGAATTAAAACCGTGAAAATGGTAGGTCATTCCCGAACCTTTTTTTTTTTTTTTTTCCACACAAGATGAAAATGGGCTTTATGTTGAATTTGATCTGGGCTACTCTACTGAGGTTGACTGGTAGAGGACAGAGTCCTAATTGCAAAGATTCAAGTACTGCCCTAATTAAGCCAAGTCTTCCGTAATGGTGATACAATGTGATCTGGGACTGAGCAGTGACACATCCACTCGACCCTCAGAAAGGTCAACATATAAGCTGACGTAGTGCATTGTGGGTAATCTATGACAGAAGTGGGAAATAGGTTGTGGCTCCACAGCACTTAATGCACAACTTACATGCAAATCTTAGCAAGGGTTTTCATGGACCAAACCCATGTTCAAGAGAGCAAGATGGAAGCAGCACTGACAATCTGAGCAGAACATTCCCCATATTTATCTCTGAAGTCCTCGTACTTCATCACTGTTGGATATAAAGAGCTGGCTGATGCTGCTTTTATATTTAGAGCTTTAAGTCTCCAGTATTGTTATTTTGCCTGTTTTATTTTCTCTGCAGGACATAAGTGAGCTTGTGCGTTCTCTATATGAGGGGGTGCAGGTCTGTAGGTGCAGAACTGTCTGTTCAATGTCTAAAAATGTCACAAGTACATTAATTCCTGAACATTGTTAATAGGTAAGTTACTGAAAGTTGGTCAGTCTTACACCAAGATGGTCTTAGATCTCTAATTGAAAGTATAATTCAAGAGTAACTTGCATACAGTACAAATGACTAATTTTACCCAAAACCCAGCTCAAGCACCCGTTGGGTAGGTCACCATTACCGAAATCCAGTGCTGCTTTTGTCTCTGTCAGTTATTGTGTATAGAGCACTACCTGAACATGCAATCTATTCTGGGCCGCCAGATTCCCATCGCCAACTTATTTTATTACAACAATATCACCAAAGTTCTTCCTGTCCTCTTCCATTGGTTCAGTTACTGTTGTGCGCTTTCTTCAATGGACGGGTCAATGTTGTTTCGTGTTCTAAAATGATAAATAATGATTCGTGTTTTTTTCATCTTCTGAAAAACCGACCAGCAAGCTGGAGTCTGAGGGAGGCAGATTGTAACTCTCAAGATTAAGGAGTCTATATACAGAACCAATAGACGTATCCTCTCACAGGTCACAAGCCCTCTGGTGAAGCTACGAGTATAAAGATATAAATCCACGTTACATGTACATACTAAGTAAAAACTGCTAACACTTGTGTATGCTTTAACCTAGTCCAGGAGCAGCATTTGGCATAGTTGAAGAGGTCATTAGGCTTTGCCCTCCATACTAAGCGTGTTCTATCTGCATTCTAGACCGTACACCCTCTTTCAAAGGGAACATGAGTATTCTACAGCAATATTATTTGGACAAATGACATGAAAGAGAAAGTGTTTGGTCTTAGTCCACCAACTGTGAAGCAGGGGTGATGATTTGGGGGTTGGGGCTGAGGTTCACATACTTATTCCAACAATTTTGATCAATAGATGAATTAAAAGGAATATATATAATTTTGTTATGTTGGTTGATCCCCATCTAAACTTCAGTTTCATTCATTAAATTGTTTTATATTTCACTTATTCATGTCCTGTGAATGCTGCTATCATATATTTGGTCTATTTAATACTTCTTATGGAATGCACCCAGGCAATTTCCTGTTTGTGAGTGCAGTGTAACTATATATTGTTTCATCTAGTACAGTGAGGACAAGATGAAACTGGGTGTCAAAACTGGATATGATGTAAAAAAAGGGGTAGTTTTAAGTGGGAGTTCTTTTCCTTTATATACATTTAACGGCTTACTAGGGGGCCTACTTATTATTGCTTTTTTTTTTTTTTTTTTCATTAAATTTCCCTGAAAACAGTCATTGTCGGGGGACCAACGCACGTTTAAGTAATATGCACGTTTATTACCTGTTCATTGTAGCATACTGCTCTTTACCGCAATTTAATGTTCCGAAAAGGCAATTACACATACTGTAATGTATACCAGCTCCGGCACATACAGCTCAGGCTGGTATACATTACCCATCTGTGTGGAGTTTGTATGTTCTCCCTGTGTTTGCGTGGGTTTCCTCCGGGTGCTCCGGTTTTCTCCCACACTTCAAAAACATACTGGTAGGTTAGTTGGTTGCCATCAAACTTGACCCTAGTCGCTGTGTGTGTGTGTGTGTGTATGTTAGGGAATTTAGACTGTAAGCTCCAATGGGGCAGGGACTGATATGAAGGAGTTCTCTGTACAGCGCTGCGGAATTAGTGGCGCTATATAAATAGCTGATGATGAGGATTTACTAAAATCCAGGGAATAATCTTTATTGGAGAGATGACTTTGTATAGTGACTGGCTCTCCTGTAAGAGAGAAATGTTAAGCAGTGAGTCTGAACTCTTGTACTGTGTGCCAGGCAATCATTACCTTCCTGGTTTGTTTCATAGATTGAAGACAATTGGAAATAAAGTCTATTTAAAGTGAGTTTAGCCTTGGACTTTCAATGAAGGATTGTTAAAATATGTTTCCCCCTTCTCCAACAGGTGAATGGATCTGTGAGTGTAGATAATGTGAGACCATGAGTAAAAAAGGAAAACTAAGTAATTCTATTTTAAACTTTTCTTTAGTCTGTTTGATGGCTAAGTAGCAGCAGACAAGAATAGACGAATTCTGTTTGCTTATATGATGTGTGCATCACTGAATACAACGATGCAGCACCCTTATTTCCTTTGTTACAAGTAGTCCCCGTATTAGTGTCCGTGGTCTTGATACTGATTTAGGGCCTGAGTCATTAAGGAGAGTCAGGCAAAAGAAAGGAGTAAATGTTCTCCGGGACAAACCATGATACAATGCAAGGAGTGCAAATTAGTTTATTATTTTGCACATAAGATAAATACTGGCTGCTTTTCCATGTAGCACACAAATACTTGATAGCTTTATTATTACACTGAAATTTAAAGTTGATCTAGGACATGCCATACCACAACTATATATCTGCAATCAAATTTAACATGGTTTTGCCCAGGTGCAAAGTTACTCCTTTCTGTTTTTTGCTTTGCTCTCGTTAATGACTCAGGCCCTTAGTGTTTACTGTTGAGCGCAGGGCTGTAACCATGTTTGTGCAATACGGGGCGACCGTCCAGGGCACAATGCTGAAGATGGACGCAGTTTTTTAATATTTTAGGTTAATTTGGTTAAAATTGAGGACTAGAGGGGGTGGCATTTATCTTTCTCGCCCCAGGCGCTAAAAGTGTAAGTTACATTTCTGGTTGAGCTTTGCCTCTAAATTGAGGTAAGTCAAGTAACACGGCTACACCCCTATAGGTCTGATTGTACCATGATTTGATCAGACAGATGTGGTTGTTTTGGCGCCTCATGTGGTAATGTCGAGGCAAATTAGTTGGAGACACCAAAATGTGTTTGCCCAGCTTGAGCTGTACTCTAGGTGCATTTGTTCATAGTTTTTAATACAGTTCATACCAGGTCATCCGTACAGTCGTCATGGACAAGCTCTTCCTCGTCTCCATTAAGAGGCTCATCTGTAATTGTGTCGCCCGCTTCTGATGTACTGTCATCTTGGGAGAACTCGCTTCTGCTGCAGTCTGATTTCTTCCTTGCTGCTATGGCTGGGTGAAACGGGCAGAGGTCAGTGAGCAGTTAGATCACCGAAGAAGTGTTTTATGTCTTATGATATATTTGTCGGATTGGTCTATGAACGTCATCATTGGATTTCATAACGTTTATGCAGAATTCACTGCCTAAAAGACATAAATATCTGTGTCCTCATAAAATGTGTCCAGTCCCTTAATTTTCATTTTACATGTAAGAAATTAGTTTAGAAATAATATCTTTCTATAAATGTCAAGTTTATAACGTATACCTGAAGCTTTGTGTTACGTGACTTGCTAATAAAAAAGTGGGACACCAAAGTTCTTGACATTTGCAATATTGTTAGTTTTAGGCTAATATCAAAATGAGCTGCAACAGGTATAAAAATATATTGAACTACACAAATGTATAATTATTTTTAGTACATATATTCTAAAGCCTAATCTGCTACATAGAAGATATGGATTTACATTTATTCCCACAATAACAACACTACACCATATACTGTAGGACTAAACTACTAAAATCCACTATAAAATAATTAATAATATAATAATGTTCTCAGAATGCTGGGATCCAGCACATGGGATGGTTTTTTGTTTTACTATTTGGAAGGAGGTCGGTTATTGTAAAATGTTATGTGTAGGTGGAGATCCCTTTTAAGGACAACTTTTCAGTACATTTATACATTTACACTTCTTGAGCTTTTCAAATGCACCCAAATATGGTTGATGTCATCTCTCTTTGAGGTGAAAATATAAAATAAATAATATTGGCATCCTTAAACGATCACGTAACCATTTGTTAAGGTGACTGTGTGTTAAAATAATGCATTTTTGTAATTGCCATTTAATTCTCTTAACCACATCTACAGTGGTAGAAGCTATTAAAACACTAAAATGACTGCTCAATTTGCAAAGTACAGCAATTGCATAATAAATATAGGTATGTAATATATGATGTGCTACTGAATTTTAAAAATCCAAAGAGGAACATCCACATAGTTTGTCCTAAAACAAATAGGCATATAATCGGAGAGGTGATCTATTTTAACCACGAGATCACAGGAAAATAACAACAATGATTTTCGAATAAGAACAAATGAAATATGTTGACATCTGTTTTAGTTTACTGGGCTAGCTCCACTTTAAAGGGGTTGTACATACTTTAAATGCAGACCACTGCTTTGGACATCAATCAGCCAGAGAAGTTTGTAAGGGAGCATTTAGCATAGAGGGTGGTATGATATTGATGGGTCATGTATGGTATCTAAAAGTTCTGCTTACTCCCGATACTCTTATGTCAACATCAACCTAAACTATAACTTACAAATACATTAACACAGCATAAAACGCTCTTTGCTTCTGTCTTCAATTCCCTATCACCGACTTGAACACAAAAGATGTAATATGTGTTTTCCTATCTCCATCAATTAGTCATCAACATGCAACAACAGACACTCTCCTTTCCATGGCTAGTAGACTTCATCCTTAATCAACCAACCTGTGCATGGCTTCTGTTCATCAGTTATTTGCTCCAACCTTCCCAAAAGGGCATCAATGTTCGTCTTGATCTGGGTGAGCTCTGACTTAATGGTCTGAATCTCATTGGTTCTTACTAAAAACAGAATAGAACACATGATGTGATGTCATTATGGTTGAACGTCAAATTGTATGTCATCACTGTAGCTCTTTATAGCTGCATTAGCACCTAGAAAAAAGTGCTGGTACAGTGCCCCATTCCCCTCCCGGCACCCAGGCCCGGTGCTCCCATTAGGCAAGGTTAGGCACTTGCCTAGGGCGCCGGGCTCTGGAGGGCGCCACAGAACTGGAAATTATTTTTAAAACTGTGCGGCGACCGCTGACCATACCTGTCACGGCCGCCGCACAGCATTCAGATGCACAGGGAGGGGGGGGGAGAGGCTATTGCTCCCCACCGCCGCCTCTCTGCTCCGTCTCCTCCCCTCCACTCAGTAGTGTCAGTGAGTGGAGGGGAGGAGACGGAGCAGAGAGGCGGCGGTGGTGAGACAAGGTAAGAAAAGACGGAGGGAGGAGGGCGCCGATTTTTGCGGGGGGGGGGGGGGGAGAGGGCGCCGATTTTGCCTAGGGCGCCATGGACCCTATTCTTCCCGGGGTTCCTCTGCTCCGTGTACAACCCTGCCCAAAAAACGGGGATGTGTTGGGATGTTGTGAGCAATGTAGAGGAGAAAATTACATACTGAAGATGTCTAAATAAGAGAACTGTAGAGGAAATAACAATCAACTATTAAAACTCATACAGTATGTACTGTAATAGTCATCACTATATAGAAGACCAGCCAGACACATGATTGCACTTAAATATCCTGAGCTACAAGTAGATGGGAAATAATTGAAAAAAAAGATGTACAGGGGATATTGATATTGAATTCAGAGGTGTATAGGGGATGTCATAGATGTTCACATCGAAATCAGAGATGTAGTGGGTAAATAAATGGTAAATAAATATTGACAAACAAATGAGAAATTTAGATGGGAATTAACTGAACCAGAAATATAGATAGGGTAAATTACATGTGCTGACTTTGAAATCAGAGATGTACACTTAATTTCATTCATGCCAATATGAAAATATTGAACTTTATATAAATGATTTTAGTAACAAGTTTAAAGATGTGAAGAAGGAAACAGTGCAGATAATAGACAGAATTATACCTCTGAAAGCTCTATAATTAAAATATTGATATCACTGCAGATTCTGTACAGTGGCCAAACACAGTTATTGAAAATACTGGAAGCATTTCTAGATCTGCCTCAGTCACAGACCATGTCATCTACTTTATATATTGCTAGGTGGATCACTCTTCTGAGTATTAAAGTCATACTTACATCGTAACTTGGCTGCGTTGCCTGTGATGGCTGCGGATCTTGCTAGCAGTTTGACTGGGAGAGCCGATTTTACCCTTCGCACTAGAGGCACTGTCACACGTGGGCGTTTAACCGGGACTGCCCGAGGAGCAGGGGACACTCTTCCTCGATACTCAAACAATCTTAATGGAGAGAGAAAGACGGGTTATCCAAAGGTCCATTAATCCTTTCAGTTCTATATTCCAGTATATTTAGCCCTTTTATATCAGGGGAGTTTGTAGTCACAATCATAGTCACAATCATGGCAGGGCAGGGTTGGTGACTTGGTGGATCTAAAACCTACTTTACCCATTGAAAAAACCCAAAACAAATATATTCTATTTACTAAATATAAGGACCCAAACTGATTGTCCAACCACATTTTTTTTTAGTTCTCCAGTTGTGATTTGTTTTAAAATCTTAATTTTACTCAAATTTATTAGAAGCAAGGTGACTTAGTGGTTAGCACTTCTGCCTCACAGCACTGGGGTCATGAGTTCGATTCCCGACCATGGCCTTATCTGCGTGGAGTTTGTATGTTCTCCCCGTGTTTCTGTGGGTTTCCTCCGGATGCTCTGGTTTCCTCCCACACTCCAAAAAGATACTAGTAGGTTAACTGGTTGCTATTAAGTGCGTGTGTTCGTGCTCTAAGCTCCAGGGACTGATGTGAGTGAGTTCTCTGTACAGCGCTGCGGAATTAGAGGTGCTATATTAATAATAATGATGATGAAATAAAACAAGATTAAAGGTACATGGAACTCTTTTAAACCTTTATTTCATTGTGCTCAGAAAAGCACAACGATGTTTCTAAAAATCAATATGCATTAGTGGCTAATGACCAGACCAATTTTTACATTATTTTTGTGAAGCATCTGTTTCACCCATAATACTTATATACTATTACCAGGTAGAAATATTTCCATGATTATTTCCATAAACACTATTTATGCAATTAGTACAATCCAACGTTTTATCTGCTAGTCCTCCTGAGTATATTGATTGAAAAATGACTGTACACAATCTCTTATGCAATTACAACTCTCAAAAGCAAGGGATGCATATATGTCTCTAGTATAATTCAATTCATTGATTTATGTATACCTCTAACTGTACATTATAATAATGTTGAAAGTTTTGCACGTATAGATCACTATGATGTCACAGAACGTTTAGTTACGCCACTTAAAACGAAAGTCATTAGATAAAGAGAGAATGATGATAATGTTGTATGTGTGGATGCAGTTTCAACAGCTACTGTAATCCCATTTGGAGGAATCACGACCTATAACTAGCTAAATTACCATTGTCATATTTAGTAGCAGGGCAGTAACCAGAGCTCTATATGTGTGCAGTTGTGTGGATTTCCTCCTACAGTCCAAAACATTCTGGTAGTTTAATTGGTTGCTGACTAAAATGGAACCTAGTGTATGTGTGAATTTAGACGGTAAACTCCAAAACCCCATTTGATGATTAAATATTTTCTGTACAGCCCCAGGGCCATCTTAACAACATTATGGGCCCCCGGGCAAAGTAGTGCACCGGGGCCCCTAGATATAGATATAGATGTATACAGATACAGATATAGATATAGATATATAGAGATAGAGATAGATAGATGTACTTGCTCAGTGACCCTTGTAGGTTTTTTTTGCAGGTTTTTTTTCTTTTGCAGGATTATTTATTTTCATTAAGAGCCGTGCCTATGGGGCCCCCGGGCAGCTGCCCATCGTGCCCAATGGAAAAGATGGCCCTGTACAGCCCTGCATTGTATGGTGGTGCTATATCATTAAACAACAAAAATAGATAAAATATGTGTGAAGGGCTTAACCACTCAAGAAATGTCCTGACATATTATGATATTGAGAGTTATAAGTGAGGTTAAGGGGTGGAGCATGTAATTTTATGGATATGAAAACATACTGTCAAAGGTTAATCACTTTATATATTTCCAATATTTAATAGTTTAGTATGAATGATTGTATATTTTTGCCATCTTTAATGTTCCATAAACTGTTGTGATAATGATGTTGAACATTGTAGATTTAGGGTTTTGACAATAGTTGCCAATATTATGAAATTGTTATCAGGGACCATTTGTGGATGTGTAGGTGAATCTACAGGTCATGTATGGTACTGTTTAAGAGGATCCCGGTGCACTACAATCTCCATAATGGCATGTTAGCTCAAATGGTTTTAAATACTCGACTAAATAGTCACATATAAACTGTAGCAAATAATAATAGTGATGGTAGTGGGGTTAGGCATGACCAAAATGATTGATAGTCAGAGAAAGATGATATTGAGGAATGATCGACAGTGGATGCCAACAATGCAATACCATGGACTTGGGTCTCAAAAATCTAAAGGCAGAGCATAGAATATTCTAATATATATATATATATATATATATATATATATATATATATATATATATATATATATATATACGTATACGTTCATAGTATTATTAGCACATAACAGACAACTACTTAGGAGGTAAGTGATCTATGAGTCAACATTTCTGGTGACTTAAAGGTTGGCAGACAATCTATCAAAGCAATAGGGAAAGCCAGGGGAATAGTTGGTTGCGTAGGAATTAGTAGCAGAAACAGAGAGGTGGCGATGTAACTACTGGCATGACCTGAATGCTGAGCTTAGTTTTGGGGGCCTTATCTTCAGAAGGACACAAATTATTGCAGTCTGTGCAAAGAAATGCTCCTGAAATGGTGCATGGCCTTCATCACACAACTTACCTCTGAAGAATGCTAATGATTCCCTCCTGACTAAAGGCAAGAAGGAAGCATCCTACAGAGGAAGAGAAGCTTTATAATACAAGGATATGTACTAAAACTGGAGTAAAGCAAGATTAAGGAGGAAGAATTACTTAAAGGGTAGTAGATAGTTGGAATAGCCAGATGTTATAAGCTAAGAATCAAATAGGGTCTGACATTTTTAGGAATAAAGGATATATAGATGGCCATCACATTTTATTATTCCAGAATTAGTTACATTTAATATATACAATAAGAGGAATTGCACTGTATAGCTGTATTAATAATTAGAGACCTCTCCAGGGGCAAAAAGTTAAAACATGGGACTGTCTGAGACAGAGCCGTCATTTAAAATTTTAGCTCCTGGGGTGAGAAGGAAAACTGCTGCCCCCCCCCCCCCCCCTAGCCCTCAATTGTAATCAAATGATCCTAAAATATTCATAAACTGTGCCCCCCTTCAGCATTGCGCCCTGGGTGGTCGCCCCTCTTGCACAGTCCTGGTCTGCTGCTATACTGTGATGTCACTGAACTTCTATTTATCTGGTAGAGAGAGAACCTTGCATTCCTCAGCCACCAGGGGGAGCTGTGACTCTGCAACATTACAAAGTTGAAGCATTAATGGGACTATACTACATAGAAGATCACTTCATGTAAAGTACCTTCTGTAGTCTTTTCTTCCAAATATAGCAATGTTTTTAGTAATTTCAATACATGAAGCTTTGGCTAATTTGTAAATCACCCAGTGGCTTCTATATGTGTAAATGGGATTTTTTTTTAAATAAATAATATCTTCCCACAGATACAGAACTTCTCACTTAACCTATTTTACCAGTCACACATTGCTCAGCTTGCTTGTTGTTCTACTTATTGTCCTGTTACAGTTACCTGCTCAATGAACAAATTAATGTAAAACGGGTTTTCTTGAACATTAATTAATTATTTCGGCAAAGGCTACTGCTATAGGAAAATAAGTAGTTGGAGCAAAGCACTGTTACCTGCTGAAATTGGTTAATGGAGATCTATCACAAGATTGAAAAACTTACAAATCATTTATTACAGCAAAGTAAAACATTTTCATTGTCGCAAACAGAAAAATGTATTTCAGTATGTTCATCAGGGCCTGACCAACCATTAGGCCAGTGGTTACCAAACTTTTGCAGTTCGCTGCACCCTTAGAGTCTCCATAATTTTTTCAAGGCACCCCTCCAAAATAATTACCGAGCAGTCCCGTTTTATAAGTAGTCAAAAAAACGTAATAAGTATTTCATACTTACCAACTTGACAAAGTTGGTTTCCGGCAGAGGTGGGCATGATGGGGGCGGCCCCCCAAAATGCGCATCATTTTGGCCCCGCCCCCGTGACGTAATGATGCAAACGCGTCATTTGACATCGGGGGGCAGGGCCAAATGCCGTGATTCACCGGGAATCGCGGCGTTTGGGAGCTAATTCTGCCCACTTTACTAGGAAGTCCTAGTGAAGTGGGCAGATCCGGGATATTGACACACTCTCCCGGGAGTCCGGGAGACTCTCGCAAAATGAGGTAGTCTCCCAACGTTCCGGGAGAGTTGGCAAGTATGAAGTATTTAGGTCAGGACAGAAATACTTATTTAGTTGTATATAAAAATAATACACATAAATCCAAGGAAAAAAAAGAATATTTTTAGATATTTTTTAACTATATTTATGTCAAAGAATAATTTACAGCTAACTCACACTGTGCCCTCCTTCATCTCCACACACTCTGTGCCCTCCTTCACCTCCACACACTTTGTGTCCTCCTTCATCTCCACACACTCTGTGCCCTCCTTCACCTCCACACACTTTGTGTCCTCCTTCATCTCCACACACTCTGTGCCCTCCTTCACCTCCACACACTTTGTGTCCTCCTTCATCTCCACACACTCTGTGCCCTCCTTCATCTCCACACACTCTGTGCCCTCCTTCACCTCCACACACTTTGTGCCCTCCTTCATCTCCACACACTCTGTGCCCTCCTTCATCTCCACACACTGTGCCCTCTGCATCCTCACTCTGCCCCCCTCTGCAGGAAAATGGCTGCGGGGGTGGGGGGGGGTGGGGGGTGAATGCAGGATAGGAGGTAAGGATTGATTGAGGGGGGTATTTAAAAAAATAGAGCAGTTTTGGTGGGCATGATCTCTTTATTGTGTGGTGTCGGTTACATGGATACTCTCTGTGGTCTCAGTGATCATTAAAATACTAAATATTTGTGAGATAGGGCTGGTAGAGGTTTGTATTTGATTGACCACAAATGTTCAGACATTTCTTATATATGCCTGTACAATGGGGTAGTTTTATCTGGCCATAATGGAGTATTTTGGTCCTAATCATTAAGGGTTTGTTATCATTTCTCATTATAATACAATTTTTGCATTTTCAAAATACGATTCCAACTTTCCAGAAGCGCAAGAACAGGTAAGTGACTGCACAATCTGCCTAAATTTGAATGCTGAAGAATACTCCTGAACATTCAAATTCAGGAGTATTGACATCTGCCAATACATTTGTGGGTGGGTGGGTTGGGGGGGCGGGTTCTACAGGTATATTAGCCTGGGGCTCGCAGAACCCTTAATCAGGCCCTGATGTTCATACTGGTGATTTTTCCAAAGCAGTGACCGCTGCCCAAAAATTGCTGCAAATATATATCCATAGATACCTTTTAAATGTTAATGGAGGATGCTATACTAGCGATTGTCCGCTAGTAATTCACTGACAGTCGCAGATGAAAGTGATTTAGTTCTGCGGATAGAACCCACTGCAGGAAAGAGCAGCTCTAATTAAGTCATTGGAATCTGACAATTACCTGACACACTGAGGATATTCAATGATGTTAAGCAGTGTTTTGTCGCTATTTTTCTTCCCTGCATGTCAAACCTCAAAATTGCCAGAAAAACACTCAACATTTAGAGTAGTGCTTTTCAGCTGTGGAAAATCACTGCATAAAAAATAAATCACTTATGAGCATAAACTCAGCAATTTTTTATGCTGTTGAAAATCACAGAGAAAAAAAAAACCGGCAGTATAACACTACTCTTAATTAAATTTGAAATGTGCCCAGTTCTGATGGCATTGTGTAGATAGATGCGTCATAAACACTGTGGTGTATGCAAATTAATGGATAATAAATCAGACTTTGCTATAATTTATACTCACAACATACCTGCCTTTAGGATTTTTATTCATCAGTTAGTGGTGTTTAACTTCATAAAATCTGAGACCAACAACTGCCTGGTCAAAATTCGAGAGCAAGGTATCTAAAGGAATTTATAGCAAAGATTGTTTTCAATTTTGTTCCCTTATTTGTGATATTATATAACGACCAAGGTGAAAAACAGTATTTTCCTGCAATAAATAGCTTTTTTAATTTTGTGATAGTGCGATGGTATTGGACAAAGTGGCCATCCAACAGTAAGACACAAGCCAATCATGTGAGTCTTACATCCAGTCATGTGATTCTTACATCCAGTCATGTGATTCTCACATCCAGTCATACTCCTCTTCATCAGACAGGTAAGCCCCACTGCTGCCAAGCTAAAAAGATGGCAATGCAGACAGGATATCCATTTTCCTTAACTGCTCATACATATATTGTTTTGCCTTATCAAACTATTTTTTGCACAATAAAATGTAGAAGTATAAGTTCAGTACATATCATGGCTCTAACCAATGTCCTGTATGTATGGGCCTGATTCATTAAGGATCTTAACTTGAGAAACTTCTTATTTCAGTCTCCTGGACAAAACCATGTTACAATGCAATGGGTGCAAATTAGCATTCTGTTTTGCACATAAGTTAAATACTGACTGTTTTTTCATGTAGCACACAAATATCAACTTTAAATTTCAGTGTATAAATAAGCTATCAAGTATTTGTGTGCTACATGAAAAAACAGTCAGTATTTAACTTATGTGCAAAACAGAATGCTAATGCGGCTGCAAGACTCATCTTCCTCTCACGCCGCTCCTCCTCTGCCTCCCCTCTCTGCCTTGCCTTACACTGGCTCCCCCCTCCCTTCCCCTACAGAATCCTTTTCAAACTCCTCACCACCACTTACAAGGCTCTCTCCAACTCTACTGCCCCTTATATCTCTAACCTACTCTCCATTCACACTCCTGCCCGCTCCCTGCGCTCGGCCAAGGACCGCCGCCTCTCCTCCACTCTTATCACCTCTTCCCACTCCAGAATCCAAGACTTTTCCCGTGCAGCCCCCCTTCTCTGGAACGACCTCCCTCGTTCCATATCTCACATACTCTGTGCTCCTTCAAACGTGCACTCAAAACTGACCTCTTCCTCAAAGCCTACCAACCATCTACTTAACCCCCATCTCCTCCCTTTTGCTCGTTCTCCCTTCTCTCCTCTTGCCTCAACTGGCTCCTCTTGTGCCTAGTCTGTTTACCCTCCCTTAGGATGTAAGCTCGTATGAGCAGGGCCCCCTCCCCTCCTGTCTCCATACCTGTTCTTCCGCTCCGTCTTTACTGCATATGACTGGCCGGAACTTCTTAAGTATTGGTACTTTTTGTTCATTGTTCTGTATGGTTTCTCCCTGTATAGTCTACTGTTAGTACTGTGTGCGGCGCTGCGGATACCTTGTGGCGCCTAACAAATAAATGATAATAATAATAATAATAATAATTTGCACCCCTTGCATTGTAACATGGTTTTGTCCAGGAGACTGAAATAAGAAGTTTCATAAGTTAAGATCCTTAATGAATCAGGCCCCATATTCAGATTTTGTAGGATTTGAATTGAGATACACATACCGGTGGCTGGAGATAGGTTGAGGCTCATTTGTAAACAATCCTCATTCGACCAAAATCATGAATAGACTAAAACCGATGTTAAAAAAAAAATGTGTTTTAGAGATCACCTCCAGAGTGCTCTTTGCTCCCACCCTAAGTATATATCACAGACGTCTAGATTGCTATATAGATAAAGTGCTTTATTTCTGGGCAGGTTAGGGGGGGGAAGAGAGCACATTAATGCCGGCCCTCCTGTTGTGCTGCCTGACAATGTGGAGATGTGATTGCATTTTGCAGGCTCTGATTTCTTTCCTCCCCCCCTGCAGTTTGAATGCAATTCACACTGAGAAGGCGGACAAAAATAGGTCATAGTGCATCCACGCAGCTTCACTCACCTCTCATAGAAGTCATCTCTGTAGTAATCAAAGTCAATATCGTAGCCACTGTGGAGAGAATAAAGGGAATTTTAAATTGTAAACACACTGGGCCCAAAAAAAAAGCCTTTCTATGTAGGTGAGGAGGCATCAGGATAAGTGACTGCAAAAAATGAAAAAAATCTCCCAGAGCACATTTCGTGTACCCATTACCCTTTTTCCCCCCAAGAGTATTCTCCTTGAGTCTGCCATCCAGGAAAGTTCACAGTATTGCCCCTGGTATCTGCAGATCACTAAATTACACATTAAAGATGTCATTTATATTTAGTGTGTTCCCTGCTGGGAGTTCCTTCCAGTGTTCCAGTCACATTCCGGTGAGAGTATGTGGAAGGTAGAAGGATGAACAGCATCATAAAGAACATCATTTGCAGCCTTCAACCTTTGATTTCATTTTCTACTAACTACAACCCTTTGAAGACACTATATATATATATATAAATGTTGATCTTAAGTTGATGGTTCAGCTGGTTATAATTAAAAAGGGATTAGCATTACCCCAGTTAATAAAAATATAGTTCCAGTTAATAAAAGTATAGTTTTAGTCTAATATACATAGGATCATAAAGACATTTTTTTATATCGGACCACCCTTAGAGGGGGATGAATGCTGATATAGAGCATACTTACCAACTTTTGGCAAGTGTTTTCCAGGAGATGGGCGGGAGAGGGCGGGGCACGGCAAACGCATCATTTTGGCCCCGCCCTCGCGACAAAACGGCATTTTCATTGTGGGGGGCAAGGCCTAAATGACGCTATTCACCGCGAATCGCGTCATTTCAGTAAGGTAATTCCTGGATGCGGGAGACTAGCCAGCTTTCCCGGGAGTCCGTAAGACTGACCCGAATTGAGGGAGTCTCCCGGACATTCCGGGAGAGTTGGCAAGTATGAGAGATTATGGATTTCTAAATAGTAATGCCCCAGAAATGCACACCAGCTTCCACAGAGGGAGATTGTTTCCATACAGTTGTTTAGCTGTTAGTTTTATTTTATCTTTTTAATGAGAGAGTGCAGACATTATTTCTTTCTGTACATTACACCTAGAGCCTTAGTTCAGCATGTAGGCATAGTGCCAGTTCGTCCATTGTCAATTGACACTTTCCCTTAGTGGCTCATCACATTATTGCATCATGCCAGTGCATTTTTTATTCTAGCATCGAACAATGTTCGCTTGCAATGAGAATCTATTTTAAATGGTGGGAATCACACTGCAAAGCAGCCTTATATAAATGTTTGCACATTAAATGCTGTTTGCCATTCTTCAGTAGGACATGGTTTGATCTCTGCCATCCACACACATAGATGAGGGCTTCTGTTCTCATACTGTAACGATGCCGTTTAGCCAATTCCCTTTTGAAGTCATCTGTAATTTACACTCAAAGTGGTAAGATTTTACAACTTAATGGGATAGGGATTTTTTTTTTGTATCAGAGCCTTGAAAAATCCTTATTATGAGAAATCCAATAATTATTTTAATTGCCTTTGAAATTACTGCAAAACCGCTAGTGATTTCTTTTATACTTTCAGCCTCTCTAATTGGTTTTAAAAGATAATTGTGGCAGGATAACCCTTTTACGGTCAAATGGGAATTTTAACCCTCTGCTAATATGGAACATTTCAGTAAGCCCTGTAGTACAGAGTCCTATGTCAGTGGTTCTCAGCCGCAGTCACCCACAAGCCGTAATGTAAATGTCTCTGCGAGCTCCATCATAATTTCTGGACTAGCAGTTAAAGAGATGGTATCACTAAAATGTCTTTTTTTAAGATGTTGTATAAAATCAAATACAATCACCCTTTGCAAATGATTTCATTAGTGAAATTTATTATTTATTAGACTACTTGCTTGCCTGCATCTTAGCTGATTTCTCTATGGAAAGTATTAAACATTTTCATGGACGACAGTAAAAATTGTAACAATTTCTGACTATAGACTGCATATGCTGCTGTTTGCAGAAATTACAAACTCATTTTGAATGATGTCACACAGAGCAACAGAGTATCATCATTTGATACCGATTAAATCCTCTTTAAAGGGCACCTGCCTTCCCTCAGTGTGGTCATTGGTTCTTAGTGAATTAAGAGATTATATACATGCTCATGGATCTGTCCACAAATGGCTACTACCACTATAAACAGTGATGGGTTTTAAATTGTGTAGTTGGTAACATTTGCCTTGTACTTGGGCCACAATGGACTCCATCACTATGGCACAGACCTACCTAAAAAATACTATTTGCATGTTAAAAAAAAAAGCATAACTTTTAAATTTAGGGACAAACTTTGAATTAAAAAGTAAACATACTGAAGCCTTTCTTCCATTGTGAAAATACCACACAATGGGCTAGATTTACAAAACTGCGCGTTTGAAAAAGTGGAGATGTTGCCTATAGCAACCAATCAGATTCTAGTTATCATTTATTTAGTGCATTCTACAAAATGACAACTAGAATCTGATTGGTTGCTATAGGCAACATCTCCACTTTTTCAAACCCGTAGTTTAGTAAATATATACCCCAATAAGTGGATTTTTAGTAGCTGCCAAATCTCATCAAACCTGAACACTTACTTCATCTTACATTGACATGTCCTGTGTAATGTGTAAAGAGCCTCCATGGAATTGTGTGACCAAAGGATCTCCTAGCGCCTGTAGTAAATCTGTTCCATTTTTGTAGAAGTCTGTAAACATATATCGCTTTTAAAAAGGATGGGGGGGGGCGGGGTAAATGCTTCATAAAGTAGGGTTGTGTTAATCCCCAAGGGCTTGTGTCAGTTTACATCTTCTTCTGTTTAGTGTCCATTAAAGGGATTGTCCAGCTTCAGATGGCTTTATTTTATTAGCTTGTACTATACTGTATATACATTGCATGAGCACTCTGCTTTCATTGTGGATTTTTCAGTCATATATTTAGAATGATATCATCATTGTTTGGTTTTGTTGCCCTGATATATATCATTCAGCTCTACAGTACTCTGCATTGAATACTTTTGTATTAAGAGAGTAGTTTTGTGTTTTGTCACAAAAAAGCACAACAAAAACTAACAATTCTATCTAGTGATAGAAATATATGGCTCAAAATGTTTTTTTCAGTTGTCTCTTCTGCCCCTGCCAGGGGCGCACGCAGGGGGGGTTTCTGGGTCCCCAGAAACCCCTCCCCTCCGCTAAAGAAGTGCCCCTACATACCGGCACTGTACTATATAGCAGTCACGGCGCTGTCAAAGAAGCGTCCGCGGCGGTGCTGTATTGTACACAGTGCTGCCGAAGCAGCAGCTCTCTTGTTGTTTTTTTTGTTATTAATTGCTCTTTTATTATAATGCCGCTTGTATTATAGGTTTAGTTGTCCTTTAAGGTAGATGGACTCTAAACCCACAGTTGAATGCTCTGTCTTGCAGTTTACCTGCACTGCAGACTAGTTTTCCAGAGAACTTGCTAAAACATAATTGCTGCAGTTATTCAGTATTATTTTAGTGATCAGTTTAGTCATGTTTGGGCTGAATTCCTACCTGTATAATGCAGCTGTGGCACGCTTTAAGCCTTTGGGCCTGTTCGGTCTGGGCTCCCCAGCCATGTTGATATCTGTTGGGAAAGATAAAACATGATGAAAATGTAGCAGGGTATAGTTATTACTAATAAAAGCAGAGCAGATGTTACCCACTCTCACCCAGATTATCCTATATCTGGACTACTGCAGGGAGTAAATGTATCAAGCTGCAAGTTTCCGGTGGGTTTGAAAGTGGAGATGTTGCCTATAGCAACCAATCAGATTCTATCTATCATTCTGTAGAATGTAATAAATAAATACATTTCTAGGATCTGATTGGTTGCTATAGGCAACATCTCCACTTTCAAACCCACCGGAAACTTGCAGCTTGATACATTTACCCCCAGATGTTATTTCAAGCTCCCCACTTCTTGTCCATCTCCTCTAACAACTGTTTTGCCTCTTGGTCAACCTACGATATGATTCCATTCAGGGGAAAAGAAAGCTGTCAGGATTGTAGTAGATGTTCTGGATGGGGAATGAACACTTTACAACAAAAATTCAAGTTTTCAGAGGCAAGGCCCTTTGCATTCTTTAAATTAAAACATTTTATTACCTCCCTTCCGTTTGGAAGGGAGGGACATCACTAGAGAGCTGCCATTTTTCAAGGCACTTTGCTAGTGTAGTCCATTAAATAAGAGGATGATATCTACCCTCTACATTATGTGGCTCAAGGCCAAACAAAAACATGAAGCTAACTGGGCGGTCACCACACTGGGATTCTTGGTGCATAATTACAGAAATAATCTCAAAATCCTCAATGCCAACTCAAGTTAAAGAAAACTTGTATAATGTATATTATAGGTGGTATCTGGTGCTTACCAGATTGCATAGAATATACAGATCTACCCTCTTATTGTGCTGGAGGAATGGGCATCATGTTTGCTATTTTCTCTTCTAGAAGTATCCTCTCTTCTAAACAATGTTGTTCAAGCTCCAATCCGTACAGTGAAGGAATCAAGTGGGTGATTTAAGTTGGGACAGGGTGCGGGGATTTTAAAACATTCTGCACCTGTTGACATCCAAGGGATGTTATCACTCAGTAAGCAGAGATATCTGCACCTTTTTTGAAGCCACACTTCCACCAGGAACATCTTGTTTTTAGCTTTGGTGAGCTTGGTTTATTTGCCCAAGTGAATGTTCTTTTGGGACTGTTGGAGCTTTCTTAAATAAATATATTTTTTTATTGTATGTATTTTGACAGGGGAAAGGCAAGCAACATAGGAAAACATTCTGTAATTCAGATTCTCTCAATCACATGCCATCATTTCACTTGCTTCTTCCTCAACTAACATATCTGTTTATTAAATGCAACAAAAGTTACGTATCAATACGTTGGTTTGTCAAAGTGAGACCGGTGTTCTTCCTTAATACTGTATGTTACACTTTCAAGTTATCTTGTGAAGAGCTTCCTACAACCTCATTGACCTCTACAGTATGAATATAAAATCGCCTCACTTTAATTCCTGGTTCCAATGTGCATATAGCTTTCCAAACTCAGCTCTCCTGGAAATGATATCTATGTGTATTTTGCTAACACTGATAGTCTTCTATTTCTCTAGCTTGGCCTATCTTTACTGTGCATACTCAATGACCAGGCACACCCCAGTTGTGTGACGTAGCACCGATTAAGTGTTACAACACGCTATGTATCACTGAAAACAAATCACCACTCACTACTTGCTCAACAGTAAAATGCATAGTTCTTACTTTCATACTTTTAAAACCAACAAGATTAGGGTTACAAATCAAGTTTTAGTTGTTTATTTATCAGTAGAAAGCCCCCCCCATTCGGTGAAAAAGGGACTTTTCACCAGATTCAGGGATTTTACCTAATCATCAACGCCCCTGTGCCAGTAAAGTGTGGGGAAGCCTAGTTTAACTTTTTTTTTTAACAAGGACAGCACTGTTAATAGTACCATCGCCTTTCTCTGATTGGTACCATCATCTCAGGATGGCGTGAGCCGAAAAAATGGGCACAGGTTTAATATGCATGTGGTAGCTGCATGTGTAGACTGACCCTGCAGTGGCTCAGCTGCCCCGGTGATCTTTCTTTTGTTAAACTGCCCAATAGAAGGTTTTCTATCACTGTGAGGAAGTCTTAGGAAATCTTTCCTATTATGGGTCTTAATAAATAGACCCTTTAGACTGTTATGACTGAGAGCGTATTTTATGAACCAAGGGATCCCATATGAGTCCATAATTAGGATCATGCACACAAAAGACCTCATTTAGAGTCGAACGCAAAGTCTGTGTAAGAAGTGTAGGAGTGGGAGTGTGCCGCAGCTTGGCAGGGTATTACGAGTGGCAAGCAACCCCAGTTGCGTCCCACTCGTACTACTCTACCGAGCTGCGAGCAGTTCCTGCAGCTAGCTAACTACTTGCGCCACCTAATTCCTGCCGCACAGTTTTAGCCCTTTATTGACGTGTGTTGCGTCTGCCCCTCACTGCGACTAGGATTTACTTACAGGGTCACGCCTTCACAATTCCGCATTCCTCCCATTGTCTCATAGTGAGTCGCAAGCTGTCGCGAGTGTTAATTGCATCCAAGATGCAGGCGGATATGGTGCTTGCAGCACAAGCGTGGTAGTGTTTTTTTGTCCGATGCGCCTAAAGCGGACTTTGCGTCCGACTCTAAATGAGGTCCAAAGTGTTTTGAAGGCAGGAAAACAGTGTGAGGGAAGCTAGAGAGCAAGGGTTAAAATGAAAGGTGTCATAAATAAGTAGCCATCTTTCACCCATGTGCTTTCCACTTACTAGCATGTATTAAAGCCATGGCGCTGATGGCACCAAGCTGAAAGGTCCTGCACATGATCGTTCATGAATTAGACACTCTTCCAGTGCAGTTAAAGCAGAGTCTTTGATTAACAGTTGCTTTGCACATGACAGTCATTGTGTAAAGATATAAATTCTTTGTCTCCTGTTCTCCTGATCTGTCTCCAACGCTGACCTTGCTGTGGCCTTTCTGATGTATGAGCAGCCGCTTGCTCCAGCCACCATTCTGCAAATCATGGCGTGAAGCTGACAACAGGTTCTGCAGCAGTAATCTGAGCGTAGCTGTGTATGCCAGTCTGGGGAGAACCCACCATATATTATACCAGGCACTGCTAGGCCAGGAGGGCGCGCATTTCATATAGTGGAGAGTTCTACATTGCTTCACAGAGACAGATTTAAAGCATCCTTAGGAGTCTTTCTAAAGAATTACTGCTCTGTCTACAAGACCAGTTCATAGTGTCAATGTCATTTTATCATATTTGCTTGGGAGAGGCAGAGAAGTTATCATCTGCATGACTCCCCTGGCAGCTGTCTGAGAAAGGTTACTATGAACTGCTCATATTAAAAAGAAAATAAACATTTGAGGATACATTTTTATCTAAGGTATGTATGTAATTTTAACAAATATATGTAAATATTTCATAAACTTCTCTGAAATAAAGATTTATGAGAAAGTAAAGGCTCATTCAAAGTTAATCAGCTGCGCAAACGCTTTTTTTGTGACCCAATGAACCTAATTTCAGCCCTATTTTTGTTTATTTAATGATTCATGCAAAGTAATGATTTATAAATGACTGTTCGGAGGTATTCAATAGTTAATGAGTAATAAAGTAAATAATAATGTAATGTTTAAAATACAAAAAAATATACGAAGCAGCTTAAATAAAGATGGAGGAACAAAAAGAGCTGGCATAAAAGTGGGGATCCTAAAGTTCTCTTACAGAGGCTGTGGTTTTTGTAATCTAAATTTCCTAAACTTGGGTTATCTATATTGGTGACCCAATATCTTGTCTGTACCCCCTCTGCTTTTATAGAGGAAAGCAGGAGAGCTGCAGTGTGTTGAGCCCCTTTAGTGCTAAGGACCACTTCTTAGCACTGCAGAGGTTCAGATGTGGAAAAAACTTGCCTAAAATCTCCCCCTCCTGGTTACTGCCGGAGTAGCCAGGGAGGGGGTGGAGCTTGATGATGGCATTGATTCCAGGATGTGAAGATGTCCTCAAGCCCCATACCTCCTATCTACTACACTGCAGACAATTATAAATAGTCAGGGAGTGGGACAGGGTACTAAAAGTGCCCTATCTCCCCAATCCTGGCACCCACAGACTCAGCACTACCCAAGTTTGAAAGAGGGGAGTGCTCTAGGAAATTACATGACCCTTGAGTAGCTATTCTCTTGTGATCATGTGTGAACATCAGAGAAAAACCATTAAACTGCAGAAATCATTAAAAAGTCCAGGGACGGAGAGGATCACATGTGATCACCAGACAATAATACTCTACACTGCAGACCACATTCAGTAGCCCAGGATGTGGGAGGGGTTTTGTAATGTTCATCCTGTCTCCAAGAAACTATATGAACCCCTCTATGTGACAACCAGACAAGAACACCCTACACTACAGAAAGAGTTAATAAGTGAAGAGATGGTAGGGTTCTAATGCTCAGATCTCCCCATCCTGGCTTCAATAACATCAAGGGTACCCTCATTTGGTGCTTTAGGTTGTCTATTTCTAAACATGGGCTACCCATATAATTCCTAAATATTTTATGCATTTCATTCAAGACCGTTCAAAATAGCAAAAGAAAAAAAAAAACCATTTTCTATATTAAGTGTGGATTTTATTATGAAAACATGTGTCTAGAATCTGCTTTTTGCTGTTTTGGAAAGGTGGATTGATGCTTTAGCAGGAACCACAAAGTATTTCTTGTTGGTGTTTAGAAAAAAAGAACTTTGACTTTACTTAAATTTCAATTTAAAAAACAAACACACATTGTGGCAATTTGGGGTTTGTCTTCGTTGATGTAACAATGTGTATAAGCAAACTAATGGTATTTTCTGAAAATTCAAAGTATTCTAAAAAAAAAACCCAAAGTATAATTTGTGTGGGTACTGCATAAATAAATTGGTGCTATTGATGTTGGAACTCCAAAAAGTGCCAAACTAGGCTCAGTATAGGGATGATAAAAGCCTTAGCGGTGAAGGTGTTAAATAATGTTTATTTAACACATAAAGAAATAATAAACACTTGTATATAAGTTGCAGTCCCCCGTGTTTTTTTAGCAATTCTGCGTGATTTTTATTATTATTATTATTATTATTATTATTATTACTATTATTTATAAGGCGCCACAGATTCCGTAGCGCTGGATACAGAAGCAAGTAACAAATAGATGTGGTAGTACACATAAGTAGCACAGATGACTGAGTAACACTATGGGGACTCACACAGAGTGCAGCAAAAGACGTGACAGGACATATGAGGGATAATAGGTAGAGAGGACCCTGCCTGCGAGAGCTTACATTCTAGAGGGAGGGGAGGTGAGATAAGATGGAGATGGCTGATGAAGAAGATGCATAGGATGGTCAGGAGGTGGTAGGATATACAAGCTTGAAAAGGCGAGTTTAGAGTGAGCGTTTGAAGGATTGTAGTCTGGGAGAGAGTTGAGTGAGACGGGGTAGGGAGTTCCAAAGACTGGGGGCAGCACGGCAGACGTCTTGGAGGCGAGCATGGGAGGAGATAATGAGAGGTAAATTAAGGCGTAGGTCAGAGGCAGAGCAGAGTGGCTGGATGGGTATGTACCACGAGACAAGATTTGTTTTGCTGTGACTATTATAAGTGGAGTCAGAGTATGTCAGCGAGCAGTCCATATTATTTGTGGTTCATAAATGACCTTTACTGAGACATTTATATAATTTACAAAAAGTGAGACTTACAGAGTGCAGTAATACAAATATGTATAACTGCCCCTATTCTACACATCTGTGCAAAGGTTCCTGCTCACATTGAGTATGGTCATGGGCCATCTATTCATCCAATGTGTGCAATCATTGTGGTTTGGAAGGTGGTACTACACAATGCACATTCTGCAACCTGTCATCATTAGACACAGCCTACTACCACATGCAAGAAGATTCCTCTTTCATGTTTCATGAACTTAGTATTATTGTTCAGTGATCCTTCACTAAATTACCTGAACAATTGTAAATATGATTTAGAGATAAAATCCTGAGAACATAAAGACGTTCTTTACTAATGTAAAATATAGTGAGTAAGCTTACTCACAGGAGAAAGCTTGCAAATCCATTAGCGTTATCTACATTCCTACCTTAATTAAAACAAAAATATGATCTCATTGTCACCTAACAAGAATAGTAAATACGGAGAATCAATAAAAATAACAAAAAAATGTAAATTTTCATATCTTTATTAAATGGGGAATCAACATTCATTGTTTTTGTTGTAAAAGGTATATGAACCTTTAGTGTAATCAGAATTATTGTGAGGGTAATATGAGTCACATGTTCCATATCAATGAGATAAACAGGTTTAAGGGACCATTCTATGTATAAGAAAACGTGACATATTTTAGTAATCTGCTCTCTATGACACAACGGATTTAAGGGTAAGACTTGCTGACGTTCATGACACTGGATGAGGATATAAAACCGTTGACATAGAATTTGGCCATCTCTTGGTCAGACAGGTAGCATAGAAATGGAGAAAATACAACAAAACTGTTACTTCTCCCTGAGTGGTTGTCTAAAAAAAATAATTCCGTCAAGATGTACATTACTACCATATATCATGCTGAAATCTATGGTAATGGCTAAGGATCTAAATTATAAAGTCAGTGTTGACATATCCTCCATAAGGAAAACACTGAGAAGAGTGTAGGTCAATACCAAGCAGGAAAATACTACTCTCTAAAAACAACATTTTCATCTGTCTTACATTTACCAAAGATAACCTGGATGACTGGAAAAGTTCTCTATGGAAGAATGAGATTAAAGTGCGCAGCATGGTGGCTCAGTGGTTAGCACTTCTGCCTCACAGCACTGGGGTCATGAGTTCAATTCCCGACCATGGCCTTATCTGTGTGGAGTTTGTATGTTCTCCCTGTGTTTGCGTGGGTTTCCTCCGGGTGCTTTGGTTTCCTCCCACACTCCAAAACATACTAGTAGGTTAATTGGCTGCTATCAAAAATTGACCCTAGTCGCTCTCTCTCTCTCTCTCTCTCTCTCTCCCCCTCTCTCGGTCTATGTGTGTTATGTTAGGGAATTTAGACTGTAAGGGAATTTAGACTAGGGCAGGGACTGATGTGAATGAGTTCTCTGTACAGAATCAGACAAAACAAATCAAGGCATTAAAACAATTTTTTTTTTATTGTTCTATTATTTAAGCTAGTGTGGCTTTATCTGTTTATAATGGCAGTGGGGTACTTAGAATGTACTGTGCTTCTTATATAAATAAATGAAAATGTCAGAATGTGGGTCATGGCGTATGACAGCAATCCAAAATGCAGCACATGTCAATCTACCACAGAGAGAACTCTAAGTCCTGACGTTAATCCAACTGAAATGTTGTGGTATGACTTGAAGTGAGCAGTTTATGTAGTGCAGGCAAATAATATCAGTGATCTGAAACAATTCTGTAAGGAGGTCACAAAATGCTCCCAACTGATGTGAGTGATTGATCTATGGGTACAAAAAATGTTTGGTTGACGTCAATGCTGTAAAAGTTGCTTCCAGTTACTCAATGTAAAGGTTCATTTACTTTTTGAAGCAAACATAGGGAACGTTAGTTGTAATGTGTCCAATAAGGACACATTACATTTTGGGGATGCTCAGCTCCCCGGTGATACTAGCTGGTAGCAGTAAGAGGACTATAGCGCTTTGCCAGTCTGGTGGCCGCTGTGCATGGGCATTGCCAGTTCACACAACCATAGTGGAACCCTGAGTTGGGCTTCCACTACCACTTTCTATTAAAAAGTAATAGAATGCTAATAAAAAAAATACAAACAAAATAATAATAAAACACATTTTAAAATAATTTCAAAATATAAAATAATAAAATAAAAAAGCATTTTTTTTGTTCTTCCAGAGGCTGCCGCAGGTAGCTGGAGGATTCATAGGAAGAAATATGATGTTATTTACCACTGGTACCCTCAGCTACCTCCATTCTGAGATGGCGCTTGCAATAAGAGGATTGCGGTGATACATGTACCGCCATGATCCTTCTTATATAGGCTTCAGATTTATATTTGGGAGAAGCATGTGTTGATCTATTGGAAGAAGTCCTAATTCTAGAGAAAACATCCGTTTTGATAAATAAGCCCCATAGACATTTGTGGTGTGTTGTTATGACCTAGATAAAGATCAGAGCACATTTCAGTTCAAATTAATGTGTGATTAAAAAAAGGCAATGCAGACAGACATTATCTCACCACTGTAAATAAAATATATTGGCAATTTAAAAATCTTTTTTTTTTTTGTCCCGTCTTGGAAGCATCAGCAGACATAAAAAAGAACTGATTGATGCCTGGGAAAAAAAACATTACGATGTTGGAGTTTTGGTCATGGTTAGATAAGACTGTGTGCACATTAAAGCAAGACATGATCACTACTGAAAGATCAGTTAGCACAAAACATGGCTAGAAAGGTTGGCAAAGTTCTATCTTCAAAGACATGTTAGTGGCACCGATAAATCTTCTAGGTGTGAAATCCTTTCAGCGTAAAGAAGAAAATCTATGTTCACATCCACTTATTTCATATTTACAAAGTGACCTTCCCTGTTCACACTTGAGCGTCACTTTTCTTTGTTGGACAGTTTGGCTAGAGGTGCACTGAGGGACATTTGGGAAAGCACATTGCAAAATAAACATTTTAGAGTAACGGTGCTCAGTAGAGAGCTATAACTATAAAGCTTGGAGCAGAGGAAAATTTTCTTTTACTGCTTCCTTTGCATTGCGGTTGTCACAAAACTAGGAGTGCGTAGCTTACTGGGTTCAGCACAACTCACCAATGAGGCGCGGAGTCTAACGTGTCCCAGGTCTTCGCCAGGGACCCCCGCAAGGGAGTTTGGACTTCGCTGCGAGAGACACGCAGGTCGCGGTCCTCAGAGGGAGCACCCAGTGAAGCGTGCAAGATGGAAGAGGAGTCAGGTGGTCAAACAAGCCGGGTCAAGTACCAGGAACATGGAGGATGGAGAGTAGTCAAATGTAGCTGGGTCGATACACGTGGAATCCAGAAACAGAGGTAGTCAGGAACGTAGCCAGGTCAATACACGTGGAATCCAGAAACAGAGGTAGTCAGGTACGTAGCCGGGTCAGAACACAGGAATCCAGAACAGGGGTAGTCAGGAACGTAGCCGGGTCAGAACACAGGAATCCAGAACAGGGGTAGTCAGGAACGTAGCCGGGTCAATACACAGAGAAGCACAAGAAATAAACTAGTAGCGCTGGAGCTCAGGAGACCTAATACTCTGGCACTCATTAGGTGCCAGAGTCTGAAATTTATAGGAGAAGGGGGGCAGGAATACCTACGGCGAAGGGTGACGCTGAACACCACCGCCGGATACTGTGGATCGCGTCCCGTTGCCGGGACCCGGAAGTGATGTCTTGTTGCCTAGCAACCGGGCGTCTATGGGCAGAGACAGGCGTCCGTCCCTGTGCGGAGGACGCGGCACAGGGACGGCGCCTGACAGCGGTGAGAAAGGGGATGGGTTTACCCAGAAAAGAGGTGGGGCTAATCTGCATAAACTCCCTGAGAGGTGTTTACAAAAAAAGAAGTGTAGTGACTGCAACATAAAAGTTTGCTAATAAACTAATTTGCACTTCGTAAGGTTACATCTGGAGTAAGGCATACATATGGGGTAGCACGGTGGCTTAGTGGTTAGCATTTCTGCCTCTCAGCACTGGGGTCATGTGTTAGATTCCCAACCATGGACTTATCTGTGTGGAGTTTGTATGTTCTCCCCGTGTTTGCGTGGGATTCCTCCGGGTGCTGCGATTTCCTCCCACACTCCAAAAATCAAATCATACTGGTAGGTTAATTGGCTGCTATCAAATTGACCCTAGTCTGTGTTACTGTGTGTGTGTTTGTGTGTGTGTATGTATTAGGGAATTTAGACTGTAAGCTTCATTGGGCAGGGACTGATGTGAGTGAGTTCTCTGTACAGCACTGCGGAATTAGTGGCGCTATATAAATAAATGATGATGATGATGATATGGTGCTATTTAAGGGACAGTTTTTATAAGTGTAGGATAATCATTGTTTATTTATAGAGCACCATAGATTCTGTAGAGCTGGAAAATCATCTTACAGATATAACATACATCTAACATATATGACATAACTGAATATAATAAACATAATAACCGATACATGAATACAGTTAAGCATAATAATACATACATGAATAGTCATGTGCCAACAATTACAACTAGAACAGATACCAGTATGAATTCCAGACAAACAGCTTAACACATGACATCAAGGTTGCACGAGGTGGACAGGCATGAGACATGGGAATTCAATTAGCTGCGAGGTGCTGCGATGTGTATCTGGAACGGTCCGTGGAGACACGTCGCCTCAATGTTTTTTCTCAAATCTCCACTTGTTTTCCCTCGCGAGAAGAAAAGTAGCAGAGATTTGTTACCGTATTGCCGGCAATGTGCACCACTGAAGATTGATGTGATGTTATTTTGACCACTAGTTTTCTGCACTACTGTTTATGCACAGTATATCTGTGTGACTCTTATAATTGTTACTCATAGTAAATATATGATACAAGACTCGCGTATGTATATTGAAATTGCAATTTTTGAACTGGCTGCACTTTGAAAACCTTCCATTTCTTAGATCAGGGATGTGCCTAATCCCGATGTTCGATTTGGCATGTGACATCATAGTAAAATAAGGTTTATAATTGTAGCACAATTTAAGCTAGCTGAATGTGCATTTTGATTTCCATACAATTTTAGTCTATAAACTGCAGGATTAATTATTGCAAGAGCTAAAATTAAAGATTTAAATTTAATACGAAAATTTAAGTAAGGATTTGGTTTTGATCAAATAGGATTCTTCAGCATAACTCATAACTGTCCCGGTTTAGGTGGGACTGTACCACCGTCTCACAAATCAGGAATTTGTTCCTGATCTGATAGCAGTCAGGAAATGAGCCCTACGCATCTGCTGTTGGTGCACGTGGCACTGAAAGGGGCATTTTATAACTATTCATTTTGGAAAATAGCATTAACAAACAGACAAGAATCAGCAATTAGTACATTACCAAAGAACAACAACATATTGTCTCAGAACAAACAAGTAAGCAAACATTGGTTGTGCCAAGTACTCAAGATACTGCAACATTTTCTAAGAATATGAGGTGGAGAAAGAGGAGGGGGAGCACTGGTTGACAAAATTAAAATACAGAACAAAAGACTACCCAAAGACTCAGGGAGAAGGAACAACGTCCAACATCAGGTCACCTATGACTCGCGCACCATTAAGGACCTCATAAGGTTCACTGTAGCAGAAAGGATCTAGTATAGGAGTAAAGGGATTACAAGTAGAGCCAAGGGGGCCAAATCTGGTGTCCTTTATTGTCCTTGATGTGTTCCTTCTGGGCAATAAACCAAATATAGGACCGTAGGGCCGCCATAGTAGGGGGTTCAGCTTGCTTCCATAATTTAGCTACTAGACATCGTGCTGCAGCAAGGATGTGGGAAGCTTATTTTGAGGACTGCCTATCATTATCAATCAAAGGATAGCAAAGAAGAAAGGACCATGGGTCTTTCAGAACGGGACACGGGAGGAGAGAGTAGAGGAGGGCCCTAACACGGTCCCAGAAGGAGGATATTTTAGGACAGATCCACCAAATATGTAAAGAAGATCCCATCTGGCCACAGCCCCGCCAACATAGTGGAGAACTAGAGGGAAACGTTTTAGTAATTTTGTTGGGGGTGTAGTACCACCGATAGAGTATTTTATATGCGTTCTCCTTGACCAAGGTGGAAATATAGCTGGTGGCAACCTGATCCCTTATGATCTCTCTCCTCCGGGGGGGGGGGGTGGCTCAGATCCCTCTCCCACTCTCTCTCATGCCTACCACCGGGAGGAAAAAGTACATAGAGAATTAGGGTGTAGATATAGGAAATCGTGCCTCTACGCAAAGACGAAGAAAGACATAGGGTTTCAAATGGGGAAACATGGGTGGGGGAGGGAGCCAACAAAGTGAAGTAACTTAAAATACTCATAAAATTTAGGATGGAGTTTTTGATACTTAGAATGCAAATCATCCCAAGAGATGAAGTTACCTTGGTATACTAGATCTCCAACAAACCGAACACCCGTGGTTGCCCAGGGTCTATGGAAAACTGGGGAGAGCCCAGGAGGGAAGGCAGGATTACCCCAAAGAGACAGAACAGGAGGGGAAGAAATTGGGATATTGAGATGGGGATGGCAGGCCTCCCTCCCAAATCAAAGCTGAGAATAGCAAGGTGGGTCATAGACAGACAAGGGGCGATCTAGCTTGTTTTGAGAGACCCCATACACAAGAAAGAATCAGAAATTTAAGATAGGCAGATTCAATATCAACCCACGACAGTGTCACTGGGGGGCAAAGAGGCTATAATCTGACTCAAGTGAGCTGCCCAATAGTAGATTTTCAAATCCGGGAAGCCCCTACCATCTGAAAGGGGAATTTTAAGGGAAGGAAAGATGGTAAGGGTTGGTTCAGGACTTCACATGTGCTAGGACTGTCCCCACAGGAATGTAGCTCATTCCTATGTAATGTAGCAATGCCTGCATGTAGCATGACAAGCACGTAAACACTGTCCCAAATGAAAAAACTTCAAGGGGCCAATTCAATGATCCGCAAGGTCTATATGGACTATGGGAGGTATTCAATTGGTCGCGTTACTGTTAAAAGTATCACGGCCTGCGCATTATTACCGTTATTACGGTAATAATGTGTGTAATTACGGTTATTACGGTAGTTCTAACGCCGGCTTTTTGCTCGCAGCTCCCTGAGCTGTAATAACGGTATTAGTTTTAGCGCGGCAGTACTTCGAGGGGAATTGAATTCCCCCTATATGTCTTAGCGGGGTGTTTATGGGTTAAAATCTTTTGTTATTTTGGCCAAGAAGATATTTGTACTGTGATTGCTGTTATTTTCCTCAGAAACGCCTTGAGCAAGGTTCCTGTGGACCCTGTCAACTGCTAGAATCTGCCCCAATAAATTGGGTGTTATGCTTTACTTATATACGAAATCATTGTTTTATGAAAAATTAACCCTGTAACCAGGTCATTACCACTAAATCCATCCAACAGGACACATTTGTTAGGTTCAATATTTCCAGCCTAGGCTAGTCTGACAGAGCTACAGCAAGTGAAAAACATACACCTCCTAACAGACATATACATGCATGTTTCTGCAGTTCTGCAGGAGCCACTTGTGCGTAAACACGACTTTACTGTACTTGGCCTATGATGCAATGACTCTTTCCTTCCCGGCCCCACTTCTCCAGACACAGAAAGGCATCAGTGCCAGAATCATGTAAGTCTACATAGGCGCATATGTGTGTGGAAACTTTCTGGACATGTGCAGAGCGATTTCACACAAGATACACTACGCAAACTGGCGTACTTCTCACTCTGCATTAGCCCCTATGTGTTATTAATAGCATGAGACAAACTGAGTGTTCTATAAGTAATCGATTGGACCAGCTGCAAAATCTAAAAGTGACACCTGTAGGTCTTCCATCCTTTTAAAATGAATATCCTGGACACCCACGTGATCTACAGTTAGCCAGTCCACAAAATAACTTCCATGTTTTCTTTTACTTCATAAATAGGGTAAAACAATTATGGAAACCTATTCCCATTTTACCCTGGTAATTTGGGGGCATCAGGAGTTGAAATTATGGGGAAAGTGTGTGTTAAACAATTTGGGTAGAGAAAGGGAACTGTCCTTGAAAAATTGGGATACAAAGGAGCCCTAAGGGTTATGTGATTTGTCTCCTTTGATGATTATCTCACAATAACCCAGCTGAAAATCACACATCTATATCAAGCTTTTATTTGTCACAGGTTTAATCTGACTTGTCTTACAGTAACTAATTTTATTTATTTTATTTATTTATAAGACACCACAGATTGAGTAGCACTGGATACAGAAGCAAGTAACAAATAGTAGAGGTAATACACATAAGTAGCACAGATGAGTGTGAGTAATGCAATGGGGACTTGCACAGAGTACAGCAAAAGACATAGCAGGACGTTCAACAGTAGACGGACATGAAACAATAGGTAGAGAGGACCCTGCTCATGAGAGCTTACATTCTAGATGGAGGTGTGATGAGAGACCGAAGGACCAACTGGGATAAAATTGTGATGGCAGGCGAAGGAATAGGAGGTGATGGATAAGATGGTTAGGAGGTGGAAGGATAGATGAGCTTGAATAGGTGAGAGTTGAAGGATTGTGGGTTGGGGGAAAGTCGAGTGAAGTGGGGTAAAGAGTTACAAAGATTGGGAGCAGCACGGCAGAAGTCTTGAAGGCGAGCACGAAGCCCAATTTAAACGAAGGTAAAAAAAATAAAAATACTGATCCAGAGTTTCAGTAATCCAATGGGTTATGTTGTTATATCTATATTACGTAGGTCCTAGCGTGTTGTAAGTTACTGAAGGTGTGAACAAAATTATGCTTAAGACACTCAGACAAATCAAGTAGCCAGCTTGAACTTTTTAAAGCCAAGGAAGTGGTGCATCCATTGAGTTCTAAAGAATTTACCCCAGAAATGTGTCAGGAGAATACTAGTAGGCACTATGACTACCGTTGCAAGAATAATGTAAAGAATATTGGTGATTAGAGTAACTTCCTCGCTTATAGAAGTGCTACATGTTGCTTGTGTCTGTAAGATGAAGACCAAACCCTACAGTGGATAATAGCACTGGTCTCTGCCAGTGCCAGTCAATAGGTTCAGAAGATGGAACTTTCAAGCAACAAGAATATCTTGACTTAAAGATAACAAAATATAACAAAGGCAATGATGGCTCCTCTTGTTGGAGCAGTTATTTACTTACCCAGTGTTTGCCCAGCCAATACTCGTCCGTTCTCCCCAAGGACAGCACCTCGTGCATGTCTCTCGTTCAGATACTGTACAAAAGCATATCCTTTGTGCACTGAGCAGCCAACAACACGACCATATTTGGAGAAGATGGACTCCACATCGCTCTTTTTCACCACTGCTGTGTTTAGGTTGCCAATGAAGACTCGGGAATTCAAAGACTTGGGATCATTTTTGTTGGTGATATTACTGGTAGAGGCTTTCAGGGACATCTTCTCCCCTGGTGCTGAAAATACAGAAAGGAGGGATTAAAGTGTGAGCTTACACAGGAGAGGTGGTTAAAGAGGTTCACTAACTTCAAATGACTGATTTATTGGCTTGTACATGCTGTCTTGTTGCTTTTATTAATTGATTTATCTTTATGGCTTCGTAGTGTGTTTTTCTGTCATATATTTATATCATTAGGCAAAGTTGCTTTTTTTCTTCGCCCTTACATCTCTGCTGTGTCCTCTGTATTGGATATATTTGTATCTAGTAAGCAGATTTGTGACATATCCCAGTGCAACAAAACCATCTGTGCATAATTATTATTATTATCTGTACAGTAGGGAAAACAGGACATATATAAAACAGGGACATACAAGGTAGAAGAATAAATGCAGACATGAAAACAAAGGCTATGGAGGACCCTGCTCATTAGAGCTTAAATTCTAAGTGGAAGTGGGCACAGCTGAAACAAGAGGAGTTATCCTGGCTCAGAGTGAAGATTCAGACAGATGTGATGGTGCACTAGTGTGTGTAGTATCAATGGAGATATGCTATAAAGACACAGTTGAGAACCAGAGAAGGATTCTTGTAGGAAATTGCAATAATTTGCAAGAAGGCATATATAAGTTAATCAAGTAAAAGAAAGCTACAATACAGGAATAAAGGGTAAAGCGGCCATTTTGCCTTCGAAGTAAGACATATCTAGTAGCTTTTAGAACAATGGTGCTTTAATGTGTCTTCACCAGCAGTGAATATTGTTCGGATCTCCTGATCTCCTTGCTTCTTTGAGTAGATCCACCATAAAGCATGCAGTATTGGTGGGGTAACAGGAGATGTTGGAGAACCAGTGTTTGAGGGCAGAGCCATGTGTTCTAAGGAGCTGAGGTGAGATGGGGAGCACAGTTCAGATTCCGCTGTCATAATGCCACATTCACGCTTTTTCAGCATGAATCGCTCTTATGTTTTTGCTAGGAGACAAAAACATAAGAGATGTATTCGAAAAAGCTTGTATTTATCAATCAGGCAGTGCTCACTTAAAAGAGCGATAAACCAAAATGGCAATTATTCTTATGTAAAGTAGCTATCCATAACATTTCAAAACAAAACTTTGTGCCCATTATACACACACACACATATATATATATATATATATATATATATATATATACATACACACACTGTAACAGTATATATTTTACTACTAATAGTAGTTCTTTTATAGAAAGCAACTTGTATATTATGTTCACTGACCCTTTAAAAGAACAATCCCTACATGTATATTTTTATTAAAAATTGTTAAATAGTACCATGTAAGTTTGGCCTCTTTATCTATTTCACGAACCTTAAAAACAAAATTTAGAAGCAGGAAATATGACACCAAGGCATTTACTTCAACTCACACACGAGTCACCATCCTATTACAGCCTGATACTCTCTTGTCAGTTGATAATTGCTGATGGCAAGAAAAATTAATCATTGGAAGTAAGAGCTGCTGATTTGACATAGAAAATACTGCTGGCAGGTTTTTTTGGTTTGTGGTGGTTAATTCTTATGCGATCAATTGCTGTTTTTTCGAAGTGATTCTTTGGATTGTCGGAGACACTTCAGAATAAGCAGGAAACCTCCTGTACCATCAAGAGAGCAAGTAATTCTCCCACAAAAGCTTTTACTTGCCTGCAAGATTACTGGGGTCTTGCTTTGATGTGTTCAATCCACACCCACCTTAGTGAACACTGAGGGCCTGATTCAGGGTGGAATGCAAGTATAAGCATGACTTGCCATTCAAAAAGTTGCGCACACGTGTATTAGTATGCCGTAATCAGAGTTGAAGATGCGTCCAGGCTTGAATGAGTAGCAGATGCTTCCTTTTATTTTATAAATTAAGAATGCAATTTTCATATTTGAATAACCTAGATAATACAGTAGGAATAACTTCTCGACATGAGTACAAAAACACCCCCCTAAAATTTGTATGTTTGCTACAACATGTTCATCATGACCGAGCAACTACTAATGTCTCACCAAATCATTTGCTAACCTATGATTACAAGTGGTTGGCTAGTTCGGGTAGTCATCGCCATCATCATCTGCTACTTACTCCTGGCCACCCGCAATTAAAGACTTATGTGTAACTACATTTCCGTCGGTAGGGTAATGCTCGAGCATGACCTTACTGTACAGTGCCTACATTACAAGACCCCTTCCCTCCCCTTTGAAGCCTCCTCAGGCGTAAGGGGAATAAATGCCAAACATTTGCAGGTCTGAATAGCCACAGTTGTGTACGTACACTTTCTGAGCATGCATAGTGCACAAATGGATGTACATCTCACTCTGAATCAGGCCTTGAGTGAGCAGGGGTGGGATAAAGATTTTTCTGCAATTGCCTTTCAGATTTGACGGCAAGAATGGTGTCACTCACCACTTAATTTATTCATATCTGCCCCCAGAACTCCTGGAGGACAGGTCTGAATTAATGTAATGTAATTTAATTGCTGGACTAAAAATCATCCATGTAGCCCGAAATGGGACACAGAAGGTGTGCTCTGATTTGTATCTATATTTATCTCCTGAAATTGGTCATTTTTAGGCAGTGTTTTTAATTGGCTCGTGGGACTTGTCCAGCCCAGCAGTATCTGTGCATGTGCAGTGATGCAGGATAATTCAGTCTTCAAAAACATCTTACTAATTGTCTTGTAAAAGCCGGAAGAGTACGACATGTTTATTTCAATTTACAGTTATTACTTTAGAAACAATGTAAGCCCCCATGCATGTACCACGCAGGATACTAGAAGTGACATCTTTTAGAGGTCCACATTTGTTACAGTGATGGATTAATATAGAAGAGCATTCAGGGTATGTATCAATGTGTAAAGATTGGAGAAGAGTTCTAGAAACATTTCTATAAGGTCATTTACATTTTGTAAACCATCCTATATATTATGTCTCCATAATATAGCATAGTGTATACAGCATATAGCAATTGTAATGCGCTACGGAATTTGCTGGCGCTATATAAATAAATGTTGATGACGATGATGACAGTGTAGACATGAAGGCAAACAATCTCACAAACTGACTTATCAGAAAGAGAGATGTAGTCTCTCTAATACAGGAAAATAAACCAATAGAAATATTCCCAATTACATTCCCTAACCCATACTATAGGGACATATTTAACTAAACTTGTCAAAGCAGCCCCTACCTAGGCAAATTATTATTTGTCCTCAGTATTTGTCGCCTAAACACAATAAATGCAGCCAATCCCTGGGCTCGATGCCTCAGTTATGTTACTACTTCCTAGTGAATTGATTAGCTGAATATTTGCCCAGCCCACAAAAAATGACTGGTTCAATAAGTTTAGGTAATGGGCACAATTTTAGGCTAGAGTGTTCAGGATGTTCAGGAGGTTTCCAGCACAGTATATAATGTGGAACAGATCATATGACTAATAGGGCCAAACGTCACCTGGCACCTGGGACAAAAATCAGATGGGAAGGGGCCACAATGAAATGATGGCAAATTACATTATGTGAATTGAGTCATCTTGTTAGTGAATAGGGGATCTGTTGGCACATTTTATCCCTGCTAATCTAATGCCAACTTTTTTGTCAAGGACTCTATGACCAAGCGAGATAAAGACATACTTAAAAGTATTAAGTAACACATTTAGGCCTTATACCCACTAGTGTGTATTTTACACTAAAATCTCAACTGCAAACTCCAGTGGAACTGCATCTCAAATGCATATGTGTGTTTACATGAGGTAGTTAATTGAGTTTAAACTCAAGTTCAGGAGTTTATTTGATGTTGCCTACTTCCCAATACATTTACTTGCTGTAATTACAAGTAAATGGGATAGGCAGCATTTGGGAAAACACAGTGTTACGGCAACCTCCCGAATGTAAATGACGCAGCAAGAAATCCAGGGATATTGTATTTCTTTATCAGAACCATTTTAATGCATTTTACTAGTGTTGAAAACATTCGTACAATATGTTTCAGAGTGTTGGTTCCACCACACCAGGGGGTAAATGTATCAAGCTGAGAGTTTTCCAGCGGGTTTGAAAAGTGGAGATGTTGCCTACAGCAACCAATCAGATTCTAGCTGTCATTTTGTAGAATTTGCTAAATAAATGATAGCTAGAATCTGATTGGTTGCTTAAACCTGATGGAAAACTCTCAGCTTGATACATTTACCCCCAGGTATTGTATCTATACATCCCCTATGTTTGTCCATGTGGACCTTAATCCTCAGTTTATGTCCTGAGAGGTGCACCCACACACAATAAAACATACAGTCGCCAAAAAGAGAGAAAAAATTGTGTAAATTGGGGCACTCTGGGATGTTATTAGATGAATAAAAATTTAATCTTTATTGATACTATTTACAATATAAATATATCCTGATCAATAAGAACTAGTGAAAATAACATAAAATCATTGTGAAATCGTGATATGACAATAATAATGTGGGAATTGTAGTGGATTTAGAAATTGCAGATTAACTGCAACATTCAATTAATCTATAAAGACATTTATATTTGTGTATCATATAATTTCTCATTTAATGGTTTATTTTCGATAATTGTTCAGCTGTTAAAGAGACAGTCTGATCTCTAGGGTCAAATCTGATCAGTATATCTTTCTTTAATAGCTTTTACTTGTCTCTTTAACAGCTGAACAATTATTAAATTAAAGGAGAAAATATATGATACACAAATATAAGTGTCTCTATAGATTGCAGTTAATCTGCAATTTCTAAATCCACTATAAATTCACAAATTATTATTTTCACATCACAATTTCACAATGATTTTATGTTATTTTCGCTAGTACTTAGTGATCAGGATATATTTATATCACACTTGCCTACTTTCAGGCAGTGCAGTCCGGGAGAGGGGCGTAACTAGAGGGTGGGGTGCGGTAAATCGCACCATATTGGCCCCCCTACGACAGAAATGATGTTTTGCCGCAGGGGGGCGGAACCAAAATGACGCGATTCACCAGGAATTGCGGGATGCGGGAAACTTGCCTGCTCTCCCGAGAGACCGACCTGGATTTCGGAAGTCCCCCGGACATTCCGGGAGAGTTGGCAAGTATGATTTATATTTCAAATAATATCAATAAAGATTTCAGTTTTATTCACCTAACAACATCCCAGAGTGCCCCAATTTACACACTTGTTTCTTTCTCTTTTGGAAACATTAGTACAAAGCACAAAGTAGTACATACATAAATTGTCTATACAACTATACTGTATACATAAATAGCAAACTAATGATTTTGAGAAACAGTAGGCACCTTTCCTTACATTTCTCTTCCATCCTTCCCTTTTCTCAAGATGATGTTATGACTTTACATTTTTACATTGGAATAATATAAATGTGTCAGTAAAATAAAAATACAGTATATTTTGATTAAACGGTCAGTAAAAGAAGTTCCTCAAAAGACGATGTAGACCCAGGACCAAACTAATGACTTTGAGTCAACATAGGTTTGTTAAAGCCCGTTTGTTACCTCTGGTGTGCCTCCCTTTTCTGTGGCTGCTGTTAATAACATGCTCCTCTTTTGATAAATTGATATAAAATAACAATGTACAAATAATAATGATATCATGATATGAGCAGAACACGTTTCAGTAGGGGGCAATGAAACATAATGTAATTAGACTAGCTAAATGCAGTATCGAGCTGAACAAAAGTAAAGAAGCCATCAGATAATATAACATTTCCAGACCTTTAATGTGATATAAGGTAAAAGAAAGCGATGACAGGGACAGTTAGCAGCTTAGGGAGCACGGGAATGGCCCACGGTTGGTATAACAGGGACCGCTTGAAGAGTGAGAGGAGAATCAAAGAGCCAGACCCCATTGGCTCTCTACACTTGATTTTATCAATGCATTTCAAATAAGAGTGCGGTTTACATTCTTAAAAACAAAAAGCAGTAGTTAATGAATGGCCACAAATGCACTATATTTATAAATATTAGTAGCAGTAGTAGCAGAGCATTTTGTATAGGGCTGAAGGGCCTGCTAGGTAATACGTGCCAGGCTTAGGGGCCTATTTACCAGGGTGGTAGGATGGTGATAGAAGCGGCACTGCAACCGAAAAAAAATGCTTTATTATTGAAATAAAGCATTATCTCATTAATTAAATATATTATTTTTTTATACATGTTTTTGACTGTTTTTAAACACTTTTAAATTATTTACAATATTTATTATATTACAAATTATATATTTTTCATATTATTTATATACAAATTATATTAAATTACAAAATTTATAATAATAAAGCAGAGCTTTCAGCCCAAATCCGAGCTTTCATTTCTACTGTGCATGCAGAAAATGGCAAGCTAGTGCCCACGTGCACATAGGCTCCCACACTGGCCTGGCAAAGCGGCAAGATAAGGCAGAATATAGAAAATCTGCCCTATCGCTGGGCTTTCATAAACAGAGCCCTAATTGAGCCCTTGTAGATACACAGCAGACATAGACCCTCTGTGATTGCATATCTTTAAAACTTTAAGAAAGGCATTACCTTTGCGTCATTTCGCCTTCCCCCCCCTCATATTTGTATGTAACTGTGCAGATTGCATTTTATTAAAAATGGCTGCACACTTCACTTATTTCAAGTACATACCTCAATAATAATGTAAGACACATGTATCCATATTTATTGATGTTACAAATCAAATTTACTTGATTTCTGACAGACATGTGTTCCTTATAAAAATTCCCAAATAGTTTAATTTTGTAATGCACCTGTACTATTAAATAATGCAATATATATAAAATATATGTATATTCCCTTTCTTTTTTAGACTTCTTACCGATCACACTTAAATTGGAACAAATAACATTGTGACACGCAGATGTACAGTGTTTGGGAACCGGTTATATAGGAGGATGTGAGAATGTGATATTGCAGTTAATCTAGTACAGATATAAGACTTTGTACATCACAGGCTACTTTGTTACAGCAATAAAAGTGTGTGCAAGGTCTAAACAAGAGGTTTTGTGCAGAGTACTTCTTAGTTTTTTTAATCTCTGGACACTTTAAGGTATATATCATACTTGCCAACTCTCCCGAAATGTCCGGGAGACTCCAGCATTTTGCGAGAGTCTCCCGGACTCCCGGGCGAGTGTGGCAATCTCCCTGATCGGCAAAATTCGGTTTAAACACCGCGATTCACCCGTAATCGAGGCGTTTAGCCCCGCCCCCGCTGTAAAATGACGCGATTTGCGTCATCACGTCAAGGGGCGAGGCCAAAATGACGCGATCTCGGCGTCCCGCCCCATGTAAGCCCACGTCCCAGCCGGCATCTCCCGGAAGCCAGAAAACAAATGTTGACAAGTATGGTATATACATATATATATATATATATATATATATATATATATATATATATACCTTAAAGTGCATACATATATATATATATATATATATATATATATATATATATCTATGTGTATCTTTTAAAAAAAACTAAAGTGGAGGTGTTGCCCACAGCAACAAGTCAGATTGTTCATTTCTATAGTGCATTCTAGAAAATGATAGCTACAATCTGATTGGTTGCTATGGCCAACACCTCCACGTTTGCTTTTCAGCAGGTTTGATAAATCTACCTTTTTATCCATTATCAGAAGCTCAGAGGTTGCTTCAAATTGTCATCCATTACCCTTACATTATTCTGCTCAGTTCTTTTCTGAAGATAATGGGGGATATTTACAAAACCTGCTGCAAATAAAAAAATGGGTGTTGCCCATAGCAATGATTATGTTTGTTCTCTTTTGTTGGCAAGTTTTAGAAACTAAAGCCAGCTTCAACCTGATTGTTCAATTGGTGATCTGGGGGATCTGAGGGTTCATCGGAAAGAACCTTAGTTTCCCCACATACAAGACTGCTTGGGCCATCTATGAAAAGGGAGAATATCAAACCTATTTTACGTGTCCACAAATAAACAGGTGCATGTTCCCATAGAGCAAAATACTGTTTTCTTTTACCATAATTTATGTATACTAAATAACCCCTAAATGTTAGGACACTAGAGCTACTTACATTTAAAGTGATAAATATTTAACATTTCTCTTTTTAAGTACTTTGGTTTATATATATGTATGCGTGTTGTAACATAGTAGTAGCCTAGTTGCCCCTATATCATCATCATTTATTTAATTATATAGCGCCACTAATTCCGCAGCGCTGTACAGAGAACTCACTCACATCAGTCCCTGCCCCATTGGAGCTTACAGTCTAAATTCCCTAACATACACACACAGACAGAGACAGAGAGATACTAAGGACAATTTAATAGCAGCTAATTAACCTACCAGTATTTTTTTGGGAATGTGGGAGGAAACCGGAGCACCCGGAGGAAACCCGCGCAAACACAGGGGAGAACGTACAAACTCCACACAGATAAGGCCTTGGTTGGAAATCGAACTCATGACCCCAGTGCTGTGAGGCAGAAGTGCTAACCACTAAGCCACTGTGCTGCCCACAATATGGAGTAAGGAAAGTTGTAATTACCATTAGCGTACTGAATATTGGGGGCTCGTTCGCACATATGCACTGGGAACATGAGTAAATGCATGAAAAGAAGTACACATTTTATATGCATTTTAATGCGCTTTTAATGAATTGCGCTTTTACAGCTGACATCTTTTGTACTCATAGCTCATGAAAAATAGGTTGTGTCTTGATGTAAAATCCTTTGAATGTGGCATTAAAATTTTAGAACGCAGTAATGGGAATGAGCCCATAAGAAACCACTCATCTCATTTTTAATTCAGTCTTCATGTGTTAGTGGGATAAGCATATTAACAGCGGATAGGTGTGAACGAGGCCTGAAGTCTCAAGTCATCAGTTCCCTGGAGTTTTAACCCATTTCTGAAGATCTTTTGTCCTGCTAAATGAAATATCCTATTTTGCTTATCAAGCATTTAATAATAATGCCCTTTGTTGTGTGCAAAATGTAATCAATGCATTTTCTAATTACAGTTCCATTAAAATAGACTCATAGACCACAAATACACTTTTATATTTTCAAGAGACCCTTTTTGCGAGTAATTTGTGTATATAATTACAAAACATTTTTCATTTGTCCACATGGTGAGATAGATTTGTCCTTTTAATTTGAAACATATCACAAAAAATAAATAAATCTTATACTAAATTTATTTTAAAGATGTATCTGTTTATACTATTATATGACACACACACTATATGGACAAACGTATTTTGCCACACCTGTTAATTATTGAATTGAGGTGTTTCAATCAGACCCGTTGTCAGAGTAGCATAACATCCAGCACCTAGCCATGCAGTCTCCAATTGCAAACATTTGTGATCCAAAATGGGTCGTTCTGAAGAGCTCTGTGACTTCCAGCGTGGTACTGTGTAGGATGCCATCTTTGCAATAAGACCTTTCGTGGAATTTCATCACTGCTGGATATTCCACGATCAACTGTAAGTGATATTATTAGAAAGTGGAAGCATTTAGGAACAACAGCAACTCAGTTATATTTATAACTGCGGGCTTTCCCATGCTCTGAGGTCAGGGTGTTGGAAATCCCCTCGGTTATAAACATATTTGGGGGGTGAGGAGCGGGTAAAGTGCGATTAATATACTCATAATGGAAAAGTACAGTGCATATGCTTCTTAAGTGCAGTCAATTATGAGAGTTTGAAATAGACTATTGCAATGACAGAGAACATTCTAATATGTTCTGCTATGAAAAGAGTGAGGGAATGGGAGTAAGGTGGACAAGTCGGGCCTCAAGTGACCCAGTTTCCAGACAGAAGCCTTCAAATGGGTAATGACCATAACTTAGGGGAGGGCCATGCTATTCCAGCCAAGACACCAGATTCTCCACCACTTAACTGGAGATAATACATGATATATATTCCAGTCTATAAACAAACCAAACGCTCTCTAAAATGGTCACTAAAGTGGGAGGGGGGAGGTGTCAGGTTTTTCTTAACAAGAAGTTATTTGGCATCCGACAGCATTCAGGAATAAAGAAAGCCTCATTCCACATCGGAGTTAATCTTGATCAAGCCCACAAGATGTGAGACAGTGTACCCTCTTGCCCACCACACCTACAATAGAGGCTAGTTGAGTCCAGAAAAAATATTGTGCATCTGAGAGTGGACCCGGTACCATCACAAAAACACTTTAACGGTACTTTGCCTAATGCGCATACAAGTGGAGGATGATGCTACTTTTGCTCTGATTCTAATACATATCTCCAGGTCCAGCGTTTACCCCATTTCACCATCCCACGCAAGCTCATAAGAGTCCTTAGGTGGTGTTTCCACAGCCAAAAAGATTCAATATATGGTGATTAGCAAGCTCCAAGTAGAGACCCCCAGCGTCTGCTATAAATATGAAGCAATTGAAGATATTGAAGCAGTCCCACAACCGGGATGTGATACCTGCCCTTAATTTCTGCAAAATAGAGGAAACCACAAAGGTGTGCGATGTACCGTAGGAAACGTATACTCTGTTTTATAAGCAGAGAAAGAGCTGTGATCAAAGCAAGAAGAGAAGGTGGCTTGTCCCAAATTGGGAATCTGGTACAACTGCAAATCTATAGATATTTCAGTTTTGAGAGATAATGCTACTGCTGGGTGCATTTTGAATTTGGGCACCCTGCTCTGAGGAGGAACCCAAAAGAAGGAAGAAATAGGAACCATGTTAATGACTGCAGATCAGATTGCCAAACAAACAGGTGTGGGGGTGAGTGCCGCAGAACACAGATAGGTAGCTATGAAATAAAGTTTTAAATAAGGGACCCCTAGACCCCACTTGCTTGCGGGTTTGTGAAGAGTCAGTGGGCATTTACCCACCCAGGTGAACTCCATGATTTTATGCTGCAGATCCTGACGACCATTTGTTTATACCTGAACTGGAAGTGCCTAGACAACATAGACAGACTGTTCATCTGAACTGCGTTGGCCTGCCTGGTCCATGAAATAAAGACGCTGGGTAGTTCGCTGAGTATAACTTAGCTAGGGAGATCCCAAAAGTTGAAATTTGCTGCTAGCTGAGTCTTAATTTCTGATGGTTGATCTTGTTCTCATTTTTTTTTTGAGTTGTAAAGTTGGATATTTCAGTGAAACAATCTTTTTTTAGGACACAAGAATAGCAATAAACTACCTATGAAGATTGAAGATTGCAAGAGAACCCTCCTAGAAGATAGCTGGTTCAGTAACTGCTTTTATTCCCATTAACCACAGTACAATCTCTTTAAAACAGAGAAACCTGCAATTTTTTTATCTGTTCTGCGCCTGTGTTCAGAGATCTCTGGAGCGACTAAGGATTGATTTAATGAGCCAATACTATGTAGATATTCACTTTTTAAAAAAATTTGTTAACTTTACTCTGAAAGAAAAGTAATTTTGAGCACTGAATGTTCACGTTGTGTTTATATATTGATTACAAAAGGCTGGATATTGCTGTAATACACAGCAGGCATCTCTACGCCTTCCTTCTGTGTCCTTTGGTTAAAGGGCAGAAACATCCCTGCTTTGAACACATTCTATGTTAGATGAGAGATCTCTATAATTGACATTGACATGTTTCACAGATCTAATTGTGTTGAAGCAGGGCCATGGATTTATACACTAGTTGGCCTTTATATTAGATACACCTGCCCTTCTTATGTTATTTGACTGCTCAGCCAGTGACAGACAGTATCATATGTGCAGACAATGCGTTACAACTCAGCATGGTAGTGTTTCGGCATGAATAGAAGCACTGCTGGGTTTCCACCCTTGTCAGTGTCACAGTTGTATTGAGAATGGGCTGCGATAAATACAACATGAAGCTAACGATTAGAGACGGGCTGGCAATGTAATATCTTTGGAGTAACATACAGGCAACAATCAGACAACTACCCGTTCAATACAATATCCTATTGGGTGTCAGTGCAGTCTAGTGTTAGTTTAATGGTTTGCAGTGTGTTGCATGGCACACATGAAATACCTTGATATATAAAGTTTGAATGTCATAGAGCATCTCTTTCAAGATATTCTATGACATTCATCCCAACTCTTGACACCTGGTTGAGTCAGTGACCGTATGAAGTCAATCCGTTCTGATGGTAAATAGGGGAGCAACTTTTCATTGGGTAGATGTACCTAATTAAGTGGGCACTCAATGAAAAAGGTCATATACAATTAAATCTGATACATCTATGTTAAGAATAGAGCTGACATTGAGGGTTGGTATGACATTATTTGTGCAAACTATATGGTGGTATGCGTCATTGGAGCTGGAAATGTTGGAGGATTGTCATTCATGACCTTTCATTAGGCGGTTAACCAAATAATTTGGTTGCATTTATTTTTATAATGAACCGCTGTACTACATAGCCACTTGCTACTTGTATTATTTTGATTTATATGCTCTGTTGAATTATAAGCACATGTTTCCTCTTAACCTGGATATGTGACAACCTTGGAGTGACCGTGTTCTGTTTTTAAAAGAAATTAAAACTATTACAATGAGCAATTTATCAAAACAGAAAGAAAGGCAAATGATTAGATTTTGGGCTCAGTTTGAATGTCAGTCATCAATTAAGCATAAAAAACACTCAGTGAACTGATGGCTTGTTAAATGAAAATCATTTCCTGACAAGAGGCAAAGCTTTTAGAAATGTATTATTAAATCACCCAATTATGGGATTTCAGCTGATGAATGAGAGCCATTGATCTGTGCAATGTCGTCTTGCACTGTATCTGCAATCGGAGAGGAGTATTGATGCAAAATGCAATACACAATACATATGTGTGTGGTCGTACATGGACAGGCTAGTATGAAAATCACATTTGCTGTATATGTAATTGCAGTCATTTCTTGGGAAATTAATTATAGTGGGAAACAACTTTTAACAATAAAATGAATCGAATTATATATATATATAGTTGCCAGATCAGGTTAGGGGTACCGCTTTCTGGGGTAAATGGCTTCTCTACCCATGCATCAGTCAAATATATATATATATATATATATATATATATATATATATATATATATCACATCAGTCCAGAGCCTCGGTTCACGTAGCCACAACCAGTTTTATATTGGAAGACCCGAAATGGGCCTTAAGAATGGAGCCCGTCTGTCTTTCATAACCCCGGACACCCTTACACTCGACCCTTACAGCCGAAATATATAGACATATAATAGATATATAGACATAGATATATACATATATATGTATCTAGATATATATATATATATATATATATATATATATATATATATATATATATACCGCTAAATATATATATATATATATATATATATATATATATATATATATATATATATATATATATCTAAATACATATATATGTACAAGTTAACCTGTGTATGATACTCATGAATTCTAGTCAAATCAAACTACTTAAGGTGTTAAAAAGGTTCTTGTCATGCATTTGGGCCTAGCCCAGGCCTCCTCAGGGGAAGAGCGTTACTTCCCGACGCAAGCGCCCTTTTTTAACGTGGTTTTGTCCACATGTCACCACCTCATAATTTTTCTCCATCACCTCATCCTTCATCTTCATCGCCACATCCTTCATCAAGCTACTTAAGGTGTTAAAAACTCCCCACTGTCACCCCCGGCAACCAGCAACCACTCCCAACTGTCACTTCTCCTTCAAGAAATATATAGGTCAGTGTATATCTCTGCCCAGCAGGTGGCGCTGCAGCTTGTTTTATTTCCCCACACACGCCACTAGGCATTTATATAGTAGATATATCTATGTCTATATATCTATTATATCTATATATATATATATATATATATATATATATATATACATATATATATATATATATATATATATGTATGTATATATATATATATATATATATATGTGTGTGTGTGTGTGTGTGTGTGTGAAGCTTTCTAAGCTGCTTTTATTTATAATAGCTGCAACAATTGTGAATCCTTACATAATCCTTACATAATAGTGGAGCTATCACAGTATGGTAAAGTACACTTGAATTAGTTGGTTGATGAATCCGTAACTTCAGGCCTTTCTAGCAGACACATAGTTATTTGTCATAATTTATCATCTTTGTAGTGCAGTTGTTATCTGTGCAAATTATCACTTTAAACCTAATGGGTGGGGTGCAAGATATTTTTTCGTGTCTCTCCACGTTCCTCTCACCTGTCTCTCTCCACGCCCCTCTCACCTGTCTCTCTCCACGCCCCTCTCACCTGTCTCTCTCCACGCCCCTCTCATCTGTCTCTCTCCACACCCCTCTCATCTGTCTCTCTCCACGCCCCTCTCACCTGTCTCTCTCCACACCCCTTTCATCTGTCTCTCTCCACACCCCTCACCTGTCTCTCTCCACACCCCTCTCATCTGTCTCTCTCCACGCCCCTCTCACCTGTAACTCTCCACACCCCTCTCATCTGTCTCTCTCCACGCCCCTCTCACCTGTCTCTCTCCACACCCCTTTCATCTGTCTCTCTCCACACCCCTCTCATCTGTCTCTCTGCACGCCCCTCTCACCTGTCTCTCTCCACACCCCTCTCATCTGTCTCTCTCCACACCCCTCTCATCTGTCTCTCTCCACACCCCTCTCACCTGTCTCTCTCCACACCCCTCTCATCTGTCTCTCTCCACGCCCCTCTCACCTGTCTCTCTTCACACCCCTCTCACCTGTCTCTCTCCACACCGCTCTCTCCTTTCTCTCTCCATGCCCCTCTCTCCTGTGTCTCTCCACTCCCCTCTCACCTGTCTCTCTCCACGCCCCTCTTACCTGTCTCTCTCCACGCCCCTCTCATCTGTCTCTCTCCACACCCCTCTCATCTGTCTCTCTCCACGCCCCTCTCACCTGTCTCTCTCCACACCCCTCTCATCTGTCTCTCTCCACACCCCTCTCACCTGTCTCTCTCCACACCGCTCTCTCCTTTCTCTCTCCATGCCCCTCTCTCCTGTGTCTCTCCACTCCCCTCTCACCTGTCTCTCTCCACGCCCCTCTTACCTGTCTCTCTCCACGCCCCTCTCATCTGTCTCTCTCCACACCCCTCTCATCTATCTCTCTCCACGCCCCTCTCACCTGTCTCTCTCCACACCCCTCTCATTTGTCTCTCTCCACACCACTCTCACCTGTGTCTCTCCACGTTCCTCTCATCTGTCTCTCTCCATGCCCCTCTCACCTGTCTCTCTTCATGCTCCTCTCACCTGTCTCTCTCCACACCCCTCTCACCTGTCTCTCTACTCCCCTCTTACCTGTCTCTCTCCACTCCCCTCTTACCTGTGTCTCGCCACGCCCCTCTCCACTGTGTCCCTCTACTCCACTCTCACCTGTCTCTCTCCACGCTCCTCTCACCTTTTCACGCCCCTCTCACCTGTCACTCTTCATGCTCCTCTCACCTGTCTCTCTCCATGCCCCTCTCACCTGTCTCTCTCCACGCCCCTCTCCACTGTGTCCCTCTACTCCACTCTCACCTGTCTCTCTCCACGCTCCTCTCACCTTTTCACGCCCCTCTCACCTGTCTCTCTTCACGCCCCTCTTACCTGTCTCTCTCCACGCCCCTCTTACCTGTCTCTCTCCACGCCCCACTCCACTGTGTCCCTCTACTCCACTCTCATCTGTCTCTCTCCACTCCCCTCTTACCTGTCTCTCTCCACGCCCCTCTCCACTGTGTCCCTCTACTCCACTCTCACCTGTCTCTCTCCACGCTCCTCTAACCTTTTCACGCCCCTCTCACCTGTCCCTCTTCACGCTCCTCTCACCTGTCTCTCTCTCTCCATGCCCCTCTCACCTGTCTCTCTTCACGCTCCTCTCACCTGTCTCTCTCCACGCCCCTCTTACCTGTCTCTCTCCACGCCCCTCTTACCTGTCTCTCTCCACGCCGCTCTTACCTGTCTCTCTCCACGCCCCTCTCACCTCTCTCCACGCCCCTCTCGTCTGTGTCTCTCCACGCCCCTCCGATCTGTCTCTCTCCAAGCCCCTCTCACCTGTGTCTCTCCACGTTGTTCTCACCTTTCTCTCTCCATGCCCCTCTCACCTGTCTCTCTCCACGCCCCTCTCATCTGTGTCTCTCCACGCCCCTCTCACCTGTCTCTCTTCACGCCCCTCTCACCTGTTTCTCTTCACGCCCCTCTCATCTGTGTCTCTCCACGTTCCTCTCACCTGTCTCCACGCCGCTCTCACCTGTGTCTCTCCACGGTGCTCTCACCTGTCTCTCTCCACACCCCTCTCATTTGTCTCTCTTCACCCTCCTTGTGCCTATTTATAGCAGAGTTGATACCCCAAAATGCATAGTAATTTAGAGAAAATGGAGCAATGGGATCTGTGATATTAAATGTAATAAATCATAATGCACAGGAATGCATATGAGACACAAAAACAAATGTCAGAATACAAAATGAATGGTGATGTTTGGAAGCTCTCATTAGCAAGGCCTATCCTACGCTTTCTATATCAGCTCTTCATTTGTCTCTCTTGTATGTCCCTGTTTTATGTATGCTCTGTTTCCCCCCACTTTCCAGCCATGCAGAGCACTGTGGCGCCTCGCAAATCAACTACAACAATAAAAATGTCAATAGTAACAGATAAAATGGACCTTGCAGTTATAGTTTCAGATAAAGGTGAGCAAGAAGTGGGAAAAGCCAGTAAAATATCTAGTTGTATATGAAGCTGTATTAGAAGTAGGATGATGGAAGATATTGCCATTTTTATAGGTCACTGGTAAGGTCTCACATTGAGTTCTGTTTACAGTTCTGGAGCCCCTGTCTTCAAAAAAAGACAGTAATGAAATAGAAGATATTCACAGAAGATAGTACACGGGCTGCATAACAAAAATCAGGAGATACTTCAATAGCTGAACATGTGAAGCTTAGAAGAGAGAAGGGACAAAGGTGATATGATAGAAATATTCATATATATCAAAAAATATTAATAGGGTTCGGGATTGGCAGTATTTTTTAAAAATAGAGAATTTCTAGAACAAGGGTCACACTTTGAAAATAAAAAGGGAGAACGATTGAAAAGTAACATAATGAAGAACTTTTTGTACAGAGAGGATGATAGATGTATGGAAGTAGTCTCCTAGCAGTTGTGGTGAGGTGTAAAGGGATTTGAGAATGCATGGATCTAACACATGGCTCTTGTTAAGACTTATATTTAAAATCATTTCAAAAAAGCAAAAAACAAAGGACAACTAACAAAAGGCCAGGCTAGAAGGAAATGTAGGTTATTTATTGTGGTCAAAATCTACATTTCTATGTCAGCCGTAGTGTAAGTATAAAGGTGTATTTCATTTTAACTTTAACTTAGTATATTTTAGATGTGGTGCTCCAAATTATGGAAAAACCGTTTATCTGGAAAACCAAAATGTACCCATATTTTGATTTATTTACACCTATGAAAAAATAAATGCAATACCACAGTCCTATTAAAGGTGTGTCGCCTTCACTTTTGACACACATTATCTGAATAAACACATACACGTTAGTTATTCTTAGTCACAGTCTACGCCCCCATGGAGACATGGCCTCACGCCCTGTCCCGCTGCTGGAGACAGACATGTTCGGGGATATGTATTAATGGTAGTCCCAAAAAGATACTTCTGTAAGTACAGATATCTGATGTGACCTGAAGTGGGTGTCTGTTTACTTTTTCTTTGCTCCACAGCATGTCCCACTGCTCATTATTAAATACATTTGTTCCTCTTTAAAGCTTTTAATTTTGCTGTACAACATCAGACAAGCACAGAGGGTACGTGACCCTGAGTGCACGAGGTGGATGCTGTGTCTGCACCAAGTCCAGACTTCAAATGATAAAGAGACATTTTTATACGCTATTCATTACACATTTTGTCTCTCACTAATGATCACTTTTTTCCTCTTTTCTTTAATGAGCTCTTAATGAGCTTTTGGATTAAAGGACATTAATGCTCATCGGTTGATTCTTACATGGAAATTTGAGACTTTAATGGTTATAACAAACCTTTGTGATAAAGTAACTTGAAATGCACTGTATATGGTCCATTGTAACGGTCACGCCTGTCTCCATTGCTGTTTTCAGAACTATAGATCATACTTCCCAATATTTTTCATCACACCTCCGGGATGATCCTGCTGCCAAGACCGGGCGGGGCGGGACACGAGTTGTGTCATTAAGTCTTGCCCCCTTCTGATCAATGCTGCCATTTGCGGCCTAATACAGTGGGGGCGGGCCAGGATTAAGCCCCACTCACATCACTAGAGAAGTGGACAGGATGTTGGAGGTTGTGCTGCTCTCCCGGGAGAACTCCTAGAAATTCAGGAGTCTCCCAGACCGGGAGAGTAGACAACTTTTGCTATAGTTCATATCTTAGTAAGCAATACTCATTGCTTAGTCCCTTCCTCACTGCCCTATAGTAGATCTACAACCTGTTGCACTAGGTCTTATCTGGGCTTCGCCTCCTGTACTAAAATAACAGGGGTTGTCCTAGTAGTGTGCCTGGTAGCTGTTTTATTTGCATGGCATACATCCCAACATTAGCATCTATGGCAGTGGGATGGGGACGTGGCTACATCACGGTGGGGGTGTGGTCACCCCACAACAGGGCGTGGCAACACCCCCGGGTCATGCCTTGCACTTTAGAAGTGCTAGGCTGCCCCGTACTCACCCGTACACCATTTGCGTCGCCCGTTCACCACTGTTCTGCCATGCAAAGAAGCAGTGAACGACACTTATCTCCCAAATTTCCCACCTGTGGGATAAAGCTGTCCCGATTGGGGTGGCAGGTCAGATCCCTCAAATTGAGATTGTCCCACCTAAATCGGGACAGTTGAGTGGTATGGAATGGGCACAAGTAAAACACAGAGCTCAATGTGAGCACTGTGTCCCCCATCACAGAAGTAGAACTTTTGCTTTGGCATTTTATGGAAATCTGACAACTTAATTCTGACATCATGGAGGACTTCCTTTATAAAGCGTTGACTCAATCTAGAATACTCCTGCAGCCAAGCAATAAGAGATCTCTTTAGGAGATCACATTAAGGTATGAAATAACCATGATTGTGCAGGAATTAAGGTCTAGGGGGCACAGGAGACTTTCAGTTACTCAGTGTGATGCAAATATTAAGTGCTTGTCTTTTGAACAAATTGTTTCAAATGAGCTGCAGACACAGCTCAACTCTAAATTGCAGTGTTAAAATAAAGTGAATAAAGCAGAGTTTGGCTTTAAGTGGTCCTCACAGAATTCCCTCTATCACTTTTGTTCCATCTGAAACTCACAGTTTCGCCCTTACTACACGACAAAGCAGAATGAATTGAGTTGTCCCAGCTCTATTTATAACATTTAAACTTGGAGAAATACATATTTTACAAATAAAGTGGACATTTTGCAAAATGGTGAGGCAAAATCAGAACTCAATTGGATTGATGGAGCTTCGCACCTCTGCATAATAGCCTGTTGCGCCACCAATTTGATTATCTCTAGCCCTCACCTCATGTTGAACAGTGTGCATAGTCTGCCAGGGTGTTGTCTTTTCTCCTCCTGACGTTTTTCAATGCCTCTGCCAAAAACATTAGCTCCCAGCTTTTAGAGCTCCTAAACACAGCATTATATATTACACTACTGGACAGGTGAGCGGGGCAGAGCCCTTAAATCAGGATTGTCACATCGAAACAGTTGGGAGATATGCATTGATAGTATTTGGTTATATGTTTTTCTAACACTATAATAGTAGTAAAAGAACAGATTACATTAAATAAAGTGCATGGTTATTGCATACTGTTGTTTTCTTCCAATAAGTGCATGGAACTGCCTGAACCATAACAATAGACGCACCTGCTTTTAAGATTTGACTCTTTCTGGGAGCCAAAAGGTTCTGTTTAACCTCTCTAATCTCGACTTCAAAACAAATATTGTAGGCTGCAGTATCGGGCACATTAACTAATAAGGCTGATTCAGGGTTTCCATAGTAACTGTATCTCCATGGTGGAGTGAGGCCTACAGGCTTCATTAGTTGCCATGGTGAACCTGTATTTAGTTATGCTCGTAAGTATGTAGAGATCCATGTATTTTTGAAGTGATGCAGTGAAATGAAAAAACAGAATAATTTGGTAATTGTATATACGCCCATATAACATTTGCCTAATCTAATATGCCCAACATAAGGAATTACCCTAAATTAGCCTTGACAACTATAATTACTAGACTAATTCACTTTCTGTACCAATATTTATATATAACCTTAAGGAGATCAGAGTGGTAACAGCTATATCCACACGCTGATATATAGCTATTACCAATTGCTCTATGTCAGTCTATCCATATATCTGTTGAGCAATTTTAATGAGTATCAAAGCACAAAACCGGTGCGGAGAGTAGACTACTTCTATGAAAACTTGATTAATACAATAGAGGGCTAGTTCTGGATTATGTCTTTGCGCCTAGGCTGCTTGTCCTCTCCAATGCCACTGCTGCAGAGCTCCATGGCTCCACCTGCTACAACATCCCATCTATATAATAAAGAACTATATATATTTTACCTGCAATTGGGATATTATTTATCTGGCAAAACACAGATTTGTTAGAAACAAGCCCCGGGTCCAAATAACATTTTTAAATATGTCCATATTTTTTTTTCCTTCATTCCACAGATGGCTTATCACACAGAGGCAGCTATCGCCCTTAACCAGGTGTAGCAATAGGCCCTGCTGTCCTTCTTTCCATGCTCCCAAGGCTCCAAGCTGCCTCTCTACCGTAATGTCCAGGAAGCTCCAAAATTTACGCAGAGGCGGGCTTTAATGAAGCGAATCCCAATGACAATCAAGCACCCGACCTCCCCTCCTGGATCTTCCAGAGGGAAGTAATTATAAATTGGAAAGTGCACATCTGCTTTTCCACACTTGTGAAGATCCCCAGAGCACACTCTGATTCCGTCTGTCTGAGAGGTGACAGAACACTGTGACGGAATTACTGGGCCTCATTATGTATGACATACAGTGACAGAGCCACAGACACAGTGAAAGACAGAGGGTTCCATATTATATAGAACATACTGGTTTTCAAATGAAAATGGACACAAATATGCATCAGATTACTTTTTCATATATAAAATCTACCATCTCATTGCTCAATGCAGGTTGCAAATTGGCATGAATTGTTTTTGTGTGAAAATGGCACAAGAAATTAGAAGCAGTTTCAAAATTCCATAACATTCTATTTACCCTGTTTGGCAGATACCAATATGATGACTGGTATATAAAGCAGATCCTAATCTGATGGCAATCATATAAAGTAGACTCACATTTAATAGCATAAAATACAGACTGCAATGTTATGACTTGTGCACACCCCAATCTGTTGGCTAATATGCAATGCAAATCCCAGTTTGATAGCTAGTGTATACAAGATTCCAACCCTGGTGGCTAAAATTAAATACAAATCCAAGTCTGATAGCTAGTGTATACAAGATTCCTATCCTGGTGGCTAATATACAATACTAATCCCAGGCTGATAGCTAGTGTATACAAAATTCCAATCCTGGTGGCTAATATACAATACAAATCCCAGTCTGATTGCTAGTGTATACAAGATTCTAATCCTGGTGGCTATTTGTAGGGTGCCACAGATTCCGTACTGCTGGACAATCATCTTAGAGATACGACATACATGAATACAATAAGTTTAATAATACAATTAAGAATATTAACACATACATAGATAGTAATGAGCTAGCAATTATAACTAGCATGGACCCAGGTACAATTCCATTCATTTGAGTGAGCAGAGGATTCACCTTAAGATATGACAATAGGGTCATATGAGGGAGACACACGAGGCATAGGGTGGAGAGGAAATTGTATAGGAAAGTCTAATTAGAGACAGTAGCTGTAAATGAGGCACAAGTGGATGTTGTAGACAAAGGAAATACAGGGAGTGGACATGAGGGTCTAGGAGGGATTAGAGTAGACAAGCATCAGAAGGTGAGCTTTGAGGGATTGTTTAAAGGATTGAAGCTTAGGGAAGAGTCTGGTAGGACGAGGCAAGGAGTTACATAGATGGGGAGTAGCCTAGTAGAAGACTTGGAGACTAGAGTAGGAGTTGGTTATGAGAGGGGAAGAGAGTTGAAGGTCAGAGGTGGAGCAGAGTGTTTGCATTGGGGTATATCTTGTGACAAGGTCAGAGATAGAGGGGAGACATTAGTGAGGGCCTTGCAGGTGAGGGTCAGCAGGTTAAACTGAATTCTGTAAGCAATGGGGAGCCAGTGAAGGGATTTACAGAGTTGGGCAGCGGATGAGGAGTGGTGGGAAAGGAAGATTAGTTTAAGAGGGGAAGAGTGGGTAAGGGGGAGACCAGTGTGGAAGAGGTTAACGTAGGGAAGACAGTATAAGAAGAGCGAGTGGTCCAGGGTTTTAGTTACTTCCTGAGTGAGGAAGGGGCATATTTTGGCAATGTTACAGAGGAGGAGGCGACTAGACATACAAGAGGGGCTGGATATGAGGGCTCCAGCATACCCAATCAGTTAATGACTGCCAGGGCTTGCTAGGACTTATAATGCCACATAGTAATGTATTTTTTACCTTTTCACTTATTACCAGAGCCACCACCGACCAGCATTTTTCATTTTTATTTTTTTCCCTAGTTATTCAGTTCCATGCTGGGGCTGGTTTTCACTATGAGAGGCAGACCCCATGCTGTGGGTCTCTTTGTTTTACTACACAGCCCATGCTATTAGTGTTTTTTTTGTTTTTGTTTTTTAAATCATGTGTGTCCTTATTGTTTGTGCCCTCATGCCCCTGAACCGCCTCTCTAGGTGTGGATTCCAAAAAGTGCAATTACTCTGAATTACTCTAATTTTTAAATTTCACGTGATTTTAGTGTGCAAAATAAGGCAAAATTGTACGATTGAGAGATGGATGTAGGTAAATTAGGCCTAATATAAACCCCATTAAACAAAAATTGTCCAGAATATAATGCAGCCTCTAGAGTCAAGCAGATAATGTAGTAACCAATTGTCCAGCATATTACACAAGATAATGGTCAGGATTACTGCAGAGCACCCACTTCTCCTTCTATATGCTGCTTCTAATTTCTCCCAGCGACTGTGACGGGCATTTTTCAGATAGTACCAGGTACTAGCAAACTTTGCTCTTATTTAATATAAAACCACACTGTGTCCACATCCTGGAGCAGGAATTCACCGTGAAGAGATGTAGTCATAGATTTTTATCTAACAAGAGCACCCGCTGATAGTACCCCAGCATTGAATGTCAGTGGTTATACCCGTTACTATAGAGAGCAGGGTACAGCATAGGTGGTCCAGCTTTCAAATTATATTGGTGGCATAGCTAGAAATCTCCATCAGCAGCCTCTATTTGGTTCAATCCCCATAACCCTTACTAATCCCAAAACTATTGATACCTACAAAAAGCTTGTACTTGTACTTATTAGGCCCCAACCACTTCTTTGAATTATTTTCCAGTGGGATAGAGATTCTATCACCGCTTCTTGCATTGTGGTCCAGCATTTTACTTGTCTTCCCTCGAGTGCTCAATATATTATGTAAGCATGTGTCCATCACATTAAATAGGACTTGTGGAGGTATAAAATGAGTAGTTGTATTTTTTTTACTGCATTAAAGTGTTTGCAGCAAACTTAAAAATGAAATATTTTATGAAGCAGTTTAAAAATTCAAATAGTAAGTTGAGTTTTACGGAGTACAGAAGGAACAAAAAGACATGTATGATGTAATTATATAGGGAGAAACAATGGTTTGTTAAGGGGTGGGGGGGGGGGGGGATTGCTCAGGTGCTCGAATCTTCATCCTGAAGATTGATGCTTTTGAAAAAAGCATACCAAAGTATGAATATATAATCTAATATACTGTATGCTTTTTATAAGCATCCTGTATTATAACTGTGGACTGGTGACTTTAATTTACATATGGATTATTCTTTAAGCTTCCAATTTACAAGAGCCACATTCTGTTGATTTGAAGCTATACAGTAGTTGAGACCGTGTTTGCAGTTACGTGCTTAATGGACATGGCTGTGACTTCTCCAGAGATGGCCAGTTGCCTGCAAATGGGCTCAAGTGCCAGAGAGCACGGTTGCCGGTACATGTGCTATTTAGCACTATCAGTTGTTTGTTTATTTTCACACTTTTGTTATTTATTTTAAATCTTTTTCTCTGCCTATGGTGGAGCTATATGTTAAAATGGTTCTATATAAAGGGATTGATTGACCTTTTAACAAGTTATATGTATGACCCTTGTTTCATGTAGAGGTGTGTTTGAAGCCACTATCCTCCTGCATTAGTGTGACAGGAGCTTATCATTACTACTCTGTGCTGTAGATGCTAGGATTGGCTATCTGTTGACCTATCCCATCTCACTTTAAGCTTGCATGAAGCTCCATGAAGGTGGAGGAGTTGGCTGAGGTGAAATATTTTGTGCTGCTGTTAACCCCGATTATAAACTCATTTTCTTAGAGTGCAGCAGAAAATATGGATTTAAGTTCCCGTTTGAAGATGCACAGATTAGGGGACAATTGGATAGAGCAGGGCCATCTTAACAACATTATGGGCCCCCGGGCAAAGCAGTGCACCGGGGCCCCTAGATATAGATATATATATAGATATATAGATGTATACAGATACAGATATAGATATATAGAGATAGAGATAGATAGATAGATTTACTTGCTCATTGACCCTTGTAGGTTTTTTTTGCAGATTTTTTTCTTTTGCAGGATTATTTATTCTCATTAAGAGCCGTGCCTATGGGGCCCCCTTGCCCGTGGGGCCCCCGGGCAGCTGCCCATCGTGCCCAATGGAAAAGATGGCCCTGGGGTAGAGCGGTTTTAGTGGGGTATATCATTTAATTTTCTAAAGTACTAACTGACTACAGGTTGTTCTAACCCCCAGTTAAAGGAAACAAAACTAGAAAAGATATATATTGTACATTTTTTACTTTTAGCTTTACCATATTATTTTTATTTTATATTTTTCCAGGTATGATCTGTTTACCAATTTTACTTTGTGAAAACATGATATAATTATATACTGGTAATGAGGTGGTTAAATATGTCTGGTTGCTGTACTTGTTTATTTCGCTTTAGCCACAGCTGTCTTTCCGCTGGAGGTCCTGCGGCTCTGATGACAGGTTAGGTCAGGACATAGGAAATTGTGTCCGCTAATAGAGAGCTTTGTATGTACAGTATGATACATAGCATGTGCTTTCCGGGCACGGCCGGGCAATGGGGGGAGGTCGGGGGTTGAGAGATGTGACAGGCTGGTAATTACCAGAAGCAAGGCCGAGATACAGTAGTTGGAAGAAGTCTAACCAGCGATGTGTAGTAGAGCTAGTAATATTTTGTATAATATTCTACTCTCTATTCTATTACATCAAATGTAACATGATTAAGATAGAGATATAAGTAGCATAAAAAGCTCTATCTAAGTCTGCTCATTAAGCCAATATAAATACTCCAGGATGTATAGTAGGCACCAAGCTATGTCCTGCACAGATAGTAGTACAGCCCCTTCCTTCTCACTGGCTGACAGAGGGGAAAGGTGTGTCACAATTTAAATGCAGGCTCCATGCTATCCTGCATTTCCCACTCAATCTCCTACATAGTGGTTTAAGCAGTGGTTAGAGGAGAGCCTACCTGGATCTGATCTCTTGGTACTACAGCTACCAGTCACTGTTAAGCTGGAATTCCAGTGCTGTAGTGACCTCATCACTGCACTCCCAGCCTATCAGTGACTGGGAGCTGCATCATCAATTGATCAGATGCAGGGACAGACTCTTCTACCCGCTGCTTCTACTGTGTGAAGAAAGGGGGGTACATAACAGGATGAAAGGGGAGGGTGATGAATAATGTGTGGGGAGTTGAAGAAGGGAGATAATAAAGGGGATGATGAATAACGGGTGGTAATGAAGAGTGGTGTTGAATAACGAGTGGCGTTTTTTAAAGATTGTAATGAAACCCAGGTAGAGTTGGTTAAAGAGGAAGATATTGAGGGAGGGTGATTAATAACAGAATTGTGGGTTTGGGTGGTGGGGTATTTAGGAAAACAAGTAGCGGTGGAGAAGTGATAAATTAAAGGTTGGGTGGGGGAATGTAATTACAGGGAACAGTGGCAGGACTGTGGGTAAAAAATAAGTTATAGAGATATATAGCTGTAAAAATGATTTACAGTGATATATATCAAAGCAGCACTGTCAAGCCACTCCACTGAAACCGCCCTGGCCAAAGTTACTAACGATCTTCTCTCAGCTAAATCCAGGGGTCCCTTCTCCCTGATCATCTTCCTGGACCTTTCTGCAGCCTTCAACACTGTGTATCACCCCCTCCTGTTTCAGACCCTTCTTTCTCCCGATCTCTCTGCTTCTGTCCTCACATGGTTCACCTTTTATCTCGCTAACAGCTCCTTCTCTGTATCCATGTCTGGTTCATCCTCCCTCCCTGTAGGAGTTCCTCAAGGCACTTTTCGCGGTCATTTACTTTTTTCGCTGTATACTACCTGGGTGATCTCATCACTTTCTTCAGTCTCCAGTAGCACCTTTACGCTGATGACATTCAACTCTACATCTTTCTTCGGATCTCCACCCCATCTCTCTTGTGTATCTGACTGCCGCTCAGCCATCTCCTCTTGGATGTCCTCATGTTTTCTCAAAATAAACATTGCCAGAATTGATCTCATTGTCTTCCCTCTTTCTAGATCTTCATCCCACCTTGATCTCTCTATCACTGTTAACAATACCACCATCTGCTCTGTTCCCCAACTCCACTGCCTGAGCATCATCCTTGACTCCATTCTCTCTTTTGCCCCCCACATTCAATCTCTTGTCCAATCTTGTCACTTCCAACTATGCTACATCTCCTGCATCCAGCTCTTCCGATCTCAGGAAGCCACCAAAACCAATATCCATGCATTCATCATTTCCCGTCTTGATTACTGTAACCTTCTCCTCACCGGCCTCCCACCTCACCCCCCTTCATTCTATACTCAACACTGCTGCAAAACGTATCTTCCTTTCACACCGCTCTTCTTCTGCCTTCCCTCTCTGCCTTGACTTACACTAGCTCCCCTTTCCCTACAGAATCCCTTTCAAACTCCTCACCCTCAGTTACAACAAGGTCCTCTCTCATCGGGGGGAGAACATGCGTGGAGTCCCCCCGATTTCATGAAAACCAGCACTAGGCAAACCAGCCGGGAATGATGGCACTATAGCAGGGGGACAAGCAGTCGGGGCTCCCCCTGCCATAATGACAAACCAACCTTAGACTGTTCAGCACGGGGGTGACAAAATTGTGCATGTCCACCCTCTAGGAATACCCAGCCCCATGCTGAAAGGCTATTCTTACACCCCTGGGTCGGTGGATGTAGGGTAATAAAGTGAAAAAAAATAAAGAAAAAGTATATAAAACATAATTTTACTTTGTGAAACTACAAGTCCCAGCTGCCATTAACAGTCCAGGCATGCTGGTGCTTGTAGAACTACAAGCACCAGCATACCCATGGCATCCTGGGCATGCTAGCACTTGGAGAACCACAAGTGCCAGCATGCCCTGACTCCCAGGGCCTGCTGAACCATGTAGATCCACAAAGTAAAACTTAAATAAACCTCACAACCCTCTTTTAAACCACATTAGTTTGAAAACAAAAAATAAAACCCCTAAAATAACCAGACACCTCTTTAAAACCACATATATTTATTAAAAATAATAAATCCCCATAAGCTTACCATCGGGTGTCTTCATTTGTAATCGATCCAATCTTGTAAGCTTTTACTCCAACAATGCTTGAAACCAACCATAAATAAAACCATAATATTCCACGGTCCTGTAGGTATCCCAAAAAAATCACATCCAAGGCCCTGAAGTGGTCCAAAAAAATTAAACCCCCAAAAACTATTGAAAATGTTCTTGAAAATAATCTTCTTTTCTTCAGTCTTAAAGACCCCAAAATAATCCAAACGATCCGACTTGTCAAAATAAAGCAACACAAGAACGATCGCACTTTGATCATCTATGGATGATCACCTGGTGCAGAATGAAATATTAATAGACGCGAGGTCTATTTACATAGTACGGGGTTAAAAAACAATGCATTGTACCCTCACCAAAAAAAGCGAAGCAAGCACTGGGGCTCATAGCTTGGGCTGGTTATTATGCATGCAGGTGGGAGGAACAGCATGGGGTAACTCTGACATAGTGGGACACATCCCAGCCTGATTACTGTTAATTCAGGAGGATGACTAATGTTGAGTCCACCCACAAAATAGTCACACTATAACAGGGCGACCCGTAGTGTGGGGTCCACCTGTCATAAAGGGTACTGTTCAGCAGCTTTATTCCCTAGGGAAATAATGCCTGCAAAAAAAAATGAAGCCCCCCCCCCCCCCTAAGGAAAACAGCTTGCTGCTGATAGCACTTACAACACCTTTGGCCAATGGGTGCTGGGACAATAATTTTCTACAAGTGCCGGTAAGCTCTCACAGCCACCAGTATGCAGGCTTTTGTAGTTCTGCAAGCACCAACATAACCATGCAGGTTATGGCTGCCAGTAGCTGGTGCTTAATTCAGTTTTTTAGGATGAGCAGCTACAGCTTTATAAAGTTTTTTTTTTTTAAATATACATTAAAATGACATTAATTGTCATTAAGTTGATGATGAGGACTAGCACCTCTAGTATGCGGCCTCATCAAGATTCGCCTAAAGTGTAGAAGCATTTAGATTACCTGGCAGGGGTGGAGAAGACACTTTTAGAGAGGTTTTCTAGGTAGGCGCATGCCCATTTCCTCCCTGCAAGGAGAATTCTCCAGGTGGTTAGACGTTAAAAAAAAAACAACCTTGTCCCAATACCTATAAGACACATGTTGCACCTTACAGTTGCATTTATGCAGAAAAGCATATTTCTAGTTGCACTTAGATCAGTGTGATAAAGACATTCAAACATACAAAAATAACACCAGTAAAAATGAGGCTAAAGTGAGCAGTATTTTAGGAAAAATACAAAAAAGTTGAAAACAAGGAAGGGTCGATTCTAAAATGGAATTAGATTGAAAAATATATAAACTGTAGAAATAATAGGATCTTGTGGATCTAAAACAAGAATTTAATAGAAAGTTTTAATCTCCCCAACTACAAAATGTCAGGACTGCCATGGCTCAGGAGAAACTCATCTCTGTAGGAACCTGTGGCCTCATGATGGCCCAGGGCTCACAGCCCAAACTTTGAACACAAACTCTTTCAGATGCCGTTTGTTGCAGGTTATTGCACATGAGAGTAACGTGGACCTGCTAGATGAGGGATATTGCAAAAAAATAACATTTTACATTAAGGTCTTTCCTTTTTTTAAAAACAAAAACAAAAAACATACTGATTTGTGCCCTGGACTATGGTCAGTAGGTTCACTATTGACATAGATTTCTGCAAGAATAAAGAAGGCTGTGTAATGCACCATTAGGAAACTTCCTCATCATTTCAAGAGCCAGGAATGATAAGTAATAATAGATCTCGGCAAACAGATAGACTAAGCAGTAGACCGTTGATATGATGAAGTATAGGCAACTGTTTCCAAACCTTGAATTTACTATGGGATATGGCATTAAATGAAAGGTGGTTTTTCTTCAAACTTACTGAAAACTAGTCTAGAGCTCCATTATGGTGCATGGTATTGTACAGCTTGGATGAGTGTTTTGAAGTCGAAGTTAATATATTGGTTCCAATATTTTGATTTCTTAACATGAAAAATCCTCCCTAATATCTATATGAAGCACTTAGGGGTATATCTACTATGTGGTGGTTCTGTAGAACCGCCGATTCTTGGCGCCTTGAAGGCATTTTTTAAATGGCACTTTGTCTTTTTTGTCTTCAAAAAAATGCCTTTAATGTGACAGGAATCGGCGAATAGTAAATATACCCCTTGGGGCTAGATTTACTAAGCTGCGGGATTGAAAAAGTGGGGATGTTGCCTATAGCAACCAATCAGATTCTAGCTGTCATTTTGTAGAAAGTACTAAATAAATGAAAGCTAGAATCTGATTGGTTGCTATAGGCAACATCCCCACTTTTTCAAACCCGCAGCTTAGTAAATCTAGCCCTTAAAGTTATGAAGTGTTTTTTTTTTACCTTTCCTCTTTTTCTGTGTTCATTTTAGCCTAAGGGTTAAAGCCTCTCCCTTTTCCTCCCTCCTAATAGCATCTGGTCCTGGTACTGGATGATAAAGTGTACTGCTGTCTCTGAATGATTTAATGGGGCGCTCGCTCTGGTTTGCTGAGCTGTGCAGGCAGATCGCTGTATTTTTCCGGCAGCTCGATTAAATCATGGAAGGACGAGAGCAGAACCATCTCTAACAAGCTGGATACAAAAAAACATAATTACTTTGTGAGATTTTTTTTATTTTTTTTTACCATCTCTTGTTAGATGGAACTCTTGTAGAAATATGGTAAATATTCGGGTCATTAGGGACTTCAGGTAGAGTACCCGCGAATCAAGTAGAGTTTCCTAAATGGTGTTCCCAAATGTTTTTTGTCCCTGAAAATGCCTTTGATGATATTCTAGATTACTGTATATGTATAAGTGTGTCCAGTACTAACCAAGTAAAGCTTCTGGATAGTGCTCTTTGGGCTTCATTTTATCATGAAGTTGTACAGACAAGTATTTAAAACACAATATAATTTAATTATGGTCATGGTCATGTATTCTATAGAGGTGTATTACCTTATATTTACAATATTTTACCAGAATTGTATTGTAACCATGTTCAGTGGGCAGGTCGAGATGTATAAGTGTAGGGTTCTATTGGGGCTATGTAATAACAACAGGCGATAGGGCCACTTATGGCAGCAATAGAAAATCTCCTATCCCCATCATTTCTCAATAAAATCTCATTGTGGCAGCGGAGCGATACTCAGCGGCCTTGGCGATACTGGCCAGGAGCAGTAAGGCTTACCTTACCGTTTCGCTCAGCCAGTCACAGTTGATATGCACATATGTCACCCAGCTACCCAGTTCACACATGCGCAGTGGGACTGAAAGCCCGGTTGTATATTTACTAAATTGCGGGGTATTGAAAAAGTGGAGATGTTGCCTATAGCAACCAACCAGATTCTACTTATCATTTATTTAGTACATTCTACAAAATGACAGATAGAATCTGATTGGTTGCTATAAGCAACTTCTCCACTTTTTCAAACCCACAGTTTAGTAAATATATCCCCTGGACTTGTTGAAACAAAATGTTTAAAAATATAAAAAAAAAAATATTAAAATATATTTTAAAATGATTCCCATATGATAAAGTGATTTATTTAAATAATAAAGCATTTTTCCATTGAATTTCTTCTGCTATTGCCATCCTGAAGAATGATCGTGGGGGTAATTGTACCGCCGGGAAGCCTTATCTTCAGTAAAAACAACACCACTACTTTGTTAAATAGGCCTGTTAATGTGTATAGGGTCTGTGTCATTGTGTTATGGTCATGCTGGGTAAGTATAGTGTTCACCATCCGTCTAGTGTTTCACACAAAGTGCCTGATTCATCTTCGAACGCAATGTGAATGTAAGTTGCGTTAAAAAAAGAACATGTACCTTGCATGCACATATGCCCATAGTCAAATACAAGCAGATCTCAAGAAATATTTGCATTGGGTATACATACTCTCTGGCTATACATTATTTGCCATATGCAGACATAACACGGGACAGGATATGCATATGTGCAATATATAGTCCCATCAGAACTCATGCGAATAAAAATATTTTAGAAAATGAGTTTGCAACTCTTAATACTATAATCATTAATAAAAATATATGTTTTAAAATAAGTTTGTTTTTTACATGAAATATATCATCATCATCATCATTTATTTATATAGCGCCAACATATTCCGTAGCGCTTTACAATTGGGGACAAACATAATAAACTAATAAACAAACTGGGTAAAACAGACAAAGAGGTGAGAAGGCCCTGCTCGCAAGCTTACAATCTATGGGATATATATAAATCAGAATGTTCGTAATGCATACTGTACAGAAAATACATTGCTATAGTTTCTCTTACTTGCATAAACAGGCATAGGTGTAGTGATCACTATTAGTCAGCACTTACACCTGCCCTGTAACTCGTGCAAGTGATACAGCTAAAAAACAGTTACCTAAGAGATGCCCTGAACTTGAATCGGACAAATGTGCGTGCGCTCACCCCTGGCACACCCTTACTGTTCATTGCATGTAGACGTCCGCCCCTTCCTGCCCACTTTCCGCCCTACAAGTAGTAGACAGTCGGAAGTGTCATTTGGGTTTGGACATAAATTGGACATAAACTATATGCAATTGTGTTTGCTGGCATAAGTCCCGTTCTGGCGCATGCGCAGAGCAATTTCACGCAAGATACGCCATGCCAAAGGACCTGTATCCGTAGAGGAATCAGGCCCACAATGTGTATAGTTTCACCTACCCGGCAGCAATCTATCCCTGGAAATTGTTTTAGAACAGGTATGTTTCGTCTATGCAGCTTATACCAACGTACCTGACTTGCATGCTCTTTTGACTGCTTCCTGTGTGGCTACAATAAACGGATATTACCTTGATATTTTCAGCCGTCAGTGGTAGAATTGACTACAAAAGTGCTGAGCCCTGCTGGGTCTTCGAGGATCCTAGCAGCACATCTGCTTGTGAACAAAATATTAGAAAACCTTGATTTGTTTTATTTCTCCCTAACTTATAACCCAGGATTTTAGTTTAATATATTGACAGGACCAATTGTTGTTTTTGCTTTACCCGAGAGAGTTAACTTGAGGCACAATTTCTTCCGATAATACTAAACACCTTCCATCTGCTGGAGGATCGGTTGTACCTTTAATTAAAACAAAAGCAGCTTTGGCTGAAGGTAATTAGGTTCTGGCAGCAGTTTCCTAGCTGTAGTGTTTTTCTGTGAACTGCATTCTGTCTGGGTAACAGGACCCGTGCCAGCCAGAAGAGTAGGTGGGCATTGTGCTGATCAATAATCTAAGTAACGTCTTTGGGGTCACTATGTAGATTGTTTTTCCTTGTATTAAATTACGTTAATGGTTTAACATTGAGCCAGGGTACAAATGTGTGTTCTGGGAAATGCTGTTTTGGTTTGTATTCCTTCTGAAAGATCCCCAAACTGGAATATTAATGGTGTTGTCTTACGACGCAATTGAATTTGAATTGTCAATGGGAATCCAATACATGAAAAATTTAAGAAGGGGTAATTTTGCATTATTTTTATATACTGAAAGCTGCATAATTTGGAGCAGTAGATTGGTATATAATAATATTTAAAAAAGAACAGTAGGAGCAGGCTGTGTCCAGTGACATTTTCTCAAGACCGGCTAGTGGTTACATTTTTTGTTCTTTATTTACTGATGATATAATCGGAAGAGCAAAAATGGAATTTGAAATCCCCGTGGTTTGTGTTCCCTTGTACTACTAACCTATGACAATTCAATTCAGCCCACTGGGAGCTTTGTAGCAGTCAACATAAGGTGTGTTGCGAATTCCTTACAACTAAGCATCAAGTATAGTAGCCCTGATCATTATGTACTGTATATTACATTGTTGCATGACTCAGAAACCAGTACAGCTCAAATAAACAGAATTTGTAAGCATGTTTGAGGGGCTGAGATCTGAGTCTATTTACAAACTACCATAAAAATGGCCATACTCATACAGATGGTTATGATCTGATGTGACTTAACATTATTGTCAGGATTATCAATATGAAGACCCCTGAGAGAGCTTAAGTGGAACAAAGTGGTTTATTAATACCACAGGTACACAGGTTTAGGATGCAATAAATGGTAAGGCAACAAGTGCAGCAGGGTATGGCAGTTATAGCATGGATGACTCAGGAAGTCACAGATGCAGAGAATGGTCAATAATAAAATAGTTCAAAGAGTCAGTGCTGAGAAACTGGATGACAAGGTCTGATTCAGACGCTGGAGAAGCAGGATAAACTTCAGTTGTCAGGATACCTGGATAACTCAAGATGCACGAGGCACCGGATGAACCATGGATGACAGGACTCTAGGTTACTCGGGAGGCACGAGGCAAAGGATGAGTCACAGGTGTCAGGATTCCAGGTTACTCAGGAGGCACAGACAACGGATGATCAGCAGGCAGAGAAAGTGTAGTGGTCTGCAGGGTGAAGTACTCGGAGGTCCAGGTAGGCAGGCAGCCAGGAGATGGGATCAGACACAGAGGTGTAACAACTGCAGACACAGGAGCTAGATAGCTGGATAGCTGCTACAGACTGTAGATGCTGAATTGCTATGGGAGCAATGCACTGCAGACACAGTAACACAGGAGAGTCAAACAAGCCAGGGATCTAAGCCAGGCGGTCCACCACAATATCAGGGAGAAAGTAGATGTGAAGTTACAACAATGCCTGGTCAGGGGTCACAGGAAAAGTTGCCAAAACAGAGGAACAAGCAGAGGTCAATACCAGGAACTCAAACAGGGATAACACACAGGCAAACCAGCAAAAGTTAAGGCAACAGATGAACTAGCCAAGACTGCTGGGAAAGACAGTCTTTTAAAGGCTAGAGACAGGTGCTAAGCATCCCAGGGTAATGAGCTTAGGAGGTAGGAGAACAATCCAAGTACCACAGTGGCCCCTTTGGTGGAACAGCGGTACTAAAGGCTGGATACATATAATTGCAAAGTCCAACATAGTTCTTGGCAGACAGGAGCTGCAGGAGGCAAACAGCATCCTCATGGAAGATACTGCAGAGCAGCCGGAGGCAGATTGTGACAATTATAATAGATACTTGTAAAATGTCTGTACTATTTCTATTACTGTTTCCACAGTGCTGTTTCTGTTGTGCAGTTGCAGTATCTTAATCCAAATGTACACATACATGGACTGTATGCAACTTGGTAGGCACATCTAAAGCTTTGGGCACTCTAATCCCTATTGTGTACTGCTTGCTGCTCATGTGTATAATTTTTTTTTATTGTTCTAGGGCCATGCTCAGTGAAGCCCCCTAGCTCTGCTCAGATCAGGGGTGGGGAGGGGTGCAGGAGGCTAGAGCTGCATTGCTGAGCCTCTACCCAAATATTGCTGTGGGTCTGGCAATGTACTGTTTTGTCCCTGTCTATAGCCCACTGAATATGAACATGCTGGACGTCATCTAGAGTTAGGAGCAAATCTAGTTTAATGGAACAAATTTGCACCTGGACAAACCCCAATGGGAGGTCAGGAGTGCAAATGCAATTATTATTTTTTTCCGCGCTGGGAAAATCTTCCCCTAAAAGTCTATTGCGATTATTGCATCCATTATAAAGAATTAGACAAATGATCATGTACAACTGGGCAAAACTGCAAAATGGGGACATTTTCAGGGACAAGAATTTCTAGTGATAGGTTTTTAAAAAAACTAGCATTGGCAGCTATGCAATAGCAACCAACCAAACATTTGCTTTCATTAGTGTAATTTGAACTACATTGATTTAAGATAACTCATTGCTGTTAGCACCATGTTTTAAATGAGAATATATTAATGCCAAGAATCAATACTAGCATCCTTTCCTTCACTGGTTACTATGCTACATTCAACCAAGGACATAAGCAAATTCACCTTGTCCGACCTGCAACACGTTTTCAACAGTCCACTTCTCCACTGAGAGCTGCCTTCTGAATATCCAGGGTTACTATTACCAGGAGCAGGCTGGGGGTCAGGGTGCATCTGCCCCTTGGACCGGTCCCATGGTGGGCTACCTTGGGCTGGGTCACTGGGCCACCTGCATTTCTTTTCCTTTGAAATAAGCTGCTAAGTCGAGTCTTGCCCACTGGGCTAAAATTTGCCAGCCCTCCCCTGACCAGGAGTGATGGAGCAACACAACAACAGGAAAACAGAGACATGTTAGCACAGCACAGTGGCCTAGTGGTTAGCACTTCTGCCTCACAGCACTGGGGTCATGAGTTTGATTCCCAACCATGGCCTTATCTTTGTAGAGTTTGTATGTTCTCCCTGTGTTTGCGTGGGTTTCCTCCGGGTGCTCCGTTTCCTCCCACACTCCAAAAACATACTGGTAGTTTAATTGGCTGGTATCAAAATTGACCCTAGGCTCTCCCTCTCTGTCTGTCTGTGTGAGTGTGTGTCTATATTAGGGAATTTAGACTGTAAGCTCCAATGGGGCAGGGACTGATGAGTGAGTTCTCTGTACAGCGCTGCGGAATTAGTGGCGCTATATAATAAATGATGATGATGATGTCTGAGGTTTGGTTGTATATAAGTCTCTGTTGGCTAATATTCATATTAGCAGATGACCTGTAAACATTAACTAATCTGTCTATCTCAGGGTCCAAGTGTTAGATAATGCCCCGGGTCACTTGATCACCACCATCATCAGCTATTTATATAGCGCCACTAATTCCGGCAGCGCTGTCCAGAGAACTTACATCCCACCCTGCCCCTTTGGAGCTTACAGTCTAAATTCCCTATTTTTGTTTCGGTTCATAGCAACATTTTATATACTTGACCACTAAGGTGACTACAAAACCAATAGGTCTTTGATTAATGGAAATGTTCTATTTTTTTACCTGTACCATATGAGTGAGGTGAGTTTGGTTGAGGAGCCAGCACTTTTCATAACATAGCTACAGTATTTTTTTATTACTACCTTGTAATGCTTTGACATAAAGTAGACATTTCTACATAGGGAAATGTGAGATATAGTATAAGTAGATTCATAAATCACTAGTTATGCTTGTGCCAAGTAAAACAAATCCATTTAGTGCAGTCATAGCCAAAATCTCGAGTGATTCAATGGTTCAGCGATGCAACAGTCTCTCCTTCGCAGAGGAGCCCAGAGGCACATAATGCATATATCATTAACGTTTAAAAATGGGTGTTGTATAGTGATTGTTCTTGAGAATAAATCTCAATATGAGTTTTCTGGCATATTTTAATACCTCAGTTTGTTTTGCAGCGAGGAACCAACATAAGTAATACTGCCAGTTGGCGAGATGGCACATATCTGGGGATGAGTGCTGGCTGTGTCCCAGACAAATAAACTACTCACTACACAAGTTGCCTATGCAAATCACTCTCATTATGCAAATTAAGCACACAGGGCGCCTGATAGAGTCCTGTGACAGGGATATTCCCTGCTGTGATCAAACTGTGTCTATGTCTGCCAAAAACATGTACAAAGCGACACCTGCTGACATCACCAAATGCACTTGCACCTCCCAAAAATGTAACCCTTTCCTTGCCAGATGATAATTTATTATTATCATCTGGCACAAATAAACCCTTTTTTTTTTATTAGGCCAGCGCAATGTTAGTGTTTCTGTTACAAACAGGAGTCAGGTATTGGTGGTAAGGTAAGCGTACTACAGTACTAACATTTTTATCTCGGTGTTTTCTGATTCTCAGTCATCAGAGAATGTTTGGTATAAATTGATTACATCATAAATTATCTTTTTAGTCTAGTTCATGTAAGTAGATGTTTCCCCATAAATATATTTTCACTATATGATCACTATTTAGGGTAACACATGCAAACAACAACCTTTTTCCAATTTGTACAACTACGCCACAATTATATCAATACCAAATGTATACACTTGTGTATACTTGTGGTCTGACACAGTTAAAGAGTTCACTGATGGAGCCACACATTTCAGTTTTTAAACAAAAATACAAAAAATTTAATCACCCACCTTCCACTCCCACTCATATTAGTCACATATCCACAGGGCCGAATTAACCCGAGGTCTAACTGGGCTACAGCTCAGGAGCCTCGGGCATCCAGGGGGGCCCTTAACAGAGCTCAGCAGTATTATTGATCGGGCCAAGGGTGCTCCCGGGCCGATCAATGCTGCTGAGCCTGTCACTGTTGTCCTTCCGCAGTGCTCAGTAATCTCCATACTGAGGAGATCTCATGAGAGTGTCACGAGATCTCCTCAGCAAGGAGCTTACAGCACGCTGCGGAAGTTCAACAGTGACAAGAGAAGGTAAGCGCTTTGGGGGGGGGGGGGCGTCGGCAGGCGGCTAACAGGGGGAGGGGCCTCACAGGGGAATGGGGGGCCCCTAAGCCCAGGGGCCTCCATTCCCTTAATCCATGCATATCCATAATCTCTCCTAAGTGCACAGCACTTCTGGAAGCACTGTTTAACCATGCAAATTGGGAAGCCATCTTCAGCTGGTAACGTGCACAACTAAGGTGGTTAAATAAATGTTTATTTTATTGTGTTTGTGGTTTGTTTTTTTAAACTGAAATATATGTCCATGTTCCTTCTATTGTCATTTGCATGTCCATTTAGTGGGTTTCTTTGTCTCCTTGCGTTTTGTTGCAGACAAGAATTGTGGCGATGGTGCAGTTTTTATAGTAACACATTTTACTCATACTTGTCAACTCTCCCGGAATGTCCGGGAGACTCCCAAAATTTGGGTCAGTCTCACGGACTCCCAGGAGAGCTGGCAAATCTCCGGCATCCCGCAATTGCGGTGCTAAAATGATGCAATTTGTGGTGATTGCGTAATTTTTGCCCCGCCCCGCAACAAAACGGCATATTTGTAGCGCGGGCTGGGGCCAAAATGGCGCGTTTGGCTGCGCCCCACGCACTCCCGCCCTCTAGACATGCCCCTCTCCCGGATACAACTTGCCAAAAGTAGGCAAGTATGATTTTACTGTTTGTGTGTTAGTGCAAAACCAAAAGTGTTATACCACAAAGTAGGGAGCTGGGGGATATTGAGACATTTTTAATTATTATTTTTGTACCAGAAAAGACTCTGGAAATTCATAGTTGACTTTACTGTGTTGGATCTCCCATGTCTGTTGTCAGGACAATTCTCCTGCTCCTTCCAGGTCTTCCTGTATTATTTGTGTCACTGTTCAGTTGTTTCCTAGCAGTGAGTGGGCAAGAAACCAATCAGTCAGGTGACCTGACCTCTGTTCTGTCTTTACAGTTAAAATCCAGAAGGGGCAGAACTTTCAGTGTGTCACCAGCAAATGTAACGATCATAAACACAAAACAGGGTGTACTTATCAAAAACATGACTTGCAATACAAATATATATTTTTTTAAAAAAAGTTTATATATAATCCTTCCTGAATTAACAAATTGCAATCTGATAAATTTTGTAGGTCAATCACCGCCATAATGTTCTTTGAAAATTAGAGCTACAAATATGGCTTCTTGTAACAAAGGCATCCAGTCCACCTTTAAATTCTGTTTGAATTTGTCATCACCAATTCATGTAGTAAGGATTCCCATAGCATATCCTCCCTTACAGTAAAAAGACCCTTCCTATTCTCATGGTGAAACCGTCTTTCATCCATTTACGATTGATGGCCCCTTGTCCTCTATAAAGTCCTTGGTACAAAAAAAATTGTTGCCTGAGTCTTTGTATTGAACTTGATCTAGTTTTTTTTAACCTCTCTTGAATGTAATTTATCCCTTTCACTGTTTTCGTCAATGAGGTTACCCACCTCTGAACTGCTATAGTTTCCCTATATCCTTCTCACAAAAAAGTCTCCAAAAGTTAAACATGCACACAAAATACATCACTTTTTCCCGGTCAGCATCCGTTCACAATTGTATAAACACACCATTACTGTGCTGTGCCCACTTTAGAATTGCTCCGTCCAATTCCTGTCTCATCTCTTATGCGGCAGTCTCATGTAAGTGGCAGAATTACCCAAACCTGTACGGGCACATATGCATACACCCACTTGTGGACATGTGCATAGCAATTTAACACAAGATACACTAGGCAAACTGGCGTAGTACTCACTCTGCATCAGCCCCACTGTGAGCAATTAAAGAAAGGGTTAAGCCAACTATGCTGACAACCTCCCCATGCCATATTATACCCTCCCTTAGGATGTAAGCTCGTATGAGCAGGGCCCCCTCTCCTCCTGTCTCCATACCTGTTCTTCCGCTCCGTCTTTACTGCATATGACTGGCCGGAGTTTCTGAAGTATTGGTACTTTTTGTTCATTTTTCTGTATGGTTTCACCCTGTATAGTCTACTGTTAGTACTGTGTGCGGCGCTGCGGATACCTTGTGGCGCCTAACAAATAAATGATAATAATATTAATAATAATATGCTCTCTCATAGCATTCTCCTGTGCCTGTGTCCTGTCTCCAAGCAGCCACAAGATCTCCAGGTAAAGTTTATGACACAGACCAGATGTGGTGAATACTAAGACTCATAGTGTGATCACTAATGCTTCTTATGAGGAGATGTATACATCAAAGCAATATTATTTTCGAGATGTAAACTATTTGTTTTTATAATCAGGGAAAAGAGTTGTAAATCCCAATTAGCATAGACACAGACCTCTTCTAATGAAGTCACAAGGAGGGAGACAGACAGGGAAAAACAGCGTGTTTAAAAGATATGAAAAATTTATCCAATGGTCAGATTTCTCAATATCAGTCTACTACTGAGAACTGTCCACATTTTTGCCGTTCCCCTGGCAACAAACTCCATTTCATAATGTTCTGTTCTTGTGCTCTTGAATTATTCATGTGCTAGATAAGTTTGGTTGGTTATAATTGCTACATAACCAGATAAAAGGAATTGTTTGGGTTACAATAAGTCAGTCATTTAGTTAAAGTCAGATAATAACTGAAGACTACCTTTAAGAAAGCTCTTGGTGGTAGCAGAAGGTAGTTAAATAGTAATTATGAGATAGCAATTTGGGGTTGTTTAGTAATTTTTAGACCAACCCTTTCAAACCCACACATCACACAGGCTCATGTGAGTGCTACAAGTGACACGAAGCAATTGACCCAGTTCTCTAAAAACCCAAACCCTCCCACTGTCTTTCAGGGGTAGTACGAGGCACAGGTACTTGCCTTAAGTTTACTGCCTATGTCACTGAAATAGTTTTTGAGGACTGTACATATACCTCTAACTTTGTCATTGGTAATAAAATCTACCATGCTGCTGTGTCCTCCCAAAGCCCCTGCCAACAATCGATATACCTGATACACAAAATGCCAAACCCAAACACCCAGGAGATAGCAAGTTATCATCCTATGTGTCCTTCTAATAGTTGAATCCTCTACTGCAATTACCTGTTTGCAACACATCTGTTATAGCAGTATTATTCTAGGCTGTTCCTTAAAGCCTACCAACCTTCTACCTAACCCCGCATCTCCTCCAAACGTTCTACCCTCTCTCCTCCCGGTCCCTCTCCCCACACTTCAACTTCCTCCAATTGTGTCTGTTTCGTTCACCCACCCTTAGAATGTAAGCTCGAATGAGCAGGGCCTTCTTCCCTCTTGTCTCCACACCTGTTCTTCTACTCCGCCTCTACTGCATTAACCTAACTGGAGTTTCTGAAGCATTGGTATTTTTGTTTATTGTTCTGTACTGTTATACCCTGTATAGTCTACTGTTTGCTTTGTGTACGGCGCTGCGGAAATCTTGTGGCGCCTAACAAATAAATGATAATAATAATAATAATAATAATAGTCGTTCCCCTGATTGCTTGTGGAAGTATCTTGCTGCACGAATGCTATTCCAAAACTGACATCCCCAGTATCAACCAATGTGGCATATTATTGGTGTGTGTCAGACCAGAACTAACTGAGCCTACACTATTTCCTCTATATCTTCTAACACATCTAGTTCAGGATCCTGCTCTCCCAAGTGTCCAGACACCTTCAGCACTGGCTCCAACCAGTGCCTTCTCAGTGAACAGAAAACTCCTTTCCATGCTCTGAATGGGCCCTAGTGTTGTCAGTTGCTCATTTATGTAAAGCAACTGGACTTCCAGGTGATCAACTTGCTCACATCTTGGACGGCGGTTTTTACACCTTCAAAGGGTTGCTCCAATGTATAGTACTGTAGAGTATTATTATAGTAGTGTTAGAGTACCAGTAGACTACTTACAACTGCAAAGTAATATTTTCATTTTAAAATAAATAAATAAATAAAACACAAGCGTCTAAGAAACTTTCCACATAGAAGAGAAAAATAATGTATATTTTTCTTTCCTAATTTCTTGCTTTAACTATGCTATTTGCTAATCTATATACTTATCAGAACAAAGGTACTTATCAGATAGATGCTAGGTTAATGAAAAACCTTGCATAACTCAGGAACTAGTTTTGCTCTTAAGGTGCACTGTAGTCTCAGTTATAAACACAAAGATCCATTTATGTGAAAGTCTCACACAATGCGATAAAATGCGTCAGTGGAACAAAGGAGAAGCCATGACAATAACGTTTAAGACCTGCATTTTGGGACTTGTTACAAGGAGAATTATGTTCATTTAATGGAGACTACGGAATAAGTAAGTTTGCCACATACATATTACTTATTTCAGACTAATTGACACTGGAACACAAGTGTTGCTAAGTGGAGTTTGACTCTGTTGCTACATCTAGTTGGATTTAACAGGATTGTTTTGTGACTGGATAGTTCCTAAGATCTGTTATATCCATCAGCGTTACTGTGGTTTGTTTGATACATTGTGGGGACTCTATTTGTTTCTAATTCTCTGTTTTTGAAGTCATACAGTATTGTCATTTGATATTTTACATGTCCCATGGCATTTACATGTTTCTAATCTACACTGATTGTTGTGATAAGAACTGTTAGAACTTTTATGAGTTTATTTATGTTATTCTAATTCAAATTGGTTTTGATTTGTTTTATTGATACAAAATATAGGAAATTAAAATGTTTGCTAGGTTTTCATCCAACTCCAGGTTGTTTTTCTTCTAAACTTCAGCCATCAACAGATTAATTATAGAATGAGTCTTACTTGAATTTATGAAAAAAAGTTTTAGCACAAATTAGTGTTTATTAAGTTACACATATTGGTTCGGTGGTTGCAATTTGCTCTTTCTCCACCCTAATTTTGCATTCTATTAGCACAACCAGCTCCAGATGAGATTATTTAATGGTGATTACACACTCTTTGTTTTTACCTCTCCGACCCAAAGTTTAATCACCTCATTCTGTTACAAACTGGCAAGACAAGGAAAACTCCAAAACATTCAACATATACTTAATTCAAACCTAAACTGTGTCCTTCTGTAAAGCTATGTTGAACAACTGTACTTAATAGACAGTAGCCAGTACAATGGAAAGCATTGCACAACTCTGAAAATTTGCTTTCTTTTCATGTGTCGTTAAAACTATATAAATTACTCATAAGACCACTTATTTAATCTAGTAAAACAGGCAATTTGTTTTTGTTAGGGGTAGGTTGCATGGAAATAAACAAAACTCTCTTTTTAGAAAAACGGGGCAACAAATTCAGTGTTCTCCCAGCACCTATTTCCCAGGTGCTCCACCCGGCTGTTCTTACTAGCCACCTGGCTCTTGGAGCCCAACAAAGTCCTATTATAATAGAATAAACCATTGTTTCCCCTATTACAGCAGGCACTATGTGAGCACTGCAGCCAGCAGAGTGTGTTAGATCACTGACCACCAGTCTTGGCAGGTGTGGGTAATACCCTTTGAAATCTTTCATTATTATTAAAAAAGTGTTACATCTGCCCCCACCCGGCTTACTTCTTGGCAAATTTTTATGGGGAGAACACTGAATGTTGAAATCAGACAACAGTTTTCATAAGCTCTGTCTGCATATGGACTTTTGAAGGGTGACAAAATATGGGTATGTCTGTAGCTGACTAAGGTCAGAGGACCTTTTGTATTTATTCTCATCTCCTACCCATCCATGTATCTCTATTTTTGCTGTGGGTGGAGCTAAAACAATTTGTAGATATTCAGATTGTCAGAAAGCTCACAGCAGCATACAGTATTTCAAGATAAGAGTGCTGATCTTCTGGGTGACAGTGACCTATTCATTTGCATAATTGGGCAAATTAGAATATGGCTACATGTGACAGGGAGTGTCACACTGTTAGCTGGGGAATGAGTGCAAGCAAGAAGCCAAGGATAGAGTTACATTGTAGAAAGAGCATGTAACCCCAACAGTAAAGAGTAATATTTTTGCAAGTCTCCTGTCAACCTCATGTAGGAATATTTTGTTTGTGTTAAACGCCTGTATATGAAATTAAGTTTCTATATCCAACTTATGAAACAATATAGCAATACATTGCTGAACAAAAATAAATTTGTTAGCATAAAGCATTTCTTAGAAAAATGCCAGATAAAAAAACGTGTTGCCGACTGGTGCACTAAAAGTAGGGTATTGCTGTTGGCAGTATTGTCTGTGTGAAGAATCTCTTGCAGAAGTAATGTTTTCAAGTGAGCAAACATCTTAAAAATGTGTCTTAGAACTCATCCACATACAAAAATTGTAAACTCGCTATAAGAGATCCACATTATTTTTTAACAAATCCAGGCATCACTCGGATATATTGTAAAAAAAGAAAAACATTTACGTTAAATCTTCTGTAAGTATTTTCAGTGTTAGTCCACCATAATTACTACCCTTTCCATCTGAGATGAGTATGCTCCAGTTTATGCAATTAATTTTCCATTTGAATAAACCAGAGTTTAATTAAGTGGATGATGTTGAAAACATTTTAATATTTTTTTTTTTCTAAATGAAGCCTAGGTTACTTTAATTGAAAAACAGGAGACAACCTTTTATCTATCAGCTGAAAGTGGTAAGATTTTTTTTTTAACCATTATCATGCTTAGAGCACATTCATACTTGTACTATAAATGCCATTTATCTACCACAAATTTACATAAGTTCACAGCTGGATGCATTGAAATTGCACACGGCCATAAAGTTTGCCTAAAATATTAAACATTTGTAAACCTGTCCATGTGGAACACAGAAGGGTGAGGTATAGAAGCGGAGCCTGAGAAACTGAAATTTAAAGCAAAATACTTGTAGTGGGTTGTACAATAGAAACTATTTGCATGGTTTTTGTAAATATACTCCATATGAAAGTATCTCAGATACAGGTTAGCATTATACCCAGTGCATTCCCATTCTGCATATATCACGAATATCTTATAGGAATCAATTCTTTATATGGTACCTGTGATGCAAATCATTCATGACTCATTGCAACTTTTATATGTATGTTAGGACTTATTTTTACTGAAATAAGGTTCCATATTTTCCTATATACCAGAAAATATTTTATCCAAATTATGCGATTAGGCTTTGTGTTCAAGTGAACTTTCCTTGTTTCATTGCTTATCATTATCATCATCATCATTTATTTATATAGCGCCACTAATTCCGCAGCGCTGTACAGAGAACTCATTCACGTCAGTCCCTGCCCCATTGGAGCTTACAGTCTAAATTCCCTAACACACACACACACACACACACACACACACACACACACACAAAGAGAGAGACTAGGGTCAATTTTGATAGCAGCCAATTAACCTATTGTTTTTAACCACACCATGTACAGTTTATATAAGAATACAGATTCCACCAGCTATTTTTTTTTAACCCTGTGCAATTTTGGAAAGTCTGTAGCATCCTTTAGAAGTTAACATGATAAATCTACCTCTGCAGTGTGGATACAAAATATATGTATGTTTTCCCCCATCATCATTTTCCTTCTTGTTCTGTAGCAGTATCATCAGTCTCCCCTCCTCCCTACAGACACTTAAGTCCTTTTTCCCTTATTTTCAGTGATGATGGATGGGAGAGGGCTCTCTCATCTATCCATTGGGCAGGTTCATTTAGACAGGGGTGCCGTTTTGTATAAGGCCTGGCTCTATTTTTTCCCCCCAGCTCCCTCTGGGTTGGGCACACTTGATTAAAGTTTTTTTCTTTTGTTGTGGAATCGATATTTTTATCATTACCACTTTCAATCTCCTTATAAAAACTCATCTCTGCTGTGAAGAAACACGGTTACCACATATATAAGGTAGCTGTACAGTTTGTACTAAGTTACCTGTCACAAAGACTTGTAGGAGAGACGCATGCTATAACTCTGGGTAAATATACCACAAGGGATTACTTTACCCAGATACAACCTTACATGTACCTCTAAAATGAAAGTAAGAATCATAGCCTAATAAATATATATATATATATATATATATATATATATATATATATATATATATATATATATATATATATAACAAAACAAATAGGGAGGGGCGCCACATAGTATAATACTGTAAATACTAAAAATACAGAAGATGTGCTATGAACAGGAAACTCAATCATCCATATAGGTGAATAAAGGAGGCATTACTATAACACTCAAACAGTAAGGGTGAATTTGTAGAAACATCAAAAACACACTGGAACTCCCGCACCTCACCAATATAAATGTGCGTACCAGATATAAAATCTTTGAAGCTTATCTGTATATATGGTGATAATTCTTCCCATGGGGTACACTCTGTTTCCACCTTTCAGGCATATGCAGGGCAGTAGTTGTATACAGTGCTTCTAGAGTCCAGGAATGGTACTCAGTAATATCCAGATTATGTAGACGGAAAAAGACTCATATAGTTGCCTCCAACTCCACAATATTGTCCGCATTCGGCCCTTCCTATCTCAGAATGGCACTAAAACCATTATCCACGCACTCATCATTTCTCGTCTTGACTACTGTAACCTTCTCCTCACCGGTCTCCCCCTCTCTCACCTTGCCCCCCTCAGCTCTATATTTAACGCTGCTGTGAGTCTCATCTTCCTCTCCTGCCGCTCCTCTTCTGCCTCCCCTCTCTGCCTTGTCCTACACTGGCTTACTTTCCCCTACAGAATCCTATTCAAGCTCCTCACCCTCACCTACCCACTCCACTGCTCCCTACATCTCCAACCTCCTGTCTACTCAAACCCCATCTCGTTCCCTTTTCCGGGCTGCCCCCCTCCACTGGAACGACCTCCCTTACTCCATCCAACTATCTCCTAGTTTGTTAAATGGGCGCTTAAAACTCATTTCTTCCTCATAGCCTACCAGCCATCTACCTAACATGCTCTCCATACCAGATTTCCTCACCTCTCTCTTCCCCTGTCCTGCCTCTCGCTTCTCTTGCGATGAATCCCCTCTGACTCCCCATTGTGCTTCCTGTCTGTTTCCACTGCCTTTAGAATGTAAGCTCTCACGACCAAGGCCCACGTCCCTGCTGTCTCACTACCTATTCTTCTGCTCATTCTTCAATGTGCAAGCTATGTTTGAGCTTTGAAGTCCTGGTATTTTTTGTTTATCGTTCTGTATGTTTCTACCCTGTAAGGTCCACTGTCTGTATTTTGGACGGGGCTGCGGAAACCTTGCTGCATCCTATAAATAAAGCATACACACACATATATATATATATATATATATATATATATATATATATTTAAATATTTAAAATAAGGTGGGAGAACAGAGAACAAACAGAGAAGAATTTACTGGAGGGGTGGAGGGTGCATAGGGTGTAACAGTGCACATAAACTATAAATACATAAGAACAGCATTAAATCCCACGAGATTGTTAATAACATACAATCCCAATGCTCACTGGGACTGTGTGCTATCTGATATATAACGTTTACCCACGCTGTAAACAAGAGAACAGCATCAAATACTGGAGGGAAGAAGGCAAGGTCAAGATGTCCATCTCATCCCCAGAAGCCATTGCTGAGCCAGACAGTAGGCCTAAAGAGAGTGGGGTAAGGATTCAAGCCAGGGAGACCAGACTGCGGAGCATTTAGCAGATGAGTTATTGATAATACAGTTAATATGTTCCATTTTGTGTCAAAATATTGAATGCTGAGCAGAACTTTAGCCACAGTCAGGTTTTCCAAAAGACAGAATAATGTGGCTCATACTGTACTGTAGATTAATCTGATTTAGGTGTCTGGACACTTGTACTCAGTTGTTACATAAAAAAAAGCAAATAATCTGCATTTATACTTGGAGCCTACACTGCCGTTCCTAGGAAAGTGTTGCTCGCGCTGCTTTGTGGGTCTCTGGCGTTAGTTTGTGAACTGGTGGCACGCATATATAGAATAAAAATATAATACAGTGACTCAAGGATATGAAGCAGTCCTAGCGTCTGCCTGCGATATAGCATCAAATTGTCCAGCATATCATACAACACAACTGAAGAGCATATTCTAGCACAAGCTCACAAAACACACAACAAAAAATGATGCATATAATGCAGCACCACTGAGCATGATATAATACAATGGCATGGACTGTAGTCCTGGGGGTAAATGTATCAAGCTGAGAGTTTTCCGGCGGGTTTGAAAACCAATCAGATTCTAGCTATCACTTACATCTATCATTTTACAAAATGATAGCTAGAATCTGATTGGTTGCTATAGGCAACATCTCCACTTTTTAAACCCAGCTTGATACATTTACCCCCTAGTGTTCAGCTCTTCATGCAGTTCCCTACTTGTCCAGTGTCTGATGCATCTCTAATTTGATATGTTGCAGGGTCAAATGTCTGGCATATTACATAGTCCTGTGGTGGGAGGGGCATAAATACTCACGCCAGGGCATCTCCACAGTTAAGCCAGGCCTTCAGGTACAGTATCACCAGCAGATGTAATGCACTTTAACACTTGCCTGTCAGTTGATTTGATCTTAGTTGTTGATGTCACCAAGCAATTGTCCTCTGATAAACAGCCTTAATTAAAGAGCGGATGATTTTAGGCATCAGAATGACTAGTGGACTAAATTGGCCCAATGTTTCTGTAGTATTCTTTAACATACCTATTTTAAATCTGTAATCTCTCTCTCCTAACTACTTTAATATTTAATATAGCAAAAGGTGAGTTCTAGTTAGCTATAGGCAAAGCAAGAAACATTGCAGTAAATGGCTGGTAAGCCCAAAAGTGGCTACTTTAATGCTTCATTGACAATGGTACCACCATAGGTAATGGCCTACTCTGACAATGAAGGAAACATGCTATATGTTACGTCTTACCTGGAATGGACTATCTGCTAATAAATGCAGGAAGAGATTATTTGATGTATAGGCCCAGCAGACTATTTGAGCCACCTGTGGACAGAGGGAGAAAAAAAATGTTTAGAATAATAATGTCTTAAAAAGGACCCATCTCCTGTACACAGCGGAGGTAGGTAGCTGTGTGATAGCGCAATTGTCGTGAGAATGCAGTCAATCAATTCACTATGAATTAGTGATATTACTCATTGATGGCACAGAGAGAAGCACAGCTGAACACTAAGTAGAGGACTCTTAATGAAGTAGGACTGCTGATTGTCCACAGATCGTAAAACAAAAGTATGTTAGATTAATGGAGCCATTTTTAAGCAAAGTTTGAGGAGTTTGATGCACAAATATGACCATTTCTAATTACAAGGCACAAAGCTTCACAGGCAGTGTTCAAAGAAGCGTAATTAACTGAATCTTTTTATCATATATATTTTTATTGTAGTAGTAATCCAATATAAAAACCTGAACACAAATGAAATGACTACTAATTATTCTCAGTTATTGCCAGGCTCTGAGAACTAGGAATGTGCAAGTTTAGATTTTGTTGGAATTTGGAGTGTTGCAATTAAATCCTAAATTTTACTTACCTGGTCTCTGTGGATCCGTCGCTTTAGTGGGTCCCCTGATACTTCTAGCAGCTCAAGCAGCAGATTCTCTCTCCTGCTCAGACAGTCCTTGTTGGGTTTGTCAAAGCCCCTTCCTTGTACACTTCTCATTCTTGTGAATGATAACTGGGGTCACTCGAGCAAGAAAAAAGATCTGCTTGGGCTGTTGGAAGCATTTGAAAATACTGGAGTCTATTTAACAAAAAAACAGTTTTCGCTGGATCGTGGGCTTCTCCCTAGTTAACAAGTTCTCCCTGATGGTGATAGTTTCACCAGCAATAGCCAGCGGTCACTGGTCTGTTCCAGACAGCGGATGTATACTCCTATTGCTATCACAATCTAAGAATGGTTATAGCAGAGGCTCCCACAGGAACAAAATGCTTTGTTTAAATAAAACAAAAAAACATTTTTCCCTGTTTTCTTTAATAAAGTTTATTCATTGTTTTCTATTAGCTCAATATTTTTTTACAATATTACAATATGCAGAAAAAGAAAAGCTTCAAAATAGCATGATCTTGATAAATAGACCCTAATGTGTGTAAATAAGCTATAAGACCCAATGGGGAGAATTCAATTCCCCCCGAATTTGCGCGGCGTTAAAACTATTACCGTTATTAGTTTTAACCCGGCTTTCTGCTCGCAGCTCAGGAAGCATTGAAACTACCGTACGTAATAACGGTAATAAAGCGCAGGCCGCGGTACTTTTACCCATAATGCGACCAATTGAATTCCCCCTAATGTGTGGTCACCATAGTGCAGGATATCTAAGAAATTTTGTGAGTAACACATATAAAATAGTTGTACCAACTATTTGCTCCAAACCAGTGCCCTTCTGCAGGTCTGACGCCTGTGTTCTCCCCACACCTGTCTATGTGGAAGGAGGATTTAGCATGCTGCAGCGTGAACTACAATTTGGTGGCACACCCCCTCTATACATAGCTTGGACTCTTCTGTTTGGCAGGAGCTGGCTGATTAATTATAGTTCTAAATGCACCTCCCTACGCAAGCTTCCGCACATCAAGGTACAGGGAGCACATCAGGGCCAGGCCTGAAGAATCTACTGCCATTTAACCAGATTGTGGGTGCAACTGAATGTACATACTAGATATTTTTGTATTTGCTGTCCACAAAAACTCATCATTCATTGTTGTGTTTTTGTGGATAAATACTTTAAGTAAGACTTTTAAATTCTGGAGTAGCTTCCTATAGTTTTACCTGGAAAGACTAAAAGATCTTAATATGTATAGTTTGGAGCAAAGAAGGGGATGGGGGGATATGACAGAACTTTTCAAATATATCAAGGGTTTTAACAAAGTACAGGAAGGAAACATTCTACAAAGGAAGAGAAGTATTAGAACACAAGGACATGCACTGACACTGGAGGGAAGTAGGTTCAGAGGAAATTTGAGGAAAAGTACTGCAAAGAAAGGGTAGTGGATAAGTCAGAGACTAATACAGTAGAGCAATTTAAACATGCTTGGGATAGGCATAAGGATATCCTTACAAAGAACTAAGAATCATATGGAGTTTGAGGTTGTCATAGGTTAAAAAATGGGCAGACTAGATGGGCCAAGTGGTTCTTCTCTACCGTGAAATTGTATGTTTCTAAATTTCTGTGTTTAGTTGTATTTTTTTTTTATGGTGGTGTTTCCTTAGGGAGGTCTGCATGCACCTTGAAATCAGGTAGGCACTCATCTATACCTCCTGAGAGTGGAGAGGAGGCGTGCACCATCATGTGAGCTGCCTGGACCATCCAGATGCAGCAGTGCAAAACAAATGCGTATGGTGTTTTATGGTGTGCATAGAGTGTGCTTAGTTAATGAGGCCCACTGTGGGCTTACTTCATGTACCTGTGATATCTACTGCAGCGATGGTCCTCCTAACTGCCGCTTATAGAGTCCTGAGATGCTTCTTTATGGTGTGCATAGAGTGTGCTTTGTTAATGAGGCCCACTGTGTGCTTACTTCATGTACCCGGGATATCTACTGCAGCGATGTTCCTCCTAACTGCCATATATAGATATATAGAGTCCTGAGATGCTTCTTCATGGTGCCGACTCAACTGTAGCCGCAGTGTTAAGAACCAGCCTGCAGATGATTTTGGCTTGTTCCTGGATGCTCCTATAAATTATCTCCCAGACAGCCCTTAAATGCTGGACTAAGAGGTATATGTAGCAAAGGGAGAGAAGTCTTATTGCTGCCAAATACTTGGATAAACCAGAAACCTTACAGAACAAAGTACTTTGGGCTTATAAAACAAAACAAAATACAGCTTTTTAGCCACAACTACATAAGAAACTTTTGGAGAACAACAGAGGAAACGTTTGAAGAAAACAACAGCTCACCCAGCGCTAAACATGAGGTTGGCTCTGTGATGCTGTTTCTGTGCAACTGACAACTGGCACATGAATATTATCTGAGTGGAAGGAAGAATGGGTTCAACTAAATATCAACAAATGCCAGAAGCTAATGTCCTAGAGAGACTGAAGGAATCGAAATTGAGATGAGGTCAGATATTCAACCAGACAATTATCCACAACATGCCTCAAAATCAACAATCGGATATCTAAGAAATGAAAGTTTAAGGTGTTGGATTGGCCTTTACAGTCCTTAAAGTTTAAAAGTCTTTGAAACACCTGAGGGGGGATCTCAAACATGGAGGGAAAGTGGGACAAAATAGTCCTAAAGCAAGAAGAGAAAGATAGCGGGCTGCCGGAAACATTGAGAGATGTGATCTCTGTCAAAGGAGGTTTAAGGAAATACTGACTGACAGGATACACATTTCTGTACATCACATTCACCTTCTTGTTTTAATATGTTAAATTCAGCAAAAAAAATTTTTTTATTGTAACCTATAGAAATGTCATATATGTGTATATATATATATATATGTGTGTGTAAATATATGTGTGTATATATATATATGTGTGTATATTACATGAAACTGCATGTAATCAAAGTACAGTAAAGGTGTGCCAAGCTCGAGCTCGCGCAGCATTGTCTGTTTAAACTTTTGGCATCTCTAAGGTATGTGATTTTCAGTCGTATCACTTGCACCAGCTACAGGTCAGGTGTATGTGCCGATTACTAGCGATGACGGTCGCGTATCCAAGCTAGAACATGTCTTTTCAACCAAGATCAACTATAAAGATGCATGTTATGTGCAGTAGACATTAATAACATCATAATAAATGTATTTTATAGAAAAAAAATTAAAAACCCTCTTTTTAATTTATTTTATGTTTTGTCATTAATGACTTTATTAACAGGTGACATTGATTGAATAGTTTTGGTGTTTTTCTGTGCGTTCTTTTGGGACTTTATATGCCACATATGTATCCTGCAGTGTATTGTCTGTTAGAACAGAGCCGATCTAGAACTGTATTCATCAACAGACATATCCACTCATTGCTGAATATGGATGTGTGTATGCCCAATACATAGGCACGTTTTTAAAAAATGTGATCGCCTCGCGTGCCTTAATGAATCAGTCCCATAATGTGTGTATGTATGTGTGTGTGTATATATATATATATATATATATATATATATATATATATATATATATGAACTGAACATTTATTTAGCGTGTCTGTGTGTGTGTGTGTATATATATATATATATATATATATATATATATTTATACATGTGCATATATTATATATATATATATATATATATATATATATATATATATGCATGCATATATATACACACACACACGCTAAATAAATGTTCAGTTCATGCACTGTCTGACCCTGTCATCTCACACATCATCAACTTTTCAGAGGGAGAACTTTTCAAACTGGAGCCTCTGGCAGCTCTCTGACAAATTGTGTCTGATCTGGCGTTAAAATCCAGCCAGTGAATTTCTTTCCTCCTTTGGGGCAGAGGAATAACAAGCTTCTCAACACATCCCCAGTGGTGCCAACATACACCTGGGGAGGTAACGTGGACAATCCCATTGAACTGAACAGCACATGAGGCCATAAGAACAAATCATGTGGAGAATGTGTCATGGAAGCAGGGAGGCAACCTGTTTCTCTCCAGATGTCTCAATAAAATCTGCAACCTGTCTTGCAATGCATCATGGGAGAACACAGTACAGCAATCGATGGAAACCCTTATGTTTCTTCTATATCTACTGTAAAACCAAGAACATAATACTGGGCAACACATTCTATCTTGTATCCCACTCATAAGCTACACATATTCAGAAGAGCTGACGTGAGACGTTACATTTACGTGGCAAGCTCTTTAGGATACATTATGTGCACATGTGCTTATTTGTCTGATTAGCTCCCTAATAGGTGGCAGTGCCCATCCACATTTCACTTTTGGGAAATGCCCACATAAACTAACTGCACCTACCTTTGCTGGATTCAAGGTGCAGCTGAAAATGGTCTTGGTGGAAAGATGTCACTTCAAAACCCTGCCTACTGTCACTTTAGGAATACCCTCCTCATGAGATCGTAATATCACGTGTCACTACTGTACATCTTAATGTTTTTACAGCATTGATTTAATTGTGCCTGTAATTCTCCATTCTGTAAAAAGTGTGAGTAAAAGGTACAATGAATGACAATGAAAGTATAGTCTGAGGCACAATGAGTAAAAATCAAGTCCTGCTGTGGGGAAAAAGAAGGGTCAGTGAACCATTCCATCCTCCCATCCTTCCATCCCTGCAAACCAGGAAATATTGCCCTAATGCACTCTCTCCCTTCACTCTAATATAAATATGTTATCTTGGATAAATATCACTTTTGCATGTGGATTTCTTTTTGTGCATGACATGAGTTACTGCTGAGGATTTTCTCCAAAAGACTGTTTCATACTTGTTAAAGCTCAGCATAGTGTAGAATTTCCTGCTCTACATATGCAGCTGCTCTGAAATAATGAAGAGTCAGAGAGACAATGTACAAACAAGCTACTCTTATTCAGGTCTTCTATGAAAACTAATGCCACATAAACACCACTTCTTTCCCTGAATAGACGTGGCTTTTTTGCATATTTAGTCTAGGGATTAAAGCCTTCTCATGTTTTTATATATTCCCTCTCTGGTATATGCCATTCGCGTAATCAGATGGATAGGGCAAGGTGTATGATTATGCAATAGGCATCATTAAGTACCCTCTCACTTTGCAGGCCATTAAGAGCCCTTTTGAGAATTGAGCCTGCTTTACTGGTAATCCAAGAGTCAAAATGTTCATTAGGACACTATGGCTTAAATATTTTCTAACTTTTGTCAATGTATGAGTAAAGTTGCATACTACTGACAATCGACTTTTTCAACAGTTTCACTCTAAAGTATATCGTAGGTAATGGTTCCTGGCCTTTTGGTTAAGATCAGGGGGTAAATGTATCAAGCTGAGAGTTTTCCGGTGGGTTTGAAAAGCCAATCAAATTCTAGCTATCATTTATTTAGTACATTCTACAAAATGACAGCTAGAATCTGATTGGTTGCTATAGGCAACATCTCCACTTTTCAAACCCGCCGGAAAACTCTCAGCTTGATACATTTACCCCCAGGTGTAGATGTGTATGTAAGCAGTGGGGCTTTAAGGTGCCCCCCTGTAGGCAATAGACCATCACTTGGTCCTCTGGCCAGCAGACCGGCTGCTTGAAGCCCGAGGTGCAATGTGCCCCTGGTGCAATCCCCTGCTGGGGGTGCCTGAAAATGCACAGGGTGACAGCTACCACCTGTGCACAGAATAAGGCACTTAGCACGTTGATTTTTAAGCAGCACCACTATCCTGTGCCCTAGCCTTTTGGCCAGGTGCAATGATAATTTTTATATTTCCGGCCGAAAGGCTGGGGTACTTTTTTCTTAATTAACACTAGCTTTTTTTAAAATAATTTGTTTGTTTTTTGTTGTATCCTTTGAGGGTTTTTGGTATAGACCCTTATGGGAGACCCTCTCCGCAAGTCACCTGAGGCTCCCTCTTTCTCAGGGGAGCTGAAGAACCAGTCCCCTAGGGTTAAGCTTCGGCCAACCTTGGGGTAAAGGGGACTGCCCGAGACTTGTGACGGACAGTGGTCCTGAAGACCTCTGTGTCCTAAAGGGCCCTTTGGCTCCGGAGGTTGGGGATGTAAACAGGGCCCTCCCTAGCTTCGGCGAAGGAGGGCCTGAAGATCTCTTGCTGGTGCCTTTTGGCTCCTGGGGGAAGGGGAGGCACGGGGCCCTTTCCCAATAGGGAAGGGTCCAAAGCCCCCAGCACAGTATTGCAGTGCACTGTGCACTGGGTGTTTTGGAGTCATGCACCTCGGGCTTCAATAAAAAAAATAATTGGTGGGTGTATTAGAGACACACTTGGAGATTGCTTTTACTGAAAAGAAGACAAGTTAAGAATTGTGTAACGTATGTTTACCTCTGAGCAACAAAGAAAACAGAAGTCCCCATTGAGACTAAATTGTGTGTGGCTAGTCTGTACTTTGGCGATTAAGTGTCATTACAGAGTTTATGACACACAGGATAGTGTTCATGTTTTGCTCTTATCTTTCTGCGTTCCAGTGTGACCAAAAACAGCAGGCACAACTAAATCTGGATAATTACTACCAAATTATGTTGCCACGTTTAATATCTGGATATACAATATACATTCAACTTTCACACTCTACCATCAAATATGTTTGAGTGGCAGTGAGTGTTATTTACTAATAAGATGTAAATATTTAATGATGCAAAACAACTATCATATATTTGCTTAAGCTGCCTAATTATATCACTCAAAGCTGATTGGTTGGATGGAGTTACTGCACATGTTTGCTTTGTTAGTAGATAACCTTGAATAACTTGAAAAATAATTCTGAAGAATCATTTTATCATTTAGTAATAATTTATGATGTAATAATCATGTGGGCAACATTATAATCAATTATTAAAATCAGATAATTTCAGTAGCGTCTCCAGGGTGCCCTGTTATAGTCCCAAAATGAAAGGGACATTAGGATTTTACTTTATTTAAAAACATGTTTTATAGAAAAATATCTGAGGAATAAACTAATGATATTACATGTCTGGGTTATGTACTGTTTAAAATGTATTTTAATGTATGTATGATTTGATAATGTATAACAAGTATTCTGCCATGGTTCAAGATCATTTTGTGAATGGAAGGTTGTTGCCTTGAAGACACTCCTGTGTTTTGGATGGTCAACATGGCACCACTTACTGAGTGGGGAATCATGTTCGTAGCACAGTAGAGAGAATGCGCCGGCAAACATTACCCTGATTATATATTTTCCGGAATGTTGGGAGTTATGCATTGTTATCGTCTGTGGGGGTCATTTACAAAGCAGAGTAATGGTGATAAATAGGTTCATTCCTATAAAAGGGATTTCCAAACTCACTTCTATTCACTACTTATCCTATTACTTTTTGCCCCCCCACCCCTCGAAAAATTTACATGTGCTCTCTTTCATTCACTAATGTGTCCACATTTACAGTACGTGTTGTTTAACTCGGGAAAAGAAGGGGATCATCAGGGCTGTTTTTTCAAGTGTTATATCATGTATTTTCTGACTCACTGTGTATATATATATATATATATATATATATATATATATATATATATACTCTATGGACAGAAGTATTCGGACGCTTGACCATTATACCACAAGGGACTGTAATGACATTCTATTCAAGTACATATACTTTAATATGGAGTTGGTCCCTCCTTTGCAGAGATAACCGTTTCCACTCTTCTTGGAAGGCTTTCCACAAGATGTTGGAGTGTTTCTGTGCGATTTTGTGCCCATTCATTCTGTAGAGCATTTATGAGGTCAGGCACTGATGTTGGAGGAGAAGTCCTGGCTCACAATCTCCATTCTAGTTCATCCCAAAGGTGTTCGATGGGGTTGAGGTCAGGGCTCTGTGCGGGGCAGTCATGTTCTTCCACACCGAACTTCTCAAACCATGTCTTTGTAGTCCTTGCTTTGTGCACTGGGGCACAATCATGTTGTAATAGAAAAAGGTCTATCCCAAACTGTTGCCACAAAGTTGGAAGCATAGCATTGTCCAAAATGACTTGGTATGCTGAAGCAATAAGATTGCCCTTCACTGGCGATAAGGGACCCAGCCCAAACCCTGAAAAACAGCCCCATACCATTATCCCTCCTCCACCAAACTTCACGGTTAGCATAAGGCAGGTAACGTTCTCCCGGTATCTGCCAAACCCAGACTCTCCCATCTGACTGCCAGAGAAACCTGTTTTGCCATTCCACAGAACACGTTTCCACTGCTCCACAGTCCAGTGTTGGTGTGCTTTACACCATTCCATCTGCTGCTTGGCATTGATCTTAGTGATGTGAGGCTTGCATGCAGCTGCTCGGCCATGAACACCCATTCCATTAGGCTCCCGCCACACAGTTTTTGTGCTTACATTAATGTCAGTGGAAGTTCGGAAATCTTCAGCTATGGAATTTTACACACCTCTGGCAACGGGTCTGATTGAAACACCTCAATTCAATAATTAACAAATACTTTTGTCCAAATAGTGTGTGTGTGTGTGTGTATATATATATATATATATATATATATATATATATATATATATACTCTCTATATGACACTATTTCACTTGTGTATATATATATATGTATATATATATATATATATATATATATATATATATATATATATATACACACAAGTCAAATAGTGTCACATAGAGAATAATGAATGGATGTTGACTTTGACTACCTTGTACAGCATGTACATTTTTACTCTGTTCAAGGCAAAAGAAGAAACAAAGCTCTGCATAATACCACTGCATCACAAATCTCTTTAAATATGTTCAATCTCCTTATGCCAGGCCCATATTAATATTCTGAGCTGTAAAATAAAATCTTGTTTTCCTGAAATTATTTTTTACCCAGTTGCAGATATCCCTCAATCTATAAGTACATCCATCTAGGGTGAATTATGCACTAATGTAGGAAGAAAATGATCTATTTAGATGTTGGCAAAAATATAGTAACACAAAAAAAATCCAATTGAATTGGTGACATTATGGACATTGTTTACATGTTGTAAGCATTATAGTTAGGTATTTTTAACCTAACCTGTTTGTGTTATACTTTATAGTAGCTTAATTGTCTGCTATTAAATTTACCTTAATTTCTCTCCCTGTGTGTGTATATTAGGGGATTTAGACTGTAAGCTCTAATGTGGCAGGGACTGCTGTGAGTGAGTTCTCTGTACAGCGCTGCTGAATTAGTTACGTTATATAAATAGATGATGATAATGATGATGATGATGAAGTAATTTAATCTACAGGTAGTATGGGACTGTATGTTGGGTGTTGGGTACATGTGGCTAGACACACTGATATTGTAAGTAGAGATGCTCAGGCTCGGTTTTCTGAAAATCGAGCCCAGCTGAACTTAGGGGATCCGACTAGGCTCGCAAGTCGACTCGTTACTTTCTCACATCCTCTAGATCTGAATCGAGGCAAAACGTCATTGTTGGGTTGTCGGATCTCGCGGGTTTTAGATGCCATAAGTACCTCCCTCCCCAGGAGATCCTGCACCATTGCTGACATAGAAACAGGGGTAGTAGTGTTCTTCTCACTTGACAAAAATTGACTGGAAATTAATGTTATTGAGGTTAATAATAATGTAGGTAGAAAAAAAAGAGCCAAATTATGGGATTTTAGCAAAAGAAAATAGGGATTTTAGGAAAAAATTGAGATCCACAACCAAAACCAAAAACACGCGAGGGCGGTTTTGCCAAAACCAAAACACAAAGTTAATCCAGATCCAAAACCAAAATACAGGGGCCAGTGAACATCTCTATTTGTAAGTGCAAAAAGATTTTCTTCACTATCAACCCTACCTGTAGTATTTTTGATAAGCTACATAAGCAGGTATCAATATTATCATTAATATCACAGCTGATTGGCTGCCACCCTTTCTTCCTGTCAATAAATATAATTTAATATAGCACCTAGTTGAACTAAATCCCTGAGCAGCTTTGATTATTTACATAAAATATATTGTTATCATAGGGTGCTATAGAGAGAAGACAGAATGTTTACTTTTATATGTGTAAATTGTATCCAGGAGTCCCATTCATTGTTTAGTTCATAGTGCTCAGCATTAACTCTTTAGGCCCTGCAGCGGAGTGTAAGCATGGAAGTAGTTGCAGTTAGAGGTAGAGGGATTGAGATTGACCATTGGTTATGGATAAGTGCTGGCAGACAGCAGAAACTTCAGATAATCATAGAATATGAAGAGGGATCTTCCTCTCCGCTGCTCTGCGTCACAGCAGTGGAAGATGGATGATCAGGAAATGTCTGAGGGCTAGTTGAGTCCAGCGTTCTATCACCAAACGCAAACACTAATTAATCCCGGGTGTAATCGCTTGTCCAACTCATTAATCAACTTCCCCAAAGATTCCATATAAAGCAATAACACAGAAGGGCATTTGAGATACGTGAGTAGCAAAGTGGTCAAGTATATAACACTATAAGACACTGTCCAACAGACTGAAATTGATTAGGTCTTCCTCACGCTCTTTCATGGTGACATTATACAGTCATGTGTCTCTCTGCAACTGGGAAAATAGGGAAAATAATGAATTACTTATGCAAGTGGATTATTTTTACTTTTTTTTATTATTAAAACCTATTCTAATTTCTTACCTTCAAGATCAAAACTGTCCAACTGGTTCCTTCTAATGCTCTTGTGACCATCTTGAACAGCCTTTTTAACTCTCTATTGTGAGACAACTTTTAATAGTACCTGACTTGTGAGCACACAGTGGTAACGTTTGCATGGCTCGCTTTGTGCAAGTACATGGACAGCACTGTTTAAGTAGTTAGAGTCTGTTAACCCATACTTGCCTACTTTTGAAGGCAACTGACCGGGAGGGGGTCTGTCGAGGGGGCGTGGCCACGCGTGGTGCACCATTAGTCTCCACCCCTGTCAATCGTAGGCAATTTTAGCCAATCGCAGCAGGGGGCGGGGCCCACAATGGCGCGTTTAGCCCTGCCCCCACCATCTTCACCCTTGGCGACAGCTGGATCCGGGATTTTTGCTTGCTCTTTCGGGAGTCCGGGAGAACTCCCAAAAATTCGGGAGTCTCCCGGACATTCCAGGAGAGTTGGCAACTATGTGTTAACCTCTTAATTTTACTTTAAAAGTTTGCCCAATGAAAATCTGTTTATTTACAAAGAATGCATTATAAATCTTCTGGTGGTAATCAGAATGTCAATCATCTTGAGCACAGCTTTGGAACATTCCTATCAACCTTTTTAACACACAAATAAGCAGATCATGAAATTTCCAGTCAAAACTAATCCTTTATCTGCCTTAAAGTAATGATCTTGAAAACAATTAGGGGCTGAATGGGCTATAGGGGCAGGGAAGCACCTGCCCCCTGGGCCGGTCCATAGTGGGCTACCTTGAGCTGGATCACTGGGTTGCCTGTATTTTTTTGTCTTTAAAATGTTTAATAGGCTGCTGAGCAGAGCCCCACACCCTTTCCTTAAATTTGCCAGCCAGCCCCTGCAAACAACAATACAATACATAACATATAAATGTCTTGAAAAATGATCCACTTGTGGCTAGCACATTGTGAACAGCCTTATGTCCTATTATTGATGCAAATGTTCTGAGAAGGGGGGGGCTTTAATGCTTTTGTCTGTGGTAAGAAATGGACTTGGACATGATTGTATGATTGGCACCATAGGATGCTGCCACCTTTATTTGGGATCAATCGAAAGATTGAGTAGTTTTGCAGGGCCAGCCTGTTACAGCCTAACAATGCCACAATAAGTCCTTTCATGTTGCAAAAAAGTGTTAATAACAGCAGATACGGAGAGCAAAACGGTCAGTCATGTGAGGTTGTATGCCCATATATCTATGACTAGATGCGCAGACTTCTATAGACCTTTCAGAGGGAAGGATACCAGGAAGACTGTCATGTGTGCTACTACATTCCACTTCTATCCATTAGCCCCTTAAAGACCAGGGGGTATGTTTGATAAACTGCGGGTGTGAAAAAGGGGAGATGCTGCCTATAGCAACCAATTCTAGCTGTCATTTTGTAGAATGTAATAAATAAATGATAACTAGAATCTGATTGGTAACTATAGGCAACATCTCCACTTTTTCAAACCCGCAGTTTAGTAAATATACCCCCTGGTGTGTTTCTCCCCATATGAAAAGACCGTTTTTCAAATTTTCTCTCTAATTCATCTATACTATTTAACACTTACTTAGGTAAACTACAAAATAGATTGTTTTTTTTTTTTTTTAAAAGGAAAAACTGTTATTATCATCATTTCTCTATATCCTTACATGGAGATTGTGCATCATAAGTTAATAATTTTTGACCAAAGATTATTTTAAATGCAAAATACTACACTAAACTGGATTCTGTACATACGACATGCTGGGAATTGTAGTGCTCAAAGGTACAGAGACTGTATAGCATTTATCCTGAGTGGATGTACAGCAGCAAAGTGTCCCTGGAAAATTTAAATGTCAGCATCTATGTTGAGATTTCTGATAGGAAAAGGAGGAGGAGGGGGGGACACATCTCATGCACAGTGTTCTATATAAAACGCTATGCAGAGAAGATCTAACAGCTGAGAAATAATCGTTATGGTTATAGTCACTACACAGGATCAGGGGCTGCCGGTGATTGCATATCACCTGGACATCACTCTGTATGTACTGCTGTGTTGTGATAACATTTAAGTCCTGGGGTAAATGTATCAAGCTCAGAGTTCTCCAGCGGGTTTGATAAACCAATCAGATTCTAGTTATCATTTATTTAGTACATTCTACAAAATGATAGCTAGAATCTGATTGGTTGCTATAGGCATCTCCACTTTTCAAACCCGCCGGAAAACTCTCAGCTTGATACATTTAAACCCTGGTGCTCAAACTGGTAAAAGAAGGGGAAAATCCCTCTGTTACCACAGCCATTATATATTCTATTGGAAGGCGTGTTTAAGCTTATTCTTGAAGCCCTTAATGGATTATATTCGGACTTACACCTATGAGTGTCTGACTTGGTTTACTCAGCTGTCCGCTGCTGGGAACTGGACTGCTATGTATACACGTGTTTGGTACGGTTTTTTTAATTGCGAAAACCCGACACCCACTTGACCTACAGAGAAGAAACGAAAGTGTTAAAAAACGATGTAAATATTAATAGACTTACCTTTAAACCCACTGTGCAGATCACCGATGGAGCAGTATGCTGACGGCAAGTGGTTTCGAATGAAGAGCTGTCCGGCACTACAGTTTACTGTCATCACGACTTTTATTAATCTGAATTTGAAGCGGTAACGTCGGGTTAAGTGTTTAAACACTTAACCTGCGGGGGCCCGACATTGCCGCTTTAAAAATTCAGATTAATAAAAGTCGCGATGACAGTAACCTGTAGTGCTGGACAGCTCTTTATTCCAAATCACTTGCAGTCAGCATACTGCTCCATCGGTGATCTGTACAGTGGATTTAAAGATAAGTCTATTAATATTTACATCGATTTTTAACACTTTCGTTTTTTATTTGTAGGTCAAGTGGGTGTCATAATTGTGTTAATCGTATTAACGATTACCACCGGTATACACCGCCTCTGTACAGGAGGACACAAGCTACCCCGTCCTATATAAATAGAATTCTGTGCAGCTGTATTGGATATGAAGCATTAAGTCCCTGTGCAGCAGCTGCCTTCACAAACACAGTACTGGCTCCCAGCTGCAAACCCCCACCCCCCTTCCCACCCGTTTGCTATATATTTGGGAGGAGGGGGTGAATAAAGAGGTGGGGATGTGCACAACTCCTTAAATTCCCAAACTACCTGATATAACTAGTCTTACTTACTCTCCTGCTTCCATGGGTTATACACCTCTGAGCAGGAGCTACTGATTCTATAAGCTCAGCCCTGTTTCCTGTCCTCTGTCCCCAGGCGATGATGCAGATAGTGCTTTGGTGACATTTCTGGTGTCTGCAGGTGGGAAGTCTGGGCTCTGACTGACTGACTCTTGCTCTTGTTTCTCTTTATCTGACATGACATTAATTGCTGTTAAATATTCTTATCTCTTCCACACAGCTCCCTTTGCAGAAAGGTCAGCTTCTTACAGGAGCTGCCTATCTGTCAGCACTTCCATTTCTTCCAAACCCCAGCATGCCAAGCTAAAAATACAGTCTGTCTATTTCCTGCACTCGTTTGGAGGGACAAAACCCTTTTGGACCCAAATGTTCTGGTGCATCTTACCTTCCTTATTCCCACTCTTTTGGGGTCTGTTTATTTAACAAAAAGCACTGGTCAAAACATGCCCCTCTCAATTGTATCTATGGTGTTTCTAAACAGAAAATAATCAAACCTGTATTGCACTATAGTGAACTGCAGTCCTTTATGTGATATGTAACAATAATCGTTTTCTCCTATTTAGTGTCTCAGCATCTTAAGCTATTCATATGCTGCTATATATTGTGTTTTCAGGTTGCAGTACTAAGTGTCTCGATTTGAGTATGTGTGTGTGTGTGTGTGTGTTCCCTGTTTTTTTTCTAAAATTCCTATTTGTTTTGCTAAAATCACATAATTTGGCTCTTGTTTTGTTCCTACATTTTTATTAACCTCAATAACATTAATTTCCAGTTGTTTCCAGTCAATTTTTGTCAAGGGACAAGAACACTGCCACCTCTCCTGTTTCTGTATGAGCAATGGCACTGAGCAATGTCACTGGAGAATGGAGAGTGACAAGAACACTGCTACCCATGTTTCTGTGTGAGCAATGACACTGAGCAATGGCACTGGAGACTGGAGAGTGACAAGAACACTGCTACCCCTCCTGTTTCTGTATGAGCAATGGCACTGAGCAATGTCACTGGAGAATGGAGAGTGACAAGAACACTGCTACCCATGTTTCTGTGTGAGCAATGACACTGAGCAATGTCACTGGAGAATGGAGAGTGACAAGAACACTGCTACCGCTGTTTCTGTGTGAGCAATGACACTGTGCAATGTCACTGGAGACTGGAGAGTGACAAGAACACTGCTACCCATGTTTCTGTGTGAGCAATGCCACTGTGCAATGTCACTGGAGACTGGAGAGTGACAAGAACACTGCTACCCCTGTTTCTGTGTGAGCAATGGCACTGAGCAATGTCACTGGAGACTGGAGAGTGACAAGAACACTGCTACCGCTGTTTCTGTGTGAGCAATGGCACTGAGCAATGTCACTGGAGACTGGAGAGTGACAAGAACACTGCTACCGCTGTTTCTGTGTGAGCAATGACACTGGATCTCCTTGGGAGGGAGGTACTTATGGAATCCAAAACCCGCGAGATACAACAACGCAATGATGACATTTTGGCTCGATTCAGATCCGAGGACGAGCAAAAGTACTGAGCCGGCTCGCGAGCCTACTCTGATTCCCTAAGTTCGGTTTTCAGAAAACCGAGCCCGAGCTTTTCTAATATATATATATATATATATATATATATATATATATATATATATATATATATATATATGTGGATATGGATGTATATAGATATTCATGCAGTATATATGTATGTGTGCATATGTATTTTTTCTAGTAGCACATAAGTACTTATTACTCACGGAGCTGGTATTTTGATGTTTCTTCCTGTTTATATTGGGAACACGTACATAGTGGGTGTTATTTAATTAGGTAGGATAATTACTATTAGTATATAAAGGCCATCTAACATCTCCACACTGTGTTTCTTCTGTATGTGGCTCTGAAAAGGGGAGGATCATTCTCCTTTTATTTCCAGATGAGCCATTCTTGTTTTTAGCTAATGTACGAGCTTTTAATGTTGCACTTTATTGTGGTAATAAATACAAAACTATATATAATTGGCCTTGTGGCCTTCTCTTTCCTCTTGGCGGTATGTTGGTATGTTCCAGATACTACACTGGAATCCTCTCTAAGCGGCTGTCAATGCGGAATCATCCTTTGTGATAAGATTTATGGATCTACATTTGATTGTCCAGGGATCCCACCATACAAGAGTTTAACAGACACGATTGATATATACCCAGTGTTCTTTTAGAATTGGCTCATAGCATTTTAATTAATACACCCTCAGGGCTCTCCTTGTCTTTCTTGTTGACATGTTTGCATCAGGTCCATTCCTGGTTAAGGCTAAACGGGTGAAGCAGTGAACTCTTTGCTATCTGACGTGTGTGTGTGTGTGTGTGTGTGTGTGTGTGTGTGTGTGTGTGTGTGTGTGTGTGTGTGTGTGTGTGTGTGTGTGCGTGTATATCTATTTACCTATATGTTTTATATATATATATATATATATATATATATATATATATATATATATATATATATATATAAAACCAGCAAATCCAGGTGGAAAAGCAAATAAATTTGAGTACAAAGAAATTCAGCACACAATGCAATAATACAGTCATCCCGAATCTACGTCATTAAACAACATTATATTATTATATTATGTTGATGAACACTGCCTTAGAATTCATGCTTATGCGCCTGCCTCAAAGTAATTATCTTGCAATGGTAGAGGACAAAGTTTCATACAATGAACAAAACATAAAAAGATAAATGCCTGCATCTGTACCCACTATAAATGTATTTATTATCCCCAGCATGATGACATCATATAACCATCTGGATACATTCACACAGCAAAAGAAGTGGGTTAATCCATGATTGGTTGTTCATTACAGTCACTAGGCTAGCATGACCATGACCTCTCCTGCTCCAGAGGTTGTGTTAGTGCAAGTAGTTTGATATTGGAATCAATGGGACGACTTGCAGAGGATTGTCTGCCTCCACATGGGGGTCTGGTGTCATTTGGAGGGCTCCTTGTAGACAAGCACAAGAAACTGATGGATAGAGTGTTATAGGATTGCACTCATACACAGCTCAGTTGTCTTCTGATAATACACCGCCTGTTGTACTAGGAGAGATGAACTTGTCTGTCTTTAGTGACTGTGGGTTGCAAACTTACAATCCCCACAGAGAAACATATGAAAGAGAGACCACAATCACAAGAGGTTGGAGTTGTCCCTACTGGACCTCCATACACTAAATCATTTTTAACGGTGTGCAAAATGTATTCAGTAAAGATAATAAGACAGTAAGATATGAAGTATGCCCTAGTCAGAAGAATACCATTGTAATGGGATTTCAAAGAAACAGACTCATAGCAAAGTTTCAGAGCTTTGTATAAGATAATACTTTTTTTTGTATAAGATAATACTTTTTTTTGTATGAGATAACGCATTCTTAATGTTAAAGGTGTGGGTTCTCTTTATTGATAATTACAAATAACACCCGACTTTCAGTAGTTTTTTGAGCATTTTTGTAATTTTGTCGGGTTATAAAAATTGCAAGCCTCAAATACTCTTGTAACACCTGGTTAGACAATTATGGATCTATAAAGGGGTCCACAACAATAAAAATACACCCTCCCCCTCTTTTGATGATGGTTTGCAATTTCTTATTTTTTTTTATTAATGTTTATGCTGCATTCTGGTTGAAAAGAAGCAAGTTAAGTTGTTTTTAATGTATTTGAGGGGATGAGATTTCAGATGACATGTATTAATGCAGTTTGAAAATATAGTTTTATATGATCATCAACAATCATTAAATCAACTCCTGTGAAGGTATGCTTGTAGCGTATATGATATAATTGTCCCTATAGCACCAATTTATTCTGTCTTGACTAACCTTCAGGCTATCTGATGTGAAAGCTTCATTCAAAACTGCGTTCTAGAGACAATTGATAGTTTGTTGTTTAGTGATTTGTTCTGTTGAGGACACTGTGGTGGGAACGCTCACTATGTCACTCTGTTCCACCATGCTTTTTAAGTTTCTGCTAGTTTACAGCAAATAGTTATCACTGACTACTAATGGCTCCACTTGGCTAAGTCAGCCACACAATTACTGTGCGGACCAGGGGAATCGCTGCCACCACCAGGCTTCTTCAGTGGCACCAGGAACTGCTCACTTCTTTTGGGCAGTATGTACCTTTGGCGGCACCACTTTGCTGGTTTCACTGTCTGGGGCATATTCAATTGACGGCGGGATCGCCGAAAATCCCGCGCTCCAAAAGTGTTACCGTTAATACGGTAATATCTCGCTGGATTTCAGCTCGCAGCTCCCTGAGCTGCGAGTTGAAATCCAGCGAGTAAATTACCGTATTAACGGTTTTTACGCGCAGGATTACTGTATTAACGGTAATATTTTTGGAGCGCGGGATTTTCGGTGATCCCGCCGTCAATTGAATATGCCCCTCTGAATCTTTCATTTTAAATTTACCACCCCATCCAATGCAACATGGTTTTACCAAGGTGCAAATTTACTCCTTATTTTTCGCTTTACTTTCCTTAAAGAATCAGATTCTGAAACAATACTTACTAAAAAATGTTTCTCTGCTTGGAATGTTTTCTTTACCTTAATTTTTATATTTAGGGAACATGAGAATTTGCATGATACAATTATATATTTTCCTTTGTATACTTGTTTACTAAAATAAGTACATATAATTTAGCTTCATAAAACCTAAAAGCTCATCCAAAGGCCAAGGTCTATAAATAGTTATTACATTTTAATGTAGTAATCCAGATTAGTATCCTGTCTATACTCTTTCATTTTTGTCATGTGACTAATGGCTGTGGCAGGGACATCACAGGAAGGCGTTGTGCACAATTATGAAAAGTATGACAAGTGTGCATTTAATATCACTTACTTTAGGATTTTTTGTTGGTTAAGCAAATGATACAGCGATCAATAGAGCCATCCAGTTCCATTGTAATAACTTTCATGACCCCAGGGCAAATGTAAGGAAAAGTATATAGTATATTTAACTGTAATGGGACAACTTTTGGTCATTTTAAACCAGTATAAAGGTTATACGCATACCTCCCAATAGTGCCATTTGGGGTGACAGTTGTTATATTTAGCCCCTAAAAACAGAATTGTCCTTGTGAATGGGGCGTAGCTTTGCCTAACTGGGGGTGTGTTTCGGTGGATTGACAGTGGAGTTTATTTTGCAGTGATTGCTATTTAAATGTTTGGAGCAGAGGGAAGCGTAGGATTTCTAGAGGGGGGTTTCCAAATGCTTGATTACGTAAGATTTGTGACCATCCCAAGGAGAAGCGATGCGCACACCATTATTTTTTTGCAGAATAGCACAACAAGGGACAAACTTTAAATGGTCTTTGCTTTATAAGTTCTCTGCTCCTATAAATAATATATATACAGTATATATTTAATAATACTTTAATAATACTTGAAAAAAAAAACATATACAGAAAATTAAAAATTGCATCTAGAAAACAACAAGCTACATTTTTCACAAGACTGCATGCACATGAGTGTATGATTTGCATTTTTTTTCACTAATGTGAATGTTATAGGTGAGCATATTAGTCATAGTTACCAACTTGCTATTGTTGCCCTTCGGGAGATGCCATAGGGGTTGTGGTGTGGTGATAGGGCGGAAAGAGTCTGGTGGGGGTGAATCGCGTAATTTTGGCCCTGCCTTGCAACAAAACCGTCATTTTATCGCCATCTAGACTCCTAACGGCCGGGTTGCGGGAGAATTGCCTGCTCTACCCGGAATTCGGGGGTCTTCTGGCCATTTTGGGAGAGTGGGCAAGTCTGATATTAGTTCAGATATGCAGTATTTTTTTTTTAATGTATTTCTTGCTTGTATTGTAAATTTCTAAAAAGGTGAGACCTTGGGACAGGCATAACGCTCTCACTGTGAAAGTGCTGTTGTGCTAGGAATTAGCTATGACATGTACCCATGAAAGAACTACAAGCCAAAATAATGTTATAGTAGAACTGACATGCTTCCATGACATGCTTCCGCATCTGCGTTCTCACAGTCATGCAGCCATGAAAATAACGCCTATCGATTATGAAATTGAAACTAGGAAAACAACCAGCTCTTCTCGTGTGTGAAACGACTTTAGACAAAGGAATTGTGTGATAGAGTAATTTGATATCATCTTGGGAAATGCAGACTACAGGAAATAGTGGTATTGTTCTTATAGGAAGAATTGGTATTGTTAAGAATCCAGGAGGATACATCACTTCGTAAGTGTGTTTGCTTGGGATGGGAAAACTGTTTCCCCCAGTAATAGCAGCGTGCTAAAATTAATCTCTTGTATAGATTGTAAGCGTTTGAGAGCAGAACACTCACTGTATTTATCATTTACACTATTATACTTTAATCAATATTTGTTCATTTTCAGCCCTCACTGTACAACACTGAGGACTATACTAACACTTTATAAATCATATCTAACAAATAACCAAACCACAGGAAGACAGTGCATTGCAGTTTCCCATTTCCTGCAACATTTGTTCTGTTATTACCAGAAGAAAATAATTGAAGACATGCTTTATAATTTGCGTAAAGCATTTCTTTCAATGTTGAAAGGTATATGCCCTGAGACTGGCCTAGCGACGCCGTAAGTTAACCCTTTATAACCCCACATTTAAATGATAAATTGCGTTGAAGGCAAAGCTTTTTACCGCTTCTTAAAGGGGGTCAGTTCGCAGTCCTCATAGAGGTCTATGGGGACTTCAGTGACCAATGTAATATAAGTCAGTGCAGGAGAAATCTTTGATTAACCTCTTATTAACTTTAAAGAAAAGCTGCCATGGCCATTCGGATTTTTGGCTCATCACAGCTTAATAAATAGACCCCGTAGTTATATAAACATTTATACAGTAAGACTTGATTGTATAATCGGTGAGACTGCCTGCTTCAAGTAGCCCATTTGAAGCACCACAATTGGCCTTGTTGTTTTTCCAGATAACTTTCCAAGGGTTGGGTACGTTATAGCGTCACTGTAAACACCGACAACACATACCCCAACATGAGGACACTGAAGCTGTCATCCCCAGCAGATTGTTCATACCGACTGCTTGAAAAACAGACTTGAAAAAATTCTGATAAATAAAGATCCCGGGCGGCTGCAACGACATCTCTTTGAAGGGCAACACAATTATTCCTGCTGTTAAGGTGGTAATTTAAGGAGGCGTCGGCTGTACAATGTGCTTTACAAAGCCTTGTACATTGTACAGTCGGTGCCTCTATATATTACTACCTTTGCAACAGGAATAATTGTGTCGCCCATCAAAGTGACATCATTGCAGCCGCCCGGAATATTGATCGGAATTTTATCAAGTCTGCTTATCAAGCAGTCTGTATAAACAATCTGTCAGGGATGACAGCTTCGGTGTCCTCATGTCGGGGTATGTGTTGTCATTGTTTAGAGCATCGGTTTAAAAACTAGCACCGGTTTCCAATATATGTGTGTGCTAAAAAATTTCTACCTATCCCAGCCAGCTTCTACTTGCACCGTAACCAACACAGCAGATAAACATAGTTTGCTTTCTTAAAAGACATGAGAGAAGGAGGGTGAGGGAAGCATGGGAGGGAGCAGAAAGGGCTTCTAGTGACCTCCAATGGCTGAATGCTGAGTGTAAACAAACTCACAATCTCCCAGAGAAATGTCTTTACCTACATAGAACGTAAGATAGTATTTTCACATTTTATTTTCCTACACACCAAGCAAACAAATAAAGAGCAACATAAACGTTATTGTCTCTTTTACAAAAACTGTAAAAAAATAAAATAAAATATAGTAGATTCTTTTTAATATGTGGTTAGAATTAGATGTGTTGGATGCAAGTTATGCATTTTTGGCTGCAGCTGTCAGAAGTCTTATATATATTCAGTGAGTGGATACATTTTGCATAATCACTCCTTGTCTAAAGCCAATAAGGGCCCTGAAGGTATTAGGGGTGGTCTGCCCATGGTACAGTATCCTAAAAAGGATCCAGGTCCAGCAAGCTGAGCCCTGAGCCATGTTGTATGCACTGCGCATATTTTCAGGCTACTGATCGCAATCTGCGCTGATACAAGTAATTACAGCAATGTAATTACCCTGCCGCACAGCTAACGAGCACACTGGAACTAATTGCTGTGCAGCTCCGGTAATTGGAATCGTGCAGCTAATTGCAGTTTTTCACTGCCTCGTAATTAACACTTTGTCTACCAGTGTTGAATTACAGGATGCTTCCATCACCAAATGGTAGAAACATCACTGCGGCTTATTATACCACATTGAAAATAATATTCAATAATATATATATTTCATATGTATTATATACATGTGAATGTGCCCACCTAGTTTCATCAATTCACTGCTGGTACTGATCTATGCTGGGAATTCTGCATTCAAAATAATTTACTCTTGGTACCAATGTTGCTACGACAACAAGAACATTAACAATGAGGCACTGCAGGGTAAGCGGGTCCTTCCTAACTTTGACTGGAAGTAAGAGTTTCATCTTCCCAGAAACCTTTTCAGGAACCACAAACACCTATTTATTTTATATTTTCCTGGCAATCTATTATGAATAATCATTTAATGGAAGGAAGGGAAACTGTTTCTCACTAAATAGGATGGACATAGTAGGTAGCTGTCAGATCTATGTGGATGATGTTACATATTTCATTAGGTATTGCTTAGGAACAGCAAGAATCTCAAGGGCAGGTTGGGGGAGGTGAGTAATATATTAGAAGAATAGGCAATATTTTACTTATGTGAACTGGGCCTTCATACCCCAGGAAGCACCCCTCCTCTGTAATGTTCCAATTATCTCAGGGAAGTTATTTACTCTACTCTAACTAGATAGGTTTTGATGACAGCTCCTGTCTGGCACTGATGTCCTGATGCTAGAACACATGCATTATATATAACTAGAACACTTTGAAATTTTGGAGTCTGTGCATGACCTTCTGAAATCACTGTATTCCACTCTTACGTCCAGCAAGCACTCCAATATCATATACAACAAACCTGCCCAAAGGGCGTTAACCCAAATGTAAATACTGTATATGCTCTCTTCTGCCTAGACTGGTATGAATTACAATTTTCTCCACACCTGAGCTTGTTGGGTACCAAGAAAACTGAAAGTCGTCTGTCACTGCCATCCATTCAGTACTCTGGGCCTTCTATAAGACACAAAGCCCACCCATTACTGCTACATTGGCATACGGGTGGGGCTGGTTGGAAGAGTTTAAGGATCTCCTGATGACAGGGTTTCCAAGTACCCCTTTCATTCTGCTGACTTAGCGATAGTTGATTGTATCATCATCATCATCATCATCATCATCATCATCATCTTTTATTTATATAGTGCCACTAATTCCGCAGCGCTGTACAGAGAGCTCGCTCACATCAGTCCCTGCCCCATTGGAGCTTACAGTCTAAATTCATTAACACACACACAGACAGAAACACAGACTAGGGTCAATTTGCTAGCAGCCAATTAACCTACTAGTATGTTTTTGGAGTGTGGGAGAAAACCGGAGCACCCGGAGGAAACCCACGCAAGCACGGGGAGAACATTCAAACTCCACACAGTATTGTATCATATAATATTCCAAATTTAAGCACTGGGAAGTATGCTGCTACTGCATAAGTAAATAAATATCAATATATTATTTGAGAGTTCATCTTCTTTACCGCTATCTGTTTGGAATTTGCATGTTTCCTCCGGGTGCTCCGGTTTCCTCCCACACTTTAAAAACATACTAATAGTGTAAGTGTCTGCTGACAAAATTAATCCTAATGAGTGTTTGGGCTAGATTTACTGAGCTGCGGGTTTGAAAAAGTGGGGATGTTGCCTATAGCAACCAATCAGATTCTAGCTTTCATTTATTTAGTACCTTCTACAAAATAATAGCTAGAATCTGATTGGTTGCTATAGGCACTATCCCCACTTTTTCAAACCTGCAGTTTAGTAAATCTAGCCCTTTGTGTCTGTGTGTTACAGAATTTAGACTTTTAACTCCAATGGCGCAGGGTCTGATGTGAATGATTATATGTGCGCTGCGGCACTGGTGGCGTTATGTAAATAAACGATAATAATATATAATGGACAAATGTGTTTAACTATTGCAGGCATCCTGTGCAGTGATATTGTATATAAAATAAATTGTTTTCTTTTAAAAAGCATTATTACCACATGTTTGTCCTTAAATAAAAAAAGTCACGAAAACCACAATATAAAAGTAGAATAAATAGTTGGAGGAATCTAGTGTGCAGTTTCCATGGCAATGTGACCCAGCAGGTTACATCGCAGCAAAGATCTTGGCCTTAGAGTGTGCTGGAGATGCTTCTAATAAGAAACATTTGCTATCCTAGTTTTCTGACAGGGACAATTAACACCTAATGTGCCAGTCTAGTCTTTTTGTCTTTCCATACGTCCTGAAAAGACACCTTCGACATGTCCGTGGAATTGCCCAGTTTCTAAAGGAAGAGGAAGGGCCAGGAATTATGCTGTAGGGAAAATGGTTGTTCAGGGAGCAAGAGAAGGAGGCAGTATACTCTGTATGGCCCACTCATGTCACTGTGGAAATTTATTCAACATTCAATGTAATCGAGTATTCCAGTATAACAAAGCCAAAATTGCCCATAACATGAAGTATGATTTTTTTGTTTTGGTGTAACGCATTGAATAAAAATATATTGGATGATTTTGAGAAGATCGTTTTCCCATAGTCATTAGGCTACCATGCAGAGTTATAATACAAAATATAAGACAATATAATATCAAATATAAAACATCTTCCATACTCATTGAACACACATATTATCTTTATCAATTATTGTCTGCAAAGCTGGTTATAGATGCTGTAGGATGTGCTATATGGAGCCTTGACATCAATCTGTTCCTCCTATCAGGTGAGGGCATTGGACATCTTAGTGCTGTTTACTTAGATCATGGAATATAATTGATGGTGTCACAAAATGGTGACTGCAGCTGGCTCAGTATTGTTTGTCACTCTGACAATAGACTTATGACATGTATTGTATACAGCAAATCATCGAGGGGGCAAACTAAACGCAGAGCGTGTTTTTATAGCATTACATGAAAAACTGCAGGATCAACTGAGTAAGCATTGTTGGCTATAAGAAATCATCATTGTCTTTGTTTTTGACGGAATGTTCACAGTCCTAGAATCGCTAGCAGGCAGAATAACATTGGGATGCAGTTTAAACTGCAGATCTAACAACAGTAACCAGGGGCCTGATTCATTAAGGATCTTAACTTGAGAAACTTCTTATTTCAGTCTCCTGGACAAAACCATGTTACAATGCAAGGGGTGCAAATTAGTATTCTGTTTTGCACATGAGTTAAATACTGACTGTTTTTCATGTAGCACACAAATACTTGATAGCTTATTTGTACACTGACATTTAAAGTTGATATTCGTGTGCTACATGGAAAAACAGGCAGTATTTAACTTATGTGCAAAACAGAAAACTAATTTGCACCCCTTGCATTGTAACATGGTTTTGTCCAGGAGACTGAAATAAGAAGTTTCTCACGTTAAGATCCTTAATGAATCAGGCCCCAGATCTCTAGCCTCTCTCTCCTGCTTCAACCCATTTCTTGCAGGTGCACGCTTTAGGGGAATTTCTAGTTGCTCAGAAACTTCCCCTATGATCGAATCTCCTAATGCCAACTGCCGTGAGAAGGATTTTTTTTTATTACTTAAAAAAACAAAGTTGGGTAGCCCTTTTAATTCCTCCCCATTCTGCCACTGCAGAACAGGCCATGGTGGGACCTCTCTTCCTCTACACCATAGGCCACATGACACTCAATGTTGCCCTCTGAGATCTGCCTCTGACCTTCTCCCCTTCTCCTCTCTAGTAACCACCTCTCACAACTCCCTCAAAAACTTCTCCCATGCTGCTCCCCACTCTAAGGGGTCTATTTATGACCCTTCATTTTTTTGACTTGATACTTTTCAATCCTTATCTCCTTGATAAGCAGCAGCTCCGTTTCGGCAGCGCTGTCCTATACAGCAGCCGCGGCGCTGCCAAAGAAGCGTCCGCGGCGGTGCTGTATACAATACAGCACCGCCGCGGATGCTTCTTTGACAGCGCCGCAGCTGCTGTATAGGACAGTGCTGATATGGTGGCCACTGAGTTAGCGCAGGGGGGGTTCTGGAGATTCAGAAACCCCCCCTGCTTGCACCACTGCAAGGGGTAGTTGTATAACAGGTGGTAATAGGGTAGTGTAGTGAGGTTAAGAGGGTGGTTGAGGAATATTATAAGCTTGTCTGAAGAGGTGGGTTTTCAGAGAACGCTTAAAAGCTTGTAGACTAGAGGAAAGTCTTATTGTGCGAGGGAGAGAATTCCATAGAGTGGGTGCAGCCCGGAAAAAGTCCTGTAACCGGGAATATATACATATATATATGTGTGTGTACATATATATATATATATATATATATATATATATATATATATATACATATATATCTACCCTACTGCGGCAAATAATCAGAATTGGAAATGGTGTGAGAAAGGGATAAGCTGTGTAAGACTTTTGTTTTGCTCTAATTAATGCTGTAGGAGATACCTTTGAGGCACTGATAGGATCCCTGTGACAGAAATCTGGGGGATTGTTGGCATTACATCCCAGGAACTAACATTCAGAGCAGTATCATATAGAAGCAGCGTATTCTCTCTTAAAATGAATATTTGCTAACGGTGTGCAACAGAAGTGGAGATAGACCTACATTTTATCAAGGATCTGTTGGCGTATTTTGTATCCATTAGAGTGGGATAATTATTTTCTTCCCTGACAGCCTTGCTCCAGATCAAAAGAAGTTTTGCTCTGCAATAAGCCTGTTTTCTGATGCTGATGTCAGTAGACAGCAGGATGCACAGTCTGTGGGAGACACAAACTCTCCATGTCAGGCCCTGCAGGGTGTCTGAGACACAGCAGAGAATTCGAGAGAGCGCAGCTTCATGGAATGGAGGTGGGTGGGGATGGGGGGAATTTATCATTCCAGAAATACATTTATTTCATGCAGGGTCAGTGGTGAGATATTCTTTTGTTAAAGAAGGAGAAATTAGAGGTCATTTACCAAGGATAAAATGTCTGCTCCACAGCAAAAGTTCAGCTTTGGACCATCTGCGCGCCTTGATTTGCGCAAATGTGCCGCGATGTCGACATTGGCTGAGGAGCTACATTTACAGAGGAGCAGTAATTTGCAGAGATAGAGAGTAAGAGAATGAGTAGTTAAGGCGTTCCCAGTAAATTATGGAATATGTTCACCAATTTATTTATTAATTTATTTTCTAGGATCTGTGTAGAAACGAGAATTTGATTTTGTGGAGCACAAATGTAATAAGATGAGACGGTTTAAATGTCCATTTGCTCGGCAGAAAAGAACTTGACTTTTGCACTAGCTCACATTTCGTCCTATATACTATTTGCTAATGAGACAAAACACTTCCATACACGGCGCACCCATATTTACTGGTGATCACGGCTACTTTCTGATAAGTCTTTTAGGGTCGTAACCCATAAAAGGAGTTACCACCTGGAAATAATATCACATTCATGAAAGTATAGTTTAATAGGAGTCATTCTGATTAAGTATATAATAGTATTTGCTTGTGGACACATTGGGTCTGAGTCATTAAGCAGAGCAAAGCAAAAAAAAAAAAATGGAGTAATTTTTCTCCTGGACAAACCATGTTACAATCCAAGGGGTGCAAATTAGTTTATTATTTTGCACATAAGTTAAATACTGGCTATTTTTTCATGTAACACACAAATACTTCATAGCCTTGTTTTTACACTGAAATTTTAAGTTTATCTAGGACACGCCCTATCTCAACTATAAATCTGTCCCCACATATTAAAATTACCTCCCCCTCCAATACAACATGGTTTTGCCCAGGTGCAAATTTACTCATTTTTTATGCTTTGCACTCCATAATGAATCTGGCCCATTGCTTTCTGGACTGGGTACATTCCCACTTTACAGCTAGACACTGTTTAAAAGCCAAACCTGTATATTTTCGAGTTAAGTGGAACAGAACATTTAAATTCCTAAATCAGCTGCGTACTGTGAAAAAAGAACTTCAGAGACACAGAGCCTAAGTTTGTATTATTGAAATGTACAGGCCTCAGGCTACAGGAGAAATGTTATATAGACGTGCGTGTCTGAGGCACAGAATGTATTTGTCGCGAGTTGTATTTCAGTTTTTCTACTTTAGAACATGGGAATATCAAGGCTGATATATAGTTCCACAGCACATAATTTGGCATGACTCATATGCACAGAAATGATTATTAATCTTTGGCTGCTAAGCTCATGCAGGAACAGACAGGTAAAAAGGATTTTACTTATTAGAAAATACAACCTAGGGCTGATGCAATATATCAGCATGTGGAAGCTCTGACAACATTGCAGCTATTGGGTCACTCATGCCATCATTTTTAGCAACTATTGCTGTTTTTTTGTTTAATTGCATCGAAGTCTCTAATTTGCCATATATATAGTGGTACGTCATAGCCCTGCTTCTAGCTCTTTTATTGGATTATAAATTGGTGTTGTACGCCTTTTTTTGGCCTGCGTTGTGATTTGATTTCATACCATTTTATTTTTTATCATTACCAATTAACCAAATATCAGCTAAAACACTGTTTAAAACACTTCCTCGTTATACTCAATAATAGAGAAATAAACAAACAAAAAAAAAACAAGAAACTTTACTATAGGTTCAGATGAAGTCTGTCACCAATGACAGAATAGGGAATGAAGGGCCTACTTGGAATCCTATACTTCCCAACAAACCACTGGAAAGAGAATCTGACCAATCACCTTGGGCACCAAAAGTCCAGCCTACATGGGGCTATGGAATCCTAGCTACTAGGGCCCCATGTTAAGTAAGAAGGAATGTATTAGTTTGGAATTCTAGTAATCCTCAATATATATGGTATACAGACTAAGAACGAAAGCTGTATTTAGCCATAAAAACAAAGGAAGTAGAATTATGCAACATTATAAACCATGGATATTGTCAGGGGCAAACCTTACAGGAGAATCTTTACAAAATTGGACTGTGTCTGAAATTCAAACACAGTTACAGTAAGATGGCCCATCATCATCATCAACATTTATTTATAAAGCGCCAGCAAATTCCGTAGCGCTTTACAATTGGGAACAAACACTGCAATACAGTCCCCATGCAATTTGGGCACGTGGGTAGCCAAAAGGAATCAGGTACTTGGATCAAGTGGTCAAATTACTTCCTGTGACTGTTAGTGCTGTTGGAAGATGACCACACACACAGGCCAATAGCGGTTATTTTCCAGGAACATTTACCAACATGCCCTCAAACAATTAAATTAAAGAGCTGTTATTGGGCTTCCCTGCTCATCCCAGGGGGAACTCTGCAGTTCAGTAAACTCAACATTTACTGTAGGAGTAGTACAGTACATATGTGTCATCTATTGGTATAGCATCTCTACGAAAAATTATTGTGACACAATGTCCTGACCATTGTGGTTATTGTACGAAAACTCTGTGGAGTGAATCAACATTCAGCTTATCACTTCAATAGTAGCCAGGATATAGACCTTCATTTCTCACATATCATTGTACTTTATCTATTCTTGGGACAATTGCAGTTTTGGTAACACTTCTATAAGTATAAAACAGTTTTCCAAATCATGACATTTGCTTTTATTTGCCTCCCTTGAGCTACAGTATGCAATAAATCACTGTGAACTAGCACAAATCACAAGTAATTTCAGTGAAACATCCATGATGTCTCAATGACAAAATGCCATAGAGTGGTTGACCGATTTAAATACAAGTTTCTAGAATTGCTTTGATATGGAAATCCCATATGAAACATTGGCTATATTGGGAGTTGGTACAGCCCAAGTGAGTGAATTGTGCACACACCATCCTCATTGCTCATCTATCCAAATGTCCCACCTCCGTAATTTATATTGAAAAAAAAAGGTGGTTGAAAAATGCCAAGTACAAAAAAAAAAGAAAAAGTTAATGAAACGCATGAAACCATTTGTATGCCCCCCAACTTCATGGTGCAACCCTATGCTTTACCTGTTCTGCCTATATGATAAATGTAAACCTGTTTAGCAGAAGTGTGTCTTGACTTTATACAGACCGTCAGAGACTTTTTTAGCTTTCTTTTTATTTTCCTGCTTGTCCATTTTCTTTAATCGCAGATACGTGCAGTTTTTAAAGTGGCCTTGTCTCCTGCATATAGTGCAGGAATAAATTTTGTTGGGCAGTATGCAGCCAATCAATTTGCTAGGAACCAGGGACATGAATTGTATATTCATAAGGTACTGGTTGTTCATATATTTTTGCGCAACTAAAGTATACATTTTTCAATCAAAAACTGGCTGCTAGGGAATTAGTAGGCTACATTCTAGGGAATAGTTGTTCAGGTGACAGATCATTTTTAAGGAAATTGTTTTGCCAAGAATATTTTTAAAATAAATTTTTTGAGTCTCATCTGCTAAGCAACACGATGGGCAAATTAGGCTAGGCCCTATCCACTCAGGCCATGCGTAGATCTGCCCATGACGAAGCCATTCCAGGTGAGTACACTCCACCTTTTACCACTGAAAATCAAGACTGCTACTTTCTATGCTTGTATCACTGCATCGCCCCATTGGTAATGAGAAAATATAGCTCGGCGGAAATGCTGAATATATTTGGTGCATATCTTGCTTTGATTCACACAATTGTGTGTGCAGATTACTGTTCCCTATCGGTGATTGCACACTTGGCGTATAATTTGTTTACACTCCATTTGAAATGCACCATGATGCGCGAGTAGTTGTATTAACTGATTATAAATGTAAAGCTCTAAAGCCAGTAGAACCAATGTAGTGAAATGCAAAAGTTTGAACATTTCTACTTACTGAAGCCCTCTGTGGGACACTTCATCTTTCGGTTATAGACTGGGAGAGTGCTTATCTTATGGCTTATTAATGTTTTATTATATATATATAGGATGTACTGCAGAGTGCTTTGTATGTTTAAATGTCAACTGCAGTGCATCAATAATATAACCACAATAGTGATTTATTAATGTAATGAAACAGGTAAAATAGAGTTTTTAATCATGAAGTTTGATGGCGTATTTGCTGTTCTTGTATTAAAAACAGCTATAAGCATATGCCCTCATTTAGAGAGTGTGGGCCTGAGTCATTAAGGCACGCATATTAATTGCATCGTGCAGTAAAACGGCTCTGCATACACCCCGAGTCAGCACGGAATGGATCTCAAAATACGTGTGGTGTGTTGACTATGGGTGTAGGTTCACTCTGCTGTGTCTGCTGTGTTAGGCTGTCCTTAATGTCTACTGTACATAAAATACATATTTATAGTTGCTTCTGATTGCAGACACATGTTATAGCATGCATACGATACCTGCCCACGACTTAGACTAGCACCTTAGCTGGTGCAAGAGATACGGCAGAAAAACAATGAACTTTCACACATGCAGAGCTGCATTCCGACGTGGCTGCATTCGCCCACATTGTGCATCGAGTACGGGCACATGTCTCTTCCTTGCCCCGTTCACTCCCGAAAATCGGAGACCGTCGTAACTGTCATTTGCATTGGCATGTGCAGTGGACTTGCTTTTGTTGACGACAGAGTGTCCTCATTCTAGGCATGCACAGAAGGGAATTGCGTACTATACGCACAAACAATACAGATACGTTCCTTAATACTCAGGCCCTGTAAGGCAAAAAATTAGTAACTTTGCACCTTGGCAAAACCATGCTGCATTGAAGGGGGAGGCAAATTTAAAATGTGATGGCAGATTTATAGTTGGGGTAGGGCATGTCCTAGATCAACTTTAAGTTTCAGCGTAAAAATAAAGCTATCAAGTATTTGTGTGCTACATGAAAAAGTAGCCAGTATTTATTTTATGTGCAAAATAATAAACTAATTTGCATCCCTTGCATTATAACATGTTTTTGTCCAGGAGAAAACCTACTCATATTTTTGCCTTACTTTCCTTAATGACTCAGGTGCATTAGGTTTCAGGCATAGTTGCCTACTCTGCCGGAATGTCCAGGAGATGACCAAATTAGGAGGAGACCTCCTGAACTACAGAGAGAACAAGCAACAGTCCCAGACATTGCTTATGTCCAACAAGGATGGCAGGGATGCCACACATATTATATAATCCATGCCTACTTCAAAAAATGTAAGGCTTCGTTATAGCGCTTACTAAAGTGGGTGTATTGCCCCGCCAAATTAAAGTGAATCGTATCAGCAATAACCCGCCCTCTTCCCTTTTTCCCGATTTCCTGGAAGTGAAATAAGAAAGGAGTTGAAGGAACTGCTCACACAGCCATATTCCTTCCGCATGAGATCCATTTCCTTCCGCATTGTTTGACCTATATGCGTCTCGTGCAAAATGTAACACATCAGACATGGAAGAAATACGACCGTCTGAACAGGCCCTAAAGCTAAAGACCAGAGTACAAGAAGGCAAGCTGACCTTTAATCAGGGCAAAATTTTTGTGGGGTGTGAAACTGAGCCAGGGAGAGGTATAAATTGAGATACAGTTTAAAATATCAGAGAATAGCTGTTCTCCAAAGTAAAAAGAAAACATGAAAGAAAATTGTAGCAAGCTTTTAATTTTGACGTATTCCTGTGGGAAAAGGCTTAGGACAATGAGTCATCCTTTGAGGATTAATGAGTAGGAGAAACAAAGATGGCGTAAGGTGCAGGCGTGACAGCCTCCTCCACCTTCACCCTCAGTAGTGCTCATTCATGCCTCTGTTCCGCTATACAGTTCTGGTTTAAATGAAATGGAAGTGAGTGACAAAGATTGCTGTGACCCTTTTAAAAAGCCAAGTGGAGCTGAGTTTCGTAGAAGGTGACGGGGCGCTACAAGCATATCAGCCGAGGGTGGTCTGAACCCTTAATAAAGCCCTGCTTTATTTAATTAGTACAACAATGGTTAAGGTTAAACAGTAATACTAAGCACTAGGAAAAAGACAGTGGCTATTCTTGCCCCTTTAGTTGTGCTTTGTATGTTTTTTATTTTGTGCTGAATAAACAAAATACAATGTGTTGGGAGCACATTTAGACCCCACATATCTACTTAATGTAGGGTCTAGTTCCAACGCGGTAACATTGTTCTTTGTATATTCTGCACAGTAAGCATGGGAAGGCCTCCCTAAAGCAGTTCAGAGTAACCGCTGACTGTTCGTTTTCCTTTGCATCCTTTTAGTAGTGTAGTTGCTCTTTCATTAAGAAACCTTTCTAATGCCATATGCAGTTTTCGCTTCCAAATATTCACAATAATTAATATATTATGTAAGACAGTTGCAGTTGCTAATTTTGCAGGTTCTATTTTAATACTAGATCTCCCCTGACTGAACTGCGTTATGTCCCTCACTCAAAGGAGTTCACATTGTATAACTCCGAGCAGACAGATGTACAAAAAAAATACAGTGGAAAAATACCTGAGCATAGAGTGCTCCATATGTTCTATCTGTGTTGTTAAATCACTCATCCACCCAATTATACGTTGCAGATGAAATCACCGGTCTGTGCGAATTTATATTACAAGACTGGCTACAGGGGTTTAAACACCTTTAGATGACTACATTTTTGGCTTCTACAGCTTTTACTAAGTACATTTCCTCTTCTGCCGAGCTGTGCTTTTTAGCCATGCATTTATATCCTATCTGGTAGAATCATCTAATTCCGTTGCCCTCGGATACAGCTTCATTTCTGCTCTTCTCACAGCATAAACAATTCATAGCAGCTTTGTGTTGACTCCCAAGACAATGTATACTGTAATTATGGCTAAAACACTCAGATGCTAGACAGGATAGGCAGCGTATTTAATAAAAGCTGAAAGAGTGTATGTACAAGCCACTGAATAAGGGAGGTCTAATGGAGGTCTAATGGAGTGCTCACTAAGTACATTATAAACTATTCTGCTGGGAGACATTGAGTACACAATTCTAATACTCTGTTAAAAGTAAGGACAAAGTGGAAATTTTTTTTCAACACTTTTACCAGACTTTTTTTTTTAACATCCTTAGAATGTCTTTGGGCCTGAGTCATTAAGGAGAGCAAAGCATAAAAAAGGAGTAACATTTGCACTCAGGCAAAACCATGTAGCATTGGAGGGGGAGGTAAATTTAAAATGTGGGGACAGATTTATACTTGGGGTAGGACATGTCCTAGATCAACTTTAAATTTCAGTGTAATAATAAAGCTAGCAAGTATTTGTGTGCTAGATGAAAAAACAGTCAGTATTTAACGTATGTGCAAATAATAAACTATTTTGCACCCCTTAAATTGTAACATGGTTTGTCCCAGAGAACATTTACTCCTTTTTTGCCTTAATGACTCAGGCCCATTGTCTTCTAATTTTTGTAACAACCCAGGCTTACTTGTATATTTTTTGTTATCAGTATAATTATATTTATAGGTATTTTATTATTATTATTATTATTATTATTATTATTATTATTATTTATTTATTATGGGGTTCTATACCTGTTACTATGAAGCTTGTTACACCTTCGTGGCTTTTTTTAGGTCTAAAAAAAAAAGTAAAGAAGTGCCTTTTTAAACACGCATCACATGATTGATTATTAATGGGTAAAAGAGCAGTTCAGAGGGCACATTTAAAATCGATTATTATTGAGAAGGATTATCCATTGTAATGCTTATTAAATTAATTGAAAGCATAGTATCTATTAATATGTCTGATAGAGGATTGATTTGAAATCGTTGCTGAGATAATGGCTTTGACGCAGCCCCACATTTTATTTTTTTAAAGTGACTGTCATACTATTCTTATATTGTGATAATTAGGCTTTGTTCTATGTCAGTATCATTTAATTGCCCAGATGCACACAGAGGGACATGGCACACCTATGTTTGTGGCTACTCTTTTTTTACTCACAAATGCACATACCTTTCTGTATTCTTGTGGTGTCCTAGTGTTTTGTGTGACACAGTAAAACAATAAGGGAATAGGATATGCATGTTTTTATGTTGGACAGTGTCTGTGGGCTGCCACTGCTGAAAGCACAAGAGGTGGAATTTCAACTGACTTCCCAGCAGTGGCAGCATGGACCATATGTGCACATAGTAGTGCCTCTGTGTCATAACTGGTCAGAACACAGGAGATAGAGGATGGATAGTGATGCTAATTGGGCATTGCTTGACTGAGGAGGGGGGTGGGCTTCTGACCCAAATGCGTCCTGACAACTGTAAAGTTTAGTGGAGGAGGAATAACGGTCTGGGGCGTTTTTTTTATGGTTTCGACTGGGCCCCTTAGTTCCAGTGACGGGAAATATTACTGTCACAGCATACCATGACATTCTAGAGAATTGTGTGCTTCCAACTTTGTGGCAACAGTGTGGGGAAGGCCCTTTCCTGTTTCAGCATGACAATGCCCCCATGCACAAATAGAGGTGCATCCGAGCCCTGATCTGAACCCATTCGAACACCTTTGGGTGGGGCCTGTTTAACCAATAGGACTGATCACTGGGACCTGGCGGGGGTGGGGGGGGGAGGGGCACAGTGAAGGCAGCAATTAAGATTTTTTTTTACAATGGTTTTTGTATTTTTTTTGATCCTGTGTACCCAGAGCATCCCCTCCCCCCATCCTCCAGGAAGCCAATCCCTCCCCCCTTCCCCTCTCCTTCCTTCTGCTCCTGCCCCATCCTCACTGACTATCGGTCGTGATGACATCATCAAGTCCTGACGGTGCAAGTGAGGAGCTGCGATGAGAGGAACTAACTACCCAGAAGATAGAAGCCAGGTAAGTAATGATTTATGTTTATGCAGAAGGAGGAGTGTGTAATGGAGAGAAGTGTGCGATAAAAGGGGGACCGTGTGCGCTGAAAGGGGGACAGTGCGCGCTGAATGGGGGACAGTGTATTGAGGGGGGCAGTGTGAGGTGAAAGGGGGACAATGTATTGAGGGGGGCAGTATGATACTGGGCACAGTGGTCTAATGACTAGAGGGGAGAGGGTCATGAATTGGCCACTGGGGGTTATTTCTGAGACATTTATGTATACATCCTTTTTACTAATGTCATAAATTGGCTGGGGGAGGAAGGTAGATGATGAATAAACTTGAGATGTGGGTGATGAAATTGCCAGGGAAGTCATGAAGGCCACTGGTGGTTGAGGAAATGACTGGTGGGGGGAGGGCATGATCTCTGTATTGTGTGGTGTTCATGAGGATGCTCTGTACAGAGCCTAATTATTGAGGGTTTGTAATGTTTGCCTATTTACAAAACAGGACCCCAACTTTTCAGAAGACAGCTAAATGACAACAAACCTGCTAGAACAAGCAAGAAAGAACAGCAAGAACAAGTAAGAGAATCTATCTAAATTTGTTTGCAGGAGGAACTGAATTTAAAGTGAGGGGTAGAGGGGCGCTACGGGTTAATTAGCATAGGGCAGCCAGAACCCTTAATCAGGCCCTGCCTTTGTGATGAATTGGAACTCCGACTGTGAGCATGGCCTCATCTACATGGCCAACCCCACTAATGCTCGCGTGGCTGATTGGATTCGAATTCCTGTAGTCATGTTCCAAAATCTAGAGAAAGCCTTTCCATTAGAGTGGAGGCTGCTATAGCAGCAAACTGAGCTAATGGGTCCCCTCTTTCAAAGGATGTGGCAGCTTAGAAGCTACTGTCTGGCAATCATGTATGACCACCAGGCAGTAATCCATACACTAGAGAAGAGATTAAGCAGTAGAGGGATAGGGGAAGAAGGCATATATCGCCCCTATCCTGGCTTTAATTTAAAGATGGGAGTCCCCTATTTTAAATTACGTGGCTATTTAGTAGTTATAGTTTGGTGATCACACCCTACAGTACAGAAAATATTAAGTAGCCAAGGATGGGGGTGGGGTTGGTAATGCCCAGATCTCCCCTACTTTGGCTCCAATAAACTATGGGACCCCTCATATGAAAGATGATAATCCCCCCTTTGAAATGATATGCCCCTTAGTAATGATTGTCTGATTATCACCAGATAATAACACCATACACTGCAGGAAGTGTTAAATAGTTCAGAGATCGGCCGTTTTAATGCCTACAGCTCCCCCATTCTGGCTTCAACTCAGGGGTACCCGCATTTGATGCAGTAGGTTGCCTATTTGTACAATTGGGCAACCCATATTATTCCTACATATTTTATGCATTTCATTCAAGACAATGCAAACTAGCAAAAAAAAAGCATTATAATTTGAGATTTTATTATGAAAACCTACATATAATTCTGCTTTTTGCAGGTGGATTGATGCCAAAACAAGAACTTCTTGGTGGTATTTAGATTAAACTAAAAGCAAAACTTTTTTTTTTTTTTCCTTCTTGCAGTTTCAATTAAAAAACTATATTGGTCAGATTTTCTTTGTTGTGTCTTCTTAAAAAAAACCAAGGTATAGTTTGTGCATAAACAATTGCTGGTATTTATGTTGGAGTTTCACTAGTCCAAAAAGAGGCTCAGTACAGAGGTCAGAAAAGTCTCAGTGTAGAAGTGGTTAATGTCTATCACAGGATCCAATTTCCAAATTGCTAACTTGGATATCATTATGCTCTCATATAGGCATAACCCCTCTGCTAATTGGATTGCATATGTTGGTTGCTGCAGATACATTGGAGATAAAAGTCACCCAAGTAGTCTAATGGGCATATTTATCAAAAAGCAAAAAGCCCTATTGTTGTTTTTGCCATCGACAGGGCTTTTCTTTCACTTCACCCTATACATTAAAGGGTAACCGTTGGTGATTGCACTACTACCTAAGGATAGCGACAACAGAAGAAAATGAATGAAAAAATGCTTTATTATTTGAATAAAGCCTTTTCTTCAATGGTCAATAGATTTTATTAGAAATTTTTAAACACTATTAATCTATTTTGAATTTTCCCCCCTACATTAGTGCAACTGAAAGCCCCAATTAGAGCTTCTAGTTTGACAACACATGCGCATGCTGGCTACCCGGAATGGAGCTGTGAATTAGTAAGTTAGCTCTTAATGCTTAGGGACAATATACCTTATAGTATTTTCTTGATAAATTGCGTTAAGTGATTACATTTTGATAAATCAACACCTAAATGTCACCTTTTTCACTTAATAGTAATTATGCTGTTGGACTGTCAGCTAACTACAAAGTGACATTAGTAACTCATTAGTAACTTACATTCCTATAAAATGGCTATATATGTTTTAGCTTTGCATGTGGTTAATATTAATGTGGTGACCTCATTGATAATACATTGATTATTAGTCCTTTAGATATCATGTAGTGTTTGAGTTAATGTAGGATCAGGGGGGTTAAGAACAACTGCTACATGGAGAATCAGCAACTGACTCAAGGTCAAGGAGACTTTCAGACCTAAGTGACCGGTCAATACTTCTTCCAAGCACTAAGTATCTAATCACTGTCACATATAATAAGCTGACTGTCTCTGACAGAGGGTTTTAGCATAGATAGAACTGACAAGACAGAACAAAGCCAGGGACATCCAGAATGAATGTAATGAGTATAGTGATTGGCAACCTTCGAAAAGGAGAGACTGGCACATATAGATTGTGGCTACCAGTCTTGGAGAATGAGCTACATTGCATTATACTTATTTATCAGCAGGAGAAAGATAGAATAGATAAACCCAACGCTGCCATTCTTAAATATGCGTAATAAGATGCTGGCATTGTAAAATATAGACACTAAAGATAGTAGGTAAATGTCTAATTACATGGAATTCCATCCATTACACTGTAATTAACTCTATTCAGAGATGGTGGACACATTTAGAGGTATATAGTCCTCTAGACTCTAGAGACTCCAAGTTGAGTTTTAGTCATCCCCCGAGGCAAGAATCCAATGATGAAAGCTGCATGTCTTGACAGATATATGCCCATGAAGAGACAGATATATGCCCATGAAGAGACATATATGCCCATGAAGAGACAGATGTATGCCCATGAAGAGACAGATATATGCCCATGAAGAGACAGATATATGCCCATGAAGAGACAGATGTATGCCCATGAAGAGACAGATATATGGCCATGAAGAGACAGATGTATGCCCATGAATAGACAGATATATGGCCATGAAGAGACAGATATATGGCCATGAAGAGACAGATATATGGCCATGAAGGGACAGATATATGCCCATGAATAGACAGATGTATGCCCATGAAGAGACAGATATATGCCCATGAAGAGACGCCTTGATCCAGATTTTAAGGTCTCCTATCTAGAGAAGCGGTTGCCTCCTGTTTGACGTGGGCATGCCAAAAGACCAGTGCCCTCGCCCCATATAAACTACTGTATTTTATTGAATAGCCAACTCCTGGCACTGGCCTACAGAAGGATAATCAATACAATGTCAATACAAGAAGCGGTTTAGGGTTTGGAGCTTGGAACCTAACAGAAACAAGAGGAGCCCTCGTGGGTTCAGTCCTCACTTATTAAAGAAGGATATGCAGAACAGTAAATGCATTTCATATTATAATTTTAGAGTACTAATACAATGTAAATTAATATATTGAAAATTCACTACTTCAATTATTATTTCTATTTCAAACAAGGTGTTTCCCACCCCAAGTAAAGGTTCCATTTGTGTAATAGCAGGAGAAAGGGATGTTTTCAAATCAGTTCTTTCTTGGACTAAAACACATTAAACTAACTAACCTTCAGTTGGAAGCAGTTTGCCTCTTGTAACAGTAAAAATAGTGACATTCTTTATAGCAATTATAGGCAACCTTACTGAACAATACCCTTAATTTCAGCAATAAGTTAAAACAATACATTTAATCAAAGAAAGAGCCACCACACTGTAATAACATATCAGTAGGTATTGTAGTGTAAGACAAACAAGCGTTACAAGTTATAACACAAATCTGTCAAGTCAACGTGATGGAGCGTAAAGATGAGAATAGGACCAATAGGGCATATAGAAGGGAAGAGCTGGGGGCCGCAGGTGAAGGCTCGGAGGCCCATCTGATGCCCATCACTGCTCCTTGGTGTGTCTTTAGGGAAAAACATTGTTGTAACAATGAGAGAATATGGATTTGTCTGCTGGAAATGTTTAACTAGTCATTTCATAGAAACGGTCTCTAGATCTTTTTATGCCGTGAGACTCTCACAAGTGTCCACATGCTGTTTTCCTGGATGTAACTGAAAAATATGATTTTGGTTTAAGTGCCCTTAAGTAAATCTCTTAGGACAAAAGGTTACTAGATATATACTCTAAAAGTTTCTATGATGGTTGCTCAAGGGGTTATTGCTATCAAACGCATTGATGTAGTTCATATATCACCATACCTCAAAACATTTCAAATGCCAAAGGACTGACACTTTGGTTGAAAAATGCGCCTGTTCCCATCAGCAGACTTTTACATACAAATGGTCAAAGAAAAAACCCCACAGCTTACTATGCGCAGCTACAAACACCACAGGACAGGGGATACAGAAGAGGGACACTGGGTGCCTGATATATACACTGAAGAGGTGATTTCCTTTTTAATGAAACAAGTGATGACATGAATTGATAACATGCTAGCTCTATGCCCGACACCCATACTTGCCAACTCTCCCTGAATGTCCAGGAGACTTCTGAAATTCGGGTCGGTCTCACGGACTCCCGGAAGAGCAGGCAAGTCTCCCGCATCCCGCAACTGCCTAGCCTAAATGACGCGGTTTGCGGTGAATCACGTCATTTTGGCCCCGCCCCGCGACAAAATGGCCAAGCCCCGCCCCCTACTGCCCTCTAGTCACGCCCCTCTCCCGGACTACACTTGCCGAAAGTAGGCAAGTATGCTGACACCTAGGGCCTGATTCATTAAGGAAAGTAAGGCAAAAAGAGCAGTACATTTTATCTTGGACAAATCATGATACAAATGAAGGGGTGCAAATTACTTTATTAATTTGCACATAAGTTAAATACTGGTTGTTTTGTCATGTAGCACACAAATACTTGATAGCTTTATTTTTACACTGAAATCTAGAGTTGATTTAGGCCATACCCTACTCAACTATAAATATGTCCTCATATTTTAAATTGACCTCCCCTTCCAATACAACAGGTGCAAATTTACTCCTTTTCTATGCTTTGCTCTCCTTAATGACTCAGGCCCTTTGTATATAAAGAAGGGGTATAGATAAAAGGCATCACACAGCTCTAGGGGCCTGATTCATTAAGGATCTCAAATGGAGAGGATACTCATTTCAGTCTCCTGGACAAAACCATGTTACATTGGAAGGGGTGCAAATAAGTGTTCTGTTTTACACATAAGTTAAATACTGACTGTTTTTTCATGCAACACACAAATACTTGATAGCTTATTTGTACACTGAAATTTAAAGTTGATATTTGTGTGTTACATGAAAAAACAGTCAGTATTTAACTTATTTGTAAAACAGAACACTTATTTGCACCCCTTCCATTGTAACATGGTTTTGTCCAGGAGACTGAAATGAGAATCCTCTTCATTTAAGAACCTTAATAAATCAGGCCCTAGGTTTTTATTTTCCACTCTGTTTTATTCTGCTAGAGGAAGCCCTTTCTCTAGAATCATGGATAAAGCTTGGCAAACGTGAAGGACGTATTTGTTGTACATACTTCCAGCTTGAGCTCAATTTAATATAAAACACTAGGTTATTAAAATATAATTATATAATTCAAACTCGCAGATGTACTTTCACTTTATAATAGGATCATCAAAATATGACACTGCAGCAATGGATACCCATTGCTGACACCCCAAAGACAGACATCTGCCGTGGACAGTGGCGTGTCATCAAGCTGATGTCTTCGCTCTAGCGCAACAGCAAGTGTCCACTAAGTATCGCTTGTTCAATTTTACAGCCATTTGCTAATTACTAATAGTAAAACATTTTGCCATAAATATTCTCCGAAGGGAACAGAAGTTATAAATATTCTCCAGTAAAACCCTTTAAATTTACAGAAAATGTTTTACCTGAAATAGGAGTGTTTGGTAGAAGCCGGCCAGAAAGATTTCTGTGGCCAAAGCTTTCCTTTGAGCATCCACGCATTACTTCTATGACACTAAGAGGACTATTTATTAAGCCTTGTTATTTATTAAGCAATGGCTGTTTCCACATGGTTTAGGCATGATTTAATATTCTAGCTATTTAACAAAAGCCTAACGCAGGAGATATCACAGATATCTCCTGCATTAGGCGAAGTATCGCATTATACCGCAGTCTCCATAATTCTCACTGAGGTCTGGGCCAATTAATGAAGCTCTGAAAATCCAGGTTTTGGAGCTTGACCCCGATGGCCATAAGCCGCTCTGCCCTATGGAAAGAAATTCACAGTAGAGAGATCTTCGGATCACTCTCTGGCAGTCTTCCAGCTCTCCCCTCCGTAAATAACCAAAAACACCTGTGCCCACGGCACCTATGTGCAATAAAGACTCAAGTTCAGAACTCAGAGTTCTTAGTAAAGTTATCGGAGGTGCTGTCACGGGAGGATTTTTTTAATAAATGGCTATGTTCTATCATCCCTTATCATTGTAATAAGGGAAGATAATTAATGGGGGGGGGGGGGGGGGAATGCAGCAATTAATGAATATAGGCCCCAAAGTTTCAGTCCATAAACATGCAAACACAACACATTGTCCAATCCTATTAAAACACAGCAGTGTATCTTTTTAATAGCACTGAGAGTAATCACATATCTGCTTAAAGGATTAAAGATGCAGGAGCAAAGGGAATAGTCACAGTGAAATGCTTAAAGGAGTGTGTGCACCATCTGTAAATGGGATATAACTTGTTCTAAATGTTATGTTATAAGGATTTAAGTAATTGTGTACAAAGGACCTCAATACTGAGCATTTTTTCAGTGCGAGCTGCCATATTATATCTCCATAATTTGGAATGAAACAGTGACCCAAGTGGTCATATGAAGATATCCACAAATCATATGTTGGTTCACCCTAATGCTCCCTTTTATTGGTCTATGCCAACTAGAACATCGTTACTTTACATGAAAAATGGTTAAGTTTTAAGGGTATTACTGTTTGTACATATGTGGGGATCAGTAAAAATTATTATAATTCATTTTTATTTATAAAGTGCCACAAGTACAAGGTACAAACAGTAAGACAGTACAAGGAAGAACACTACGGTACAATAAGCAAGTAATACTATAAATCTTGTAACTCTAAGCACAGCTAATGAGAAAGGCTGGAAGAGTAATGGGGTGCAAGGTATATTCAGCACAAACTGGAAACTTGTGCCCAATAGTGTGGGCACAGCTAACAGGTTAGTAGCCACTGATTAAGGTGCAAAGATATGCAGGAGTGGAGTCAGTGGGCAGTAAGCCCAAGGAGGAGGTGGGCAGACTAGCTGGTGAGCGAAGTTATAAGTGATGGAAACAGGAGGTAAGAGGGCCCTGCTCAAAGGAGCTTACAACCTAAAGTGAAGGGCAGACATACAAATGACACAAAGGTGAGCAGTGAAATGGGAACAGGGCCAAGAGGAATGAGAGAGAGAGATAGAGAGAGAAGGAGGATGGGGGTGAGAATGTGACTGGGGGGATGACTAATACCCTTTTAACAATAGGTGAGGTTTCAATATCCATTTGAAGGTGCAAACACTAGGGGATAGTCTGTTTGAATGAGAGATATCCTTCCAATGGAGGGGGCAGCATGAGAGAAGTCTTTGATTTGTGAGTGAGATGTGGTTATCAATAAATACTCAATAAGTATTTTTGACATTTGTTTTCTAAATAACTGCTGAAACAATTCTTCTTAACTCTGTAGTCTCCACTCTTGAAGAAAGTTCTACTGAAATTTACTACATGTTGGACCAATCCTCATTTTTAACAGCTGGTTTCTGGAATGAATTTCCTTGACCATCTTGCATGTTGTGCATTTCACAAATAGCGCATGCATTGTGTATACAGAATCCCTTTGGGTTAAATAAAGTACTTCTGGTTTTACAGCAAGATGGATTTCGAAAATACGGCACGCACTAAGCACACTGAATATGCACAGAATGTATTCTCAGAATACAGCAAGTGCCCTTAACCTGCACCCATCACCTACAAACATGGGCAGCAACTTCCGGTTTTGTTGGCTGAAACAATAATCAATTCACTAACAACTAGTCTCCCGAGGGTGTAGCTGACTAGATCATTTCAAGGACCATAACCAGATGCCACTTTAAAACCGACCCGGCAACATACAAAAGGATCTCATGCTCCGCTTGATAATGATAACGAATGTATATCCATTTCAGAGTATGTTTTCTTTAAAACCTGGCCTAGTTTCATAAATTTGAAGTAGAGTTCATCATCTCTGGTTCAACGGTTTTTGTTCCTTGCATGAGCAGAGTGGCCAAATTGCTCTTACTATATTAATCGGCGATATGCAATGCACAACCAATGTTTGGCACATTAAATGTCTAGTTAACTGCAGATTTTTAGCATTAAAATGATTAATCACATACACAGTAAACAGTGTTATATTTTTCTACAGACGCAATAGAAATATGCCAAGGTGAACTTTTCCATATCTCTCCTTTTCATCCCTGCTGTCTTCATTTATTTTCTCTCTCTCCTGTATGCCGCCCCCGTTCTTAATTGGTGCTCAGACAGAAAAAAAGAGCAACGTAAATCCAATTACCTTCTCACTGGGATGGAACCAGCAAGATCTGACAACCAGAGACACTGTTATTGATAAGACAAAACATACTGCACCTACAGCTGTCCAGAAAAATGGTAAATAGTGTGTTGTTTTTATTACACAGATTTCAGAAACATATTTTGTAATAAATACATGTTTGTATGTTATCCAGGTAGCGCTCTCACAAAAACAAGGCAAAAATTCAGATAAAGTCGCTAAACATATGATCAGCTTTTCTCCGTACGGGTTTTTGTCCTGGCAAAAGAAGGTAGGACATTGTAGTGATAATGCAATCACAGGCTTTTATGGTGAGCCGTTATATCAAAATTGCAGATCAGAGTGCAGATTTAGGAAAACAAAATCATACTATGAATTTCCTCTATTCATCTGGAAATATTACAACTATTAGTACCACTGTTAGTTCGGCATACCTCTAGAATGTAATAAAGAAACCCCCTGACGTACCACTATCAACATACACAGCAACAACACGGATTAAACCAAACCAAAACACTAGTAATCTCACAATCTACTTAAAAATTATTTCTAACTAACTTAGCAATAACACACAAAAATACTAACTGTTTCATTTGTAAAAACATCATTTATTGTATTTCTGTCAAATTTGTAAACTTTCAATTTTTTTTAATAAAAAGCAATAAAAATGTACTTTTTTTTCTAGGACTATGTTTGATTTAAGCCCTCACCATGGTTAAAAAAATAAGAAAATAAAATTAAGGCCTGGGACTCATCAATGCAGTGCAGGCCTATGTGTCAGAGGAGAGGTTAATCCATCATTACATACGTATGATGAGCTTTATAATTCAGTACACAATAATATCTGATATAAACAGGTGTTCACACAATGCACTGTATGTCACATGTTTGTAAATCTGATATGAAGTGCACATAGTATTACATGTGGTTATATCTGTAAAAATACAATTTTATGGTATATACAAATGTATAGAATGAAAGTAATTTGTGCAAAAAATGTAATTCAATATAATCTTTATATACCATTTATCCACACTAATACATTTGCTTATTATTGTACTTCCAAAAACTACTAACATTATTTTCTTTCAAACAAGAATAAAAATATTTATAAAAAAAAAATATATATATATTAAAAAAAAATAACAAAAAAAAACCAAGACAGCAGTAAAGGAAAAAAAAAGCCAAAATAACAGAGTGAATTTAAACAAATATTCATAAAAAAAAATATGAAGATAAACCCAAAACGATCTGGGTTTTAATTTTTAGGAAAGAAAATAGACTGCTTTGAAAAGAGGAACAAAGAAAAATGCCAGAGCCTAAAAGTTGTGATACTGATTAGAATACAGAATGAAACAAAATTAGCTGCTGATCTTTTTTTTTTTTTTTAGAAAGACTTGAAAAAGAAAAAAGATAATTAAAAAAAAAAGAAAAAAGTACTCACCAAGCAAGAAAATGTCAGAGGTAAAAAGGTCACAAGAGAAGAAGGGAGTTAATAGAAGAAAGGTAGGATTGAGTGTGGAAAAGGGCAGATGCTGAGATACAATGTATCCTGTACCAGGCTGGATACAAAGTAACAGCATCAAGGGACTGGAGTCTGCATACTACCCACTAGATCAAACCATTGTGGAAAACCAGGGGTGGCAGCTCAATCATGACTCTTCAAACTGTTAGCAATAAAACCTGAATATGTTTACTCTTGTATCCACATACTGCAACAACTTCACAGATGTATTATGTGTGCCTCATGTAGCAAGGGGGGGCAGCTATTCGTGAAATTGATTTCTATTTTTTTCCTATCACACCCCTGCTCCTTCCTCTAATCATGGGAACATCCAGTTGATGCCTTATTAAATAGCTGGAGCTGTATAATGTTGAGCTTCAGATGAGAAAGAAGGGGGAGCGAGAGGTGGATCTGCTTGTGTGAGCTGTCTGTGCATGATTAATTAAGACAAAATAACACTATTTGTATGGCTGTTAGATTTGAGTTCATTTGTGTGACTGTGCACGTGTGTGTCTAATTCGAGAATACAAATGCATGCATGGATTCACACAAAAGAGAATTTGCTAAACGCTCTGTATATGTTTATTAAATATATTTAAGTCTGTCTGCTCTTCCCCCTGTTATACATGTGACTGATAAAAAAATTGTATTAGCCACTGAATGTAAAAGCTTGCAGCTTATATTTTTAGAGCTGTTACATCAGATATCAGTATGCTAAGTATACAGTATAAATAGCTAGTGGAAATTGAACAAATCATCCTTATCGAGCCTGCTAATCTAATTTCCCCATATATCAGGTTCCTGCTTCGGAAGATGTTGATGTAGGCTGCTGAGTGTACAGAGATGGCAGGTATGATCAATAAGGACTCTGGAGATGTCGGGGGATGATGAACAGACAGTATGTCTTAGGTACCTGGGAACAGGTGTATGGAAGGCTATAATGATTTAGCGAAAGAAGAATTTCTTACTTTTCACATTTGGCAATGTTGTATTAACTTTAAGAAAATAATGAATGTGGAATATTCTTTCCAATTGATCATTCCGCCTGTGTCTCTTAATGGTTTGATTTTAGAGATCGACCTATCAGCAAACGCATGCCTTGTAACTTAGCATAGCCTCAGCATCCTGCATTTTTCACACTTTAACAGGATTAAACTGCTTTGTAATACAGCAATTATGCCTTTACATGCAGGAAGCAGACTGCATCAGAAACCCTGGAGCATGTTACCCCAGCTGTCTTGCAGCTCACCTGCCAGGGATATCAGCTAGATAACCTAACTCTACAGACTCCATTCCAAACTGTTATTCTAACAGACAATCAGAGAGGTGGATGATATCTGGTGCAACAACACATAACTTCTTTCTAAATGAAATACTGTAAATTCAAATCCTGAAGGCTTCTACTCCAGGTGAAATTATTGTTATTAACGTCTCTATCCGATAAACAGTGTTTATAATGACATGAAGTAATGCTATATTCCGTGGAATATTCTATAAATAGGACATATATTATATGCTTTATGAGTACTGTACATTGGAACTGACAGCAAAGGTCTCTAGGCTCTTCCGAAACAGAATAGAAATCTGTTTCACATAAAAACAGGTTAGTCCAATATCTCCTGTTGGCTTTAACTCTTTGAACTCCACTTGCACAAATAACCCCAAAAATCTAGGAATCCTTAGTATGTATAATTTTTTGTTGTTGTTTTTTTTAAACTAAGGCTGCCCACTGAACCGCAGTGCCAGAGGTAGACCTGTCTACAAACTACTTTCTATACTTCAGATCTGTAGCCCCATCCTGGCACTCTCATTGTCCACACACTTATGCTGAGATGTGGAATTATAGTTATCCCTGATCTGATTGACTGACAGATGTATCTTTTTCCCTTTCTTCCTCAAACAGTAACGTTTCAGATGGAACCTTGTGTGACCAGGGAAAGGCTGGCACATTTTAGCCCGGGGTTGGGACAAGGCTCGACTCTGCAGCCTACTAAGAACATATTAAAGGAAGAAAAATGCATGTGGCTCAACCCCCTGCCCCCCAGCCCCTGTCTCTGACCATGTATGAGTTGCACTCCAGGCCTGCCCTGCAGTACCTATAGGGCACCAGCAGTATAGTTTTAAGATCTGCCAGTATCTATGCTTTATGTTACTGTATGCCAGTTCACCATTTGCATTATGTTTTGATCACGGGAACAAATTTCTTACCACTTCCTATTAGAGATGAGCGGGCTCGGATTCCGCTAATCCGAGCCCACCCGAACAGTGCGGATCCGAACGGGATCCGAGCACTGTTCGGATATTTCCGGCGGGCAAAAAATTGAAAACAAGGCTCTGTCGTCCAAGTTTCGCGTCGAATCTCGCGAGGGGTGGGAGGGAGGGCTGAGAACAATTCCATCTTGTACCTCTTTTTTTGGCATTATGTGCTCAAGCTACCTCGGTGCAACCTTTTGGCCTAAAAACAATATTGTGAGGTGTTCAGAATAGACTGAAAATTAGTGGAAGTGATTGTTATTGAATGTTATTGAGGTTAATAATAATTAAAAGACACAAAACTGGTTTTTAGCACTTTTTATGCTTTTTTAAAAATAAATCAGAACCAAAACCTTTCGTCAGGTGTTTTGCCAAAACCTCAAGCTAATCAGAACCCAAAACCCAAAACCCAAAACACTAAAAGTGGCCGGTGCACACCCTTACATCCTATCCAATGGAACCCAAGTTTCAAATACAACTCACCAAATCACTGAGTTCTCTCTCTTACACCTGGAAAGCTGTAGACAAGCAAACACTCCCTATTTTTCTCATCCCTCTCTCCCTCTTCCTTGTTTTCCTCACTATGGATTAAATAATGTGAGAGTGAATGGCTTATGTTGTGATTTGTAGAATGTAATGATGAGTATGGTAGTAGTGTGAATGAGAATTGTAATGGGAATTGCCATGGATACTGGCAGACATGCACACACTACATCTCCGTCCTCCAGATCACATAGAGCCCAGATATAATGAGACCTGGCATACACAGACCTACACACACAAACATACCCACAACACCTTAAATACTTAGACATAGTTATAAAACAGGCAAGGAATATAATACATTGTATTACCATCTATGTTTCCATCTACTGTATACTGATAGAGTGAAAGAAACTTGGTGATGTTTTATAACATCTATGCTTACTGCACTGTTTTATGTTATGCGTAAAATTGATATAATTAGAATATGTCAATGAGAAAACAAAAATATATTAAACTAAGCTATATCTTACATGCAGTCTTTCATCACAATAAGTAGAAGTTTAAGATATAACTGTCATAGATCCTGTGAGTTTAGAGCCGAAAAAAAGAAATTGTATTTCTTGGGGTACACTAGAAACTTATCTATCAGGGGGTTAATTAATGATGTTAGTTATAAATAATTTAAATAATCATTAGCTGGGCAGCATGGTGGCTAAGTGGTTAGCACTTCTGCCTTACAGCACTGCGGTCATGAGTTCAATTCCCAACCATGGCCTTATCTGTGAAGAGTTTGTATGTTCTCCCTGTGTTTGCGTGGGTTTCCTCTGGGTGCTCCGCTTTCCTCCCACACTCCAAAAACATACTGGTAGGTTAATTGGTTGCTAACAAATTGACCCTAGTGTGTATGTTAGTGAATTTAGACTGTAAGCTCCAATGGGGCAGGGACTGATGTGAATGAGTTCTCTGTACAGTGCTGCAGAATTAGTGGCGCTATATAAATAAATGGTGATGATGATGATTAGCCTATTTTCCTCACTATTAGACCCTCAGTGATATCAGAGAGACATAGCAAACACTTTAACACTTGTTAGTTTCACCAGTTTATGACAAAATGTTTATTTCTCAAATAAAAAAACACTTATTAGTGTAAAATACAAACATAATGCAGAAACCTGAACGTTCTGCAATAACATAACTGCATTGTGATATATGACCCATTGAATTTTGATGCTTTTAGGTAGTCTGGGCAGACTAACAAAGTACACAATTTACCCGTCTGATCGTTCCAAGACGTCTGTGTCTATTTGTTGCATAGGATAGTCGTCTGTATATCCTACAAGAGGTGCCATTACTGTTAGGAGGAGGAAAGAGGACGTTCAATAAACAAGGAGTCTCAATTTTTTTTTTTTTTTTTTGCAGTACAGTAATCTCTCTTAATGGAATGAAGACTTGAGCAGGTGGCCTTATATTCTCATGGGTGATGTGACAGGAAGAAAAAGGCCGAGACAATATTCTGGGATGTCTGCCTCACACTGATAATTATTTATGAAGTTATTATTACAGCGCAGTCTGGCTGTCTTGCTCTCCAACACACACATTCATTTCAGCATCTTTTTCTTTTGCTCCGTTATGTCTGTCTTCTCTGAATTCAAGATCCCATTGCAGTGTTCAGTGCACATCGCCTGGTCCTGCCAGGAATTAGACTGAGCAGCCCCGGGGCCCAGCCAGCCCCTGAGGTCAGGTGATTTGAATTTTAATTTGTGTGGCTGAAAATAATATTCCGCTATAATGACAATTTACATACTATCTGCCTTTTAAAAATGATTTGACTATTTTGGTCCCTACCACATCTGATTGGCCGGTATTCCAATTGTTTTATCCCCTTTATCATCATCATCACCATTTATTTATATAGCGCCACTAATTCTGCAGCGCTGTATAGAGAACTCACTCACATCAGTCCCTGCCCCATTGGGGCTTACAGTCTAAATTCCCTAATACACACACATACAGACTAGGGTCAATTTGTTAGCAGCCAATTAACCTACCAGTATGGAGTGTGGGAGGAAACCGGAACACCCAGAGGAAACCCACGCAAATACGGGGAGAACATATAAACTCCTCACAAATAAGGTCATGGTCGGGAATTGAATTCATCACCCCAGTGCTGTAAGGCAGAAGTGCTAACCACTTAGCCACCGTGCCTTTGTAGTGTTTTAGCCAGAGAAAATTCGCAGTGACCTTGCAAGGCACGCTTTGCCAACTAGGTTCGTGTCAGGTCAATGTGTAAACAAAATCATTTCTGTGGTTGGACATTTTTATGGTGTGATTGACTAGGGTTGGAGAATTTTTTGTAGCCATTCTTCATCTCCTTGTTCCCAATTTGGAGTTGGGCAGGGATAGAACCAGCTGCAGCCAATCAGATGGCTGGATTGTCACACAGCGGAGTGTGCTGATCTTGTGGGAGGAAGCAAACTGTCCACTCATGTTCGTAAGCGCAGTGCTGGGTGTGATAGGGGCAGTGTGATGATGTGTCAGGGACTTGGATCCTGCTTCTGACAAATCTGTAAAACCTTCTTTTCCTGAGGTAACTGTGCCGTGCACAGTACCACTGTTCGGCCTGACCTAATGGCGCAAGCGAGCAGAGATGTAGTTAATCAATTCTGTTGGAGAACAATCCAGCTGGTTCTACTTTTTTTTCCTTGGAGAGCCTCTATCTGAAGTCAGATCCCTACCTCCTACTTTCCTGCGCCTGATTACTTTCTAACCAGAACTCTATCTAACTTCTATTATATATGAACTGCTACGGCTTTTCTCTGTAAAATCTCTTTACTGAAAGAATTTAGACGTAACAATGAGTTTTTTCCAAATCCATTACATACTAATACAATTTGAAAGAGGTTAATATTACATTGTATTCACTGCCTCAGGTGATCATAGGCCAGCTTGTTGTAAAGAATACCTTTTATATGTGAAAAGCAGTAACAATGACACGAACAGAGGGAATGAAGACGAAGACAGGGCTAGACTTATCATATTTGCTATCCCTGTCTTTGGGACCTAGGCTAACACATCCCAAAGTCATTTTTTAGATAGTTCCATAGCTAATAGTAGGGGAGATAGTCACCCGCACCACAGGGCACATCCTCATCAGCAGATCCATAAATGCAGAGGTGGGAAGCTCCAAGAACAATTGCTCACAAGAAGAAGAATATGGATCCAGAGATTTCAGAGGTTATGAAGCTCCTGAGAGATATACAGGAATAGCTGTAACAACAACTAGAGAATACAAATGCAAAAGTCAATATAATCAAAATGTCACACATGCAAAAGTTTTCTCCTGAATACCTGTTTAATGTTAAATTAAAACAGTGTGTAGACCATTAGTAAGGGATTGTCTCCAATGTACCCACCACATATACTCACACACCCCAATTACCCATCACTTGCACCTGTTCCATCACCGTTTCCCACACCTAAACGAAGCACTAATCAATAGGACAGACAGACATCTACAGTCTTACCGCAACATATGTGCAGTCCACAACATGAGTGTACAGCCAACAAACCTCACACACATCTTTCTCCTCTTCCATCGCAACTCAAGTATCTGGGGACATGGGCCCGAGTCCCTATCCATCCTCCTCTGAACAAACCTTTATCTTCAGAACCTTTTAAGGTTCCTAATTGGTAAATATAATCTGTTGTTGTCATTATTAATAATTGTTTGATGATGCTAATTATCATATTTGTTAATTGTCCATGTTTCCCAAATATGGGAAAGGGAACTCTTCAAAATTGTATTCTTCTCTTTGTCGTACAAGGCAATGTAGGACACATGAAGCCTCCATCAACATGGCAAGGCGTAACTTTCACGGCGCTACGGAAGACTCTTCAGCTATTAGAGTATCCGCAGAAGCAATGTTTCGCTAAGTGATGTTCACGACTTACCCGATTATTGCAGATCTTCCTAGGTAACTTAATTCCTCTTTTAATATATGACTTCATTATATTTTATGTTAAAGAGAAAGTCTTGTTGGCCGCACATACCTGAAGAAATTATTCTCCTTCTTATAATTTTAGGTCAAAGACTTTCCTTCCAATATTTTGCTACCCATTTATGAGTTCTTAAATATTTTAGAAGTAACTGAGCTGCCAATCTCCTACCCCACTGGAAATTAAATTAAAAGAACTGTCAACATTTGCCATCAAAACTTTTTGAAAATATTTACTTTGATTTTTGAGGGACCTCCAAATGAGTTGTAAATTGAAGATAGAGGGAAGCAAATCTTTCTCCAGCCACCAGATATCTTAGCTGAAAACAATGTCAATATAATATGTAACAGCGTGCGTAACTAATTTGCATAACTCCCTGACTTTGTGTCTTACGCTACACATACAAAACGGGCAGGCATCTGCAGCTCATATGACTGCAAATTTTAACTTTGGGCGTGAGCAGCCAATTTAATAAAAAGCAAGAAAACTCCACAGAGCAGCATAGTGTATAAACCGCCCATCACACATGGTAATTCACATTTGCAAGTTCAGTGATGCAAAGAGCACAGGCGATGGACTACAAAGCAGTGGAGCAAGGAAATCTGGACAGATGAGTCACCAATCACCATGTTAATCGACAAACAGATGTGTGCATGTGTGGTGCCAGCTAATTCTTCAGGCCTCTATGATTTGTTACCAATGGTAAAGGGTACTGGTGGTTCCAAAATGTGAATTTTTAGGAATGGTTTGTGTACAATCATTACCTTAGAAGGCAAGGTCAATGCTAATCACTACTTAATGGCACTGATTGATAATTTTCACCTCCGTTTGCTTTTAAAAATGGTGCCTTCCAGGATGACAATGCCCTCATCCACAGAGCACATGTGGTCGCTTAATGGTTTAATGAGCATGTCACCAATTTAATTCATATAATTTGGCCTTCCCAGTCACCTCATCTTGAGCCAGTTGAGACAATGTTTTCTAATACTATCAATCAGGCATCAGTGGAGTGACTTTTTTTTGTAGAAGAATGGTGCAATTACAGACACAAGTAGACTCAATGCCATGGTGCATACAGGCCATACTGACCAGAAGTGGAGGACCCTATTAGGTGTCTGGGTCAACATGACAGACTCCCTGGAGTTCATCACCATAATAATAGATCATTATTTTAACTGTTGTTCTGTCAGAAACAATTCATTCTAGTTAGAGACACCGCCGACTTCTTACTGACCACAGGAACTTTTTTGAAAATGTGAGTGTGTGGAATGATTTTCTTGTAGTATGTATCATATAAAATGTTATAATGTACACACACACACACACACACACACACACACACACACACACACACACACACACACACACACACACCAATCGGCCTCAACATTAAAAACATTGACAAGTGAAGGGGTGGGATATATTAGGCAGAAAGTGAACAGTCAGCTCTTGAAGTCGATGTGTTGGAAGAAGGAAAAATGGACAAGTGTAAGGATCTGAGCAACTTTGACAAGGGCCAAATTGTGATGGCTAGATGACAGGGTGAAAGCATCTCCAAAATGGCAGGTCTTGTGTGGTGTTCCTGGTATGCAGTGGTTAGCACCTACTAAAAATGGTCCAAGGAAGGACAACTGGTGAACTGTCGACAGGGTTATGGGCGTCCAAGGCACATTGATGCACGTGGTGACCGAAGGCAAGCCTGTCTGGTCCAATCTGACAGAGCTACTGTAGCACAAAGTTAATGCTGGCTATGATAGAAAGGTGTCAGAACACACAGTGCATCACAGTTTGCTGTGTATGGTGTAGAGTAGCCGCTGCCTGGTCATGCTGACCCCTGTCCACCCTACAATGGGCATGTGATTGCAAGAACTGAACCATGGAGCAATGGAAGAAGATGGCCTGGTCTGATGAACCACGCTTTCTTTTACATCATGTGGATGGCAAATGCGTGTGCGTCATTTACATGGGGAAGAGATGGCACCAGGGTACACTATGGGAAGAAGATAAGCTGGGGGAGGCAGTGTGATGTTCTGGGCAATGTTCTGCTGGGAAACCTTGTGTCCTGGCATTCATATCATACATGCCAACTCTCCCGGAAAGTCCGGGAGACTCCCGAAATTCGGGTCAGTCTCTCTGGCTCCCACAAGAGCTGGCATTTCTCCCGCATCCCGGAATTCACCGAGAATCGCGTCATTTGACGCGATTCTTGGTGAATCACGCCATTTTGGAGGGCGGGAGGGGGCGGGGCAAAGCCTATTGCGTCATAATGCCCCGCCCACGCAACGTGAATGACAGTTTCACGGGGGCCAAAATGCAGCGATTGGGCCCCGCCCCCTCCTGCCACACCTCCTCTCCCGGAAACAAGTTTCCAGGAGTAGGCAAGTATGACTGATATGGGTGTTACTTTTGACCACCTACCTAAACATTGTTGCAAATCAAGTATATGTTATGCATATATATTATAATTATATAGTGTGCTGTGTATATTACATGTTTTTATATATATATATATATATATATATATATATATATATATATATATATATCTATGTCTATCTATATATATATATATATATATATATATATATATATATATATATACATATATACACACACACACAGTATATATGTCTTGTGTGCCCATTTACTGTAAGTGTATTTTGTTTAAAGATAGACCAGTAGACTAATTACATTACACACATATGTTTTAATTTTTTAATACTAAAAACACTAACATAAGCAATTTTCCATGTGTATTAAAAATCCCAAATAATTGATGATAGGGCAGACACAAGATGCTTCCTAATTATCTTCTACAGGGTCATCATTAAGATGAGGGACTTACTGGAGATCCCATGCGTTCTTCATTAGTCTTCTTCCTTTTTTCCTGACAGTAAATAACCATGGCTGATATTGCTTCCCTGGGTGGAAGTATAAATCACCCTTATGCTTATGCTCGATAAAACATACAGCAATGCTTACTTTATGAAAAAGTTCACATTTTATATGTCTGATCTTGCCTTATTCCTTTGTAGTTTAACTAACAAACTGATTTATCGGTAGTATTTCAGCTACATTATTTTTTCTAAGTCATGTTGCCAAACATCATGTACCATATACTACAATATTTGCCTTTAACCCCTTGATTGCTTTTTGACTTTGCCTTTTTGTATGCACACCTCATACAAGATTCATTTCTAGAGAAAATCCACAAGTGGCTCTTATGATGTCCTCAATGGAAAATAAAAAGTTGCCCGTGTGAAATGGGCCTATATTGTATATTATTCCAAAGAACATGGTGAATTTATTCTGCCCTCACATCAACTTATTTTTTTAGTAATGTCTTATAGACAAGTAGTCCTTATTGCTTACGACTCTTAGACCATACTCTTGGTTTGCAGTTTAATACGAAGTGGACTTGAATAAAATGTTAGATTACACCTGTTTCTCTCGAGCAGTGTTTCCCAACCAGTGTGTTGATACACAATTCTGTGTCATGTGTCCAGATGCCACATGAACACTGGGCACATGGACAGAACATCCAACAATGCAGGCATTGTGCCTGCTCTGTACCCATAAGTGGAAGGACATCCTATATAATGCAAAACAATTCTTCCTTGGTGGTGTTTAGGCACATACGAGGTAAGCATGAGCACATCCATCTTCTATTTAGCCACTGGCAGAAACCAAAGCTACATCTACATGTCATGTTTCAGTAACACTGAACGCCGCCTGCGAAGTGTTGCTGACTGCAGACCAGGACACAGGAGGAGACTGAAAGGACCAGGAGAAAGAGGGAACTGGGAGCAGTGGCGGAAATGTGTACTGCTTCATATAACTAGTGGTGGGCATATCAATGGCAAGTAACTATTCTGATCATATGATTGGCAAATAACTGTGATGGGCATATCAGTATCAAATCCGTAATGATTGGTAAAGGTGACGGGCTTATTATTAGTGATGGGTTTGATAGTGGCCTATAACTACTGACGGGGAGGTGGTCCTTTATGAAAATATTTTTCTAGATTGCCGTTCAACTTTAAGTAAACAATTTGAAAATTGTTGTATTATTTTGTTGAAAATCTGTAACTGTCTTTTTTTTTAGTCCTTCCGCAATTCCCATACTTCCCACTAAAGCAAACACAACAATTTTGACAACTGATTGACAATTAATCCTCATCAATGGAAAATTATTCTTGATGCCATAACATAGCAATAATGACAATTGTAGAATGGTACCCCATACTACACACAAAATTAAATGTCAAAATCATAGAAAGGAAATCAAATAATTTTTTTGACACCAGGGAGTAAATGTATCATTCTACGAAATGACAGCTAGAATTCGATTGGTTGCTATAGGCAACATCTCCACTTTTCAAACCCGCCGGAAACTCGCAGCTTGATACATTTACCCTTAGATGAAGAAAACTTGCTCATAGGCAGCCTTATTTTCTTTCCACTTTTTCAATTCTCCATTCAATTTCTTGAACTTTTTTACTTTTTCAAATGTTTATTGTATCTACAAACTTGAGTGTTACCTGACCTGGCTGTTAACGGTTAGTGAATCCTCCACAGTTTGGTTCACTGGGCAATTCACAATTTTGGGTCTATTTCTGTTGAATGGATTCATAAATTTGTTAAACCAAAAGATTTGTTCAAAATGAAGCTTTAAAGGTCTATAAAGTTATTGTTAATTTTAAATTTAGAAAATATAAAAAAAAAAATTTAATTCCAAAATAAACACTCGAAATCTGGTGAAATATTGTTTTTTGATCAATGCTCCCACCCAATACACATACTATTGCTATTTGTTTTTTACTTATTTATTACTTCAAACCCGTCAACAAAGGTTATTTTCAAATTTTTTTCTTGTTATATAAAATGACCTATGTAAGATCGGGTGTAAATACTGTATACATAAAGACCTGTATGGTATCTTTAAACATACTTGTCCACTCTCCTGGAATGTCCGAGAGACTCCCGAATTCCGGGTAGGGAGAGAAGGCAATTCTCCCGCAGGATGGGAGCCTCAGTGACGCGATTTGCGTCATTTTAGCTCCGCCCCCGCTGCAAAGTTTCTCTTACGTCGAGGAGGGCGGGGCCAAAATGATGTGATTCGCAGTGACCCGGCCCCTCCCGCCCTCCCACTATGCCCCCTTCCTGGAGAACAAAGAGTAAATGTTGGTAAGTATTTCTTTAAACAAATGCTTGGGTAGCTGTTCTGCCTTCTTTGTATATTTCACTTCTGCTGTAATCTTGTTTTTTTATTCTTTTTATTGTCATTTCTGAAATCTGTAGAGGGTGAAATTATTGGACATCTTTCTAAATTGATATTGTGTCTATTATATATAAATACATCTGTTTATCTATTCAGCCCCCATCTTCTTCCATGTTCTCTCTCCATTATTTATCCTGTTTCTTCCTCTACGAGTCTCCGGTGTAATTTTTCATTCTCTGTTTATCCATCTCTGTATCTATCTTTCTAGCATTTCTCCTCCCCTCTTCCACTTCCTCTCCTTTTTGCTTTCTCTCCTGTCGTTTTCTCAGTCTCTTGTCTCACACGTCTACTTCCATCTCTCCCTTGCCTTTAATCTATCTGCCTGTTTATCTTCTTACAGACAGAGAAGGGAGGAATAAAGGTCCTGGGGAGAGGGAAATACTCACATTACAGCTTCATTAAATTCTCTTATTACTGTAATGTTATGTGGCTGAGTTACAGGTATGTGCTTTACATTTTCCGCTGCAACAAAGGCCTAGATCCAATTATACTGTTAAGTAAACCCCCCATCTACTGGCATCTAAGGAGTTAAAAGCATCATTTTCCTACATGTTTATTTTGCATTTACCAACTCTCCCTCCTCCCTCCACCCCCCCCCCAAGCCGCCCTGTGCTTTTTAAACCTGCCTGTCTCAAGTTGTCTACAAATCAAAATGTCAGCGCCCATTTGTAGACATAACTGGGGGCAGGCTCGCCTTTGCAGTTGCATGGGCTAGTGGGGTGATACTTAGGCCACAACTGATGTAAAACTGGACCTGACCAGTGTGCACTATCCCTAACATTGCCATTGGTGAGGTTCTGCAGCAGCAAGAGCTTGCACAATGACGAATACTCTGTGACATATGCAGTGGCAGGTTGTATACACTCCATGTTTGGTGCATAAAATTTTATATCCCAGGCAAATAGCTGCTATATTTTCTATTATATGAATGTATAGTTATGAAATATCGACTTGCCTATTAGATATGGTAGTCTATTATTTACAGAAGGCACTGGGAAATGTCGTGCAGATGATGACGTTAGCGAGAGGGTAACATAGCAATTGAAAGCAGTGTACAAACTCAAGTGTCTCATTTTTATGCTGAAGTGAACTGTCGTGAAGGTTACATGAACACACAGGATGGAGTGGTAATGCAGACACTAAGGGGTATATTTACCAAACTGCAGGTTTGAAAAAGTGGAGATGTTGCCTATAATCATTGTAACTGTCATTTTTTAGAATGTACTAAATAAATGATAACTAGAAACTGATTGGTTGCTATAGGCAACAGCTCCACTTTTTCAAACCCGCAGTTTAGTAAATATACCCCTAGGTCTGCCTCTGAGAATGTGATAAGTGAACTATGAATTAGCCTTAAAATGTGCAGACTTTAAGAAGTTCCCCTGATATTTCCTCTGTGATGACAATATATACTTATGTTTCTTTCTTGGACACGAGGCTTGCGTTTGTTTCTTGTTTCTTAGCATGATCACTTCAAGTTGGCAACCAAAGCTATTGCCTTGTGTTCTAAAACATACAATGTTTTGACCACTGAAAGATATTTTCTTTATCACTGTTACATAGATATTGTGCCAATATTTCCTACAGCTGCTCCAAATGTAATTTGTATCTTGGTCCCTTTGGCTCTTGATTGCACATAGTATATATTTCCTTCCCTGCATTCTTATTTTTCTCATACTGCTTAACAATCCTTACAAAGTGGCCATCTCTCCTGACGAAGACAGCTTCACTAACAAACAAGCCACCCTCCTTCTCCCGCCCGAAGGGTTAATTATCTGACACATGTAGCAGAACTGCACCCGTCAATTTCAATCCACTCAAATCATTCCGCACGGGGAGCACCCAGAAAGGTTCCTTCATTAGCGGAAATGTCACAGATCCCTTGGTATAAATCTCTTTTCACCGCCCGTCCATTCCTTTTCTGCTAATCTCCTTCTGCACACGCGATCCAGATCATAACAAGGAGGTTTAATTAAGGTGGTTAAGCCTACTTTCCTTCTGAAGTGGTTTTTGTTATATTCATTTTCCTGTGGGATTTTATGAAAGTTTATTTTCCTGGCAACTCAAACCTTTCATTGTTAGAGTAATTTTGTCGTTACTATCGAATATAAATAAATTAACATTTTGTGCCACTTGATATGTAAATTGGTACACAGTACAAATAAAATGGTTAGTGGTCAATCATCCGATTGTTAATGAAAAAAAACCAAAACACTTGCAAATTATATCTGTGGAAGGCATTTTTGACCATGTCACTCCTTTAGTGGGCCCAAAATGACAAGAAAACCCAACTAAATCCAAACAGTTGGTTGACAAGTGTGTTCTGATATGTGTGGTCATCTACTGACTACTCTATGTAGGCCCCTTGTTATCATCATCATCATCATCATCATCATCTTCATCATTTATTTATATAGCGCCAGCAAATTCCGTAGCGGTTTACTAATGGCTGAATCTGCTTGCCTGTGAACAGCTTTATTGCTATACCACACAATAAGTAGTGAACCAATACAGGCCCGATATTTGTACAATAGCACTAAAGAGAAGAAGCCTATTTTGTAGACAAATACACGTACACAAATACAAGGTCCACAATAGTATATATATATATATCTGCAAATGACCGCCGCCTCTCCTCCACTCTAATTACCTCTTCCCACTCCAGAATCCAAGACTTCTCCTGTGCTGCCCCCCTGCACTGGAATGACCTCCCGCGCTCCATCTGTCTCGCTCCCAATCTTTGCTCCTTCAAACGAGCACTCAAAACTCACATGTTCCTCAAAGCCTACCAACCTTCCACCTAACCCTCTCATCTCCTCCACCCGTTCTCCCCTCTTTCACCTGGTCCCTTTCTCTCTCCCCTTGCATCACTGCCTCTCTTACGTGCCTGTTTCGTCCACTCTCCCTTAGGATTTAAGCTCGAATGAGCAGGGCCCCTCTCCCCTTCTGTCTCCATACCCATTCTTCTGCTCCGTATTTACTTCATTTGTCTGCCCGGAGTTTCTGAAGCATTGATACTTTGTGTTTACTGTTCTGTACTGTTTCACCCTGTATGGTCTACTGTCTGTACTATGTACGGCGCTGAGGATACCTTATGGCGCCTAACAAATAAAGGATAATAATAATATATATATATATATATATATATATATATATATATATACACTGTGCTCACTGAATTGTCTTAAGGGAAGAACCTCTTAAAGCCAGCCCCAAAAATTGTTGTCAACTGTGATAAAATCTGTTTCCCAGAATTCTTCTCTGTATCCCAGTAGTGACCTGGTCTTACATAGTGTGGGCCTGTCATTGTTCCACAGATATTCCACAGTCTTCAACAATTTTTTCACTTGAAGACTGGTTAGATTTTGTTCAATAACGACTGGAAAGAATTGGCTCGGAATTTCCGTGAAAATGAAAAACACCTTACAGCATTGTTTTAGTTGATGCCATATTGGATTTGTATAGACATTTCATTTGTAAAATGTAGCACCGTTTGCTCTAGTACCATTACTGTAGTCTACTTTCGCAAATCTTTTTGTAATATATTAGGAATGTTATAAAATGTGCTGCTTGTCCTTTTTACACAGCTTGTCTTGCTAGCTTTAGTGTATGCCATGTAAAGTAGGCTTTGTTGAAGGATAAACTGTAGCCCTAAAAAGTAATGATTTGTTTCTTGTCTTACGTTTGGAACAACTCCATTATCACAGCGTTAATAAATGCAATTTGACAATGAATTATAAAACCCAATATTAAACAATTAGGGAAAACTGAAATGGAAAAGGAATAAAAGGTGACAGGAAGCTGAGTAGCGGCTCACAGTGCCAGTGTCAGGCGCCGCCCGTAACTCCTAGGACCGCCGCCTGTACTTCCGCTAAGCGCGTCTGGTAACCAGACGCGTCACTTGCGCCCCTGCTCGGCCGCTAGCTACAAGACTCAAAAGCTAGGCAACGGGACGCTACTCTTTGAAAGCGATATGGCGCTAAACTATGACAGCGCGGTGGCGCTGATTCCTTATTGGCTATCAGTTAATATTTAAACCTCTCCTGGTCCCATCAGCAGTGCCAGAGTTTCAGGTCCATTCCTGCCTCCAGCGTTTCCCTCAGTGTCCCTGCTATTTGCCTGTCTCCTGACTATTGCCTGTCTTCTGATTATTGCCTGTTTGCCTGTGACCCTTGTGACCCGGATTGCCTTTGACTACCCCTTTGGATCTTCCTTTGTACCGCGCTGCCAGAATGCTACCGACCCGGCTTGACTCACCTTTCCTTTGGATTCTCCTCGTGTACCTGCCTAGCCCGCACCGTTACCGAACCGGCCTGTCTGACAATTCTCCTCGTGCTTCGCTATCCGACTCGTGGAAGGACCGCGACCTGCGTGTTTCCTGCAGCTGAGTCCATACCTCCTTGCGGGGGTCCCTGGTGAATACCAGGGCACGTTAGATTCCGCACCTTCCTTCGAGTAGTGCCAACGATAGCAGGTACGCTATACCCAGTCGTGACAGCCAGCTAGTGGCTGCAAAGGAAACAAATATACTGTGGTATTTAATGGTGATGAGCAGTGATACAAACATAGCATTGCCATTGTATAACTCACTAGTTAGACCATATACTAAAAATGGTATTTATCAAAGAAGGGGGAAGAAATGTCAGCGCTGTTCTATCCCTTAGTAGTGTGTAATATGCTGCATACTTGCCTATTTTTTCAATCTGTACTCCGGGAGATCGGAGTACAGATGATGTGACAGAGGGTAGGAGGCGCGTGACGACGTCATTATGTCACTATAGCCCCGCCCCGGGGGGCTTAATGATGTGATTAACCCTCTATTCAGTGCCAGAAATTTGTGCATTTTACAGGGTCTGGGAGGTCTGTCTACTCTTCCAAAATTCAGGAGCCTTCTGGAACTTCCGGGAGAGTAGGCAAGTATGATGTGCTGTCAACAGGGTGTTGAATTTCCAGAAACCCCAAAGTGGTAATGGTAACAAATCTAGTATCTCAAGGCGCAAATGAGGATAAATGTATAGACAGGGAAAATTTATGAATAAACTTTATATAGCAAATTTAGCATAAAACAGAAAATGTCAATATGTGTGCACATTCTAGGTTAATATACCTTCAATTATACACTTAACAAAGCAATGAGTATATTAAAATAGTATTGCATTAAATAAATAAAATTTAAATACATACAGTTAAGTAAGACAAGGTTGCAAAATAAAGTATTGCCTGCGAGAGAGAGTCAATGTAATGAAAGGACCCATCTTCCTGAAGTTTTTCAGATAAATTTAGTCCCAGTGATATTGATAGTCAATAATAGGTAGTGATCTCTGCTGAAGAGCTGAGATTTTTGCAGGTATAGATCTTACATAGCGGAGAGAGTTGTGGGCCTATTTATCAATCACATTTTTCATTAAAATCTCCTGAAAATGGCAGTTTTGGGGGGATAGCTGCATATTTAAGTATCCTGTTAATATATGACTAGGGCATCGCAGCAGATATTTGCGATATTTGCTGCTGCCCCTGTCTCTTCGAATACAAATGCAGTTCCCATAGCTTTCTATGGGGACTTGTTTTTCTTTCCTCTGGATCAACACAATTTATGACACGTTGAATGTGACGGACCTGTGTCTGTTTTTCAACCTTATTTATATGTAAACCATGTGTTCTCTTGTTTTACCGTCCAATGGAAGCTGCACACATATATACAAAGAATGGACATGATAAACACTGGACTGCTGTCACATTACAATGACACTTCCATGTCTGGCTCAGGTTGTGGTGACAGAAGAAAGACATGTGTGAAAGGAGTAAGATTTTAATACAAAGTCAGACAGGTGCGCAGAGTTTCATAGATCTCTGATGCTCGGCCGCCTAGAGGGGCTTTTTTTTTCACTTGTGTCTTTGTCACCTTTATCTTCCAGCTTGATAAGTCACAACTGCAAAATGATATAAAACAGAAACCGTGCAATACACTGACAAAATGTTACGTACAACGGTACCATTTCTGGGGATAAAGACAGTGTAAGTTTTGGCCATAGTGATAGTACCAGAAGAATAAGACTAAACTACTTGCTTAAAAATAGTAACTTTCACATAAATGACATAACCGGTGCACTGGAGCACATCCACTGATTCCTCCAACTCCATACCACCAATGTGATGGCAAGTGAACTGGCAGGTCTTCTACAGTGGGTTACACAATCACCATGTAACACAACCAGACCACTGTGCAGGAGAGTGGGCGTGGTGCGCCCCCCTGACCCCGCCCCTGCTATGAAATGCATGACTTTAAGCCCCACCTCCACCAACATCCGGGAACAGGCCCACTCATACAAGGGTCTGGTTTATACTAATTGTAGAAGCTGATTCTCAACCAACCTATCAGGACTTGTGCTAGTACAGTCCCTGATTTACTCAGCTGTATGGATCTCATATGTCCTGAAAGCCTTACGGTTAGCACTCAGGGGTTTAAAATCACGCCTCTTTTTTAACATGGCTGCTCAGGGTTTGTTGAGCTGCCTGACGCTACCAACGCCCAGGAGAAACCTGGTGCTGCTAGACTGGCACCGAAAACACATCAATCAGTATCTGCCATAAAAAGACCATAATTCCTGACATACACTACTATGAAGTACTTCCTGGATAACTAACATTATGATAAATGTGAGCCTTATAAAATAAAAATGATACATATCTCAGATCTGTGCTTTTGATGCGTGGGTCAATATGTCTTTGCTACAAAGTTGTAGCCCGACTGAGGGGTAGTATTGTTACCACACATAGGGGTATATTTAATAAACTGCGGGTTTGAAAAAGTGGAGATGTTGCCTGTAGCATCCAATCAGATTCTAGCTGTCATTTTGTAGAATGTACTAAATAAATGATAACTAGAATCTGATTGGTTACTATAGGCAACATCTCTACATTTTCTCAACTCGCAGTTTAGTAAATATACCCCGTAATGTGCTTAAATTACGTATATATGAATGTGTGAAGATATTCTATACAACAAAGCAGAGCCTTCACATGTGAATGGACAAAGGAAGAAAACATTAGAACTGCCACATTCAAATATGCTTTAAGCTTTACACCAGTATAAGTGTGATATTATCTTGACAAATTTGTAACATTGCTAATTTCTATCATCTCACTTTATATGTATTAAGTGTCTAAGCCCATTTTAGAAGTGTCACTAAGAAAAACCTAACACTTTCTAAGTTTCATATTGACGTTTACTTTATAGACACGTCATTTTTGTGTAGGTAGGTTAGAAGCAAAGATAATATTTTTTTATGATATGGTTTATTGTGTATAACACCTAGCCAAATTACATTGTTAAAATTTCAATTGTCTAAGTGAAAATACTGTCATTCACTTTAGATATTAATTTTTTTGTCAAGGTCCCTGGTACATTTTTTTTTTAGCAGTTTGTTGTTCACAAAGCTGCGTGATGGGAATTGTATGCATTAAAGCTTTCCAAATGAGGAAAAATTATGTAACAGTTAAAATTATGAATAAATATAATAATTATGCTTTGACCAGGGCTGCTGTAACGTAATATGGAGAATAGTGAAGGATGGTGTGGGGTACGGAATAATGATGGTGATTATTCCGACAAGACTTATCCCGACGTCTTCACACCGAACGGCTCCTTCCCGACCAGGCTCCAGGACGACTGGTGTGACAACCGACTGCAAGGCATCGCGACGAATGAAGAAGCTGGGGAGAATTAATGACGTCACTGGCAACCGCGACGCTGTTATCGGTGCTGTTAAGGGGGTAATGTAAGTATGCGGGCATGGAGAATGAACTTTGCAAAGCGTTGTACATCAGTCGTCCTGGAGCCTGGTCGGGAAGGAGTCGTTCGGTGTGAAGACGTCGGGGTAGTCAGCATCGATATGCTGACTACCACCGGATGGATGAGCTCCAGCTATAATTGCAGGGTAGAGCGATAACTCTTTCCAGTAGGATCTAAAGAATGGAAAGTGTGAACTCTAGCTGCATGTAAAGTATAGAGAGGAGCGAGCTACAGCTAAATGCACAGTGTTAAAGTGTAGGGAGTAGTTAGCTAAAGATGAATGGAAAGTGGGCAGAAGATTGAGGTTCTGCTGGATGGAAAGTATAGAAAGAGACAAGCTCCAGATAAATATAAGGTATTAAACTGCATTTTGTTTAAGCCCCCTTTCGACTGCACGATCAACCTTCATGTTATAACATATTATAATTTATAAAATGCTTAATGGTGTTACGAGCCGCGGCGGTACTCACAGCCGCGGCGGCTCGCTTCCAGTGCCCTCTAGCGCCATCATCATAGGACGCTGAATCTCCTTGGCGCAGTGTATTGGCAAGATAGGGAAGCCAGGCGCGCGCGCAACATGCTCACCAGCCTGTGGGCTAATTAATCAGTGTTGGCAGTAATTAGCAGGGGCTGTGGATAATTTTAGAGCTAGGCTCTGATTGGTTGGTCTAAGTATTTAAGGCAGGGAGGGCTTAGCCTGCCTCCCGGTTATAGCGTTTCTGACCCAGTCTTGCTGACCTGCTCCTGTTTGCTGTACCCTGTCCTGTGGATACTCTGTTGGATTTCCTGTGTATGACCCCTGCTTGGATTTTGGACTCTGCCTGTTTGCTCGTGACCCTGACCCTTTTGGCCTGTACCTTGGACCCTGCTACCTTGCCTGTGACCCCGACCTCTGGCGTGTTTATTGACTACCCTTCTTGCCTGTGACCTTTGACCTTGGCTATCGTTTTGACTACCCGCTGCTTTCTACCAGTCTCCTGGCCCGCCGCTGTGGTCTTGCATTACCAACCCACACTACATCTGGAGCTAAGTCCTGGGGGCATCTGAGTACCGGTGAGCGCATCAAGCTCTAAGGGAAAGGTGGCTGCTATAGGTGAAAACCTCTGTCATCTAGTTCTGTGGGTTGGTGATCAGGCCAGCAGCCTAACAAATGGCTGATGTCCCTTACTTCACTTAACCTCTTCTATACCTTTAACTACTTACAATAATTGACACAAGACCTGAGTGTGGAAAATTAAAGAACTTTATTCAAGTATGGTGGTGGAGAAGGAACAGTGAGTACGACTTCCACCAGGCAACCAGGATGTCCCAGCATCAACCAGGGACAACGGCCAAAAAATGGGGACTCTCATCCCAGGTGCACATCAGAGCTGGATTAAGGCTTCGGGGGGCCCGGGGCACTTAAGACAGGGGGGCCCGTAAAATCTAAAATTAAGGGCATAGGGACACATCCTGCATTACATCACCTACAGCCCACAGTATGACACTTACAGCTCTCCCAGAGGGCTCGCTTAGGTTGTCTGCATAAGAAAAATCATTGCTTCCACAAACTAAAATACTGTACATTAAAACAATCACCAAAACACCACATTAAAATGGGTATTGACACCACACATTAAAACTAGCAATGATATCACACATTAAAAATACCATTGATAACGTACACTAAAACTAGCAATGATACCGCACGCTAAAACTAGCAATGATACCGCACTTTTAAAATAAAATTTATAATGCACATTAAAACTAGCAATGATACCGCACTTTAAAAATAAAATTTATAATGCACATTAAAACTAGCAATGATACCGCAAATTAAAATACCATTGATAATGCATCATTGGGCATGGCCAGGCCACCCTCCTACAGACAAAAAAAACCTGCATTGTTGTGTACACTATTGAACAGTCACCAAAAATTGGGATTGTCCCACTAGAATCACAACATTTCACAGACGTTGCTGCTCTCTTCTACCTTTTCTTCTCACTTTCACCACCTGTGCTGCAGGTTTCTTTAGTGGCTTATCTAGATCCTGGAATGTTAGGGGCCCTATTTGGAAAAAAAAATGGGTACATTTAGAAAATGACAGCCACCCCGGCGTTAAATCAGTACCACCCATGATTAATAATTAGGCCTTCCTCCAGCCCCAACATTAAAATAATAGTATTCACATTTAATAAATAAACCTATTTCCCTCCCTACAAACAGCCCCAGCAATAAATTAATAGTATTTACATTTCAGAAATATACCTATTTCCCGCAACCGTCACTGCCATTAAATAATTCATAGGCACATTTAATAAAGGGACTTCATTCTCCCAAAACTCACCCCCACATTCAGTAGCGCCCAAACCACCCCATCTTAAATTAATTAATTGTCCCCACTATTGTGCCTCTCTCCCCCCCTTTTTCCTCATGCTGTGTCTCTCACCCTTTTTTCTTATACTGTGCCTTTCTCTCCCCTTTTTTCTCATGCTGTGCCTCTCACCCTTTTTCCTTACTGTGCCTCCCTTCTCCCCCTTTTTTCTTACTGTGCCTCTCTTCTCCCCCTTTTTTCCTTACTGTGCCTCTTCTCCCCCTTTTTTCCTTACTGTGCCTCTTCTCCCCCTTTTTTCCTTACTGTGCCTCTTCTCCCCCTTTTTCCTTACTGTGCCTTTCTTCTCCCCCTTTTTCCTCAGTAGTGTGCCTTTCTTCTACCCCTTTTTCCTCAGTAGTGTGCCTTTCTTCTACCCCTTTTTCCTCAGCAGTGTGCCTTTCTTCTACCCCTTTTTCCTCAGCAGTGTGCCTTTCTCTACCCCTTTTTCCTACATACTGTGCCTTTCTGCGTTATTCCCTTTTCTTTTTTTTACTTACCTTTCTTTTAGCTTCTTTCTTCTCTTCTGTCTTCTTGGTCCTCTGCGCGCTGCTCCTCACTGAATGACAGGCATGCCTTGATGACATCATGCCTGTCATGCAGTGTTTACAGTGCAGAGAGGAGGGAGGAGGAGGGACGCCGGCGCAGCGAGCGATCAGGTGAGCATATATATATATTTTTTATTTTTTTTTTGCTTCCCCGCTCCCCCCACCAACGAAGGGAGCCCTGAACCTGGCCGCCCGCAATCCCCCCCCCCCCCCCCCCCGCCGCCGCCATTAAAAGAAAAAAAAAAAAGGGGGAAGAAAAAAAAAAATCATCAGAGGTTATGCGCGCAGCGGCGGGGGGCCCTCGGAGAGAGGGGGGCCCGGGGCACATGCCCCCTGTGCCCCCCCCCTTAATCCGGCTATGGTGCACATATCCTGTCTTGGGCACTACTGAAACTGCAACACCTCTGAGTTAAAGGAATTCACCCACAAGTCTACCCATCTGGGCAGTACTTAGACCGAGACTACAACCGACTGCTCTAAGAGAGATGGGTTCAGTGTGCCACTATCATACTGACGCTCGACCACTGGGCGTCAACTGCACTGTGTTTTCTGGCAACTCTCCATCCACTATTTCCTACGGCACGTCCATGTATACCAGGTATTGTACATCGTTCCTGAACAGCCTGCCTCTGACCACAGGCACCATATACCAGTCAGCCAGGGAGGGTGGGTGGGCAACACCACAAACTCCAGAGAGGGATTTTCTCTCTGCCCATTCTTTTTATAGACTATCTCCCCTGCCCTGTGTCATCAGAAGGGCGTACTTCCTCCAGTTAAACTTTTGACTCCTAAGGACTAACTAAAGCCTAGTGAAACAGCATACAGATTTTATTATCCTTCTTGCATAATTCATCCTTCAATTCTTAATACTGTAAATTGAAAATAAGTGCAGTAGAGAGTGTATAGAGGAATGAGCTCCAGTGCAGTACAGAGTGTATAGAGGAATGAGCTCCAGTGCAGTACAGAGTGTATAGAGGAATGAGCTTCAGTGCAGTAGAGAGTGTATAGAAGAATGAGCTCCAGTGCAGTACAGAGTGTATAGAGGAATGAGCTCCAGTGCAGTATAGAGTGTATAGAGGAATGAGCTTCAGTGCAGTAGAGAGTGTATAGAAGAATGAGCTCTAGTGCAGTAGAGAGTATAGAGAGGAATGAGCTCCAGTGCAGTAGAGAGTGTATAGGGGAATGAGCCTCAGTGTAGTAGAGAGTGTAAAGGGGAATGAGCTAAAATGCAGTAGAGAGTATAAAGAGAAATGAGCTCCAGTGCAGTAGAAAGTGTATAGAGGAATGAGTTCCTGTGCAGTACAGAGTGTATAGAGGAATGAGCTCCAGTGTAGTAGAGAGTATAGGGAGGAATGAGCTCCAGTGCAGTACATAGTTTGGAGAGGAATGAGCTCCAGTGCAGTACAGAGTTTATAGAGGAATGAGCTCCAGTACAGTACACAGTGTATAGAGGAAAGCTCCAGTGCAGTAGAGAGTATGTCGAGGAAAGAGCTCCAGTGCAGTAGAGAGTATGTCGAGGAATGAGATCCAGTGCAGTAGACACTGTACAGAGGAATCAGCTCCAGTTCAGTAGTGAGTGTAGAAAGGAATGAGCTCCAGTATATTAGAGAGTGTACAGAGGAATGAGCGCTAATGCAGTAGAGAGTGTACAGAGGAATGAGCTCCAGTGCATTAGAGAGTGTATACGAGAATGAGCTACAGTGCAGTGCAGAGTGTATAGAGGAATGAGCTCCAGTGCATTAGAGAGTGTATAGGAGAATGAGCTCCAGTGCAGTAGAGAGTGTACAGAGGAATGAGCTCCAGTGTAGTAGAAATTGTACAGAAGAATGAGCTCCAGTGCAGTACAGAGTTTATATTGGAATGAACTCCAGTGCAATAGAGAGTGTATAGAGGAATGATCTCTAATGCAGTACAGGATGTATAGAGGAATGAGCTCCATTGCAGTACAGAGTGTATAGAGGAAGGACCTCCAGCAGAATGTAACATGTATAGAGGAATGAGCTCAGTGCAGTAGAGATGAATGAACTCCAGTGCAGTAGAGAGTTTATATTGGAATGAACTCCAGTGCAGTACAGAGTGTATAGAGGAATGAGCTCCAGTGCAGTAGAGAGTGTATAGAGGAATGAGATCCAGTGCAGTAGCGATTGTACAGAGGAATGAGCTCTAGTACAGTAGAGAGTGTAAAGAGGAATGAGCTTCAGTGCAGTAGAGAGTGTATAGAGGAATGAGATCCAGTGCAGTAGCGATTGTACAGAGGAATGAGCTCCAGTGCAGTACAGAGTGTATAGAGGAATGAGCTTCAGTGCAGTAGAGAGTGTATAGAGGAATGAGCTCTAGTACAGTAGAGAGTGTAAAGAGGAATGAGCTCCAGTGCAGTACAGAGTGTATAGAGGAATGAGCTCCAGGGCACTAGAGAGTGTAGAGAGGACTGAGCTCCAGTGCAGTATAGAGTGTATAGAGAAATGAGCTCCAGTGCAGTACAGAGTTTATATTGGAATGAACTCCAGTGGAGTACAGAGTGTATAGAGGAATGAGCTCTAGTGCAGTAGAGAGTTTATATTGGAATGAACTCCAGTGCAGTAGAGAGTGTAGAGAGGACTGAGCTTTAGTGCAGTAGAGATTGTACAGAGGAATGAGCTCCTGTGCAGTAGAGAGTGTATAGAGGAATGAGCTCTAGTGCAGTAGAGAGTGTACAGAGGAATGAGCTCCTGTGCAGTAGAGAGTGTATAGAGGAATGAGGTCTAACACTAATATAAAATGTACAGCTAATGTGCTCAGAAACCTGTATATTTTTTTGTTAGTAAATGAACCTTTTAGGGGGTATTCAATTGTTCGTCCGGACCTCAGAAAAACTCGCGCTCTAAAACTATTACCATTAATACGGTAATATTGTGCGTAAATACCGTTCATACGGTAATTTACTTACTGAATTTCAGCTCACAGCTCAGGGAGCTGCGAGCTGAAATTCAGTGAGTAAATTACCGTATTAACGGTAATAGTTTTAGAGTGCGAGTTTTTCTGAGGTCCGGACGAACAATTGAATACCCCCCTTAGAATTCAAAGTGTGATTTATAACATAACAGGTTGCATCAGGTTCTAAGCTGCAGATAGAGGAGTTATTTTTTTTACTATCCTGCTAGATATTAAAATGCCTACAACAAGAATTCACACATTGAATTTTGATCATAGTTAGCAGTAGATGGACAGGAAAACAAACAACGGTTACATTTGTTTTCAATATAATGTTTGTTTGGACAATAAACAGAGAGAATATAATACAAGCCGAAATACTGGAAGGAACACAGAGATGTTTACACATAGACACTGGCTCTCAGACAGATTGGCATTAGCAGACAGGCAAATAGACTGGCTCACACACCAAAACAGACTGGCAGAAATACAGAGGGAAGACGTACACTGGTAAACACAGTGGCATACTACCATACTACTAGCATACAGATAGAACTGGGTGACATAGATGCACCCAGACATAGAAATATTCTTGAATGTATAAACTCGGAAAAAGACGTAATCGTTGCTGTTTGGTGAGGACAATTTGCACATAGTTGTGATCAATGGTCTCCTACAATCATCGTCACGGTAACTGCTATATAATTTAGTAAGAAGTAGAATGCTATGGGCAGTATGGGCTAAGATTTAATTGTAATTTAGCATATTTTAGGCATGTTGCATTGGTCATGTTTAATCATTAATTTTTTGAACAGGGAACTTAAAGCAGATCTTCTTCAACTTAAAACATCACCACAAACCATGGCTTACTACAGTATTGCATTTGTCCCGTGCTCCTCATTAATTACAACTTTTCCAATTTACACCAAAAGTATTGCCAATTTTACCCTAAGATATATTTCCTATAACTAAGGATGATTGGTTGAGGGGAGAATTTTTCTTATGGGTAAAGAAAAACACATTTGGTAAAATATGTTACAGAGGCAAATTTGGCACCAAACTAAACTCTTCTGCCCAGTCTCATACATTATCAAAACCCCAGCATAATTCCTCAGTATTTGCTTATTCTGCTTTTTATAATCTTTATCTTGTGATGTCTAAAAGCACTCCCTAAAGCTGGGTACACACTACAGAGATTTCAACCAGCTTTAAATGCCGAGCGATTTTACATGCGATCGATGGTCCGATCGCTCGTTCCATGGACTGCATACACACTAGCCTTGTTTAGGACGATAAAGGGAAGAGCGGACATCCCTTTAGCGACTTTTTACAGCCATGTTGTCTTGAGCAATTACTGTAATTTCGTACTCATTGTTGTGGATCGGTCTGAAGTTTATACACACTACACAACAGAAACGAGATTGGAACAAAAATATTAAATGGTACAACCAACCAAATGAGGTGACAATCGTCCATTTGGCCAGACTTTCGACCATCGTGTCACTACACACACTGACCCGACTTTTGAACGAGCGCTCGTATGTCGGCTGATTGAGCCGATTATTGGACGAAAACCGTGTAGTGTGTACCCAGCTTAAGTATTAACCTTTATTATTGGATGCCAACTAAATGACTTGGCAAATATTGGGTAAAGAAGGAGGGCATTTTAGTTATGTTCTCTGGGGCAGAAATACATTGCATCGCAGTACAGAATCCCTGGTAAACCAAACAGTGGTGTTATTGTTTAAGTCCTAGGAGAGGAGAACTCATCTAACTACTTTGCCTGTGATCAAACTGGTTGGTGGAAATATTACAGTGGATTTCAGCCCATTATAAGGGTTTCCTTACTCTTGTTGCTTTTTCTACTTTATCTTGGTCTGACAAAAATTACGGTTAATAAATACAGTTTCTGATTTTGAACGTCAGTAAACCTGTTTATTTGTAAGTGATAAAACTGTAGCAGACTTGTTTCATGTGACTGAAGAGGGTCGTATTGGAAGGTAAGTCTCTGAAGAGACTACTAATAGTGGAGAAGACAGTCATCTACTGTTTGAGAACTTTATTGCACTGAATTATTGGCTATACAACACATCTTTAGTATTTAATTACCTGTCTTCAAGTCCAAAAACACCCCATCATCGTTTTCTCCTCCTACAACTGGGAAGCCTTGCAGCACGGCCTTGCCTCCCAATGAGGCCTACAACTTTTATCTGGTCTACCACAGTTGGGTATACCAGCCAGAATACCCTCCGCATCATGCAACTGCTTCCGCAGGCTAATCCCCAGCTTATACTCCCCAGCCTATTCTCTACTTCCATTTCTCTTTGACCCTCTCAGTAAGACAGGAGTTCACCTGTCTGCGAGTCATGGGAGCAGTGGGCAAGATATGCCCAGAACATCACAGAGCTTGGCATCCAGCCAGAAAGATACCACCTCACCAAGGCCCCTGCACCATTGTGCATCTAATATCCATGCAAGATTGTTCTGCAAAGACCTAGTCCATCTTGCAACCCATAATGAACTCATGCTTCAAACCTGTCCCATTTGACAGCTGAAGCCTTGCCCCTCTCCACACTCTAATAACTGACTGTGCCCCAAAATGTTTGGTGTCCCAAGCTTTCTACTCCACCATGGCCTATCCCTATCCCATCTTAAATTACTAGAACTGCCTTCGCAAGGTCTCATCTATAACTCTTACTCCCAGTCCTACAAGCTCCTCATATGTGAACAACCCCCCTCTAGATTGCCAATTGCAAAAGGTTCTCTACCCTCTGTATTTTTGTCTTGTCCCTTTTGTAAGTACCCTGTTCCCTATGCTCGTATTCATAAGTTGAGTGCACCAAAGCTGGCTACCCACCCCCTATCCTCTGTCTCACATTCGACTCTGTTCTCATCCAATTCATAAGTCATTTGTTAATTGTATTCCTCTTTGTATATTTTGAGTGCACCCAAGATGACTGCCTCCTCTCTGCATGCTCCTGTACCTAGTGTACCCTTCTTTTGTATATGTTTTTGTATCTTGTGTTATTTATAGTTCAATTGTAACGTGCCCTATTGAGTCCTATTGGGAGAAAAGTGCTATATAAAGAAAATGATTATTATTATCTACCTCTCTCATGGTTCTGACACTGACAGGTCACAGTGCAGGAGCTATATATATTTAGCTAGATTTTTCATTTCTCTGCCACTTTGCACAAAATATATGTTGGGAAGTCATGCTTTATACGGGCATGTGCCTCCTATTTTATTAACCCAAGCCTCATTTTACTTTACATACAGAAACCTCTATTATGTTTTACATATCTAGACTATCTTTGTGCTTTCTTTTCTGCCAAGTTCTAATCTGTACAAACTATTGTTATAGACAAACAATTTCCCTTGTAGCAGCACAAGCCTGTGCGTATACAAAACCGATGCATCTAGTGGTTAAGCAATCTAACCTTGTAGAAATACTGACCTCCTTTGTCAGCGCAATACACAGCTGTGTCATCCAAGGCTGGATGGTGAGGAAACAGAGGGAACAAAAGGCGTTAGCTAGATACTAAAGAAGAATTGATGATCAAATGGTCTATGGAAGTCATTCTTCAGTCATCCAAGTGGAATGGTCTTGGTATTGTGAAAACTCTATTATATATTTTCAGATTGCACATCTGGAGGAATTTAATTAAAATCTTGTAATTGTTATGTTCATTTTCTGTATGCACCTGTTTTTCTATGTAAAAAATACATGCGCTAAATGGATCTGTTAGGAAGTGATATATTAATGTTCTCTTTGGTTCCTAGACAATTAATCATGGGTATCTGACATTTTATTAATCTATAGAGTTATTTAGAGATGCACAAAGGGTTTGAGACTTTTATCATTCTCACATTTAGAATTTCCCTCTTGCTGAACTGCTCTACGAGAACTTCGACACTCTCTACATATCTACGTCATATCAATGGTTTGCCCAATAGGATCTATACTACCCCCCTTTCTATGACACCCACATATTCATTTATTTTAATGTGTCTTGAAACTTCTAATAGAGCACTTGTTGTGGAATACGCTGCAGCCATGTAAAAACATGAGTTATTAATACATAAGGGATAAATAGATTAGTGGTTTCTGGTCAACATGTGGGTGCAGAAACATATAGTATAACTAGGATTGTTTTTATGTGTGTACTGAGTGAAAGACTTGGCTCAGTGTTACTACATATTCTTAATGGTGAGTGACGGGTGGGGAATTTATTTCTTGTTCTCAATGTCAGTTTGCACTAGAAACTATTAATTTAAAGAGAATGTGTCAAGAACAAGGTTCTGAAACATGTACATTATCAGCTGTTGCCAAATTACAACTCTCTCCATTCTCAATTGGTAAATTGTTGTGGATGTTTTAGTTTGACAACAGGTCAAGTGCTTCAGGTCGCAGGCTCTTGGGTTCAGACATTGCAAAAAGAAAAGAAAAAGTCAATATTGTAGAATTAGCTTAAAATATTAGACTTATTGAAGCATTTAAAGGCAATATTTTTTTACACAAATCCCTGGCTTCTTGTGTGAGGTTAAAACCCTCAGTTGTACCAACGGAGTGCCCTTTAAGTGTCCTATACTAGTCTGCACTGTGGGTATGGTCCTTAGAGACACCAGCTTTGTCCTTCCCGTCTCTTTCTAAAAGAGCACTTAGCAAAAGAAAACTTCTGATCTGATCATCATCACACCTCACCTTGACATGCACTAAAGGGACCATTCCAGTGTATGCTAATTAATGGAAGTTCTCACATGACCTTCAGAGACTTAAGACATATAAAAGCAGCAAAGGAAACCTGCTTGATTTAACCACTAGCCAACTGAACACCAACTTATAATATTGCAGTGGTGGACTGTAAATGCTGTACTGCCTTTTTAAAATGACAGGTTTAAAATGATGAGAAATCCAGAGAAGGTGCCAGAAACTAAATGAAATGTCATGTGCCGCTTCCCCGTCTAAACATCACAGGGGCATTACTAGTACTTCCCCTGCCTGTTAGTTCTATGGGATGCATGTAAACTGTGAGACTGATTAATAGAAGCAGCTCTATTAGATCCAGATTACACTAAATCCTTTAGCGCCGGGGAAAAGGAAGACTTCTTAGAAACACCAGAGACTCTTCAAGTTTAAAATCTGAATAAAAGATTCTAAATGGGAAAAAATTGTGAAAGTGTATAAATAAATACATACAAAATGAACTTAGTCTGTATAGAGCAAGGAACACACTAAATCTGGCCAATCTCCTCCCTCATCCATCGTACCGATCCTGTACATGCCCATGTGGTTTATGAAATCTAGGTGAACAGGACCAGAGCAGAATTTACACTACTGTCTCTGCTATAATAGAGATGCAGGAATTTGCTTTTTTAATAATTTTGGTAACAATAAGCGCTCAAATGTTACGTAACACACTTCTATGTTTCGTGGCAAGGACACCCTTCTTGTGACACAGGCACCCAGAAGAGATCAGTCACAGACAGCTTCTTGTTGAAACAAACAATGATTTATTGTTTTATCGCAATAAACAGCAAACATCAGGACGACACCAGGCAACCTACCACTGGCTAGTCCCAGTTTCCCTATGTGGTCACCGGCCACTAACTGGCATCGGTCACAATGCACAAGTGCACAATACAGTCTTTTATATGTGACACTCCTCCCACAGCCTCACATATGCCTCAGACCTGTATATCTCTATACCCAGGTGCACTGCTATACCTGTGTGTAACCCAGTCTCTAGTCTTTACCTGCAGACTGTCAGCTGCATAGCTGATTCCACTCTTAGAGGCCTGTGACAAGCCTCTTCCTTTGCCACAGTATATTAGCAACAGTTACTAAATATCTGCTTTTTCCTGTGTTATTTATTATGTGTATTGTCTGATGTATTAAAAGATAATGTAATTTTAAGGAACAGTTTAATTTGTATATTGTAACAGATGGGATTTCATAATCCTTTAAACATGCAATAACACACATTTATTATCTTTCTCTGCATTTTACTTGGTGTAATTAGAATGAATAAAATACACAGTCATTTTTAAAAAAAATATAATTATGACTTAAACTGTAGCTTCCCTGACAGTGACTGAACAAAATGCCTTAAGACTTATAAACAGTATAAATAATAATGTATAAAGGAGGAAGAGTCACATAGTTACATAGTTGATGAGATTGAAAAAAGACACCAGTCCATCAAGTTCAACCTATTTTGGATCTCCTGACATCCCTCACTTATATTTGAAATTGATCCAGATTAAGCAACCGCCAATCTGTTTCAATCGGGAAAAATCCCTCCAGATCCTATATTGCAGTTCTATTTTTCCCTATTTTTTCCTGTATCCAGTACTTTCCTTCATTTTGATTAACGGTCTTTCTTAAACATATCAATTGAATCTGCCATCACAATCTTCCCTGGCAGTGAATTTCATATCTTGACTGCCCTAACTGTAAAGAACCCCTTCCTTTGCTGGTTGTGAAACTCCCTCTCTTCTAAACATAAGGATTGCCCGCGTATCCTGTGTATAGTCCTTGGGATAAAAAGTTTCCATGAGAGTTCCCTGTATTGACCCTTTAATGTATTTGTACATAGTAATCATATCCCCTCTTAGATACAACTTTTCTAAAGTAAACATGGCTAACCTTTTCTCATAACTGAATGACTCTAAACCCTTTATCAATTTTGTCGCCCTTCTCTAAACCCTTTCTAGGTCCAAAATATATTTTTTATAAAGTTGTGCCCAGAACTGTACTCCATATTGAAGATGAGGTCTTACCAACAATTTATACAGTGGCAAAATTACTCTGTCTTCCCTTGCATCTATGCCCTTTTTTATGCATGCCAATACTTTATTTGCCCTTGCAGCTGCTGCTTGACATTGAGCACTATTGTTAAGACTACTGTCTACGAGCACTCCCAAATCCTTTTCCATTATAAAATCCCCTAAAATAATCCCATTAAATTTATAGATTGCGTTCTTGTGTTTGATCCCCAAATGCATAACCTTACATTTATCTATCTTAAACCTCATATTCCATTTGGCCGCCCAATCCTTCAGTTTATTTAAGTCCCTCTGTAGAGAAGCTACATCTTGCTTTGATTTTATTAACTTACAAAGTTTAGTGTCATCTGCAAAAATGGAAACTTTACTCTCTAAACTATCACCAAGGTCATTAATAAATAAATTTAAAAGGAGTGGCCCCAGCACGGAACCTTGAGGTACTCCACTTAAAACTTTTGACCAATTGGAGAATGTTCCATTTATCACAACTCTCTGTTCCCTATTCTCCAACCAGTTTGCCACTCAAGTACAAATGCCAAGTGAGCCAGTGTGGCAAAAGATAGATGTGCTTTTTAAATGTACTTTAGCAGATATTAGGGATGATGTACCAAATTATGGGAAAAAATACTTGACTTCCGTATCACTGAACAAGGTAACTGCTCATTTAAAGCGCCAATGTCGGGACCCCGCAGGTTAAATGTTTCATAAAAAAATCGTACTCAATAATGGATAAGCCATTGAAAAGTGGCATGTGTAGTGGTTAAGATAAGCTTCTTATTCTATCTTTGACAATGAACCAGACTGCAAGCCTGGGAGTAAATAATGCTGATATATCCTATATAAGCTCAAGATACTGTTTACTCACAAATAAATGTGTATGACTATGCATTGTGTCTGATTTCCCTATGTAGATCCCTCTTGTTCCCCTCGTCTCGCCAGTTTGTTTTTTTTCTGTAGCCCTGATATTTGGGATAGTTAGATAAAGATTAATAATGGTAAAATATAAAATGCTACTTCTTTTAGAAATGCCCGGAAGTGTTACACGTGCTAGAGATGGATAACTAGAATAAAAGCTATGATATTTATAATGTAGTTGTGCCGTCAAACACATTGTCACGTAGGTGTACGACAGAGAATGAAAAATTCATGCACCTAGTGATAACTGATGGAGATCAGAGATGGATTCTACGTTATATACAAGATGTGCGTTCGAGCTCCAGGAAGTCCCTGGAGACATCCGTTCCTTCGTTGTAGACCTTGTGTTTCACGATGAATTGGTAGAACTGCCTCTTGAATTTGATTTTTCGTATTACCAGCAGTAATTTCTGCAAGAGGAGCTCATGCATCAGGGTTGTCTTCTCTGTCAGAAACATCAGAAAGCTTTTATGGCTAAATATTGAGACAAAGGTCACTATACCTATTTTCTTAGTGCTTTAATAAAGACATATTAATTATTTGTTCATTTAGTATAATATGGGGAATTTTGCAAAATAATTACTTTGACGATATGGTCAGCACCACACCTTAAAATCAAAATAGGTGCTTAGGAAAATTCCATCCCCCTACCTCCCGCCCCAGAGGCTTCTCGTCATGTGTGTATTATTAGCACTTTTTTCACCTGTAACTCTCAAGGGGCAGACACAGGTAATTATTCACATTTGTGTCTTACTCATTTCGGAAAATGAAAATTGATTTTGTCATTTTTGTATGTCAGGCTCTTACAATAAAGTGGCAATGCACCAAATTACCATGAAAGCTCATTGCACCTTGCAGATGTTACACTGCAGCTACTTTAGTGTTTACAAAGAACAATCTCATATTATCTTTTCAATGCTTTAGTTTAAGTGGTTCTGTCATCCTCCTCAGGTCCCACGTGATTCGTTGCCTATAGCAACCAATCAGATTCTAGCTTTCATTTATTTAGTACAAAATGACATATAGAATCTGATTGGTTGGTATAAGGAACACCTTCACTTTTTCAAACCCGCAGTTTAATAAATATGCCCCTAGGTATTTTATGACTCTGGACAGATAATGGGAATTAACATATTTTCCAAATTTTGACATACACAGACATATTTTGCAGTGCTGCTCTGTATATTGGCATGTATAAAAGTTAAGTCCATAAAGGTGGTCTTGAGGATTGGGCCAAAACTAGTTTGGTTTAGTTACTAGCTCCCCCCAACCTCTACTTACAGGTTTCAAATACGAACCATATACCGTATATACTCGAGTATAAGCCGAGTTTTTCAGCACATTTTTTGTGCTGAAAAAGTCCCCCCTCGGCTTATACTCGAGTGAGATAGGTGAGCGGCATCCCTAGTGGGGAGAGAAGCAGGCAAGGTGGGTGGTGGAGGTGCGGCCTGTGCAGAGTGACCTCTGACATCACGTCACACTGCGCAGAGCCACGTCGGGAACACTCGCTCACACGCTGCCCGGCACTAGACTGCACATATGCAGCGCTTCTCCCGGGTCCCGTTGCAGACTGCTGTTCCTGATTGTCTGCGTCTTGGGCTCAGGGTGCTGCTGGGAAATGTCCATCTTTCACTGCAACCTCTGCAACTCTTGCGGTTTCCAGATAGACCCAAAAGGTGAGTGAAGTGCCTGGGACGTATCATCCTCTAATCCCCAAGCACTGAGCGCTTACTTATAAGGGGGGTTTGGTTTAAACAATCTTTATTCATTCACACTTTTCAATTGCAAACTATAAATCCAAATAAAACAGATAATGGTAATGTGAATCCATACATTGCAGTCCGTTTACTCTAGTTTTACTGAGAGAGAACCATCTCTAAACTTAGGTATTGTTCTGTAATTCCTTTATAAAGTGTCTTCCTGTGTTCTCATAATAACGTCCCCTCTTTATGTATGATGTCCAGACACTATTAAGGGCAGAATTCTGTAAGCTGTCATGGAGGCATTTATCAGGTTTAGAGGACTTGTAGCACCTGTTGTTGTACAAGTTTCAGTTGTGACAGCTGCTTATGGTCCAGAAGAACTGGAGAGCTGAAGGTAGCCCAAACCTGGAACATAGGCTACAGCTCATTGATTAGCAAATTGGCATAATAATATATAAAGTTGCACAGTATAAAAACATCTATAAAAAGTCATCAAAATGGAACTGTTAATTCTATTTTTATTTTTGACATTTACCAGTAGCTGCTGCGTTTCCCACCCTAGGCTTATACTCAAGTCAATAAGTTTTCCTAGTTTTTTGAGGTAAAATTGGGTGCCTCGGCTTATATTCGGGTCGACTTATACTCGAGTATATACGGTATGTTTAGTGCAGAGGTGATGGATACATTACATTGTGAATGGAATTCCAAGTAACATCACCAAATCCCAAATGGCAGACCTATGTACTGGTGACACGGTATTTGAGTAACAGTACCATGCTGACAGAGATCTGCTACTTCAGTTACTAATTAAGTCCAGTTTGGCTCAGATCAGTAAGGAAGACTAGGGGAGGCTTATTGTCTGCATACTCCAAGATCTTCCCTTGTTAAAAAGATAAGAAGATCTGTAGCTATCCATATAACTGCCCAGGCCTTGAAAAATGTACCTTTACTTGATATTTTTATACTCAGAAAAACTAGTCAGATTGTAGTTTTTTGGGATTAAATCTGAAGAGTTTCTGGATTTTGTGGTACAAACCATCTCCCGATATGTGGGTGCATGGGGATTGCAAAGATGTCGGTGCTGCGCGCAGAGCCTTATCCAACCGCTCGAGTCTCGCGCCATTTGACCGGAAGTGACGGTCATCACTTCTGGTCCCTGAATTCTGACGAGCAGGTGCAGACTCGGGGTGCGCTGGCTGGACACAGGGGCAGTCACGCCGGAGAGTTTTCAGATAGGACGGTCTGGGGGTGGCTCCCCCCGCCAGATTTTGGGACAATAGGTCCCGCATCACCTTTTATGCTGGGGGGAGTACAGTGCCCCCAGCGAAGTTATGAAGCAGTGGGGGTTGCTTCCCCAGCTTGGATGAGGCTATCCAGGCAATGGTATCGCCAGGCAGCTGCAGCAAGTGGTTATATTTCCTCAGCAGCTGCAGATGAGCAGGGCACAGGTAATGGCCCCTGAGGGAAAGAGGGCTGCAATGGCTTTGGGAGAGGTGTCAAGGACATCAGACAGGGAATCACAAGCCAAGCCCTTGGATGGGGGAAGAGATCTGATCCCCCAGTGCGGTCAGGCTATACAGGGTTCACAGCAGGCAGGGGAGCACAGGAGGAGGTCTGCATCTTATGCTTCACTGTCCTGTGCTTCCATCAGTAACATGTCTCTCCCAGCAGGTGATGTTGCAGGCATGGATGTTTGATATACATGATTGATGAGTCTTAGTAGTCAGTCCTCTGCGCGATCAGGAGTGGAAGGTCAGTTGGTCGGCTCCAAGTGCGGTTCCGTTTGGTCAGGTGTGATTGACATGTTTGATTTACCAGATGATTGTCCTATTTTGTCCTAGTATGGAATCTTCTGTCTCTGACTCGTGCCCCAAAAAGGTAGTGAATCGCTTGCACAAGGATTTTGTTATTTTCCCACATTAACCAACCGCAATATAAAATTCCTGTTTCTGACTTTTAGGGGGAGATTCAACTGCCAGTGATGTGGAGCGCGGATATTGCACTGCGCACATTGACAGCATTTACGGTACAAACCTCTGCTCATTTTTCCTCACATCTCTATGAGGTGCAAGGAAAAATGAGCGGAAATTACAACCATAACATTGGCACCTACGCGGACATTCCGGAGACACTTTTACGTTGAATTGCATCTCCCCCATAGGGGGAGATCTGCAAAAGTTTGAGTTTGACCAAATCTCTTATTAGTGATTTACAAGGTAATTGGCAATTAGTCTAATCTACTAAAGACAAATCGCTATGTAAATCTCCATTTTTTAAAACATACAATAAACATAAATTGCCATACAAGTCACAATTTAAAGTACAAAAAAACAATTAACTACTTTTGTGGAACCACAAGCACCAACATGCCCTATCAGTCAGGGCACAGTGGAACAGTTCCACAGTAGTATTTTAGTATTTTCTGCTTTGCCGTCAGCCTCATTGATTTAAATGCTGTTGGAGGTTAGTAACATCTCAGCCAATCACAAGCAGCGAGCATTGTGATTTGCTGAGCTTATCACATTCATTTCTATTATCAATTAATGCATTTCTATAGGTTTTCTGCTCCCATGTCATACATTGCCTATTCAAATGAATGGTACTCAATGTCAGTTTTATTCAACAGTATAAAATCATCACAAATGGAATGATTTTAAAATAAGTTAATGGGATTATTAATTTATTTATATATGGCAATTTTATTTCCTGAAGAAAATTACCCTATGATATATCTCTTCTTTAGATGCATTTTTTATGATTTATTTTCCAGCATCATACATTGATATTTATTGAAAAGGAATATCTAAAATTCAAAAAAGTATGTTACAATAAAACTGAGGAAACATGACAAAATGGGCATTATAGTGCTCCAGGCTACATAGAGACAGTGTCATGAATCTTGTGCTTATATGCATCATATTATTATCAAAGTGTCTCTGAACATGATTGTAAAATATTGATGCCTATGCATTAATATTAATCTAAAGGCTGTGTATTATGGAATAATGTACATGGAATAACTGGATTGATTATACCTAAAGCTAATTAAAAGGTGGTTGTGTAGCCATTTCCCAAGTCTCTGCCAATTCTATAATACAGAACCACCAAATCTGTTCAGTGTGCCTACTTAAAATGTTGGCAAAGGGTTTGTAGAAGGAAGAGGGCCAATCACAAGCCACAACCGCTTAATTACTTCTACGATCTATGACGTCTGTGTGTGATGTAAGTGGTTTCTGAAGTGCTATCTAAATACAGCTGGGTACATTTATAAAAGTGACAAACTTTCAAGCGTTCTCTAAAACCCACCTCTTCAGACAAGCTTATAATATTCCTCAACCACCCTCTTAACATCACTACATTACCCTATTACCACCTGTTACACAATTTCAAACAAGACAACTACTCCTTGACCAACATTGTTGTGTGACAGGATCATTTCGCTTATGAGTCACTTTTACCTTTGCAGTCTGGCTGGGCCAAAATGCAAAATGTAGACTTAGCCTTATGTGTCAAACTCCCATTGTCCCGTATATTGTAAGCTTGCGAGCAGGGCCTTCTCACCTCTTTGTCTGTTTTACCCAGTTTGTTTATTAGTTCACTATGTTTGTCCCCAATTGTAAAGCGCTACGGAAAATGTTGGCGCTATATAAATAAATGATGATGTTGATGATGATAGTGAAACAATATAACACATTTTAAATGTTGTTTTTAATGACCTCAAAATGAGACCTATTAAGAGAAAATCCCAATACAAGTCTAACAGTCTGGAGACTGAGTTGGAATCCAGTGGCAAGAAGAAAGACAGGCCATTAAAGGTAGTTATACCAAGAATAGTCAACAGTAGCCATGTTCGCTACCCAGTGAAGGAAGTAAGGCAAAGGATTCAGACAGAGGTTTAGTTGAGGATAATCCAAGGTCGATAGCCAAATAATAACTGGAGGCATGATGGAGCAACAGCAGCAGGAGCTAGACTACTGGCTGGAGCACAATAATCTGGCAAGGGAGACAGGAACAGGCCAGGCTTATATAGGAAGTCAGAGGGAGGGGCTAGAACATTCTAAAACATCAGGGGAACAGTGACACTGAGCTAGAACATAGAGTAAAGCCAGGAAGCTGTCCAGCAGCCAGAATAGCTTAATCAAGATAGCGACAGTCTCCAGCGGCGAAAGCTTTGGGTTCGAATCCTGACAGCAAGTTTGCTCTGGTAAAGTGATACTAAGCTTTCTATGTTGAAGCAACCATGATGCCTTCTTTCATAACTGTATTTGAAAATTATTTTTCAAAGCAACAGAATTGTTTTCACCAGATTGGATATTTAAAGACAATTACAATTCTTTTGGAAAAAGGACTAACATATTAGAGAGGCAACAGAAGAGTATGACACTTACAAAAGCAATAGAGACATGCTGCCATAAAATAATATATTAAATGTGGATCTGTCACATACATATACCTACACATTATACAAATATCTCAACAATCTACCATGTGTCTAACAGACCACATTTTGGGAGTCTGAAAGGAGTGGGGTTCAGGATTTTCTGGTTGGGCCATGGATATATGAGTGTGGTATGACAATAGCAGAGAAAAGAGGACTTTCATAATCTAAAGAGAGACAATCAGAGATGCCAACAGTAAGAGAGAAAGAAACATGGACTAGAAGTAACTACAGTTTTACTTTACTGCATCAGCTTTTTTCTATTGGTAAAACAAATGGTTAAGGTGGTAATTTGCACATTCCATCTTATTTGTACTCAATTGTAATCGGTTCCCCTCTTTCTCAGCACCATTTATATGCAGATTTTCTGGCCTGTTCTGATGCTCGGAACAACTGTTGCCAAGAATCCAATCTTCTATGCACCCAATTTAGAGAATTTGCATATTAACGAAGGGAAGGTAAATTACTGAGCGATGAGAATGCAACAAGAAGTGCAGTCAAGCCAGGTGTAAATAATACCATTGTAACATAATGCAGAGGACAAAAATTACTACTGAAGATTAAGTGATCTCACACTTCACTGGAATTAAATTGTGAGTCAGTCTCTTTAGTTTCTGCTGCCGCAACACAGGACCTGTCAGGAGTCCGCTCCGGCCGTAACACTGTCCACATGTGACTGCCAAAACACCTCATGCCTTTGGTAACTTTTCTGGGCCTGATTCACTAAGGATCTTAACTTGAGAAACTTCTTATTTCAGTCTCCTGGACAAAACCATGTTGCAATGCAAGGGGTGCAAATGAGTGTTCTGTTTTGCACATAAGTTAAATACTGACTGTTTTTTCATGTAGCACACACATATCAACTTTAAATTTCAGTGTCCAAATAAGCTATCAAGTATTTGTGTGCTACATGATAAAACAGTCAGTATTTAACTTATGTGCAAAACAGAATACTAATTTGCACCCCTTGCATTGTAACATGGTTTTGTCCAGGAGACTGAAATAAGAAGTTTCTCAAGTTAATATCCTTAATGAATCAGGCCCTAGGTAACCAAATGAATGGAAAATTTCCAGAGTTGAAAAATACAATATATAATATATTCTAGGCATTAGGTCTGATAATAAATCAATTGTCTTAATAAGTCTTCACAAATTTGAAATGGGTAGTATCCTATTGGACACAGTACACTTGTTTACAGAAGTTCATAATTCTTGAAATCGATCATTTGAATGGGTGCTCTTTGATCCTAGCACAGATAGACCTGTCATATCCTTACCGCACGTCTGAGGGGTTGACACAAGTATTGAAAGCAATGTCCGTTTCCATGAAAGCTTTTGAGGTCTCACATTTGGCCCTTGTTGTCATTTCAGCCTGCATCCCTTTGTTGATTTTCTTGCCTGGCTATACTGCCGTGGCAAGGTTATTGTGTGAGACAGAGGCCAGCGTGTGACAGCGGCATAATTAAGTGCCAGGAAGGATCCGCCAAAACAATTACTGCGCTGTTATTATACAGTATGATGTGCTAACGTAGATCTTAAAAACCCTGAAAGGAATATAAATCAAGACGCTGTGTGTCCTGAGAATGTTTCATAAGCAGCTATTAACTCTTTCCAGGCCGAGTTGTTCTGCAGATGCTTGGCTGAAAGACAGCCTGGCAGACAGGTCTAGTAACCTGGAAGGGAAAATATGTTCTATTTCAAAATAAAGAAAGTATTATGTTCACTTTTTTCAATAAATAAATCTCAGCAATTAACAATATATGTTTGGATTAATCAAACAAGTATACCCATGAACCTCGGTGGACTAATGCCAATAGAATATAGCATAATTGCCCACTCCCCTTCTAGAATGATACTTCCGAATTCCGGGTAGGTCTCCCAGACTCCTGGGGGAGTAGGCCATTCTCCCGCATCCTCCTAGCGAAGTGGGCAGGATGAGATCCTCCATGACGCGATTCAAGGGGAATTGTGTTATTTTAGCCCCGTCGTCCCCGTGGCAAAATGCTGCTTTCACGTCATGGCATCGCGAGGCTAAAATGATGCGTTTCGCTGCACCTCACCCTCTTCGGCCCTCTCACATCACCTCCAGGAGTTTGGAATATAATAGAATGCCGATCTACAAGGAGAAATCACTTCAAAAAAATCTTATAAGCTTGTTCTATTCAGCAAGATTAACACATTTGTTGCTTTCAGCATAATGTCTAAGTATAATGTCCCTTTCATGAAAATCACGGTCAACAACCTTTTCTGCCCTTCCCAATGGACTTAATTTGTAAAAGAAATAAAATAAATTTTCAAAGCTGTTCCATGAAGTATTTGCCTCATTCCTTATATATAGCCAAGTGTTCCACACAGAATTCTCCTTATTCTTTCTGTTACGCCCAGGGGGTATATTTACTAAACTGCGGATTTAAATAAAGTGGAGATGTTGCCTATAGCAACCAGTCAGATTCTAGCTGTCATTTTGTAGAAGGCACTAAATAAATGAAAGCTAGAATATGATTGGTTGCTATAGGCAACATCTCCACTTTTTTAAACCTACAGTTTAGTAAATATACCTCCAGATCTCAAATCCCACCAACAGGCCGAACAAATTGGTTGTTGTTGTCCCAGATTTTTTTATAGACCATAAATTCCACAAAGTACAAATTTACAAACACGATGCGGAAGTGGTATTCCAGAGGGTAGAGGAATAAAAGTGGAGCTTGAAAAATGTCTCACCAGAACTTTGTACTTCTGTGAAACAGTTTGATCTGTCACAAAATTAGATTTATATAAACTTTCACAGCAACTTTGCTCATCTCTAATTGGTACTTGAAGGGTATCATTTGCTTATAGCGGCATAGCTGCCAACTGCATCTAATTTCCAGGCACAGTATCAGGTTTTAAATATTTCTCCCTGGAAAGTTTGGCATCTGCACATCTCCCTATTATTATATTGTATATTGGGTACAATCCTCACTATCAATTGGGCTTTATGAGTTTCATCTATTGAAGAGGATTATATGAAATTGATAAACATTATTATACAATGTTCAATAAGCCTGTAATCATGGCTATTGTAGTGCATTGCAGTGTACCAAGACCTGTGTAAACAGTATTGACCATCATGTATTTAAATACAGTGTATATCAGTAGCCCTGGTAATTATGTTCAAAAGCTGGCAACAGGTGCACAGCACAAAATGCTTCCACCAGTGTGCCCAGAGAAGCGTACGGTGCAGAAGTAAAAAACCTCCTACTGTTGGGTCTGCCAACAGAAGACTGTGCCTGAAGATTGACAGAGTCTGTGGATCATCGACAACACGTTTGTTTTTAATAGAGATGCTCAGGCTCGGTTCCTCGAGAACCGAACACACCCGAACTTAGGGGATCCGAGTACCGAGCCGAGCCGGCTCGGTACTGTCGCGTGCCCTCGGAAATTAAAACGAGGCAAAACGTCATTGTGACGTCGTCGGATCTCGGGAGTTTTGAATTCCTTTTAAAGATCCAACATCACAGAGGGTGGGAGGGAGGGCGGACTCCCATTTATCTTTTCTGACACTGCTGTGTGCCAATGTGTCCTAGATGTGGTAGTAACTGCCGTGTGTTTGTGCCATTGCTCTGTCACTTACCATCCAGCCAGGTTGCTGCAGTATTTGTCCAAGTGTATGAAAATAATATTGTGACCTGTGAGGTGGTCAAAATTGACTGCAAATCACTTGAAATTAGTGTTATTGAGGTTAATAATAATGTAGGAACAAAAAAGTGCAAAATTATGTGATTTAAGCATATTTTAGGATTTTTTTTCTAAAAATCCAAAACCAACACACACGAGGATGGTTTTGCCAAAAGCAAAACACAAATCTAATCCAGATCAAAAACCAAAACCAATACCAGTTCACGGGGTCAATGAGCATCTCTAGTTTTTAATGCATGCATGGCAATGAGAAGAAGTAAGTGTATAGCACCATCTAACTTGTGAACACCAGAGGCAAACATTTCTATAGGGCTACATCTGCGCATATAGCAGAACAAATATATCTCCTTTGAATGACAGCATTTTGTAACTGAGTATAATATATAATACACTTTCACATTATTTAATTGTGTACTGTAGCAAACTTCTAAGAGATAAGAAGCAAGTTTCCCTTTCTCTCCCTAAGGCTTGGCAATCACTACAGAGACTTTCTCCTGATGCGTCATTTTTAACGATTTTACCAACGACAGAAAAAAAAAAAGTCCCAATCAGCATGACGATTCATGTGTACACACTAAACACGTTTTACACAATTTGCCTTCAGATCTGTGCTCTTCATCTGTCATAACCATCAGCTGAAATGATCGTGACTCTGCACACTACCTAGAGATCTATGGACACTGCCGGTCGTGAGTCATACACACTGCAGAATTGAAATGACATTGTTCCATCGTTGAACAACATTTTTAGTTCAGTTTAAAAATCACATGAAACGATGTGCTTTGGAATGATAATCGGTCATCGTTGCAGTGTACACACTAATGCGATATCGGTCCGAACGGTTGTTTATTGTGTGGTTGGCCCGATAATCGTCTGAAAACACTGTAGTGTGTACCTAGCCTAAGTCTAATCTAGAGAGTTAGTCTATGCTATATTCTAGGTGACCTTGTTTCTCAGTAAAGGAAGGGAACAGTCTGCATAATATTACCATATACCCAGATTAACCCTTTCAGCTGTCAACCATAACAATTTACAGTCACCCCTTTCATAAAGCAAAACTGTTCCATTTTTCTTCTAAACTATTACTCAGTTTAATCTAATGTGAGGGAACATTAGGACTGTGTGTTGCATGTACCACTTTTGTGGATCCGAAATGGTGCTTTACATTGGGCCAATAAGGTGGGCCAATAAATGCGTTAGTGTGCTAAATGCATCTTGTTAAGTTATTAGACAACACTCAGGGCTAGATTTACTAAACTGTGGATTTGAAAAAGTGGAGATGTTGCCTATAGCAACCAATCAGATTCTAGCTTTCATTTTGTAGAATACACTAATAAATGATAGCTAGAATAAGATTGGTTGCTATAGGCAACATCTCCAACTCTTTTCAAACCCACCCCCACCATTTAGTAAATATACCCCTCAATATCCAACAGCTTAGAGTCCTCTTGTGGTGTGGGAAAAGTCATGTATCGCTCCACACAGCAAGGAACGCTCTCTTCACCCCTTCCTCTCATTTCAATAATTTAGCTCTGGAAAATGAAATCCTGTTTTAGCACTGCTCAGCAAAACTATGTACCTATGACTGTTGCCAGAAATGCCATCACTCAAACTTCTGGTCTTCTGTCACCATCTTGCTCCATATGATCCGTGCACTTTGATGAAATATAGGCACACTTGTGCAAATCAAGGCACACAACACAAACAAAGGGGAATTTGCAGTGTGCCCCAGTGATTTCATTCTTCGTAAATGAAGCCCACTGACTTGCTGTTCTGCTGAATAGGCCCTTTTGTGGATCCCCAGAATGTCACTGTAAATGATAAAAGCTGGTATACAAAGATAAATTGCTTGGGCTCACTTAAGTGATAAGTATATGAAGTATTCAAAATCTTGTTATGCTATGGAAGTTTTTAAGAATAAACTTATGTATGTTATACAATAGTCATATTGGATTAACTTGTATTATGGCTGTTTTTCTTTTAATGCATGTTCCTTTATTGCTGATTAGTACAGGGTATTTGCAGCCAATGATGGGTGAGTAATTTGGAAATGGAATAGTAGAAGTAGAATATGTTAGGAAAATCTGTTGTTCAGGGTTGCACTGAAGAGTAGACTCACAATGTAGCCTTTGGGGTTGGATTTCAAATTATAAGAAGCTTTTTTTGGTCTTTGAGTTATAGACTAATTAGATTACTGATTTCCAGGCTTCGACTTAAATAAATCGATAAATTACTGTTGTCAATGTGGAAGCTGCAAACCATTGTAGCAACCACAACATTCTAAGTTTTTCCTTGTTTAATAAGACACTGCGGAAAACAAAGCCAAAATATAGAAGGATATCAGAAACCCAACATAAAAAGCCTTTTTTGGTGGCTCTGCATAGATGAATAACGCCCCGTTGTCATACCACGTCTCAGAGCCATGATGCAACAACACAATTTCTATGAGTTATTTTAGCATGGGGAAGACTCCAACGTCAGGTTGTGTGCGATCATAAATATCATTTATAAAGCTGCAAAAAAACAGTCCCTTAGGACCAATGCTGTTTTGTGACATCAGTAAGCGGATAGTCAGGATCTGTAAGTAAAGGTTCCTGACCACTTCCCTAGAACCAAAGTCTGTCATTGAAATTGAGTTGGGTTCAGGGTATACTTGCCAAATGTCCAAATTTAGGCAGGACAGCCCTGGCTTGAAAGGACTGTACTGCTGATTCCAGGACAGTCGGAGGAAAGTTCCACTAGTGGATACCCCTTTAATTCCATGTGCACTAGCAGCATGTGCGCACAACATTGAAGGGGTGGGGTTTTTTTTGGGGGGGGGGGAGGGGGGGGGCAGAGCATTTTGGAATTAACCAACCCTGGGTGGATGTGGCCTTCCCTGATGTGGTATGGTTCTGGGTATGGGGCCGTGCACTAAAACATGCGGCCATCATTACCAGTCAATATTAGTTAAGAGTTGGATGCAGAGACAGACACCATCAATGTAAATATACATTATTTACCTATGATGTACTTGTGTGCTAGAGGTCTGCCCTGTACTGGGTAGCCCTTCACAGTGATGTACAGCACTAAGCACTTAGCATGCCGCTCATCTCTCCATCCCCCATCCCCCTCCCCACCTATTACCAGGCTGGCACCAGCTGCTTTGCTTTGTTAGTTTAAAATGACTTTGGAATAGATTTTAAAACGATGGAGCCTTGGTCACTAACCTGTAACAAGTGTAATAGCGCGTGGCGGTGTCATCAAAATCCTAAATTTCTTCTGTATTGCGGCACCAAAAGAATAAGAGCTGCCTGGAACTGGTGCATTTTGCTAAAGTGGGCTTTCAATTTACGCTGGTTAGAGAACAATGCAGGCATAGAAATGATTAACCCCTCCGGTGCTTCTCTGTAGTCAAGATCTTGTGAGATGTAACAAGGTTTTGTACCATTGTGGGTTTAATACGGTCTCATTAGACATGTGGCAGAGGCTCTCGGTAAAGGGGATACTTAGGAGCAATAAATGACAATGTCTGGTGCAGAGAATGGTTTTCCCTTATAATTCCTTATATTCAGTACAGGAGCTACAACTGATTAATAACGTGCTATATACTACCGTAAAAAGCAAAGAAAAACAACCAAGTAGAGGAATACAAAGAAATACAAACATGTATTCCGCAGAATATTCACCTCATTTAGTGACATTTCTCACATTTCGCCATGAGCTTCTAGTCCTACTCCGTGCAGCAGAATGAACTGACCGCCATTGCCCAGCTCTATTCATAGACAATAAATTCCACAAAATGCAAATGTTCAAATACAGCACAAAATGTCATTCTGTGGAGTGACGAATCTAAACCTGAACTTGATGCTTTTATTGCTGGATCTTCAAACGGTCTGTTCTGTGACAAAATTCATGTGAAATTTCATTGTATCTTCTCTATAACCAATATAGGACAGGTCTAACATCTTCTGAATTCTGTATAGCTGTACATTTGTACCAAGCTTATTACAGGTTATTACCAAGCTGAGAAGTACAGGCCTGCAGCGCAGCGGACGTCATGTGACAGGATGTGGCCATTTTTGCGCAGAGGCATCCATTTATACGGGAAGCATACAAGTAGGGGGTACGGTGTCACAAATAGCATCATTTTGGCCCTGCCCCCACCGCAAAATGATGCGGACTTAAGCAACATTGTGCTCTGTGTACCCTCTTGATGCACAGAGCACAATGTTACTAAGTCTGCCACTTCAGTATGGTAGATCAGGGCATTCCTAGCTAAATGTGAGCAAAACACACTCATGATTTTCAAGGGGCCGTAAAAGTGCACCTATGGGTGCTTTCCATAGGTATCAAGTGACCGCAAAACTTTTTCTCTACCTGCAAAAGGAATGGATATGTACACGTGCTTGGATAAGGTGGAGATTTGGCCTCTGTATATACTTTTGCACTTTAATGGCACACTTTATACCATACTTGCCAACTCTCCCGGAATGTCCAGGAGACTCCCTAAATTCGGGTCAGTCTCACGGACTACCGGGAGAGCTGGCAAATCTCCTGCATCCCATTACTGGCTTCCAAAAATGACGCGATTTGCGGCAAATCACGTCATTGTGGCCCATGACGCAATGGCCCTGCCCCTCCCCCTCCCGCCCTCCAGTCACGCCCCTCTCCCGGAAATAACTTTGCGTAAGTAGGTAAGTATGCTTTATACTAGAAAGCACCTATAAAGGCTCAACTCTACCAGTATAATAAAAACCTTAAAATGTATTGCAGTGTGTAACCTATGTAATAAAGAAAGTCTCCATGTCTTCCCGCTCTCATGACTTAAGACCGTACTTGCCCACTCTCCCAGAATGTCTGGGAGACTCCCGAATTCCCCGTTGGTCTCCTGGACTCCTAGGAGAGATGGCTATTCTCCCGCATCCTGCAGTGGTAAGTTACCCTAAATGCTTAAAAGTGTCAAAAAAAAAATGGTATTGGTTTCTCAAACTACTTGCCATTTGAAAAAATAATTGAGAAAAATGATGTAAAAGTGAAACGCTCATCGAACCTCTTCTGCATTGGGAATGCTGTGGAATTCCGTGATGTCACAGTGACATTACCAGGTTGTGTCACAGGAGAGGGCTAAGCCGGGAGTGACATGACCAAGGGCATCTTCTACCCAAGCAATAGTAGATCTCTTGTAAAAGTGATCAAATACTAGTATTATATCAGAACTATATATCTATATTTAGACATATCAGAAGTGATGAATTATTGTTAGGGTACAAAGGGAACCTGGATCAAGTCCCTCCAAATCTCTCATGAGAAAAATTAATAGTAAAATGAATAAATAATTTAAATATTTATTTTTAAAAAATAACAATAAAAAGTACCATCTCACTCCTTAGCAGCAAAAGACATTTACAAAACTGCGGGTTTGAAAAATTAGATATGTTGCCTATAGCAACCAATCAGATTCTAGCTGTCATTTATTTTAAATATTAATTCATTCTACAAAATGACAGCTAGAATCTGATTGGTTGCTACAGGCAACATATCTAATTTTTCAAACCAGCAGTTTAGTAAATAAACCCCTATGTCACCCATTCTGTGTAACACACTGATTCATTTTGTACAATAGACATGCTGGTAAAAAAATATTTTTCTGAAACTCAGATTGGAGCGGTGTTAGTCTTTCCTGATGAGGACGTGCCTGCACTTCCTAGGCATGAACAATTCTCTGCGTCTGTGGGCAAGTAGCTGTAAAGCAACCAGAGTACAAACATAATCCTTCCTGTGTTGCATGTCATTTTTCTTATTCAGAGATTTGGGCATAGGTGTATAATACTTCCACTAACAAGGGTCATAATGAATTCTGAAAGGGACATAGTGAGGGAGATGACATTCCTTAACCCTGATCTAGACCTTGCTGCACAGAGATATCAAGGTGTCAAAGCTGGTTGGGAAATCTCTCCCCATAAGTTTGTGCTTTATTTAATCATACAGATCTTACCAAAATGTAGCCAAATATGCATCATTATCCCAGACGTTCTTAAAGATATCAAACTGGATGGCATATTGACCGATGGTCCTGCAGCCCTGTCTAATGCATAGACTGACTGCAGCCAAGCCAAAGTGATTAAGCATCGCCCATGTGGCTTTACATTCAAGTGTTCTCCCCCTTCCTTAAGTTACATTTGCATATCTGCACATGCCACCTGCAGCACTGAGCCAACGGGATCTCACACTAAGCCAGTGATACAGTTCACGGGCCTCTAAACTTCAAAAGGACCACACATTACCTTTATTCCTATTTATTGCCCTCCTCTGTCTCACTCTGCCGTTTTTTTTCTCTATCTCCCCTGGACCTCAGCACCCCCAATCAGCCACATACTCCTCCCAAAATGCCACTTGGGCTCCACCCACATCTCTTTGAGTAGCAGGGACCACCCACCGATTAATACCACCCTGGGCAACAATTCCTACTTATTTTGTCAGTCAGTCAGGAATCATGGTTGTGGCTCAGAATTCATGGTAAAGGATGGACTTCATGTGATGTTGGCTGCACTCCCTCCTTCTCTGATTTGCATTGTTTGATTGTATAATGCGTAACTTGGATGTTCCAAACATGTTCAGTGTTATGTTCTGATTTATGACACTTCGAGCTTCACCTGTGGCCCAAACTCTTATTCAGTAGCACTCAGAGTGGGGACATAAAGCTGGAAGGATTGCCAGGCTGTTAGTGGCTTTATGGCTGCCTGTTGCCCATCAATTCTCTAAGCCTTGTAAAGGAATCAGTCAATCAGGGTTGGTGGGAGGTAAGTACCTCCCATATAGTTCTTAGGAGTGAAATTGCCAAATAAACAACATTGTTAAAAGTTTTCCCCTGACAAATAAACCCCACAAATAATAAATCCTATACCCACAATTAATGACAATATGTTGTTATGGCCCCATAGACTGTATCTGGTGCTCTAATCTGATGTGTAGACAAGTAAAAGAGGGTCATTTGTTTGAGACACATTCTTTCTGGGTTAAACTTAATCTCCTAACAGCTGAGTATCCAGTGTATTTCCAAGATGTAATCTGTGTTTGCAGTTAGAAGGGTGTCCAAGACTATCAGATCAGTAATAGTCTCTATTTTTATAAGTTTCTAAAAATTGTAAAGATACTGAGAAGATTACAGTCCCAAGGGTGTAGATAAATGTTATTGGACTTTTAGCTGTAAAATGATAACATAAAACTATATATTAAGGCTAGCACTGAATACAGCATGGTTGTGTATGTATGAGTAAATACCTAACCTTGCCCTATAAATAGAATTGTTAGTTACTGTGCATTTATTGTTATTATTAGTATCTTTTATTTATATAGCAGCACAAAGGGTCTGTGGTCATACAGTTGGAGGCGTGGCTGTGCATCATTGAGGCGTGTCTAGCAGGTGAAAAGCGCTAGGACGCCCTCCTACAGAAAACACCCTGCATTGCTGTGTACACCTTTGGCAGAAATGTGCAGTGCCCACTTGCCAGAGTGTGATATATGCCCCAGCAGTCCTGACTTTCAGGACAGAAGGACAGTGACCTCATAGTGCCTCTTAGTTGTGACCTCACAGTAGAGGCCCAGTTAATACTGTGGAAAATAGTCGTGCCCACAATTCATAACATACCACATAGTTGAGTCCCCAGTTCATATTATATCACAATAATGCCCCCAATTCATATAATGCCTCACATAAATTCCCCCAATTGACATTCACAGGGGGAATACAATGGTAGAAGCCGAACCAAGGGGGTGAGGCCAGCCACTAGAGAGGCGTAACCAAATCACCAGAGGGGGTGTGGTAAGCCCACAAAGGACAGCTAGCACCATAGTGTACTATATAAAGAATGCAGTGTGTATATAAAGAGTACACAGACTTGGCCTGTCCCTTAGATTGGGCAGAACAGTCACCAATAATCAGGATTGTCCCACTTGAATCAGAACATTTGACAGACTATCCTGCTCTCTCCTACCTATTCTTGTCAATTTCACCACCTGTGGCTGCAGGTTTCTTTAGTTCGGTGTGTCTGGGTCCTGGAATGTTGGGGGCCCTATTTGGAAAAAAAATGGGTATATTTAGGAAATTCCAACCGCCCTGGTGTTAAATCAATAGCACCCACGATTAATAACTAGGCCTCCCTCCAGCCCCAACATTAAAATAATAGTATTCCCATTTAATAAATAAACCTATTTCCCTCCCTCCAAACAGCCCCAGCAATAAATTAATAGTATTTATATTTCATAAATATACCTATTTCCTGCAACCATCACTGCCATTAAATAATTCATATACAAAAGTGGAAGTTCATAGCAGGTGCTTGAAAGGGTGGGGTTATCCTAAAAGGAACAAACACACAGAAGATTCCCCCAGCATACTGCTATAGCCAACAAAAGACCTGCCATTTCTACTGTAGATAAAAATGCAAAATTCTTAGATGCACACATTTGCAAATGTATTTTAAAGCTACCCGCCACTCCACTGCGCTTTTGCTAATAAGGTGGTCCTAACTCTAAACAATGAGAGTCCCATATATTTGGGCCATACATATGTGTTTTTAAATTGAGAGCTAACTTACCAAAGAGGTACCCCAGAAGCCTCCAAACAGCAATTCAGCACCAGTACTCCCCCTCAGCTACTGACACCAACATGCCGCTCAATCAATTTATAGGCTCATAGCAGGTGCTTGAAAGGGTGGGGTTATTCTAAAAGGAACAAACACACAGAAATAATTCATAGTCACATTTATTAAAGAGACCTCATTCTCCCCAAACTCACTCCCACAGTCAATAGCCCCCAAACCACTCATATTAAATTAATAGTCCCCACTATTACCGCAACAAACAAAATAGCAACCATTAATCAGCCACCACCTACCTCACATGCACTACATTGCCACAAGCCCCCTGTGCCATCATACACACTACAGTGCCACAAGCCCCCTGTGCCATCACACACACTACAGTGCCACAAGCCCCCTGTGCCATCACACACACTACAGTGCCACAAGCCCCCTGTGCCATCACACACACTACAGTGCCACAAGCCCCCTGTGCCATCACACAAACTACATTGCCACAAGCACCCTGTGCCATCACACACACACACACACACTACCACAAACCCCCTGTGCCATCACACACACACAATTACCGCAAGCCCCCTGTTCCATTACACACACATTACTGTGCCCCTTCATCATCACCATGCTGTGCCTCCTTATGATCACACTGTGCCCCTTCATCACAACCACGCTGTGCCTTCTTATGATCACACTGTGCCCTCCATGCTGATTTTTCCCCCTTCATAACACTGTGCCATGCAGATCCCCTTCTCCTTCATCACACTGTGCCATGCTGACCCCACTCTCCTTCATCACACTGTGCAATGCTGCTCCCCCCTCCCCTTCATCACTCTGTGCCATGCTGCTTCCCCCCTTCATCACTCTGTGCTATGCTGCTTCCCCCTCTCCTTCATCACACTGTGCAATGCTGCTCCCCCCTCCCCTTCATCACTCTGTGCCATGCTGCTTCCCCCCTTCATCACTCTGTGCTATGCTGCTTCCCCCTCTCCTTCATCACACTGTGCCATGCAGCTCCCCCCCCCCCTTCTTCATCACTCTGTGCCTTTCTGAATGTCTGGTGTGACGTGACGACGTCACTCCTGACATTCAGTGAGTGCCAACAGAGCAGGGAGGAGGGCTGCTGCGATCATGTGAGTATTTTTGTAATTTTTTTTTAAAGTGCTCTGCTCCCCCCACCAACGATGGGGGTGAAGTAAGCCCCCCCCCCCCCTTGCTGGTCCACAAAAAGCAAAAAAAAAAAGACATAAGAAAAAACTATTTCCGAAAAGAAAAAAAAAAGGCGGTCGGCAGTGAGGGCGCGGGCAAAGACCCCTGGCATGTCCGGGCCCGGGTAATTAGCCCCCCCTCTCACCGACCATGTATATAGGTGGTGTACCCTTTATACGTACTAGAGGCCAGCTACAAGTACTCTCTGCTGCTGATGAAGTGGTGGACACATCTGCATCAGCCCCATACTGTTTTATATATTGTCAGGAATAGCCACTTCTAGCCACTCCTTGAATTAATATCTTATCATATATTCACACAGTGAAACAATATATCAGCTCTATTTTGTCAGGAAATCTCTCCTAACTACGTTTACCAGTCACAAACCGCACTCTGCGCATTTGTAACTTGGAAGCTTACTGTGATGGAACACACAGGATTCCAGCCTAAACCTCATACTCACCTCTCTTTCAGGCTACAGATTTAGCTGGTCCCTTTCCCAACACAGACCCACACTTCCACGCAACAGCCACCAGCTATGTATAAGGCCTGTAGCAAACCTATGACTTAATTAGCCAATTGCACACACTCTGTGCTCTGATAGCTAAACAGTTTACACTTCACACACTGGTATCTAAAGAGTTAACCCAGTCAAGCAATCTCTCTCTTCTAAACAGGCAATGAATTTGTTTAGAGCAATAAGGATATCACTTATTCATTTTTAGATTTAATATACAAAAAGTACATTGCTTACAGGTTATAAAAACAATTGACATACATACACAATCGAAACAGATTTAAAATAAAGGGATTAAATTCAGAGTGTAACTTACAGACAGTGGTATATTCTGCATTAATGGAAATTGGCTTGAAGATGGACAGCTTATCAATGATGATTGCTTTCCTAAAAGACTGACAATTTTTTGTAACTGGTCTCAGCTTTTTAAAGACACCTATACACCCTACCCCACCTCCAGGGGTTGTGGTCTGTGACACTGTTTACAATTACCAATTGCGTGTTGCCTGACTTACTACCCAATTCTACTATGTGACCTATGAATTTACAAATTTATTGATACCAAACAGGCCTAGGTCCAGTGTTGAGCTTATACTAATTTCCTCAACTTCTCTGTGTGGCAGAATGCTTTAATTGACATACTGGCTGCTCTTCATCATGCTATTGATGAATATGTGGTTGATCACTACTTTTACTGATTTTAAGTGGTATTTTGGAAACTGAAATACATTTGTCTATACAAAAAAAAGAAATTCATTATGTGGCCTCCTTGTGTAAGACCACCCTCCTGTCTGTCCAATGTCTCTTTAGGCGTAAAAAAAAACCTCTCCTATATCAGGATGTAGCTCACCCCAGGGGCCTTTGAAGCTACTCAGCTTTTCCTGAAAGTGGTGCTGTTATCTTATAACATAGAGGTAGGCAGAGCCACCAAGTATACACACACCAGACCCTCTAACTTAACACCTTAGTAGCTCAGTTTATCAATGTATTCATTTCATATACCATATTTACACGGCAGTTATAATTAGGCCTTATTCCCCCCAGTTATGTTATTGGTTAATCCTTATAACTGTAATTACTACATATATCTTAGCGCAAACTCTCATTTAACCTTAATATGTACCTTTAGTTTTCACTGATACATCCTACTCTACAATATGGGACACTAAAATAATTCTGTCTGTTGGGGCATCTGGCTTGGCAAAATGCAAACTATTTTGCAGCCATGCAGGCAGCAAACAGAGAACTAAATAAAGTGCTTCTGTCTTGGAATCTAATTGTGTGTCTGTAATACCCCATTCATACTGCACCAAAATCCCGGGTTTTTGCCTGGGCGAGCTCAAACGACCCGGGTCTTGGTGCAGTATGAATGGTACAAGTCAAAAATCCCGGGTCTAAAAACCCGGGTCTTCAACCCAGGATTTATCGAGGGGTAATTCCCGGGTCGGACCCGGGTTGCCTGCACTATGAATGGTGCAACCCGCGTTTTTCAACCCGGGTTGCACAGAAAACAAGCTGATTGGCTGTCTGCCTGTCTCTGGAGGATGATGTCATCGGTGGGAGCCCGTGGAAGATTCGAGAAGGAGTTTAGGAACATGAACTCTGGGTTACACAAAAGTGAGTCGTCGGCCATGATGAAAAGTAATGTGGTAAACAATCACCACCCACTTTTGCATCATCTTTATGCGTCAAAAAAACAGTCACCTTTCAATGACATCACCATTTTTCAGCCAATGAAAACTGCTCTGGTGATGACTCCCACAAATTGCCAGGGCACAGACTTGTGCAGTATGAATGGCGTCAACCCGGGAAATTCCCGGGTCCGAGGTGCAGTATGAATGGTGTTTTTGAGCTGGGACGCTCCGAGCCCCGGCAAAAACCCGGGGCGGCAGTATGAAAGCGGAAACTTGTACCATTCATACTGCACCAAGACCCGGGTCGTTTGAGCTCGCCCCGGCAAAACCCCGGGATTTTGGTGCAGTATGAATGGGGTATAACTGAAGACACACGTGTGTACATTGGTGCAGTGTACAGTAATAACCTGAGCAAGCGGGATACAGATTATCAATAAGCAACCAATAAGCATTCTGGTGAACATTGAGCTCCAGACATCGGTAGACACTTGACCTTAGACAGGGTATCTGTCCCTCTGGCCCATAAATTCTCAATATAATAACATTTATAATAATGACACAACACCAAGCAGTGGAGACCTTCTGTCCCGATGACCACCATAAACCACTATTTAATAACCCATTCTGTGGGCTGGAAACCCTTCAGGATTGCAGTCCAGCCAGTCTCCTAAATTCCCCCAAAACATAAATACACTGTCCTGCCTTTTCCGCGGAACAACCAAAAAGACCCCTCCCCTTAAAGGTAACTAAAGTTGTTACAAATTCAACTTGACAACTGCATGTTAAAACATCTCCATTTTTTCCTTGTTGTTGTTTTTTTTGTAATCTTAAAATATCTTTAGTATTTTTAACTATCTTCCTATTTTTTTTTTTTTTAGAAAAGTGTAAAAAAATCACAGAACATAAAACGATACAACAATTAACACAACTTCAACATTCCTCTTCTTGTACATTCCATTCACTTACAATTTCCATATTGTCACTACTAATTTTCCACTTAGACCGCTAAAGTCAGTGCTGTGTGTATAATTCTGATTCCATGGTGCACTGTATTCTTAGTGCTGTACAGTATAGTCAGTGCTGTGTCTATAATTCTGACTCCATGGTGCACTGTATACTTAGTGCTGTACAGTATAGTCAGTGCTGTGTGTATAATTCTGACTTAATGGTGCACTGTATACTTAGTGCTGTACAGTATAGTCAGTGCTGTGTCTATAATTCTGACTCCATGGTGCACTGTATACTTAGTGCTGTACAGTATAGTCAGTACTGTGTGTATAACTCTGACTCCATGATGCACTGTATACTTAGTGCTGTACAGTATATTCAGGGCTGAAGTGATGATTCTGGCTAGTTGATGTTCTGTATACTTGATGCTTCTATATCCTCAGCTTTGTGGAAAGTTCTGGCTGGGTGATGTACGGCTATATGGTATAGAGAGAGCTTTGTGGATGGTTCCTGTCAGGTGAATCTCTGCAGTACAGAATTATTATATTCTCGCTCAAGGTCATCTATTCTCTTGTGAGAAAGATGTCATCTCTTCTCTGCCTACAGAATGTAATGCCGTCACTGATAATTGCCACCTTCTATTAATATTCATTTCATTGTGTTTTTATTTGCTGCTGTTTCTTTACACTTTTTTTGTTATGTTAGATTCTGTTCATGTTTTTATCGTGTTCTGTTTTCAGCACATTGCACTTTTTCTTTCTCCTTCACTCTCAATCACTCTACCCTTTACTTTGCCTGTCACATTTCATCTTCATATTGGGATAAAGTGATGGGGTTGATTTTCTTTTAACCTTGCTATCTCAATGTTTCTTCTATCTCGTTTTGAGCCAAGTAGCTTAACGTAATAAATAAATAATAAAGTGTGGACCGTGTTTGCGCAGTTGAAGCGCACATAGACGTGTATAGCGTCTGTTTGCTGATCCTATCCTCGAAAATCTCATATACTCCACATATTGAAAATCCGTGACCTTCCCCTGCTAATCAGAGAGCTGCTCTGGGCTTACGCAGACAATAAACCCCATAGATTCATCAAGGCTGAACTGTCAATTTTCTCATTAAATAGCTGTGCTGGGAAGGTGATTATCCCCTGCACAGTCTCTCAATATCTTATTAACCTCTACATTATTAACAAATCTTCTGCTACTGTAGAGAAAACAGCACAGGTTTCTTTGGCATGATGAAACTTCTTATGGTGGTGTAAACACAAACAACACAGGAGGTATTAACAAAAAAAAGTACGACTAAATAGTAAATAGTTACCTTTAAAGTGGATCTGTCATACACACAAGAACTACACTGTCGTCTTTAAGGAGCAGCTGCTATATACATCTAAGGTCAGAGGCACAAGGACGTCTTTTGTGTTCAGCTAAAATCAGCCATCGGAACCTGCTGCTGACAGCTTCCTTAGATCGTATCTGTGGTAGAGAACCAGCTTTTACATTGCCTGCTGTGTGCCGGCATAAGGAGCAATAAACTTCTTATTCCCCTGGCTGATAATGTGAGCAGAAAGACCTGTGCCACTATTAGAGATGGTACAATAATTCCCACAGTTCCCATGTTTGTTTTAACCAAGTAATCACACTGGTGCTTCTGCTGGTCGGCCGCACGTCACTGCCCCTTTTGAAGTAACATAACTCTTGATCCTTCTGTGTGGATGATCCCTTTGGCGGGCATGGTGGGCGCACTGCCAATGTCGAGTCCAGAAGGGCTGATTTAGCACCGGCCAATGTTAAGGGATTAGTCCTTGGTATAGTGGCAGTGCTATTTTTTCAGTTTTCGCTTAACGATTGGTTGTCAGCTGACTGCGCTACTCTCGCCGCTAACATCAGATTTATTAAAATGCTCAGTGTTAATACCTTTTATCAATACACCAATACCTTTTGTGTTATACTTCATAAGCATACTTAACTAAAAATAACCTCATGGACTCAAGATATAATTTTGGCAAACAGTTGCAGTTTATTTAATATAACATATTTATTAAAATCTGATGGCGGTGAGAGCAAAGCAGCCAGCTAACAATCAATCTTGAAACCAATACAGCGTAAGGTAAATCTCAAATATCACTGTCCCAAGACTACGGATTCCAAGTCTTTACCATTGGCCGGTACTAAACTTGGTGTCATCGCGACTGCCCCCTTCTGGACTCACATTGATGCGCCTGCCCAAAGGCACGCCAAGGGACCCTCCACCAAAGAGGACCAAGAGTCAGGTTACTGCGAAAGGGGCTGTGACATGCGGCCAATTCAACGGTAGCACCTTCGATTAGTCACTGACTGCACTGCTCTCCCATCTACTGCGTCTCATCTGAAACAAGGAAATGATTAAATCGTAACCTAACTAAACCAATGCAGGGCGGGAGGGAGGTATCCGAAGATCCAGGAACCAAGAGGGCCAGCCCACTATGTCAGCATAATTTATCACCTCAACAGTAAAAACTCCCCACACTGTGATTGGCTGGCTGTGACTAAAAGTTAACCCCTAATGGTAAGTGCTGAGAAAAGTATAAACACAATACTTTAATTGCCCTCAGCTTATGGCTTCACTTAAACTTCTTACCTAATAGTAATTTAGTTATTAATAAAACTACAACATTTTTTCGTAAAAAAAAAAAATGTGTTCATGTGGTTATTTTGGTTTAAATAAAGGTTACACACAAAGCATAGGAGGGTGACTTAAGGTGCGTGAAAGGAAAGGCTTTAACACTATGCATTTTATAAGATGTTGCCATTGTGAACTTCAGTGGCTACAATTTATAGTTTTTTTTAATTTGTTTATGTTCACGGCTCTCATGGATAACTCTTAAAAATACAGTGAAGCCATTAAGCTTGGATATTTAATCTATCTGAAGTTAGTGAATTTCCTCTGACTATTGTTCTGTAAAGTTGATTTGATGAACCGGTTTGAGAACCACTTTTAAACAAGTTCTAGCATCTTTAGCTACTACCCTGAGACTAGACTCTTGTCCTACAGTAGATCTGTCAAATACACACAAAACTGTGACCCTTAATATAGGTGGTGATGGGGGGGTGGTTAAGTAGTTTTTAAAAATACTGTTATGGAATTGACCTTTAATGTAGAGTTACCACACACAGTTACCTTCTTCCAAGTGGGCTACTTTGGGCTGGGTCACGGGGCTACCTGCAATCATTTTCCTTTACTTTTGGTGTACAATATAAATTTCTCATAGTTTTGTAAGGCATAGAGGGCTCTCATTTCTATTTTGACTGCGGCTTATGACTGATCCTCCCTGGTAGACCCCAGCCCCCACTTGTCTTTGAACTGGGTTAAATAGTAAAACATGACGATTTGTAAAACAGAAGTAAAAGAAAATATAACAAACAGAACTAATTATAAATCAAATCTGCACAATCATCACACTATGATAAATGCAACTTGAATGTGGAGGTCTGTCCTCAAGATTTGTGTGTAAATTCGCCTTGCTTAGTCTCCCTAAGTGAGCTCTGCAAGCCTAGCAAGTCAAATTGAGGCTTGGTAAACATATTTACATTGTTAGTTAGTAGTAACTCCACACTATCTTACTCCCCAGGTTATTTAGAAGCTCTCTCCTTATGGCAGGAGCCGTAGATCCGGTTCCTAATGGGAAGCTTCAGCAGACCTTGGGGAGAAAGGGGCCCACCAAACCTTGTGGTGGAGGTGGGCCTATGGGTCAGTAAGGCTACGGGGGTTGGGGATGTCAAGTAGCCCCCCATATCTTTTGCAAAGGGGGTCCTAAAGACCTTTACCCCCCACTACGAGCCCTTATGGCTGCAGGGCATGGGAAGAAATGGGGCCATTTCCCTTTTGAAAGGACTCAAGCCCCCAGCACAGTCTGAGCACTGCACCGGGTGTTTGGAGCACACATCTCGGTCTTCCATGAAAAAAAAAAAAAGTATTGACTCCACAATAAGTGAGTCAATTTAACTGAAGAATTCTGCCAGTAAGTTAATTTGACTTAGAATCTTAGAATTTATAGTTGGAAATTGCACTATTTAATATCACAGCAATGTCTTTCACAGCCCACTTGATTGAATGGGCTGAAGTGTGATTGTAACAGCAATATGTGCAGTAAATGTGTTTCAGTCAGCTGAATTAGGATCAGTAGTCTTTACTTAGTTTTTAATGTGAAATACAGTATACTGTGAGATCAAGTTGAATCAAGCAGCAAACACAATCCCTGCTAGCAATGTTTCTGAGTAACTAGTACTTGCCTGATCTGGGAGTTCTGGAACGTACTCCGTACACCTGACTGCAATAATAAGCTGCTTATAGTCAGTCATAACTGATTGGTGTCAGATTTCCAAGCAACACACACGGACTCTCATTGGAAACAAAGCATTAGCCTCCTCATAGTGAACTGCCAACTACTCAGTCTTTTTCGCTGGCGTTTCTCTCTTTGCTTTCCTCTCTTCATTGGCACAAACTCTGCTCAACCCCTCCCCAAAGATACTGGGCTTTTTTTTTTTACATAACAGTCTCTGACCTTATAACTGTCTGAAGGTATGGTGAGAGAGATGCAAACGCTCCAGCAGCAGTGATTGGTTGCCAGGAAGACGCAAACTGCAGCCATGTTATATAATGGAATCCTGTGTAAACAAAAGAAGAACAGAAGCCTCGCAGTGAATCAGCAGAGATATTGATGAGAAACAGTTCCTCTGGTGAAAGACAAAGATTAAAACATGGCAGATTTCAGTACCAGCAAAGTATAGTTTAGTCTCTGGTTTACAACCGCCACCTTCCACCCCATCAGGAAACATTTAAGGGTATATTTACTAAACTGCGGGTTTGAAAAAGTGGAGATGTTGCCTATAGCAACTAATCAGATTCTAGCTATCATTTATTTAGTACATTCTACAAAATGACAGCTAGAATCTGATTGGTTGCTATAGGCAACATCTCCACTTTTTCAAACCCGCAGTTTAGTAAATCTAGCCCTTAGTCCCTGGAGGAATTGAGATTGCATAATGACATCAAACTACAAGTGTGTTGACATATTCTAAGAGAGCAGCATCTGCAATAATTCTTCAGGATGTGGAAGCGTTTTGCTTCTAGCAATGTAGACTTGAACATTGGGTAATATAACCACAGATTAAGTGCCCATCAAGTCTCTTCAGACAGCTACCAACAGTACAGGAGACAAGAAGATTCAGATCAGGGATCTGGCTAATCTGGTTGGGTCTAGCAACTATAACAGGAATAAACAAACCAAAGGTCAGGCCAGGCAGCACAGGTTCAAGGTCAATAAATAGAGCTGAAGTCAGGGTCAGAAGCAAAGGAGCTAAGTCAATAGCAAGCTGGGATTGAAACTGAGAAACAAACATTAATAGCTTAGATACACATGTATAGTAAGTAACTGAGTGTAAAGCAAAGATCTAAATGAACAGGTAAAGTGGAACGCGGCATCTCTGCACATTCAAAGACACAGGTAAGTTACATTATGCCAGTGTAAGAATGCACAATGTAAGAATACACAATTTAAACAACAATTTAATTGAATTGTTTCTAACATTCTGTATATAAAGCTGTGGAGGGGTTACTAACTGAACATACAGCACAGGGAGCAGAGATGAATACTGTTCTGTGGCCAGTTGTGATGATCTCTTCATTATTTTTGACCCAGATGGGGACAATTGTGAACTAATGTAAATTGAAAAAAAATATAGTATTTCAAAATAAAATTATTTGCCTTCATTTTCTAAACTGTACTACAAAAAAAGTACAGCCCGTGATTGGTTGCTATGCAGAACACCACCTTTTTCTACTGTGCGAGTTTTCATAAATGTTCCACAAACATGAGACTATCTTTGTCAAGTAATAAGTCACTCTTTATATGAGGAAGATTGACAATTAAGTAGCATAGAGGGGAGAGTGAAGGACTTGCAGAATCCTATAGCTAAGCCTACTGCTAGGGACTCTACTTCAGTTGTATTGCTTTTCTCTTCAGACACTGATCCAGGGTCTGGCTGGCAAACCTTAGCCTGGGTGGTAAGACTCGGCTCAGGAGCCTCTAAGGAACATTTTAAAGAAAAAAAAAAATGTAAGTAGGCCAGTGACCCGGCCCAAGGTAGCCCACTATGGAACCAGCCCGGGGTGCAGATGCCCCCCTGTCCTCCAGCCCAACCAGCCTCTTTTCCATTCTCAATAGCATGACTTTCTCCTCTGTCACAATCAGTTTGAGAACAAAGATGTTCTCGGGTCTTTGAATTGAACTGAATTGTTCTACAAGAGGCGCTCAGGAGACTTAGGGCTAGATTTACTAATCTGCGGGTTTGAAAAAGTGGGGATGTTGCCTATAGCAACCAATCAGATTCTAGCTGTCATTTTTTAGAAAGTACTAAATAAATGAAACCTAGAATCTGATTGGTTGCTATAGGCAACATCCCCACTTTTTCAAACCCACAGCCTAGTAAATCTAGCCCTTAGTGTTAAGTGTACTTTTTCTTGTCTGTTGCGTGGTTTAGTCAGAGAAAAGTCCATTAAGTCTACATCCATCCTTACTGTTAGAGTCTGTTATTGACTGTGGAACTTTGGCATCAGGCAAAATGTCACCCTCTCTGTGTAGTCTGTGGTACTGTCCATGATTATGCCAAGTTTTAGCAGAAATGCTCAACAAGATGCTCAATAGTAGTAATGCCCATTAAGAGTAGTAATACTCAGTATGGGATCCCTTTGCAGCAGCAATTACCAGTAAGATGCTCATCAACAGCAGTAATCCTAAAATGATGCCCACCAGTGAAAATGCCAACAGTAGCAATAATGCCCAGTAAGTTGCCCATGAATAATATAATGTCCAATAATATGACCATTGGCCAGTAAGTTATCCGTTAGGAGCAGTTATACCTTGTAAATGTATTTTAGTTGCCAATAAAATGCCCATTAGTTGTCAGTAATGTGGTTAAAGACACTCTCACATCTGACATTTACCACTTGAAAAATTCTATATTCTATATTATTCCAGCTGGCCATTAAGAAATGTGAATATGTGAATAAAAGGCCACAATTTGACATAAGATAGCCGCAATGCTAATGACTAAAGTATCTCCTGGAGAGGTCATTATGCAAACAGCCAATCGGAAGCAGCTAGTGAGTGCTGCTGGTGTCATCATCATCATATATATTTACACCTCTGGTACCCGCAAATATACACCTCCTAAGAACCAGGGCCGGTGCTAGGGTCCCCGGCGCCCCAGGCGCAATTTTGAAATCCGCCCCCCCATAAAAATAAATCCGCCACCCCTCCCCCCCAGCTCCCAAAATATCCGCCCCCAGGACTTTCCTTACCTTAAACTCCATAACGTTGCTCCTCTCTGCAGGGTCCCGTCCCTCACTGACACTGTCGGGCCCTGATGATGATGTCACGCCCGACAGTCAGTGAGGGGAGGGGGAGTGGAGGAGACGGAGGTGCGCCCGCCCCATCAGCTGTTGAAGGGGGCCGTTGAGGCGATGGTGATCCATAGCTGTGCGGCGGCCGTGGATGGTATGCCCGCGGTTGCAGCACAGTTTTACAGTATAAAGTATATCTGCTTTTTAATCCTGTGGCGCCCATCAGAGCCCGGCGCCTTAGGCAACTGCCTAACATTGCCTAATGGGAGCGCCGGGCCTGCTAAGAACCATGTCTGAGGATGCGTCCAAGTCTCTTCTTCAGGGGGCATGCTATACTTATATGTATATGCACTTACTATACTCAACTAACACTTCCGCCACTCCAGGCATAAGGGCCAGCAAGTCTGATATATTCACTAATCTACATACAAAAGCATTTTGGTGGGTGGAAAATCCAGGCATTCTACCCCTATGTTTGTGCCTCTTAACTTTTGCAGCAATATGCACCTAAAGAGGGCCTTACTCTGGGAAAATTATGGCTAATCATACTAATTCTAATGTACCCTATGGATTCCAGGGCTATACATATAAATGTGTTTTCCAGTTTATTTTTATTACTTACACTCACTTCTCCTGTGACTGCATATAACCTCTCAGCTACGTGAGATGACTTTCTCTAAGTTCCAAACCTTGACGGCACCCTTCCAGATGTCCCAGAATCCTCTGCCATGTTCCGCTCGATAGCAGTTGAAGGTAGATAGCGGTAAATATGTCATAAAGGGTTTGATTGTGTATTCCTGCACTGTCATTAATGGGATTTATTCCGTAGCCGCACCGAGCCAGCTTAGTTTTATTTAACTATAAACAACCTGGATCAGATAATGAAGTATCTCGCTGTCTGTGCTCCCATTAATAAGGAGGGATTGTAATAGGATCGCCTGTACCTTTGGGGGAAGTGAAATCACGCTGTATTAAGCTGATGACTAGCTGCGTGGAGAGTGTGTACTGACAGCGAGAGATCTCGGGGGCTTACACATAGCCCGCACAGGATTAGTTAAATAAACAAATGCAGAATTAAAAATTGATTTTTCGAGGCTGCCCTGCCACTATAAAATGATTTAAAGCCACATGGTTTAAGAAGTGGAGGAAAGAGGGAAAAAAAAATCTCCCAGTTTAACATTCTGCAGGGCGAATGTATTTTTTATTAGAGGATAATTCAATGTGCTATGAATGTTATCTTATTTCCAGCTGAAATATTTTTGGCTATTCATTTAAATTTCTTCTGCATCTAGTTTTATAAAAATGCTGATAAATACCTTTGTACCATTGCATTTGTAATTAAATATAAAATTAGTGCCCCAGCTGAAAAGTTTTCCTGTTTTATTTGAGAAAGAAAGAGTCAAGCTGTCAGCAAATGAGTTGGATATAGTTGGATATATATCGTGATTGCAGTATACATTGGGACATTTGTGCACACAGCACATGAAGATGATGGTGTTTAGGAGTCTACTTATGACACACCACAAAATTTTCACATTCGTTATCCCCCCTTTTGGGAATTTTTTGTTGCAAATGGGTGTAGCAAATGGGCATGACGCTTCGAGTTCTATTTATCAAGAAGTCATACTGGAAGAGCATGTCCAATAAGATTCTCTCCCGCTGTTACTTACAACGGGTTCTGTCCTGGATTCTTTACTGCGCATGCGTAACCATAGGTCAACACATGTGCAGAGTCAGTTTAATTTGAGGAGGGAGTATACCACAAGGTTAGCATCATCATTTATTTATATAGCACCACTAATTACGCAGCGCTGTACAGAGAATATTTGTCACATCAGTCCCTGCCCCATTACAGTTAAAAGGGCCCAAGATACTACATGCAACAATCCCATATTTCTTGTAGTCAGTCTTGTGATTTTTGAGGTTGTTGCAAATATAAATTTATGGTTATTGTTCTGTTTGATATTATTTTGTGGAGTTGCTCTCTTTCTGTTTTACAAGGCCCAGGCACCAGTTTTGGTGTAAAATAGCTCAGTGGTGCTACCATGCCATGAAAAGTGTCATTGTAATTCATAAATATATAAGCAAGAGCAAGAACCCCTGAATGGCGTTAAAAGATAATTGTGCTGAAACTACAGCGGCTGAAGCAGGAGGCTGCCGAACCTCCTTATTTAAGCAACAAAAAAATTTAAAATGGGACTCCTCTACAATAATACACTAATAAAACAACACAAATTGAAATATCACTAAAAATAATTATTATTAAAAGAAACTATCATGAATCCTTGTTAGTGTTAAACCAAATAACATTTTATTACAAAATCAACATAATAAAAACAAAAACTTTAAGAGTAGAGCCTGTATAGTTTTTCTCCAACCACTAATAACGAAAACCTACACCCTCATAGAAAAATGGCCGTAGATGCCAAAGCAAACTGTTTTATCATTTTCAATACACAATGGGCCTGATTCAAGTCTGAACACAACTTGCAAACAAGTTGCATTTTAAACAAGAGCACAGAACTTGAGTATAGTTCTGACCGTATTCAAATCCAAGCAGATCTCAAGATGTATTTCGATTTGAATCTGGGTATAAGTATTATCTGCCTAAATGGTACTTGCCATATGTAGACAGACAGAACAGACTGCAGTATATGCACAAGCATATCTGCAATATAAGGTCACATCAGAACAGATGCAAAGAATATTCTATTATAAAATAAATGAACAACTCTTAACAGCATAATCATTAATAAAAATATGGATTTTTAAAAAAATATAAATTTGCGTATTGTACTTACAATGCGCTTATAGGGTCTGAGTCATTAAGGAGAGCAAAGCATAAAAAAGGAGTAACTTTGCACCTGGGCAAAACCATGTTACATTGGAGGGGGAGGTACATTTAAAATGTGGGGACAGATTTATAGTTTGGGTAGGACATGTCCTAGATCAACTTTAAATTTCAGTGTAAAAATAAAGCTATCATGTATTAGTGTGCTGCATAAAAAAGCAGTCAGTATTTTCCTTACATGTAAAATAATAAACTAATTTGCACCCCTTGTATTGTAACATGGTTTGTCAAGGATCAAATTTACTCCTTTTTCTTGCTTTGCTTTCCTCAATGACTCAAGTCCCTATAGTCTAACTTCCTTGCATACACGTGTTCTGTGCTAGCTAATGTGCTAGCAAACATGTAATTTTTAAAAGTAAGACTATACCATGTCAGTCACCACTATCAGTCGGCACTTACACCAGCCCTGTAGCTGGTGCAAATAATATGGCTAAAACCAAGCGAAACTCAGGACTTGAACCTGCCGCATCTACATTGGAACATCCTTTGAACAAACTTCATGCATTTTGCCTAAGTTAGTCTGTTCCTTCCCTCCCCCTTTCTGCCTCTGTAGTCCTAGGGAGTCATAAGTGTCATTTGCCTTTGGACATGAATTGCATGAAATTGTGTTCATTGACGTAAGGTCCATTTCTGAGCATGTGCAGTACTATATCATGCAAGATGCGCTACACAAATATACAAACATGAATCAGGCCCAAGGCGTGTAGGACAGTTCTCCAATATTCATGAAGAATACTGCACTACTTGCTGAAATCCAGAAAGCAGAGGAAGATGTATGTTAGCAATAAAAACTCACAATTATCAGATCACCGGCAGCTCTGTATTCTAAAGCCTCCTTTGTGGTTTTAATGCCAATAGAGTAAATGTTAAAATTATAATAACGTCTCATCAATGATAATAACACATTAGATAACAAGGGGCTCTCAAATATTCATAGGTTAGTGCTGTAGCACATTATATGAGTCCAAGGAATTCAAAAAAATATGCATGAAAGTCCATGGAGGCCACAGGTAAGAGAACTTTTAGCAAATATAGTTGCCAGGGCCGGTGCTAGGGTTCGCAGCGCCCTAGGCAAAATTTCACCGCCGCGCCCCCCGCACAATGACAGACAGTGTGATACTTCAGAGGCGCCGCCGGACAGACTATCACATGATCACAGTGATCATGTGTGAGAGTGAGATGCACCGCGGACATTGAAAAACAGCGGCACCCCGCCGCCGCTGCACTTCTCTCCCGAGCCGCTGAACCGCTGACTAGATTAGAAAATCTAGTCAGCGGCGCCCTGCAGGTCCCGGCGCCCTAGGCAACTGCCTAAGGTTGCCTTATGGGAGCGCCGGGCCTGATAGTTGCAAATAACACCGATCTCCATCAGTTCTGCACAACAGTCCCCTTTCTGTATCATAAACCGTAGCTAAAATAGCTTTCCAGTGCCAGATAGGTGTCTAGAAAGGAGCTAAATAGGACCTAAATATTACTACTACTATGGTTTGTTAAGAATAACTTAATCATGCTCTTTTCTTCTATCTTTCATTTACTGGCATTAAGATTCTCCCATTCCCGATTTTTTTTCAAACCCTGATTTTGATTTGCTCTTCACAGTAAACCTAATTCCCCTCTGGATGGTAAGTAGGCAGCAATCAGTGCTGTCTTTGTTTTAGGGTACATAAGGATGAACCGTCCCTCTTGAAATGACAAATATAAGGGTTGGGCAGCCAAATACAAGTGTTCATGAATCTGTCATTGCCAAAAAACCCTTTCCATGTACTTATTTTCTGAGTTGTCTTGTTATAGGCTGTGTTTAAACCAAAGATCATGCTAAAGGATTTTTAAAGTCCTAGTGCCGCTCCACTACTACCATTGGACTTTCCTTACTCTGGGGCCTGTAAACTCAGGACATTTGGGTGCTACTAACACCCACGTTATCCAGAGATTCAATGTGGATTAATACTGTACATGTGTTTTAAAGTTGTATTCTGAATGTTGCTATATATGGTGACTATACAGTATGCCAAAAATTGTGATATATTTCTAAGGTAAATCTATGTTATCATTAACACAGGTACAGTCAAGTCCATAAATATTGGGACATCTACACAATTCTCATATTTTGGGCTCTATACACCACCATAATGGATTTGAAATTAAACTAACAAGATGTGCTTCAACTGCAGACGTTCAGCTTTAATTTGAGGGTATTTCCATCCAAATCAGGTGAACTGTGTAGGAATTACAAAGGTTTCTATATGTGCCTCCCACTTTTTAAGGGACCAAAAGTAATGGGACAATCGACTCAAAACCTATTTCATGGACATGTGTGGGCTATTCCCTCGTTATTTCATCATCAATTAAGCAGGTAAAAGGTCTGGAGTTGATTCTAGGTGTGACATTTGCATTTGGAATCTGTTGCTGTCGACTGTCAATATGAGATCCAAAGAGCTGTCACTATCAGTGAAGCAAGCCATCACTAGGCTGAAAAATCAAAACAAACCCATCAGAGAGATAGCAAAAATATTAGGTATGGCCACATCAACTGTTTGGAACATTCTTAAAAAGAAAGAATGCACCGAAGAGCTCAGCAACACCAAAAGACCCGGAAGACCATGGAAAACAACTGTGGAGATGACAGAAGAATTTTTTCCCTGGTGAAGAAAAACCCCTTCACAACAGTTGGCCAAATCAAGAACACTCTTCAGGAGGTAGGTGTATATGTGTCAAAGTCAACAATCAAGAGAAGACTTCACAAGAGTGAATATAGAGGGTTCAACACAAGATGTAAAATATTTGTGAGCCACAAAAACAGGAAGACCAGATTAGAGTTTGGCAAACAACATCTAAAAAAAACCATTACAGTTCGGGAACAACATCCTATGGACAGATGAGACAAAGATCAACTTGTTCCAGAGTGATGGGAAGAGAAGAGTATGGAGAAGGAAAGGAACTGCTCATGATCCAAAACATACCACTTCATCGGTGAAGCATGGTGGTGGTAGTGTCATGGAGTGGGCATGTATGGCTGCCAATGGAACTGGTTCCCTTGTATTTATTGATGATGTGACTGCTGACAAAAGCAGCAGAATGAATTCTGAAGTGTTTCGGGAAATATTATCTGCTCATATTCAGTCAAATGCTTCAGAAGTCATTGGACAGCGCTTCATAGTGCAGATGGACAATGACCCGAAGCATACTGCAAAAGCAACCACAGAGTTTTTTAAGGCTAACAAGTGGAATATTATGCAATGGCCAAGTCAATCACCTGACCTGAATCTGATTGAGCATGATTTCACTGGATGAATACAATACTGAAGGGAAAATGCCCCAAGAACAAGCAGGAACTGAAGACATTTGCAGTAGAGGCCTGGCAGAGCATCACCAGGGATGAAACCCAGCGTCTGGTGATGTCTATGCCTTCCAGACTTCAGGCTGTAATTGACTGCAAAGGATTTGCAACAAAGTATTAAAAAGTGAAAGTTTGATGTAGGATTGTTTACTTTGTCCCATTACTTTTGGTCCCTTAAAAAGTGTGAGGCACATATAGAAACCGTTGTAATTCTTACACTGTACACCTGATTTGGATGTAAATTCCCTCAAATTAAAGCTGAAAGTCTGCAGTTACAGCACATCTTGTTTGTTTCATTTCAAATCCATTGTGGGGGTGTATAAAGCCCAAAATATGAGAATTGTGTCGATGTCCCAATATTTATGGACTTGACTGTATGTACTTGACAAAATGTATTTACTATATGGCTAGTATAAGTCACATGTTGTCATTTAAATGGTAAAATGTGTCATTTGCAATCTGCAAGTAGATAAAGTCTGGATGCATCGACTTTCTAAGGGCACCATTGTATTATGATTGTAACCTGTAATTTATGGTGATATCTATTGTAAATATATAACTGTGTGAGGAATGTCACAGGTAATAGGAATAAGCTTTGTAGACTAGGTCAGCAGACTGTGAATAGACACAATATATGGGTAATAGGCTATTGTCTACAGTTAACTCCAGGGCATCAAGTCTGTGTACCTCTAGTTATATCTTAATTAGTGAGCAGTCTCTGATTCTATTGTCAAGCACAAGGTCTAAATCAAATAACCTTGCTTGTGATTGTGATATATGAATATGTTTTATAATTACTATGTTAATTATGTAACTGTACAACATACAGTATGTTATATTGTTATTATGTTATATTGTTATATTGTTTGTGCAATGAAGTGAGGTAAGCACAAAAGGAAGAAATTAAGCTAATGTTGACAGTAAGCTCTAGAGAGCTCGAGTGAAGAGCATCTGATGCAAGCGGGGGGGACGCTTGTCAGCACAATTCTGGGGAATTGTATGTTAGGGGAACTAAGCAGGATTCTAAATTCCATTACGGAGCGCCTTTGGTGACAGTGCTTCCTAGGAGCCGACATCCCAAGTCGGGAGACAAGGGGTGTTATCAGGGTTAAATTGCAGAAGGGCTGCCCTATGCTACATACCTAGAGACACTGAACTGATATTTGCAGGATGCTGTTTCTCACCTGGCTATCATGTATTGTATATTTGGAAAGTTGCTGTTATGCAGTGCCGTGTTAAAGTCCACCTTCACTACTAATACAGCATACTTGCCAGCTTTTCCTTATTAGCTTCAGGGAGTTCCTGGGGGAGGTGGGTGTGCGGGTGTGGCTTTACATATTGCATAATTTTGGCCCTGCCCCCTGAACGATTGACACAATTTTGGCCAATTACAGCAGGGGGTTAAGATGATGTGATATTTGCATCATTAAGCCCCCCCCACCACTTATTTATTGCAGGGGCAAGAACCGGGAGGTTGCCCTGCTCTCCCGGGAGGTCTCCCAGAAATGCAGAAGTCTCCCGGACATTCCGGGAGAGTAGGCAACTATGCGTTAAAGAAAAGCAGCTAATGAATCAATGAATCTCTAGAGACTGAAGTGTCTTTTACATTTCTGTCTCCATTACTGAAGTCATGTTGTCTTACCTGTCAGTCTTTGATTAAATCTCCATGAACATGGCCACCTCCATAGGCATCAATACATGGTCATAGGACACAATTTCTGAAATGTGTCATCATGCCACAGATGGTGAAGACAACCACGTCTTGTACTGGCTCAGCATCAGGGAGAATGCCAGACTCTTCAGGGAGTGAGAGAGATCACCTCTATTTCAGGGAGTCTCCCTGACATTTAGGGAGAGTTGGCAAGTATGTAATAAAGCGATGTTATCGGTCTGAGTGATCTAAAGGACCCTGTATCCTCACATAGGCGTCCTTAAACCTAAAGTTATACGTCCTTTTCTTATTTTTTACGTTTAGCCTTTTTTTTTTTTTTACATGTACTGCCGTTTTAAAGCTAGTTCTGTATGACAACATTTTGAGTGTCGTCTTTACAACCCTGTAGACATTTTACATGTCGTCAATGTAACTGAATATGTCTGTCAACCTTATAACGGTGTCAACCTTCGGACTGTAGACATTTTGGTATAAACATTTTCACTGTCTGCTTTTCATCCCCAACCCCTTTTCCCTGCCTTGCCGTCACACAATCCTTGCACACTGCAAGAAAGCCCTACACACAATTTGTCTCTCCATGTTCTTACCCCTATAGCTCAAAGTGAGTTGTACTCTCCACATAAACTCAGGAGAACTTGCAGGTTTGTAAACTTGTTTGACTGAGCTATATTCCCTCCTCTTGCCTGCCCTGTTCACTACCTTCTTTCCTCAAGAGAGAGAACCAGTGTCAGTGATTACAAATAGTGAGTCTTCAATTTTAAAATGAGATGCATTTATTTATTAACAGTTATTTATATACCACCCACATATCATGCATCTCTTTACAGACAATAATTAATCTTATATTACAATGTATTTGGCACTGATTAGGTTGCAGACTTAGTCATTGTGTACTGAGTTACATTGATATATGCTAAATTAGTGAAAAAAACAAGAACACATTTACCACAAAAATCAGAGCAGCATCTATCTTATTAGATGTGCCACAAACCAGTCATGAGGTTCTGGAACTGAAACTTTAGCTATGAGTTTTACTGCAGATTTAGATGACCAGTACATTTGAATTATTTGTATTTAAATCCCCCTTCCTAAAAATTCCCACCTACCTCCTACTCCTACAACTATGAATGGCTACTGTCAGAATCCATGCCAGATAACATCTCTACTCACAGCCTTCCCCATGTTATCTAGCAGCTTATACAGTTGGCAGACTTGACTGCTTGCCTACTCATGTCAAAATGCATGTCTATATTGGCGCATCCAGAAAAACAGTCTGTTACACTTGCCTAGAGAGGGGTGTAAGTAGACAGCTCACACAAGGTTGATGTCAATTGAGCAGACTGCAAAGAAAAAGTATGGTAAAGGACCAGTATACTGGTTTTGTAAATGTGAACCAAGTGTGTCTGTTTAATTGCATATATATAATAGTGTGCATGTGTAAGTATGGAATAATGTACAAGTGTCCTATGTATCTATGTGTACATATTACCATTAGAGAGAGTTAGGAATACAAGGCAATAGTTAGAATGCAGATAGTAACTGATATAGATTTGTGACAAATGCATTGTGTAGTACAAAGATACAACTGATGTTGTTTTCACTGTTGCTGTTAATATATTCTATCTTGTCAGCAGCCATCCCACATAGTTTATTTTCTTTAATTAGCAAGTAAAGTATATTTCAAACATGTATCTGCTGTCCTCTTACAAATCATTATCTCCTTTTCAAAATCTCTCTGGAGGCCAGATAAATAGGGCTGCTGGTAACACACACAGACTCACAGCTCTCAGAATGTCATGTGATGGCAGAGGGGGGAGAAATAGGGTATAGATTTTACAATGCAGACGGAGCTCGGAGGAGCATTCTATAGCCTCTCTGTTTACTATATCATATCCCATGTCACTGTGGTTGCCATGGTAGCTGCATGACACTGATTATAACTATAGATCAGTAATAATGTGAGCTGGAGCCCGTAAAGAGGGGGACAAAAAGAAGAAGACAAAATCACCCATCTAGAGATCCGGCTCCTGTAAGTTCTTCTTTCTTCCTGGGTCCACTGATGCTGGTGACAGTGAATCAAAAACATTTGCTGCCAACCAGTCAGTGGCCGGGACAGTGAGCTAATCAGAGCTCACCTTCGGCCATTTGAATTTTTGGCGCCAATAGGTGCTCGCAGCCGTCCATATAGCCGTCCAGTGCGGCGGAAGTTTAGTGTTATGTCGGAGCTACACCAGGATGCGGCTCTGGGTGAACATCAGCGGTTGAAGCAAAGAAGACGCCGAGGTCAAGGAAGAAGCTGGCGGAAGAAGCAGCAGCAGAAGAAGAATAATTATGGTTTTTGTGGGTTTCCTCCGGGTGCTCCAGTTTCCTCCCACACTCAAAAAAACATACTAGTAGGTTAATTGGCTGCTAACAAATTGACCCTAGTCTGTCTGTGTGTGTGTGTTAGGGAATTTAGACTGTAAGCCCCAATGGGGCAGGGACTGATGTGAGTGAGTTCTCTGTACAGCGCTGCGGAATTAGTGGCGCTATATAAATAAATGGTGATGATGATGATAAAGGTGATAAAACAATTGGAATACCGGCCAATCAGATGATCAATCAAATTGACCTTAGTCTCTTTATCTCTGTCAGTGTGTGTGTTAGGGAATTTAGACTGTAAGCTCCAATGGGGCAGGGACAGATGTGAGTGAGTTCTCTGTACAGCGCTGCGGAATTAGTGGCGCTATATAAATAGCTGATGATGATGATTGGTGTCTTTGAACTGTTGGGATTGAATTAGGACAGTACACTACCCCTAGTGCAAGGAGTTAAAAGTTGTGCAGCATCTGCTTATGCAGTGAGATTGTTAGGACCAGGGTGCTGTTATATTGTGCTATTGTAGTTATTATAACACAAAATAACAGCGCCCAGTGTTGCAGATGACCACCAAGAGGAGGCAATGATTATCTGGTGTTATGAGCGTTTTGTCGCTATCCAATAACGATTGTCGAATCTCGATTTGTGTTTCCAACGCACAAAGATTTACTCTTAAAAAGTAGCAGTAGATATATCTTAGCGAAATAATAATAAGTACAGCCGTTACTTATCGCAGGCGCTCTGGATCCAGTGTACAGTCATTCAATCCTGAAGTCTGGGGACAAGATGTCTGAACACTAGATGAGGAGCTGCTGCTTATATGCAAACAGTGATACAGTAAAACAATGCAAAGAGTGTGGCTTGCTTCTATTGGTCCAGGTTTCAGGAGGGTATAGGGGGTTGTAGATCATAGGCTAGTTTAAGCTCAGGAATCCAAAGGAGGGGGTCATCTCTCCATGGGATGGGCTCTGATCTTCCCGCCAAGAGTTCTCATCATAATAGTCCATAATGCCATAACATTAATAACTTGCGTATGCACCCTGCGATCCCTTCGCAAAGTGAACCGGACAGTGGGAAATGCGAAGGGGATAAGTATGATACCACACACTTGATTCCTTCAACGTGTACCATATGTTTTACTGATATGCATATAACTCATAATATTACACATAAATACTACTATATTTCGAGAGACTATATGTTGCAACTACCATCAATGTGTACTATTTTACAAGTGTGCGTGTTTGTGCGAATGTATGCAAAAGACTAAATACTGTTGTTGCCACGTGTTGCAGCTGCGTACGCCCTTCCACGCTGTAGCGTGCCCTTTCACGCCGTAGCGTACCGTACGCATCTTTTCAAACAAAGACAACCAAGTTTGCTCGATTTTAATTTAAATGACTTTATCCAATTTGCTGACTTCGACACTGGTAAGTATCATCTTTCGGTTTTGCTCTCTCATGGTGGGGCCGTCACCAGTACATGGGTAAGTAGATATTCGGGTGGGATGCTTCCCTGTCCCAAATATTCATAGTTTTGCGTCCTGGCCCAGACCAAATCGAAGTGTCAGCTATGGGAGTAGAGTGCAGGATCTGCCCTTCAGTAACTTGTTGTGGTTCCTTACCTACACTGAAGTGGTGTGGGGAGTCGTGCTGAGGAGTCCGGATGAACAGTAGGTGGGTCAATCGTGGAGAAAGCAGGAACTTTGTGTGCATCTGTCGTTCCCAGCAGGCACTACAATAGCAGCCAGTGGAAACAAACCAAGGGAAAATGGTAATTATCAAGTTTCTTCTTAAAACGTGCCATATACAGCAACAGCCTGCTCCGGCCAGTGGATTTGTTAAATAGAAGCAATAAATCTGGGGCTTTTCACCTATTCATAAATTGACTCCATAGACGTGTATGTAAGTGGGCAGGATTGATTTGGTATAATCCAGCACTTGTAGTTTATGGCGTCATGCAGCGGGGCACACAGTATGTGAAATACCCCATCTGTGTGTCAAATAACAGATTATACTGGTCTACAAAATTTTACTTTTTGAATGCTAAATTGATGTGATAGGGTGTTTCTTATAGTATTTTTTGAGTTGATCTCAAATCTGTTTGCCAAATTTACATGGAGGACTGGGTTTTTAAGTAACATGCTTTTAAATATAATTTTAATTTTCCTTTTAATATTCACAATATACTACATATGCCATTAACTCAAATAAAATTAGCATTTATTGCTTTTTCTGCTGTATTTAGTTTGAGGAACATCCCATTTTTGTGTACAGCAATAATCTGCAAGCATATTTGGATTCCATTTTCCTTGGTACTGAGTTTCCATTGTTGATGTATTCTGGTGGAAGCGTTCACTATGTTCGTCACTTACATCTCCAAGATTTTCTGGGAAAAAGTCCAAATGCAAATCCAAAATATGTATTTTCAAAGACATATTGCATCCCAGAGCTCGGTAGTTTTTAAAAAGTCCACTAACCAGTTTTTTGTAGTTTTCAGCCTTCTTGTTTCCCAGGAAGATTTTTAGAACTTTTTGGGATGATCCCCATGCAGCTGCCTAAGACTCGTTCAAGCTTCTCTCAAAATATTCATCCTTCATGAGCTCAGATATTTGTGGTCCAATAAATATCCCCTCTTTGATTTTTGCTCCACTTATTCTAGGAAACTCTGCATCACCAACATCTTCTGAATCTAAGCTCCATGCTTCTGTTGGCGCTGGAATTGGTAGCTCTGCACTGTGAGGAACAGGCCTGATGGCTGAAGGAAAATCAGGATATTTACCGGAATTCTTAAACTTGCTTGTGATTCCACTGATTTTTGTGATACAAAAATAACAGTCTGTGCAATGGTCCTTTGGTTCTCTCCTTACCATGGAAATTGCAAATGGCACGTGACGAGATTTACGTGACGAGATTTACCATCCAGCCAACTATTAAGCAAAGCTACACACAAAACAGAACAGATATGAGGGGCCCAAGATTTGTCCTGATTTCTAATTTTACACCCAGGGGCGCACGGAGGATTTTTCAGGGGGGGGTTTCCCCTCCACCCCCGAAAAAACCGTAACCCTAGAGAGCTGCCGCGCACAATACAGCACCGCCGCGGACGCTTCTTTAACAGCGCCGCGGCTGCTGTATAGTACAGTGCCGTATGTAGGAGCATTTTTTTAGTGGAGGGGGAGGGGAAGTTTCTGGAGACCCAGTAGCGCTCATGCAATTTGCTTTCCAATGGAGTAATGTTTCTTCTTTGCAACTTAATTCACTGCGCCCATAACAAAAATTGTTTGGATGATTTATACAACTATGAGGAATATTGTGGAAGTATATACACCATATATTCAGAATTTGAAACTGAAAATGGAGGAGTGACTCATACACTTTCAGAGGAGTGACTCATACAGTGTCATCATATACACAGCAGATTTCTTTATTTTATTTTCTGCTTATACATAAGTAAATAATTCATAGGGAATGGCTAATGCATTCCACATGATTATTTGCTCATTATGAGAGTCATGTAACATAAATAAATCATTTAAAAAAAAAAAGGAAAAATGAAAAAAAAAATACTTATATACCGGGTTGTTTTGAGCAAAATGTATATTTTTAAAAAACAAATATGTTTGTTTAAATGTTTGTTAGGACAAATTCTGACTTCATTTTTGGAATCAGCACCTGAAAATACCTAAAAATCAGTCAAAATTGTCCATTTAATAAAACCATTGTTGACCAGTGTTTTTGATGCAGATATTATTGTTCAGTGGTAGTCTCTTCACCGATGCTGGTAAATCTGACGCTGAGGACACCTACAAAAGAAAAATTATTTCAGAAGACAACTACAAGAATATACAGACTTACCTGATCAGGGACTGTCCAGATATCCGATCGTACCAGAACACTGACAGGAGCTTCTTCCAAATGCACAGTAGTGCCTGACATTAGTAAGCCCTTAATTAATTTTTATTTAAAGCAGCAATCTCGGGACCACGCAGATTAACTGTCAAGAGAGGGGTCCCCAAATTGCCGTTTTAAATAAAAATTTATTAAGGGCGCACTGACGTCAGGCACTACTGCCGGACACCTGTGCATTCGGAACAAGCTCCTGTCAGTGTTCTGGTACGATCGGATTTCTGGACAGTCGCTGATCAGGTAAGTCTGTGTATATTCTTGTCGTTGTCTTCTGAAATAGTTTTCCTTTTGTAGGTGTCCTCAGCGTCGGATTTACCAGCATCGGGGACGCACACCCCACCCTTATATTTTTAGCTGAGCTGAACATGATTTGGGGCCTAGGCTGCCGTCACTCACGTACCTGGCAAGTGAGAGGCAGGGGTCTTTATTGAGGTAGTTTTAGGGTTAGAATTGTTGAATTTGTTCATGGTTAACACAGAATATATCTGCGCCTTTAGCTTCTTATTGTGCAGACAGCTGGCATTTGTTTATTATTGTGTTCTTTCTGCACACCTCCTTGGTTTACCATTGCAATGCCATTCAGTCCCTGGGTCCTATTTCATTAATCTTTCTATAATGAAAACATGCTGCGTGAGCCAGTTTTGAACACAGCCCCTCCCTCCTCTAGATCACAGCCTTTGCAGGGAGAGGAAGAGTCTTAATTACTGAAAGTCCCGTACAAACCTTTAGGGGGGAAAAATTAATTGTACTTGGAGCGAGTTTATTACATTTTTAACTTTGTTCCCTTCCCCTGATCATGTTTTTATTTTACAGTGGGAGCATGCAAAGGGACAGGTTCACTCAGCTTAAATAAGATTTAGGGACTGCTTTATTGTTATAAAATTAGGAACTTGTCTTATACAACAATATAAATGCTGATGAATACAAAATAAGCACTCGTGCAGGAGCGGATTGTCCATAGACCTTACAAGGCCGCCCGGAGTTCACGTCAGATTTTCTCAGATTTTTTCGGGGGGGGGGGGGGGGGGGGGCAAGGGGTTTTGTTAGGGGGGGATTGGGGAAAGGGCGTCTGCGTGGGGGGGTGGCGTGTTCGGCCACGAGGGGGGATTCGTGTACAGTGGAGCAATCTACAACATTGGTGTTCAGTGGGCAGCAACAGGCAGCCAATCGCTAGGCTGCCTGTTGCTGTATGGGCTCCCACTGTGCTGTTCAGCAGACAGGAAGTCTGACTTAACTTCCTGTCTGACTGATGTGAGAAGAGATGCCGGCCAGAGCAACTGAAGGTAAGTGAGGGGGAACTGCCGATACTATACTATACTAAGGGGGGACTGCCAATACTATACTATACTATGAGGGGGGGTACCTATACTATACTAAAGGGGGGGCTGCCTATACTATACTATACTAAGGGGGGACTGCCAATACTATACTATACTATGAGGGGGGGTACCTATACTATACTAAAGGGGGGGCTGCCTATACTATACTAAAGGGGGGGCTGCCTATACTATACTAAGGGGGGCTGCCTATACTATACTAAGGGGGGACTGCCTATATTATACTAAGGGGGGCTGCCTATACTATACTATACTATACTATAATAAAGGGGGCTGCCTATACTATACTAAGGGTGGGCTACCTATACTATACTATAGGAAGGTGGGGGGGGCTGCCTATACTAAACTATCGAGAGTGTGAAGGACAGGAGGGGGCTACTATAATTTGTGAAGGAAAGGGGGGTATGTTGCTATAACGTGTGATATGAGGGAAGGGAGGGGGGCTGTCTTAATAACACATCAGTGGAAGATAGGCTATTAATTTAATGGTGGCGTTTAGGTGGGGGGCTAATTATTTAATGTATGCTATTTTATTTGTGGGGTGATGGTGGAGCAATTTAATTTATTTGTGGGCTACTTCATTAAATAGTAGGGCCTATTAAATTAAGATGGGGTGGTGGGACCTTTAATTCAAAGCTGGTGTGATATGGGGCTATTAATTTAATGTGGGGCTGAGTTTGGGGAGGAGAGTTATTTACTAAATGTGAATATGAATTATTTAATGCCGGGGATGGTTGTGGGAAATGGAAGTATTAAACGTAAATGATATTAATTTTTTGCTGGGGTTGATTGGAGGGAAGTAGGTCTACTTATTAAATGTGTATACTATTAATTTATTGTCAGGGCTGATTGGAGGGAAATAGATCTATTTATCAAATGTAAGTACTATTATTTTAATGTTGGGGCTGGAGGGAGGCCTAATTATTTAATGTAAATGCTATTGATTTAATGCTAGGGCTGGTGGGCATTTTCTAATTTTCATATACCCATTATTTTTTCCAAATAGGACCTCCGGCATTCCAGGATCCAGACAAGCAGCAACTAATCTAAAGAAACCAGCAGCCACAAGTGGTAAAAGTGACAAGAACAGGTAGGAGAGAGCAGGACAGACTGCCAAATGTCCTGAATCTGGTGGAGCAGTCCTGGATTTGGGTGAATGTCTCGCTTAGTCAGGATTTAGTCAGACAGCAAGGACAGCTGGGAGGTATGTCCCGCTTCACAATGTACTGCTCGTGAAGGCAGAGCTGCGTGTATGTAACAGTAGTGCACACAGATTTGCTTGTGTATTTGTCTAAAATATATCTAAAATGATAACCCCCCCCCCCTGTCATAAGTGCCCCAGCCCACCCCCAGAGCCTTATTCCAGCTCTAGTGATACTTTAGTGGTTCTTACATTGATTCCATTGCCTCCTTCTACCTTCCACTGGTCCCATTCTCAGATCACTTTGTTGAACATATGGCCAGCCCCCATTGAACTGACAATATAATTAATCCTGCCTCCTTTACACTTAGTATATCACCAGCAAACACTTGTAATAGCTTTCCCTTTACTTATGCCATTGTCTGTCAACCCTTCCTACACTATTAATTCAAACCACCCCCAATCACTGGGCACATTTAGGGCTCATACACATTTGTTGCAATAGAAGTGTTTTCTTGCAGATGCTATTTCACCTTTGTGGTGATCGCACCTGGACAGCCATTTATTATAAGGATTATTATTAATGCAGTAGTGCACATATTTATATATTATAGAGAGAGAGATTTAACTGGTAGTTTGCATCTCATGACGTCAGGGAAACAACAGTGTGTGAGGTGCTGATATTCTGCTCTGGTAGCCTGATCAAAATCGATTATTGCAACATCTTTCGTAATAGTTAAACTTATTAAACAAAGTCAGGTATATTTCTATGAAGGGAATCTTGGAAGTACGTGTTAGTGGGCAAATAAACAAGTTTGTGCACAGAGGCATAAACCAGTCGCAGATAATGTAAAAGGATTCATGTAATTTTATGACACAGGACTGGCAGAATTTGCCCTGCATTGCTTTAGAGATGACCCACTGTGTGTAAAGTCATCACATCCAGGTTTTCCTAAATGTTACTACAACCATATTCCAGTAGTTCTAAATCCTGCCTACTTTTGTGTTGGCATCACCTACAGTAATTTTGGTCCTGCCCACATGAGGCCACTTCAATAATTTTTTCCAGGGCCACTTTAAGTTCCCAATCCGCCCCTGCTCTCGTGTTATAAGTCAGATTGTTCTTCTCAGATCAATTCAGTGTGTTAGAATTTATTTATACGTTTAGGATTTGTTGGTTCTGTCTAGATTGTACTTTCCACTCATGTTTCATTCCAAACTCTATGCCTATCATGTTTAAATGGGAGGAGTTTGCAAAATTGTTGCCCCTTGCCTGACTTGTCACACATTTTATAAGGGTCATGTGGCACTTTTATTATGGTTACCATTGCTTACAAATGTACCTTTTCAAGTCAGGTTTGACAGGGGGGGGGTGTCTCCGACCCGTTAGTTGGTGGAGGGAGCTGGATAGTTAAACCGTGATCGTGGTGCCCCTCCTCCCTCCTCTCTGCTCCATTCACACTGAATGTCGGGTGTGACATCATCAAGTCATTCAGTGAGGAGCGCTGAAGAGAGGATCCAGCAAGATGAAAGAAGAGAAGAGAAGACAGAAGAGAGCAAAGAAGCTAACAGTAGGTAAGTAAAGGAACGGAGAGGCAAGGGGAGGAAAGCAGAAAGGGACAGTGTGATAAAGAAAGGGGGGAGAGAGGCACAGAGTGATAAAGAAGTTGGGGAGAGAGGCACAAAGTGATAAAGAAGGGGGGAGAGAGGCACAAAGTGATAAAGAAGGGGGGAGGCACAGAGTGATAAAGAAGGGGGGGAGAGGCACAAAGTGATAAAGAAGGGGGACACAGAGTGATAAAGAAGGAGGTGGAGAGAGGCACAAAGTAATAAAGAAGAGGGGGAGGCACAGAGTGATAAAGAAGGGAGGGAGAGGCACAGAGTGATAAAGAAGGGAGGGAGAGGCACAGAGTGATAAAGAAGGTCGGAGAGAGGCACAGAGTGATAAAGAAGGGGGGGAGAGGCACAGAGTGATAAAGAAGGGGGGGAGAGAGGCACAGTGTGATAAAGAAGGGGGGAGGCACAGCGTGATAAAGAAAGGGGGAGAGAGGCACAGTGTGATAAAGAAGGGGGGAGGCACAGTGTGATAAAGAAAGGGGGAGAGAGGCACAGTGTGATAAAAAAGGGGGGAGGCACAGTGTGATAAAGAAGGGGGGGAGAAAGGCACAGTGTGATAAAGAAGGGGGGAGAGAGAGGCATACTGTGATAAAGAAGGGGTGGGCACAGTGTGATAAAGAAAAGGGGGAGAGAGAAAGGCACACTGTGATAAAGAAGGGGGGAGAGAGAGGCATACTGTGATAAAGAAGGGGGGAGAGAGAGGCATACTGTGATAAAGAAGGGGGGAGAGAGAGGCATACTGTGATAAAGAAGGGGTGGGCACAGTGTGATAAAGAAAAGGGGGAGAGAGGTACACTGTGATATAGAAGAGGGGAAAAGCAGCACGGAGGACGCAGTGTGGTCATAAGGGGGCACAGTGTAGTTGTGATGAAGGGGCACAGTTATGTGTGCGTGATGGCACAGGGAGCTTGTGACAATGTAGTGTGTGTGAGGTAGGTGGTGGCTAATTAATGGGTGCAATTTTGTTTGTGGGGTGATGGTGAGGCAATTTAATAGTGGGGACTATTAATTTAAGATGGGGTGGTTTGGGGGCTATTGAATGTGGGGGTGAGTTTGGGGAGAATGAGGGCTATTTATTAAATGTGACTATGAATTATTTAATGGCAGCGATGGTTGCAGGAAATAGGTATATTTATGAAATGTAAATACTATTAATTTATTGCTGGGGCTGTTTGCAGGGAGGGAAATAGGTTTATTTATTAAATGGGAATACTATTATTTTAATGTTGAGGCTGGAGGAAGGCCTAATTATTACTTGTGGGTGCTATTGATTTAACATCGGGGCTTATTGTAATTTTCTAAATGTAGACTTTTTTCCCCAAATAGGGCCCCCAACATTCCAGGATCCAGACAAGCCGCAACTAAAGAAAGCAGCAGCCACAGGTGGTGAAACTGAGAAGAACAGGTAGGAGAGAGTAGAAGAGTGTGTGAAATGTTTTGATTCTAGTGGAACAATCCCAATTTTTGGTGAGTGCTCTGCCCAATGTATGGGGCAGGCCAAGACTGTGAACTGTTGTACACACTGCATTCTTTCTATACTACAGTATGGTGTTAGATGTCCTGAAAGTTAGGAGTGCTGGACATATGTTACGCTCCGACAAGCGGGCACTGCACCCTTGTGTCAATGGTGTACACAACAATGCAGGGTTTTTTCTATAGGAGGGTGGTTTAGCGATTTTTACCTGCTAGCAACTCCCCAATGATGCATAGCCATGCCCAAATAGTATGACCACACACACATCAAAATTTTTTAACACGCTCAACTATAGGAGGGGGGGCCCATGAAATTGTTGTACCGGGGCCCTCAAATCCTCTTGGCAGCCCTGCCAGGAAGTGCATGGATCCGGAGAGCCTTATTATAAAAGACTGGCTAGATTTTGTTAATAATACCGTGGGACATGAACGGTTTTACACTAGTTGTTACTAATGATGAAAAGATTTGGAACAAATGGAGAATTTCTCCTTTAGTTACGAGGGAGCTACAGGAGATGGATCTCTCTTAGATACTATGCACTGGCCAGACGCCTAGCCACTATTGTGTTGATATTTGGATATTACAGGTCTAATACTTATCTTGAAATAATCTGGCCACGGGTTAATATATATATATATATATATATATATATATATCAGGCACGGGCTGGCAACATGCAGCCCGGGGGGCGCACAGGCGGCCACATCACATGACACACGATGCGGCCGCGTCATTTAAAATTAGCTACATAACTCCAGCCTCCATCAGATATTTTAAATTTTTAATTCTCTAGGGGGGTGGCCGGCCCGAACAGCGGTCACTCTGAGCGGCCCGGGGCACGATGCCTCCCTGCCCCTGGCCCTGCCCACCCCTGATATATATATATATATATATATATATAGTTATAGATATATGGATATATATATTGTTTTTTAATATAAATATTATGTTTTGTTGACCGAAGTGCATGTTAAGAAGAGGACTACTCTTGATAAGTAGGGACAATTCACATGAAATTTGCTATGACAGTTTCCTCACTCTTATAATACATACAGTGCTTGACTCCTATTGTTTTCTAATTTACATGGTGCTTAAATATTGTGTGTTTGATTTTATGACGCTGTTATTACCCAGTGGGTATAGTTTTAGTATATTATTGTTAATTTTCAATATGATGTATAGTATCACAAAATTTAGCTAAAAAAAAAAAACCCAAACAAATATAAAAATCACTCTGCACAAGTTGAGATCCGGGAGATACGTCCATGAATGCAGCCCTATCAACTCCGTCTTTGCATCCAAAGGACACTTCAGCCTACAATTTCGGGGAGTGAACGGGGCGGGGAAGGGGCATTAGCCTTAGTCAATATAAAGTAAAGGGCGTGCCAAACTCAAGCACTAATCAAGTTCTGACCGTCTCTAGTTTTCTCTGCTATATCTCTTGCTCCAGATACAGGGCTAGTCTCAGTCTTGATCAGTAATGATGACAGTCTCGTATGCATGCTATAACGTGTGTCTGCAATCAGGAGCAACTGTAAGAAGGTATTTTATGTTCAGTAGATATTAAGTACATCCTAACAAATGTTTTTCATGAATTAAAAAATATATATATTTTGTTATTTATATTGTTGTTTTGTTTGATCATTACTGCCTTTAGTATTAAGTGGTGGCATCTACTATATAAATGCCTAGTGGCGTGTGTGAAAAAAACAAAAAAACAAGCTGCAGCGCCACCTGCTGGGCAGAGTTATACACTGACCTATATATTTCTTGAATTAGAAGTGACAGTTGGGAGTGGTTGGTGGTTGCCGGGGGTGACAGTGGGGAGTTTTTAACACCTTAAGTAGCTTGATGAAGGATGTGGCGATGAAGATGAAGGATGAGGTGATGGAGAAAAATGATGAGGTGGTTACATGTGGACAAAACCACGTTAAAAAAGGGCGCTTGCATCGGGAAGTAACGCTCTTCCCCTGAGGAGGCCTGGGCTAGGCCCAAATGCATGACAAGAACCTTTTTAACACCTTAAGTAGCTTGATTTGACTAGAATGCATGAGTATCATGCACGGGTTAACTTGTTATATATATGTATATATATATATATATATATATATGTAAAATTACTTTACTGCTGCAACTCATTAAAGGTGTTCTGTACTCGTGCAACACAACACAAGTCCGTTGCTTAGTTTCCTGTATGCAATGCCAGGGGGAGGGGGTGATTAAATGGCTGGTGAGGGTGGGGAATGGCTGGGGGTGATGAATTGGCTGAGATGTGGTAAAATGACTTGGATAGTGATAAAATAGACGGGATGGGGGGGTTGATAAAATGGCTGATTGGTGATGAATGGGCAAGGGGTGAAGAATTAGTAAATTTAGACACTTAAGGCCTGATTCTGAGTGAAAAGTACACCCAAATGTATATTGTATCTTTGCGTTTTGTGAACGCATGCAACCACGGCTATTCTGACCCAGACTTTTCAGCACTTATGACTCTAGGCCTGTAGAGGAGTGATTTAGAGGGAAGGGGTGTTCTAACATAGGCAATGTACAGTAAGGGCATGTTTGAGCTACTGTATATGGATTCAGATTGGATCGTATGTGTAGAAATGGCAGAAAAAGTGGTTTTATTTGCTGGTGGTCAGGGGTCGATGTAAGTAGCAGGTGATGACGAACATCTGAATTAGTAAACTGCTTGTAATTGGAAGTTTGTGAATGATTTACAGGTGCTTATTGAATCTTTAGTAGTTGCTCTGTTATAGATTAGGATTTGCAGAGCGTGTTGCAGCAAAGATAAAAAAAATAAAATGTTCTTCAAAGCAATTGCTTTTGTAAGATATAAAAAATAAAAGATTTTTGTACATGTTTGCAAATTGGACATAAGTGTCAGAGGGGTGTGTCTGTTGCATACTTGCCAACATTTCACTGTGGAGTCCCGGGAGGGGGCGTGGTGGGAGTGCAGAAAGGGGGTGGGGCAATCGTGTCATTTTGGCCCTGCCCCCCATGACAACATTGATATTTTGTCATGGGGTGGAGCCAAAATGAAGCGATTCACCCCAATTTGGATGCAGGAGAATTGCCTGCTCTCTCGGGAGCCCGGGAGAGTTGACAAGTATGGTCTGTTGTCATCTGCTTTTCATTCAGACCTGAGGGTAAATGTATCAATCTGCGCATTCTGCAAGTTGCTGATATTCGGCAACTACAGGGCAGATTTAAAACGGCAATATATCTTTACAAGCAAAGCTTGCCTGTAAAGACATTGCCATTTTAAATCTGCCCTGCAGTCGGTGACTTGCAGAATCGGCAGATTGATACATTTACCCCCTGGAGACATCTTCCACTCTGAATATTACATATATATATGCATACACTTGTGTGCAACTTTTCAACCACAAGTTACACTTGCACTTGCCTTCCACACTGAATTAGGCCTAGAGTGACAGTTTTAGGTCAAATGAATTTTTCATTGATATGCTGCTGAATATGAATGTAGACATTGGTGGTCGAGCGGATGGAGCACTGCGTCTGTATTTGAAAAGGACGGACAGAACCTTATTCAGGCCCTGTATGATGTGGTCAGGTGTCCTGTATTGCTGCCGTATGGAGAAAGTCAGGTGTCCTGCATTGTCCAACATGATAGAGGCCAGATGCCACGTATCCTGTACTGCTTCAACCTAACAGAAATCAGGGTGTAACTGTATCAAGCTGAGAGTTTTCCGGCAGGTTTGAAAAAAACAATCAGATTCTAGCTATTGTTTTTTTAGTAAATTCTCCAAAATGATAGCTAGAATCTGATTGGTTGCTATAGGCAACATCTCCACTTTTCAAACCAGCAGCTTGATACAGGTGTCCTATATTGGTTCAGTGCAATGTAAGCCAGAGGTTGTGTATTCGTTTGTGCACATAAAAATGTCACTGATGAAGAGCCATGATCACTGGAGTGCAGCGTGCTTGCTATGATGTCTGGCTTAAGTCAAGTAGTGGTCCATGCTAGCATCATCATCATCATCATCACCATTTATTTATATAGCGCCACTGATTCCGCAGCGCTGTACAGAGAACTCATTCACATCAGTCCCTGCCCCACTGGAGCTTACAATCTAAATCCCCTAACATACACACAGACCGAGAGAGACTAAGGGCAATTTAGTAGCAGCCAATTAACCTACCAGTAAGTTTTTGGAGTGTGGGAGGAAACCGGAGCACCCGGAGAAAACCCAAGCAACCACGGGGAGAACATACAAACTCCACACAGATAAGGCCATGGTCGGGAATTGAACTCATGACTCCAGCGCTGTAAGGCAGAAGTGCCCACCGTGCTGCCCACGCACTGCCATTTCTATTGAAATCCAAAGCAATGGTACCACATGAGTCGTCTTGAGCTACTGAAAGTGAGATACCTTGTTCACAGTTCTGTCCTGTACAAACTTTTTTACTCCATCTTTGCAACTATGAAGAAAACAGAATATAATCAGTGGTAGTTCATGCAATCCCTTCTAATCTTTCTCCATGTTGACAGTTTATTCCAAAATCTGAACTGTTTTTCCTCCCCTTTTACCCCTGCTATTTTGCGTCTACAGCTTTACATCAGTTCTCCGTTCCTGATTGCGTCTACCCTTTAGTCCTCTTTCACAGTTTCTATCTTTGTTGTCTGTACCTCTCGATGTGCTTTTCTTAATATGACATTTACAAGTATTTCTTCTCTTGCCCATTGTCTTTCTCTCTGTCTCCTCTTACTGCCATTGAAACCTCTCAATTCTTTTCAAGAACTCTGCGAATCGTCCCCCAGGATTTGCTAGATCATCCCTATATTCCGCTAAAATTGGCTGAGCTGCCGTAAATCCGGCTTTGTTACACAAATGGAACCCTTGCTAAAAAGATTTACAATTCCAGATCAGGCTTTATGGTGGCCCCATTAAAACCGTCACAGTTTTATTACCTCCACAGTGACAATCCCTGCTGCTAATGGCTCCCCATTTATACAGATTCATCTTTTTTTATGGGCGACTAAGTTGTGTTTTTGTGCTTGGAAATTTATAGCCAGCTGGTGATTTCATCTTGTTTGATGATCAAGCGCTGGATAAAGAGCAATCATTTAAACTTTATATTCTATAGATTGAAAAAGCTCTGACTTTTAAGCACTACAAGCAGTTTTGGTAACATATGACGGAACAAAATCTGGTGCCGTTTTCTAGGATAAATCTGATACCGTTGTGTAGTGTAAATCAGTAAAACAGATCATACATTTGAATTATGTCTCTGACTTTGCTATTGTTGTTAAGGATTTACCAGGTTTTTAGAAACAAGATGGACCACTGTATCATATGACTTTCTTGACACATTGGGGGGTATTCAATTGTTATGCAAGGTTTTTTTTTTGGCCTCGTTAAGTCAGTTTAACGCTGTTTTTTTATCATTTTCAAGCTGGTTAACTTTACCCGCGATTCAATTCCATTTTTAACGCTCATTTTTTTTTCATGAATCAGTCCTCTCGTGCTCCAGTAGAAGGTCTATTGAAAGTATAGTGTGTGCTAGAGGCAGCTGCGTTAAAAGCTATTCAATTGTTTTTTTAACGCGGCGCGTTAAACAGGAAAATATGCTGTTTTATCTCGCACCTCTTTGGTGTGTGTTAAAAATAAAAAACCTCTGAAAAGTATTTGAAATCAGGTAATAATGTGGAAAAAAGTTAAAGTTATGTTTATCAAGTTGATTTTCTTGTAAAAAATTATGAAATAAAATAAACATAAAAAAATAAAATCACTAATTAATTATATTTATGTATGTTTTTGGTACAAATATGAATGTAGTAATATGTTTTGACATGGTATAGATGATTCTATGGTAAAAAATAGTTACATTAAAAAATATGCTAAACAACATACTGTAATGTAGATATTATCAATGTGTAATGCAATCTAATGTATGAAAATGTAAAAACCTTTTTTTTTGTGCTAAGCATGACCGCGTTAAAACTCCCCTTCCCTCCCCTAAAAACTCGTAAACACAATGTTTAATGCCCGAGAGCAACGTTCCCTCTTTTTCAATTGAATTGCATGGGTTTTCGGGGTGCGGTAACTCAAAACGGTCGCTATTACAGTTAAAAACCCACAGGAGATTTTTTTTTTTAACGCTGCGGGGAAAAAAAAAACTTGCAGACAATTGAATACCCCCCATTGATTTATAGCATACAGTGTAAAATACTTTGTAGCGGTCCATTGCAAAACTTTGCAGCCTATTCTGAGTATATTCATCCTATTTCTTCCCATAGACCTCTGTGAACTGAGCGCATCTGTGTGCATGCCACAAGAAACCCTTTGAAGATCTTTTCTGTCGCAGATTGAAATAATCCTGGTTAATACACAGGAGTTTGCTGGGGGCCGGATTTAAGTGTCCTTACTCCAAATTAGCGATAAGAATTCTTACTGTGCTGCAGGACGCACCGAGTCTCCTCTGCCGCAGCGCTCATTTGCAGAGGATAATCCTTTTTGTGACTGTCACTGCCTGATGGGGGAATCAGAGGTGACAGTGTCAGTTTTAAAACGGTGAACCTCTTCAGACAGCAATGAAACCGCTCCTTGGTTGCTCCTCCATCCTTTTCCCGTGCTGTCTTTATGTGCCAAAGCTGAAATCACTTGAAATAGTTAGAGATATAGGGGAGGGTGGAGGTAGCGGGTGGCTGATATTCTAACATCTGGCACCGCAGATAAGTCTGATCCCTCTTCTGCTCTCTCGATAACATCTGTCATTCTCTGCTTGCTATTCACTGCTATTTTTTACTTTTCAGGTGATAAAAGTTGCTAGGAATTGTGAGCCCGTGTGGAACGGCAGCTTCCCCCCCTAGCACTCCTGGCCTCCAGAACCACTGGCAATCACTGCTGTATGTTTAACCCTCGCTGCTAAAGAAGTGTGCTCTCACATATCTAATATCCTCCTTAGAGGTTTTGTAGATGAGTATGATAATGTAGAATACATTATCATACCCAGTATAGCATATTATAGTATATATTATGGAAACCCGGCGCTAACCGCCTTAAATTAAAAATGAAATGTAATGACTAAATTACTTTATTAGCAGAATTCAATACATTTTTATACACTACATTACATGTAGACATGTTAACAACGGAGTATAATAAATAAATAACTATATTATAAATCACTATTTTTAAAGAAGTAAAAAAATTCTTTAGATACTACATTATGGGCCTGATTCATTAAGGAAAGTAAAGCATAAACATATAGAGTAACTTTCCACCTTGGCAAAACCATGTTACATTGGTGGGGGAGCTAAATTTAAAATGTGAAGACAGATTTATAGTTGGGGTAGGGCATCTCCTAGATAAACTTTAAAGTTCAGTGCAAGAATTAAAATATCAAGGATTTGTGTGCTACATGAGAAAACAGTTAGTATTTAACTTATGTGCAAAATAATAAACTAATTTGCACCCCTTGCATTATAACATGGTTTTGTCCAGGAGAACACTTACTCATTTTTTTTGCCTTACTTTACTTAATGAATCAGGTCCAATATGTATAAGTTCTTCCATTGAAATTAGATTGCTTGATATGGTCAACTTTAATTGGTGGAGCAACCATATTGGGCAATGAAATCTTTCCATTGTGACAGTAGTCTGCAAAATGGCTGTTAAACTCCTCTACCAAAAAGTGTAGGGCACCACTGTTCACACATTGCACGTACATAAGACCCAAAGAGTAGTATCGTGGAGAATACATTATGTCCAATGCAAGCGGCATATTAGTTGTTATTGCTTCTCAGACTTTTGGCTAAGATCAACTGTACTTGGTCTTCTGGCCATTGGGCTGGGAGGTGGCATTGATTGTGGTGCCCGCAAGATGCGCTAATATATGTGGCCGCAAATGACTGTCACTGTTTCCAGACCATCCAGCAGGTCACATGTTCCAGGTCACCCAGCAAGTGCAGCAGCCGTAGTGTGCAAGGATACCTCTTGGGAATCAAGGATTGCATTACGGAAGTCAGTTTACATATGAAAATTGGATGCTGGACAACGTATTAATAATGGGGAGGTTGATGATATGCAAATAATGTAACAGGGACATTGTAAACTTGCGCGCACCGTCTTCTTACCTTTCTGTCTGTTTGTATTGCCCAGTATTGTTTTATTGCTGTGTTTGTTCCCAGTTGTAAAGCTCTACAGAATTTGCTGGCGCTATATATATAATGATGATGGTAGGAGGTATCCATCTCTACTTATTGTGGCATCACAAAGGTTACAGATGCCTTGACAAACGTCTGGGTTGGGATAAAAATATTTCCATATGCAAGAGGTGGATTTTTTTGGTCTTTTGCCTGGGTATGATAATGCACTTATCACGGGTATGAGGTGGTACCACTGGTGACTGACTTACTTGGACACATACATCATTCTCCTCATTATCATGTTCGAATACAACACATTGTAACATTTTCAGATACACATTTATCCCCCTCATCCTGTTGCACATTAGCAAGTTCCAAAGTAGCATCCTCAATTTCTATGTCTAAGTCATCGTTATTATTACTCATATTTCCAAAGGTATACGGTTGACGGCTAGACATTCATTTAGTCGACATTCAGAAAATTTACAACATTACATTGACAATTCAAATGTCAATAGTATTGTTAGGTCTACAATTCAAATGTAGACAGTATTATATGGTTAGGGATAGGGATATTATTGTCAACCTAAAAATACTGTCCACATTTGAATTGTCAACCTAATAATACTGTCAATGTCATTACTGTTGACTTTCCAACCCTGTCTATATTATGGTGTCGACCATATAAATGTCGGTCATGTAATTATTGAACATATGTATCACACCCAGCAAGAGGTAGTAACGAGGTAGAAGTCCACACTTTATATGCTTCAGAAATTTTCTCAAACCATTTCAGATGTGGGGTGGCAGGTGTGAAAAGGTTAGAAAATAGACTGTAAATGAGTGTAAATGAATGTTAATACTATACATAGTAATGTAGGAACAAAAACAGATCAAATTCACATGATTTTACCTATTTGTGTCAATTTTTAATAAAATCCAGATCCAAAATCAAACCCAAAACACATGTGGATTTTTGGGCAAAACCGGAACCAAAACCAAGATGGTTTTAGAACCAAAACCAAAACCGTTACATGGGGGTTTACATCTCTACATGCATTTATTTCATTTACACAAATGGGATCTGATGGAGGCTGGAGTCATGTAGCTAAGCAGTGATAGGGGGAGAGGTCGGGTTCCATCAAAACTGGCTTAGGATGATAAAACAGTGAGGTCCGGGTCCCATTATAACGCCTCTCTAAGAACATTGGAGTAAAATAGACAACAATCCCCTTGCTGAGTATTATCATTCCCAATGTTTTTCTTCTGCCATAGTAATGCTGTGAAAAGAAAAGAAGTAGATATTAAGGAAAATGTGTAAAGTGTTCAAAGGAGATTTAAATAATAAAGGACCTTTGTTTGATCTTGCAGGATGGTAGAGGTGCAGTGTTTTTATTATAGCAAGTTTATCTTTTCACTCTCAGTGTATTTTACTGGGGCTGTCATCATCCTGCTCCTGAATGTAACATTCCATTTATTTCTTCAGGGTGTAAAAGGTGTTTTTATTTCGTTATATGTTTCTTTTTCCTCTGTTGCTTGCCATTGAATCTAGGCAGGGGTTAGCTCAGCTGTACAATGCTTGCGCCTTCCTTCTCTGCCTGTTCCATGTAAGTTAATGGGAGGAAGATAACCCATTGACTCCATGATAGGGATCTTGGTAAGAGGATGGCCTCTGTCCCACAGTGCTCTTCCCTGGTGCATCAGATTGAACTAGCAAACTACAGAAGTTGTCTACTAAATGCTATCATTTGTTCTAAGAACAAATGACTGATTTACAAATGTTATCAATAGTGATCACAAAGGTGTAGTTTCCAAAACAGTGATTAAATGCCTGAGTTACTGACTTTAGTTACATTTTAGCTGTTTGCAGGTTTCCTTGTTTGTTTAAAACAAACTGATGGTCATTTACAGGACTGTATAAGGCTCCTTGGTTGCCTCAGTTCATTTGGACAGGGCCATGACTAGGGATGTGCGATAGGAGTGCGACTACCCAGGGCGCAACGCTGAAGGGGGGAATAGTTTATGGATATTATAGGTTCATTTGGTTAAAATTGAGGGCTAGGGGGGATGCATTTTTGCTTCTCGTCCCAGGCCCTAAAATTTTAATTTACGGCTCTGTGTATGGATGTGCACATGGCTTATTGCGTCAATATGGCAGAGATTGCAGTGGTCAGGGCTGGGCTTAATGACACAATTTGCATCATCATAACACAGCCCAGCCCACCTTGCAGACAGGTACTCACCATTAGGGTACAATATTCTGTCCTCTCAGGAGCCTCTCCACCTAATTAGGGAGTCTCTAGTCTGAACATTCTGAGAGATTAGGCAGCTATGTCTTTACTGCATGTAAACTAGGCCATAAAAGTGCCACAATCTGCACCCAGTTGCTAAAAACAGGATATTTTGCTAAATCCATCTACAGCAAATGAGATTTTAGGCGTGGGGGTTGCACATATAAAGGGATAATTCCCAGTTCAGTGGCTGGCTGAAGAGCCTGGAAAATTTCTTGAGTCCGTATTAATCAGTTCCCCACTGTTTCTTGGGGTTCTATATGGTAATAAAAATAAAGCATACAATATAAAACATACAATACATAGAAGATCATTTAGAAAAACAGTGTATAAAAGGTGATGTTTGCTATAGCAACCAATCAAATGTTTGCTTTCATTTTTTTAACTAATTACAAAAAGTGATTGAATCTGATTGGTTGCTCTGAGCAACACATTCATATCTATACAGTTATCGTAAGATATTTTATAAGAATGTGTCCCCCATCATATCCGGGCTTAAATGGTCTTAAATCCTAGTATTTAATGGTACTGGAACAGAGTAAGTTAATTAGCATACAAAGACATTAATCTTTTCCAGAGGAGTAACAGTAGGAAGTGACATTACCTTACCAGTTATTGGAAAGAAGCTTATTTTGGATATCTTCCATACAGTTTACTAAATAGACTAAATCACAGATCATGCCAGAGCAGAGGCCACCTTGTGACCCCTGGGATATACAGAGCATGGGTTAAGAATGCATTAAAAACCTTGGTCCAGTGCCTAGTACTTCTGCCAGTTCCGTCCCTGTGACAAGCTGGCTGAATTTGTCATTAGAAGGAAATCTATTAGAGGTTTTTTTATGGATCTCAGGAATTGTTTAGATAATTGTGTAACCTATTGGTTGGACAATAAATGGGTCTCTTTATTCTGTTTTATAACAAGGTGTCAGTGTTAAGGCATAATTACGAGTTAATAACATAAAAATATAAATATATGAATGCTTACTCCCCCCCCCCAGATATAAATTGTTCTAACATGTGAACATATTGTGTACAAAGTCGGTTAAACTTTTTTAGTTCTCCCCTGTCCATTTGCATTGCTTCAACTGAGCTGGATGTTATATTTGAAGGTGTTGGACTTGTCATTTAGCAAGGATGTGTATATAGTCAGGGTCGCCACCAGAAATTGCGGAGCCCAGTACAAATGTAACAGGCAGGGCCCCCCTCCTTTCTTCTCTTATCCCACCCTCATTTCAAATTATTATCTAGCCAACATTTGCCCCCCCCCATTCCCTAAAGTCACCCCCCACCCCCGGTTCCATCTAATCCCTGCAGTAGGTTACTTACCTCTCTGCATCTTCTTGCTGTCTCCTTTCGGCTCCCTCCTATTGACAGCGCTGTGACGTTATTAATTACATGACATCAGCTGTACTGCATGGAGTCCATCTGCTTTGTCACAGCCCCCTGTCTGGGAGCCGGGCACCTGGGGGGCTGGGACTGGAACAAATGGTGGCAGCTGTGGGACCCCGACATCTTGGGAGTGGAGGCAGACATGTTGCCTACAAGGGGGCCCACTACCGCATCCTTAATTACACGCAGAGGTCTCTCCCGACAACACCTCTCACATCTCAGGAGCAGCTGCTGTCTAGAAATTGCGCCCACTACCTCCCTTAATTCACTGCGGATGCCTCCTTCTCTAATAAATTTGTTTCTGCCCAGGGCAGGCGGGGCCCCACTCTGCTGCTGGGCCCCATACTGCAGTACTCCCTGTACCCCCCTGATGGCGGCCCTCTATATAGTTAACCATGTGGCTTCTAGCTCAAATCTGAAGGACAAATACAGCTTTATAACCCAGGTATCAGAATGCTCACAGGGCAATCAATATCTTAGGAAATGAGTAAGAAATGTGCCTGTAATAGAAGAGTCATACCCCCCACTGGCATACACACAACTCTTTTCACAGGGAAGGAGGTGAGAGGTGAAAAAGAGTAGCTTAAAAGATAATGTACTACTTTAAAACATTGTAATTTCTACTGGAAGTCAACATGAAAATTGAAGATTTGTCCATATCTTTCCATCTCTCTCAGGCAAACAGAATTACATGAATAAGTGAGTTCAGTTTCTGTTATTATTTCTTTTTATTTCAAAGAAACGGTTTTGCATGACATTACTGTATGTCATTTTGTTATCTTATTTTGTATATCTTAAGCGTTGTGGTCATATTAAATTCCTTTTAATAATGATCTGTATCTGTGTTATAATGAATTAATGTGCTAAACAGCTTGGTTAGTCAAATGCTACAAAATTTAAATACTGGTTTGATTTAAGTTTTGAGTATTGTATATCTGCAATAGGATAGGGATTGACCGTAAGCTTCCAGTAAGAGCGTCAGCTCTTGAAACAAACCTTGGTGGTAGTAGCTTTGAATTAATAGTGTGTTTTATTTAGACAAACCAGGTGATTGTGTCATCTTAACCCTTTACCGGACATACGTCACATAGGCTCAGATGAGTGCTGCTTGTGACACAACAATAACTCCATGATTTGAGCGCATACTGTGCACATGCTTTTATCGATGGTCTGCAGAACCTGAGCCCCTGACAGATTCTATATAGACTACAAGATCAGAGAGCATAGTATATACAAGTGTACTGTATTTATAGCAGTGTTAGTACATAGTTGCCAAGATGCATGCCAGGTACCTGTGCAATGCTATCTAGGTGAATCTTAACATGCTGCCAACCATATCATGATTACTATTACAGGTTTACTGAACTTACTTATAACATATTTTTGGGAATTTTAAATACTTTTAATTATTAAACTTAGAAAGCCCAGAGAGTATATAGTAAAACTGAATTCACTATACAGAACACACCATAATATGCTATTAGAAATGAAAATCAGGAAGGTTTCAAGTACAACATGTTCTTCCCCTCTCCTTAGCCATCTGCATCATTTCAAGACAAAGGGCTAGATTTACTAAGCTGCGGGTTTAAAAATGTGGGGATGTTGCCTATAGCAACCAATCAGATTCTAGCTTTCATTTATTTAGTACTGTCTACAAAATGACAGCTAGAATCTGATTGGTTGCTATAGGCAACATCCCCACTTTTTCAAACCCGCAGCTTAGTAAATCTAGCCCAAAGGCACCAAAAGACGTGTACATAACAAGTCCACATGGTGCACCCATTAATGTTGTCTTCAACAACAACGGCTTTATAGCAGCAGTAGAGGGTGGATTCCTCCCCACCAGCAGCCCCAGATTCCTGCATAGTGCTGGGTCACTGGGAGTTTATGAACCAACAAAGTGGCTAGTGAAACACTATGGACCTATATCTTTAATGCCACTGATGTACAGTACAAAACATGTATCTATATGGTTCACCTTTTGGACAGCAAAGTTGCACTCCTACTCTCCTCTTTTGGGAGATACCTTGCAAACTAGAATTGAGCCTACTTGTGTAAAAACTGATTAGGCTCACCGTGCAAAAGTGTAAACGTGATCAAAAGTCCAGCCACCTACCGCTTTAGAACCACCCCACTCATTAAATGGAATCTTTCCACATTTTTCTTTAACCTTATTTATGGCTTAACTTGATCATGAGCTTGAGAGGACATCAGAAGTCTTTAATAAATGTATCACTTTTGTGTGTTTTGAGCTTTGTTTTACATTGGGCAAATTATCCCTAGAAATGTGCTGGTTTGAGAAATTGCAGCTAGAAGGTGGAAGATTCATCTAATGTACAATACAAGATTAAGCCTGTTCCCAACCAACTCAAAGCTGATGGAAGAATCAAGTATTTGTGCTTTGGCAGAAAACTTAGGTGCACTTGTGCAAACTGAGACATCTCCAAAGTTGGGCTGAGGGGCAGCAGAGCATATGCCCCCCAGGCTAGCACCATAGTGGGATAACGTGGACTGGTTCACTGGGCCACCTGCATTTTTTTCCCTTTAAAATCTTCCTAATTGGCTGCTGAGCCAAATCTTGCCTCCCCTGGTCTAAGGTTTGCCAGTCAGTCCTTGCACCAAAGAGGGTTTTATGCGCAGAGCATACCCTTTTTCCGGATTTTAAACAGCCTCTGTAAAATAAACGCCATGTGTCACCTTTTGCGGATTTGCAAGCATGAAAATATACATGAAACAGTAAGAACATCACTTCAAAGTCCAGCATACTTCACTTTAAGATCACTTTCTCTGTTCATTTAGCAATTTCATTTTACTATTTAAATGCTGCTCAATTTAACTTCATTTATGTCTGAAAATAATCATAAGACTGATGGGACTGTTTTTTTTATATGCATGGTCAAAAGTTTTCATTACATTGATCAAAATGTGTCTAGTACACTTCCCTACATAAAGTAGGGCTGGAATGTCTAATTGAAAATATTAGAGATGTGCTGTTCGGATTTGGAGAAATCCAAGAAATCCAAGATTCGGGTTTCGTGCGCCAATTTCGGATCTCAAAATGAAACAAAACGTAATTTCCCTGGAAAAAAATTGATGCAAAACTCGCAAGAGTTTATATCTTCTCTCTCTCTCTCTCTCTCTATAGTCCTCCTTTGTTTTCTCTTGTACCATTTCAGAACAGGCAGCGTGTCGTGAGCAAAAATTAAGTTATTTTGCTGGGCAAAAAGATGACCCGATGCCCTCACTAAACAGGGAAAGCACCCCCTAAATGAGGCTTTTGTACCCATTGAATCTCATTGAAATAATCTTTAGGGAATTAAAATCTCCTATAATCTTGCATTCGTCAAGGAATACTTTATTCTCCAATCAGAAGATGCAACACAGACGCAATCCTTTTGGTTTGTTAATCCATGTCCTTCCAATAAAATAACTGCATTCATGCAAAAATAGGTGGTTTTGCCATTTTAAATGACTCTTCATATCCAAGCACTTTGATACATGGCTTTTCTGTTTGGAATGGTTCCATAGGTGTGACACGGGTACATGAGAGCCATCTGATGCCACCTTTGGCTAAATTCATCCAAATGCTGCCAAATCTCAATCTGATCTCCAATTTGATCTCAAATAATGTGATTCCACCATAGCGCCATCCCCTTTAAGCATTCTAAGAAATTAGAGGAAAATAAACTATTTTATTCAAGATTTCCTTGATCGAATATGCTTTCTTATTGTAGCTTACTGCCCAAGAGTTCCATTTGTAACTTTAAAGGCCAATCTGAGACTGGCCATAGTCCCTCACAAATGTCCCTTGGCTAAATGACTAATTGTATTTTAAATAGAAAAACAGGCACTAATTTCTCTTCATGTCCCTGAGGTAATTACACTGCTGCAAATAATACTCTGCTATTGATTTCAGCTAAATTAATACTCTCTTCCTTCTTGAGGTTGGTGCTATCATACAAGTACATTCTGGCCTCCATTTAGGCTGTTTTAATGTGAGTCTTCATTATCTTATGGTCCTTATTATTATTATTATTTATCTTTTATAAGGTGCCAGATAAGGTCCGCAGCGCCGTATTATATTGTATTGACAGTAATTTTTTATTCTTAAAGTTTGTTTTACTGTCTAGATGGTATGTTTATTATTTGCACTGTTATATTGCATTCTCATACTTGTTAAGGGTCCCCAATTAAAAATCAACTTTCTTGAATGTAATTTTTAACATCACTTTTTATTATTTATTTATATAAACATTAAAGTAAGAGGTAAATATAAAATGTAATTTTAGTGTAATTATGTGACCATCTAAAGAAGAGGGTGTAGATCAGCGGTGGGCAACAAGCGGACTGCAGACCTCCAGCGACCCACCAGTAGCCCACAGAGCCTTTACCTGTAGCCGGCTGTTCCCGATTTTATCAGAAGTGGGGCAGCTGACTTCTGGGTCACGGTGCAGGGAGGTCACGCGGCATACCTGGAGGAGGAGGAAGTGCACTGTGCTCTTCGGTCTTCCTCTACATGGCCCCTTTGAAGGCTGGAGGTCTGCACCTCTTTTCATGTTGCCCATGTGCTATGTGTGGTGTGTACTCAGGGCCGGATTAAGGGAATGAAGGCCCCCCTGTGAGCCGCCCCCCGTGAGGCCCCCACCCGTGAACCGCCCACCGGCCCCCCGCCCCCCCCGCCCCAAACTCTCCCGCTGTAAGCTCCTTACTGAGGAGATCTCGTGAGAGTGAGACTCACGAGATCTCCTCAGGAAGAAGATTACTGAGCGCCGCAGAAGGATTACAGTGACAGTGCTTAGCAGCATTGATCGGGTCGGGGGCGGCCCCGCCTTGGCCCGATCGATAATGCTGCTTACCACTGTCAAGAGTCCCCTGGATGCCCGAAGCCTCTGGGCTGTAGCCCAGTTAGACCTCGGGTTAATCCAGTCCTGTGTGTAGTTGTTGTGTTCCTGAATGTTGTATTCAGATAATGGCAGCTTATGACTCTTATGTATTTGCTTATGCTTCCAGTGTTTTTGCACAATGGTCTATTGCCATGAGTCCTCCCTTTACAAACTGACTTCCTGTGAAGACAATAGCATTTATTATAGTATGGAGAATCGTTTTCAAATAGGGTTGATCCCCATTTCAATCCAGTATGCAAAAATGAAATGAGATTACTTGGAGGTAACTATTTGGATCTCCAGCAGTGGACATTTTCTTATATTAGTTTGTTGCTAAGACTCTAATTATGTTTTGTGTAGCATATCCATGCTTGCAGGGAGGAGCACATACACATTTTATATAATTTCCCTTATTGCATTCAGAGGGGAACTCAGTATTCTTTGTGAGGAACGGACAAAGCAGAAAGTCCTAGGGTGCAGATTACATGATGTCCAAAGGGGGAATGCAGGTGAATATTCAGTAGGATCCATCTATCCCTGCCTAGCGATCAATTATATATGGTTTTGCCTGAAAGCATAAGTTTAGAATTAGAACTTGGAAGTCTGTAGGCAATTGCTTTATCATAGTGTTTCAGATGTACATAACCGGGAAGGTTATAGATGAAATAGCTACACATCTTTATACAACCTCGCTTTTTGAATACAGGAACATGGTAGGTATATATATATTATAAATACACATAAAAAATAAATATATATATATATATATATATATATATATATATATATATGTATATATATATACATTTTTATATCATTTTATTTTCAGACTACATCAAAAACATAATAAAGTATTAAGTCAGAAAACAGATGACGCCAACAAACATGTTTTTATATCTTACAAAATGTCCCATTTTATCAAGGACACAATGTTCTGCTCCCATTATTCCTAATTATTTCCCAATTCAAACAAGCTGAGCTGAGTTAAATAGGATACCCAATCACACCTAAATATTTATTTTACTGGGCTATGGTTATAGAAAAAAATAACTATGCATATGTATATAGACATATTTATAATGTTAAAAAACAGATGTTTTAAAATATCTTAGGAAGCAGATTCAACAGACTCTGATAGATTGTTTCAGCCCAGGATGCCATTTTGGAGAGATTTGGTTGCTTATTTAATTTAATGAACATTAGCAGGCTTCTGGAAATAGATCTAAGGTGATAAGTGCTGCGTACTGCACAGTTAAGCAGCTGCTTTGCTCAGGCTATGCTTTGCCTTCATCTGGATCAACACGGCTAACCCATATAGGAAAAGTTTGACCTTGATGGACTTTTGTTTTTTTTTACTCTTGCCATCTATAATAAAATTATTAGCCCAGAATGAAATGGGCTGGAAGGTATGTTCTCAGTATTACAATGCTGCTGAAGATACAGAGCTTAATGACTGAATAATTATTACAAAAAGAAGTATTGATATCTTAACAAAACTTAAATGGTAATATATCTTTTCTTGCTTTGTATTTTTTAATTGAGGAAATTGATGTCTTTAACATGACTTTGCTGTATATATTGAACTCAACCCTGAAGTAGAATGAGTACGGGGATTTCATGCCTAGGACCCCACAGTTTGAGACAGAGCCATTCTAACCAGAGTTGTAAGAAACACTTCTCTGAAGATGACCTTTGGGAGAGCCCGTCAATATCAGGGGTGGATCAATATTTTTTTCTAGGAGGTGATTTAGTGCTCTGCCCCCCCGATCACTCCTAACAGGGGTTTAAAACACAATCAGTGGAGCAAGGCAGCACTCTCTGTCTGACTCTCGGCCGACAAGCACGTGTACAAAGTGTGCGGCTGCAGGCAGCTCGCCCCTGCTAGTGTGGGCAATTACAAGCATGGGCCTCTGGATCCGCCACTGACCAGTATACTCAGGAAATTTAAAGTTTTCCAATTCAGCTTATTGAATGGTAGCTGCAGTTTGTCCAGTAAGCTTTGCAGCTCTTTCGAGTTTCCTTTCAATCGCTAAAAAGAAGTCAATTAAATAGTATCTTCTGAGCTGCAAGAGTTTGGAGCAGATGCTTTGCGCAATTCTTTTAGTTGGGAGGTAGTAGGTTATTGGGAAAACCTCAACTTTATACCGGATTTGCAATAAATACACTTCAAATAGAATCACCGATTATTGATATTTTTACTTTTCATTTTTTAGCATTCAGTTTTGTTTATAAAACATGTATGAAAAGTATGGGGACTGCACAAAATAAGATATTAGAGATAATATACTGTTATTATTGTCACCGATGCTGCTTTTTCTGCATAATATCTGGGGGTTTCTTGTAGTTAGCTGGGTGTCATACCACTGTTATGTTATGATCACAAGGTTTGAAGAGATGTGCCCAGGGAATATGCGGAATGGTAGATTGAGTTTGCACCTTTCCTGTCTGATACGGGGAGCAAGATGCCGGCACAATCAAATTAATCCCTCACACCATAAGTGTCAGCTGCTGCCTCATATCCCTCTAGTTTATGCTTCACTTCTGTCAGCGTCGCAATGATTCACTCTCTTGAAGTGCCGAAACCTTATACGTCAGAATAATTATTCACATCTCCTGCAAGTGGAGACCCACGCAGCCCCTTGTACACCCAGAGTGTTACAATGGAAGGGATATGTTTAATATCTCTACTAGCAGCAAAATGTGTTTACGACAGGACATATTTATGATGTGAACAGTACACGCTAGGACCATATAGTGTACAATTCAGGCAGCATGAATGTATTTCATTTGTTGTTAGTTTGTATAATGTTAGCTTTACAAAAGCCCAGTCTTTATTTGTTTATTAGTTAATTGTATGCATGACAAAAAGCTAACGGGTATATTTACTATGCGGTGGTTCCATAGAACCGTTAATTTAGGACGCTTTGAAGTCAGTTTGTTCAAACATCAACTTTATTAAAGACAATACCCGATGGGCTTTGTCTTTAATAAAATTGTCGTTTTAAATAATGACTTCAAATAGCCGGGAATCGGCGGTTCTAAGGAACCACCGCATAATAAATATACTTTAATGCTTTAAAGCACCCTCATTATTTGTGTACATCATATTTAGAGTATCTTCTATGCATCATACAGGGCTCTGTTTAACAAACTGGCTGTTTTCTCTGGTGAATGGCTATCGCAGAACTTCACTTCATTTATGAAGGGGTTGGCACAGGAGAAATCAGATTCCTCCTGCATTAACCAATTTTATTTTTGCTACTGCAGTCCCTATAGAACTCTTTGGGGACTGCGATGTTATTGATTAAAAAAAGCATTGATTTTCGCTGCAAACTAACGCCATTTCAGGATAGTATTACCTTATCTGTTCCTATGTGATCCACAGGAGCCAGAAAGGCTTTGCTTAGTCGCCGTTACGACAGATCACTATACGCATAAGCGTCATTAGCCACGCGTTTCACTTCTATAAATCGCCAGAAATGTTAGGTGAAGAGTAAAATTACTTTGCTGTTTGCCTTGATAAAGCTTTTAGCGAAATGCGCGTTGGCGTTTAGCTGAGCTCACTGTCTTTACATGTTCTTATAATTCTCTGTTTAAAACCTATAACCAGTCCTCCCTTTTTGACATTAGCGGGGTTACTAAGTACAGCAATTTAGACAGACTATACTATTATCAATAAGCTACACTGTGTTCAGCGTGACACTCCTTATAGACAGCTTGGGAGAAATGATTATAGTGTAAGATAACCCACGCCGCAACCAGTCTCCAGCATAGCTGCTTATGGGTTCATTATAGTAAATCTCATAGCAGCACAACTGAAGGGGAAAAGGGATACAAGGGGTTTTGCTCTATATTAACTAAGTCTGATTGAGAGAGCTTGGAATACTATTACGCATCTCACGCTACTACATCTGATAATATAATTAAACTAAATAAACATTCAGTATTAAGCCCTGAATAACACTCTACTCGGACAGTCTGGGGGAAATGATCACAGTGTGAAACAAACTATGCTGCAACGAGTCAATGGGCTCATTATAGTTAATTCAACAGCAGCATAGCTGAAGGAGTAAGGGATATAGCTTATGAGGCATGCCAGATATCACAGTATCGAAATTCGAGCGGTTTATCTGATGACTAAAGTTAAAAGTTATGCCTTGAAGTTACTCTAGCACTCTATTATACTAACCTAAGGGATCAGGTTCAATATTACCCTACTTGGTCTGAGGGAGCTTACAATATCTATTAACATCACACGATATTAGATACCTCATGTTACAGCGTGTATCCAATAACTGATATATAGCTGTATCACCCTGGTTGGTCTGAGGGAGCCTACAATATCTATTAGTATCTTATGATATTGGGTATATCACACTACGGCGTGCATTTAATAGTAGATATATAGCGGTAATATGGATACCAGCTGTTAGGCGAAGCCTGGCACTTAGAAATCTACTACACAGGATAGAGTTCAATGGTGGTGAATATTCATATTATTACACCACAATAGTTGAACTATTTAGTTCTCTTGATTATATAGTGATTCTCCAACAGGAGCTAGTATACAGGCTTCATAAGGATGTTCACAGAGTAGCAGGACATAGTGCTCCTCTGTCTATACACCCTAATATATCAGGACCATAGGTTTTGACCCTATATTTAACGGGACCTCAATGTCTATTCATATTGAGAAATAACAGATGTATATAGTATACGTGAACATTATAATATGCATATGCCATTATCAATAGTTATTTGGAATACAGTGAGACAGCACAGTAGTATTATTACTACTTCTTAACAGTTTGTTCACCTTATGTCATAGGTTAGTATGTTCAATCACACAGTGTTTTTAATATTTCGCTAATTGAATTTATGTAATAAAGATATAAATCTTAACAGAAACTTATTACATTATGTACAGTAAAAGAGTGCCCAGTATACACATTCTCTTTATCCCTTCCCCCCTTCTTTTTCCCCTATTTTTTGGATGATATGTTCATATTGTGTAGGAGCACCTCCCCTAAATGAAATAAGAAGATTCTTTCGAATATCTATATTTGGGGTTTAGCTTGGTGCGGTGAAGAATGTTTTTAGTCGCCGTTACGACAGATCACTATACGCATAAGCGTCATTAGCCACGCGTTTCACTTCTATAAATCGCCAGCAATGTTAGGTAAAGAGTAAAATTACTTTGCTGTGTAGGAGAGTCTTTACCAGGGTTCTAGGAGCAGCCCTGGCGTAGTAAGTAGCAGCAGTACTGCATTAGGTATCACAGCAATTTGCAGCAACACATATTGATTAGTACTGCTGTGTAATAATAAATAGACACCCCATAACCTAAAGACAGGATTGAAACATGTTCTCATTTACTTCTATGAAAATCTAGAGCAAACTGCCTTATTTATGAAGCACACTGAATGCGCCAGAGCCGTAACTAGGGTGGTGCAGGCGGTGCCGTCGCCCAGGGCGCAAGCCCAAGGGGGCGCAGCAGCCGCCCACTACCTTCCCCTCTGTACATTCAGCCTTTTCCTTTTTTTCTACTAAAGACACCGTCACCCAATAATTCTTTATCCTTTTTCATTCCGCAGTGGAACGCACATGCATTCCACTGACAGGAAGTTCGGCATTTGGAACGCATACATACATCATGCATTTGCAAACATGTGTAACAGAATTATTTAAGTAAAGTGCTAGCTACACCCCCACATTAGGTTGGCCACACCCACTTGGCAAATGTTACTCCCACTTAGATGGGGGGCACCGGTGCCCTGTCTCGCCCAGGGCACTAAAATGTCTAGTTACGGCACTGGAATGCGCATAGTAATTGGTTTTGCATTGGTGTACCTTGCACACATTATGATGCATGCCAGCTCTCAGGAGATACCTTTATAAACCAGAATTGCACCTAGGGATACGGGGAGTTGGTAAAATATGAAGAAGTGCCCCGGGAAAAAGTGTAAACATGACATCAAAGACCAATCCTATTATCACTTTGGGATTAGCCTTTTCAATGAATTAAACTCTAGGGGCCTGATTCATTAGTGATCTTATCTTGTGCAAAAGTTAAAATGCTTATTTTAAGAAGAAACGGGGAGATAAGAGTGAAGTTAAGATGGATTTTCATCTTAACTTAATAAATTCTTCACTTACGCAGTGGATTTTGCTTCTTATCTCCCTTTTCTGGGCATGCACAGAATGGATTTGCTTAAGATAAGCAAAAAAACAGCAGATAAGATCAATAATGAATCAAGCCCTAGATTTTTACCTAAAATACTGTTTGGATTAGCCTCTAAAGGTCTCCAGGGCAAATGATGTCAGTTACAATTGACAGAGTCAGATTGCCGGTTTTAACGCGGCAATGTCCGGACCCCCACCTGATTACATTATATAAGCGGCGGGTCCGGGCATTGCTGCTTTAAAACTGGCAATTTCACTCTGGCCATTAGAACTTATGTAATTTGCCCTGGAGACATTTGACAAAGTCAGAATTTACAACTAACAGGAAGTAAGCGTGTAGGGAATGTTGATGTAACTTATATGGTAAGTCTATATTTCATTCTTGCCAGGCTTACAGTAATCGGATTTTTTAAGTCGGTCTAACTTTTGTTGGCATTATTGTCGACGGAAAAATGACTACCATCGAAATAAAGACACCCCAAACCCTCTTTTACCAATTTATTTCACCTCAATTCATGAGCAGATGTTCTTCTTTCTTGATGCTTTTAATCCACAAGGTGGCCAGTTGCTACTAACCAAGACAGAACACCTTCACTCTGAATTCTATCATTTAACAATTTATTACCGCAACATTCACCAGGCACAGGTCTTGGAAAGAGCCTTAGTGCTTCAGCAAGGGGCTGTTTTTTTGTAATCGGCGGGGGGATCACATTATTTTGTGGCCTAGAAAATTCATCCCTGTGCTGAACAGACTGGGGCTATGTGACATTATAATAAAAGGATCTCCCCTGTCATCCTTGCCCGGGTCTCCCCAACCCCCGTCCCGCCTCTCTAAGCATAAGGAGTGGCAAGTGTATGATGCATCCAAATCTGCATATGGACATATACATTTTGTTGTCCACATGTACAGAACGGAAATGCATTTCACACTGAAACAATGGACATACACCCAACTCGGCATCAAGCTCATAGTTTTTTATAGTGTGATAATATGATAATTTCCATAGCTCGCATACTGTACATGCTCGATATAAGTGAGGCTTAGATGAATGTCAGTTCGGATGGAGAGGGTAGTGCGCTTCTGGCGTGGGTAAGGATTACATTTTGCATGAATAAGCAAGCAGGTGCACTTTAGACTGAGCAGCCAAGCAGAGGATTAAGCTGGGCATTCTGGGATATCAGGGGTGACAGGCCCGAACACTACTTACGCACCAATCTGTGACATGTTCACTTGAGAATAGATTGTAAAAGCATCAAAAAAATGCTCAACTTAACCTCAACATTTTTTCTCTTTCAAACTGCATCAAATTATATAAAACCTTTGTGCAATGAAAATAAAAATTAGCAGAATAGTACAGGACACACAGCATTGAATAAATGTATAACTAAATGTGCACGGTCTGGACTTCGGCTTTTGACTGTTTGGCTTTCTTTTAGCAATTTAACCCAATGCACCGCTAATAAAAAATAATGAGTATATTAAAATCGATAGGATTTTTATCAGGCATTGTTGGAAAATGCAGTCGGAAGATGACTGCAATTAACCTGGGCATGATGTTATATTCTGATCACACTGACAGACAGCAATGCAGCCAGAAGTTATTCAAAAACTCAGCCCGGGTAGCCAGATCTGGGTCTCTTTTGATTTGACCTCCCATTTGACCTCCTAGTGTGGCCAAATTGAATGATTGGGTGATGAGCTTAAATGGGAGCAAGTATTTCTCCCTTTTACAGCACCTGGGCAATGTTAAAGATTAGTAGTTCTTGTTATGTCAGAGCCGAGAACCTGATTGATAAAAGAAATTATGGGGATTTAAAGACCACAGCTCCCAACAATGTACTATGACGGAAAGGAGGACAATTAAAAATTAAGTATTGTAAACTGTAGAACTCCTTTACATACTACCCATCATTTGAATTTGGGACAGTAAGTTACTCCAAACTCCCCTTCCTCCCCCGTCTCAAAAACACCCTTCATTGTCGCACCAACCAGTGGCAGGGACACCTGGCAACCAATCACAGCTGAGCGTTCGACATTATCTCGCAACAGTGCCAGCAGTTGGAGTGTGGTATAGTCTCCTAGAATTGTCCCATCTACATCAGGACAGTGGAGAGGTATACCTGTAAAAGCATGGCAGATAAAGTGTGTTTGTACCCCTTGGTTGGAGGCGTTTGATTGGAACAAACCCAGAAAGTGGTTGTACACATATGTGCCTATACAGACTTGCACAATTCTGACACTTCTGTCTACCCGTGTCGGATCAGCAGGAGCGTTCAGACATTGGCTGAGTATAGTGAATGCGTCTTTATGCAAATGTGGCTCGTGCAGACATTCAGAAAGGCACAAATATGACTGTTAGGAGGCATGTCTTTGCAAATGCTGGCTGATAATGATAATGGCTTGTCGTAAACCAGAGACATGGCAGCTCTTGGTATCACTTCCTTAAATGGGCGTGGACTTGAAATGAGTGACTTTGTGGCAAAAATCCTGTACAAATTGAATGTCACAGCGCAACAGGTCATTTGACAGAAGTACAAAATTCCAGCGATACAATCTACGAGTTCTGTTTATGCTTTTCCAGTCCATGGATTGCCATCCTACACTGCGTCAGTGAAACATACAAGATAACATCAAAATGTCAATATCCAAGTACACAATTAGGCAGATATTCCACAGAAATATTTTGCAAAAAAATCATAGGGCCTGAGTCATTAAGGAAAGTATAAAAAAGGAGTAACCTGGGCAAAACCATGTTGTATTGGAGGGGAAGGTAAATTTAAACGTGAGGACAGATTTATAGTTGGGGTAGTGTTAGACAGTGCCGCGACACACATTACCTTCTTCTGGCGTCCTGGCCGTCGATATGACGATCGGGACGTCACTTCCAGTATTTCGGGCCGACCGTTGTCAGGGCAACGGCCGGACGCCGAAAACAGTCTATAGGTGCTCCGGCAGGCTGAATAGCCGAGCGCATCAGTGATAGATCCGCCTGTGGGCTGATTCATCTCATTTGACAAGTAATTAACAGGGGGTTGTGGATGATTTCAGAGCTAGGCTCTGATTGGCTATCAGCAGTATTTTAGGCAGTGAGGTCTGAGCCTCACTGCCGGTTATAGCGTGTCTGACCAAGTCTGCTGACCTGCTCCTGTTTCCTTGCCTTGTCCTGTGGATACCCTGTTTGATCTCCCGTGTATGACCCCCTGCTTGGATTATTAGACTCTGCCTGTTTTGCTCGTGACCCTGACACTTCTTGCCTGTACCTTGGACTTTTCTACCGTGCCTGTGACCCCAAATTCTGGCGTGTTTATCGATTACCCTGCTTGCCTGTGACCCTTGACCATGGCTATCATTTTGAGTACCCGCTGCCTTCTTCCAGTCTCCTGGCCCGCCGCTGTGGTCCTGCATTACCAACCCACATTACACTTGGAGCTAAGTCCTGGGGGCATCCGAGTACCGGTGAACGCGTCAAGCTCTAAGGGAAAGGCGGCTGCTATAGGTGAAGATCTCTGTCATCTAGTTCTGTGGGTTGGTGATCAGACCAGCAGCCTAACAGGTAGGGCATGCCCTAGATCAACTTTAAAATTCAGTGTAAAAATAAAGCTATCAAGTATTTGTGCGCTACATGAAGAAACAGACAGTATTTAAGTTATGTGTAAAATAATAAACTAATTTGCACCCCTTGCATTGTAACATGGTTTGTCAACAAGCAAATTTACTCCTTTTTTTTGCTTCGCTCTCCTAAATGACTCAAGCCCATAATCTCTAGAATGAATGTGTATGTGCTAATCCTTGACTCCCCTTCTGGTCTGGCTGACCTCACAAATAGTGGGGATCAAGTTGCCAGTACTTCTGACACTGGAGAACCCCTCTGTTACAAACTTGAGGGAAAGTCATCCCTACCCACTGTGCATGAATTTTCAGTGGCTGCTTCCTCTGCATGCACTTTCTGTCACTACATGGAAATATTACTACTAGCCACTACAAGATGCTGAAATGTAATTGAGCTTGAAAGTTAAATGTTTATATCATTTAACTTGTATATATTTAACTTGTATATGATCTGTATCTAATCGGAGTAACATGTGAGAAGCATTTTTTCTGCAATGGTTCTCCCATCGCTATTTACACTTGTTTCAGAGCTGTTTACATTTTGAGATGCATATGATAGATGAATTCTTTACCAGGCTATGGCAGTGGCATTAACACATTGCTGTAGTGATATAGAATGATCTTAATCATACGGGCAATGCCCATATGAAATCATGTTTCCCTGTAAACTTTCTTATGATGTAGTTGCACTATATTCTACTTCTAATAGGTGAGTTAGTGCAGTGTGCGCTTAACACATAAATAAATTGCCACCCATTGCTCTGCAATCTATTTTTATACGACCTCCTACTCATTCACTGTGCAGACTGTTCATCACATTTTGCTTCCCAGTCATTGCTGGAGTGGCTGGCAAAGCTCAGCAAGGTAAGTGTATATTGTGATGGGGCTTTTCTCTACATCAGCAGGGACAGGGCTCAGTTCAAAGACGACTAAAAGCAATTGATGAGATATGAAACATAAAGGTAAAAGTAGCTAAACTAAATAACTAAACCAAGCAAATGTGGCCCCTAAATTCTCACCACTTTAATAATAATTACCAGGGTTTGCAAAACCCCAGACACCAAGTTGCCATGGCACCTAAAAATTAGGGCATGGTGGCTAATGGTGTTCGGTGGTGGCACATTAGTACTCAGAGGGTAACTGGGGATTTTGAGCAGTTGGATGAAGAAGGTGATTGATTGGACAGTGATGAGGCTAAGGAGGGGGTGAATGGGTTTGAGGAGTGAGATGAAAGAGACAATTGATGTGGAGATAGAAAGGGATAGAGAAGGGTTATGTGGATTTAAGCGAGTGTAAAGTCACTAAAATAGGTGAGCTGTGTGTAAAGTGGGTGAGGGGCTTTGTGTATGGTCTGCTATTTATTAGCAGATATCATTTAAAAATGTGTTTAAAAATTGCATGGCTCATAAATTATTAGCCCTGCCCCTAGTTTGAGTAACCAAAATGGAAGAGCAACACACTCTGGAAGTGAATGACTTATGGTTACAGTGCAAGCTGTAACTGCTTTTTGTTACTTTCCTACCTCATGCGATGCTTTAATCATCCTTTTTCTGTAAGCCTAAAAAACATTTAAGATTCGAATGTGCAAAACTTGCGACACAACAAAGCATTTGCCCTTTCGTAATGTCATGCTCTTAGTTTTGCACACACGTGTGCCCTTTTATGGGAAGTACGTGGAACGGCACATCAAGATGGAGTCATCTGTGGGTGCTGCAGCGTTTGCATTTTCTAGCTGAATGCAGGCTAGGATTGTACCCATCCTGAAAAACAGGATTGTGTTATGGGACATGTAAATGATATTCAAGGGGTGTTGGGGTACGTTTATGAGGCATTCATTGGCTAGTGAGTGAATGCATGGCTCATTTTCTGCTGTAAATGGGCTAATTCTTTTTTACATGGGCTCAGCAGGTGCCCATGTAAAAAAAAATCCATACCCATGTGCTGTGGATAATGTTAATTTGCATCATCGAGCCCTACTGGATCTCCCATAGGGGAAGAGAAAAAAGTAAGCCAGTTTGAATAAACAAAAAAAAAAGTTACATGTAATAAAGACCAGTCTTAGGGCTAGATTTACTAAGCTGTGGGTTTGAAAAAGTGGGGATGATGCCTATAGCAACCAATCAGATTCTAGCTGTCATTTTGTAGAAGGTACTAAATAAATGAAAACTAGAATCTGATTGGTTGCCATAGGCAACATCCCCACTTTTTCAAACCCGCAGCTTAGTAAATCTAGCCCTTAGTGTTACCAATGTTTCATCTCATGGTTAATCTAAGACATAAATATGGTTGGAATTAACAGTAATTTAGGAGAAAAATGGAAAATCTAATTTAAAGACAAGGATAGTCATAAAGTTCAGTTTGTATTCGGCCAGACAGTAATACCGCCGAAGGAGCGTAGACTGAATTTTTAGAGTCAGTTCCAAAATACATAAATTTTCGTGTAAATGGAATTGTTTTGCAAGGGCACATTTATATATATTCTGAAATGACCTTTAGTTTGTGTGTCGGTTTCTGTGTTTGTAGAGAGAGCAACATGTCCCAAAATTAGTTTAGTCTCCGTATGCTGATAAGAACCCAGATCCTAAAATTTATCTTCAATTATGATCCTTTGCATGTGGCACTGACCCTCTGATTTTAAGGTTTGTTTTGACAAACGCCAAGTCTCATTTACAAAACATGTACTAAACCATATAGCAACCAACCAGACATTTGATTTAATTGTCTAATTTTCACCAGACAGATAAAAACTAATTGGTAAATGGTTGCTGTGGTTCAGTTTAAATGAGTACTTAAGACACAGGCTGTCTCCACTTGTATCACAGGACTGATTTTTGAAGTATTCTATCATGTAATTACTTCCCATATCCATAGCAACCTAACAAGTCTAGCTCTCCTTTAGTGAGACTGACACCCGTTGTGACAGATATAGTGCAACAGTAAATGGACACATATACATGCCAGTTTGTCTGCATGCCTCTGCTTTCCCTGCGTCATCCTCACTTTACAGACCTCTGCCTGAGAGAAGTTACAACTATTCAGCATCATAAGCAGCAGATCAATCTCTAGCAGTAACAGCTTGGCTTTCACTATCTATCCGTCATTACATAAACTGCCTGTTCATCCCTTCCCTGAAACAGCTACACTACTGCTTTTGTGTTAACTCTTGTGACATAAAACACGACTGATTCATAGTTCTAACAACAATTTTGCTACCTAAACCTTCCCTTTCCTTCACTTGTCCTCAAGCAACCCGCACAGGTCATTTCCTAAACTGTTCCTTATAAAATCGAAATATATTCATTATACAATATTTCGGTCCAATTGCCACTTCATTAAAGTACTATTAAAACTGTGCTAATTCCAAAGGATGCAGTAAAAATCAATGTAATAATTTGGACAAGACTTTCCTTTTTCTTTTCCTTTTTCTGCATCTAATAGATCCAAAGAGTAATTTTTGAAAGTTATAACCCTTGGTCATCTTGTCTTGTATGTTAACTACTCTCTATCATAGTGTATGTAACATTACATGTACTGGAAACAATTTTTGTCTTCAGAGGTCTGCTTGCGGAATACATACATGCCTAACTCCTCTGCCAACAGCCTTTGCAGATGCCAACTAGTGTGATACGCAAACCTCAGAAAACTATTCATGTTGTGTAATTCCAACCCATTGACATTGGTCAGAAGACATCGCAGGGTTATCAGATTGATTGTGGAGTAGACGCTCACCCTCTGTTGTGTGAAATGCTTCTTTACTTACTTGGTTTAGTCTGGTTGCTATGTTATAGCACATCTGTTGAAGGGATGCCATAATTATTACTATCCTTTATTTATAGGGCACCACAAAAATTCTACAGCGCCCTACAGATTATAAACAGTGGACCATACAGGGTAAAATAGTACAGAACAATAAACTAATAATACCAGGACTCCAAAAGCTCCAAGCACAGCTATTGCAGTGAAGATGGAGCAGAAGAATAGGTATAGAGCCAGGAGTCCGGAGGGCCCTGCTCGTAAGAACTTACATACTACAGGGAGGAAAAGCAGGCACAATGGGGAGTTAGTGGAGGGGATCTAGCGCAAGAGAACGAATAACGGGACAGGGGAAGAGAGAGGTGAGGAGATCAAGCATGGTGAGATGGTTAGGTGGATGGCTGGTAGGCTTTGAGGAACAGATGAGTTTTAAGTGCCCGTGTGAATGTGCACAGATTAGAGGACAGTCGCATAGAGCTTGGGAGGTCGTTCCAGTGGAGGGGGGCAGCCCGGGAGAGATCTGGGATTCTGGAGTGGGATGAAGTGCTTAGAGTGGAGGAGAGGTGAGGGTCATTGGCCGATCACAGGAAACAGCAAGGAGTGTGAATGGAGAGATGGTTTGAGATATATGGGGCAGTGGAGTGGGAGAGTGCCTTGTACGTGAGCGTGCAGAGTTTAAAAAGGATTCTGTAGGGGAAGGGAAGCCAGAGTAAGGCAAGGCAGAGAGGGGAGGCAGAAGAAGAGCGGCATGAAAGATAGATAAGTCTTTCAGGTGCATTGAGTATAGGACAAAGGTGGTGAGGATAAGGTTACAGTAATCAAGACAGGAAATGATGAGTGCATGGATAATGGTTTTGGTGGCATCCTGAGATAGGAAGGGCCGGATGCGGGCAATGTTGCGAAGTTGGAAGCAACAGCATTGGGCAAGAGATTGAATGTGAAGTGCAAAAGAGAGAGAGGAGTTGAGTGTGACAACTGGGCAGAGGAGTTGGGGAACAGATGAGATGGTGCTGTTGTTGATATTAATAATGAGATCCAGATGTGATGAAGATTTAGAAGGAGGGAAGACAATGAGCTCGGTTTTGGCAATGTTGATTTTGAGAAAATGTTAGGAAATCCAAGAGGAGGTTGTGGAAAGGCAGTCAGATACACGAGAGAGGAGGGAGGAAGATCAGGAGAAGAGATGTAGAGTTGACAGTAGAGCAGTGGCAACCTCATAAAATGTTTGCACCCCGACTCCTTCACTGGGCACATCTATTGCCAGATGCCCATGCAAAGTGACCAGGGGGAGGCAGATTTGGAGATAGGAGTAGAAATATGCCACACTTTTCTCCATATTTGCTTCAGTACATAAACCCCATAGATCTTAAAAGATTCCAAAGACATGTACATTATAGTCAAAGTTATCTTTTTTATTTAGCTGGTTTTGAACCTCTCTGCAGCTGGTTTACATGAGTGACATTTGTTGTTATTAGTGGATTTTTTGCCAGGTTGGCATACATTGTGAAAGCAGTTGGCAGCCCTGTACTGCTACAATGATCTGCTATCCAGTCTCCCAAAGTCACTCTTGGAATTGATGTGTGGTTTCTGCAGCAGAAGATGGTTTGCACAGGAATAAATGGGGGCAGGTAGTTCCGATGCTTTTCTTCATGTCATGCTTGGGGAGAACTTTGCCCAGTGCTGATAAATCCTCTTTGACAGGAAGTTGGATTATGTTGAGTATTGTATAGATGCTACACAGTGTTTTATGCTGATGAGCTATCCCATGACTATTTTTTATTTAATAGTAATTAATGTCTATACTTTTATCATGGAGGTATTTCTCCCACAGGTTTAGTACATGGCATGAGGGTGTCAGTTAGTGATAGCTGTGCTACAGATCAGTACTGTGCCCTACCTCCAACATAACCATCTTCCCACAAATATAAAACAGTTAGACATGTGTGAAGGCAGTGGGAAATTCGTTGTTTGCACTGAGGGGTGTCATGACACCAAAGACGTATTTGAGGAAGATCTACTGAATACCATCTCGGTTCAATTGCTGGACCCAGTGAGTTCAACTGTCATTGCTGCCGTCATTACTGCTCCTCTTTTGCTGATCTCCATTGACTCCATGGTGGCAGAAGCTACCACCGAACATGGGGAATAACTGACCTGACTCTGTGTACAGCAGTGAGAACACTACTGATGGAAAACACCCAGCACATAGCTCCCCCAGAGTGGAGGAAGACCATGAGTGTGACTGTTTAGCGCTAGAGCAGGAACCTTCTCTGGAGCCAGAAGTTTAAATAAATGGTGAATGACAATTATGGTTTCCAGTAGATGATGGTTTCCAGATTTCCACAGGGATTGAGTCATGTCCACCCACACTACACCACCAGTAGCTGCATTTGCCAGTGACGGCTTTATTTTTGGTGACTGGTACTGCTACTGCTTTACAATAGCCACACACACACTTTCAATAGCAGCTTCCATTGTTATTTCTCTACCTTCTGTATCAAGTGTTCCCCGCACCTCTTAGATACTAAGCTCATTTTGGCAGGGCCATTTTTACCTTCTGTTTCATGTCAATGTATGTAAAACTTTGTGTCATGATCCCCACAATCTACAGCGCTGCGTAACATGTCAGAGATTATAAAGAAAAGATAATAATACATGTCACTTCATCGTGCTGAAACCTATAGCTTGCTGTATTTTCATTAGTGAACTCACCATTAAAGAAGTGTGCTATTTTCACAGTGCAATTTATATTCTGTATATGTCTACTGTAGCAATCTGCAGAGAAAAGGTGCAAACAGATTTACACATCTGTGCAGCAGTGCACCTAGTTTAAAGATAAACAGGTGGAGGACATATGTGTGACAAAAAATTAGTATAGAATCTGATTTAACTTGCATTGTTTGAAAATGTATATTTCCCACAGAGGCAGCAGGCTGACAGGTTGTATCTGCAGTAAGAGCAATCACCAGAGCAACTTATGAGAACTCCCTTTTAAAGGGAAGGTGGGAGTGTCACATGCCCATCAAGCTAGGGCTGTGGGAGGAGTGTCAAGTATAAAAGCCTGTCTGTATTCATTGTTCACGGTGACTGATGCTGAATAAGTCAGGCGGTGTCTAGAGAATTGGTCTCTGTTAATTTAGCGTTAAGGTCACTAGAAAGTGTGTGGAACTTATATGTTGTCTACTACTTTGTTGTTCTGACAATAAAGCAAAGTAAACAAAGAAGTTGTTCGTGTCTGCATCAAGAGAAGTGTGTTTGTGTCACGCTACATATACACCTTTTTGCTTGATAAGACATTCAAACAAAGGAGAAACAAAATATGAGTACACAGAAATAGCTAATGGAAGCAAATAGTAGGAAATATTCTCAATGTTTCTTCAGTCTCCCGCTGTTATTATGAAGAAAGCCTGGTGAAGAAAGCCTATTATATAGTCCTCTCTTACAATGCAATGCTCAGGCATAGTTGCCTACTGTCCCTAGTTTTCAGAGACAGCCCGAGTCACAGGTTTTAAAAATGTATCCCTGGAAAGGTTGCACAATATGATTGCCTTTTTATTTGTAGTTTTTTTTTATATATATTTTAATTCTTTTTGCTTTCTAAGTTAATATGTATGAAATATGACTATTTAGAATACAAAAAAGACATTATATCCATGATTATACCTAGACCACACCATGTGCGCTGCAATTAAATGCATCTACCTGGCAGCAAAGTGTCCTTGTAAATTATTTGAAACTCTTTGCAATATGAAATGCACTATTATTATTATTATTATTATTATCCTTTATTTGTTAGGCGCCACAAGATTTCCGCAGCGCCGTACACAGTACAAACAGTAGACTATACAGGGTGAAACAGTACAGAACAATAAACAAAAATACCAATACTTCAGAAACTCCAGGCAGGCTGCTGCAATAAGCATGGAGCAGAAGAACAGGTGAGGAGACAGGAGGGAAGAGGGCCCTGCTCATTCGAGCTTACATCCTAACGGAGGGTTGACAGACCAGGCACAAGAGGAGCCGGTTGAGGCAATGGGAGAGAGGGGAGAATGAGCGGAGGAGATAGGGGTTAAGTGGACGGGTGGTAGGCTTTGAGAAAGAGGTGAGTTTTGAGTGCACGTTTGAAGGAGCACAGAGTGGGAGAGAGGCGGATGGAGCGAGGGAGGTCATTCCAGCTATTCATTTGTCATTTGATTTAGCTGTGAATTGTATAATCAGAGGTGTAAGAGAGTGGGCACAGAGTATAATACACATAATATACTGGGACCAGCTACGATCTGTCAGTGTAGAGTTTACATTTTTATCCAGCCTAAACAAAAAATAGGGATAAGGGACTCTGAGAGGGTATAATGATACATAACAATTTTGTAAGTACATTCTTTTTAATAGCAGCCACTCCACCCAGCCATGAGATAAAAAGTTGGTGCCATCTCATTAGGTCTTTTTTAATCTTCTCAGCAGAAGAGTAAATATAGCTGAAAATAACGTATCATAACACTACCATCTCTATACCACATGATTCATACATATGGACTATAATATCCACTTTTATGATTTTGTTATTTAACTTATTCCTGATTTGAAGGGGAGCTGCATATATATTATAGTTTGATGTAGGTGGATCTGTTTGGTGGAAATTCCATGGTAGAGTGGTAGGGAACCACCTCCAATTGTGAGTATACAATATCATCAAGATGTAAGAGTTATTTGTACAGTGGCTATGTTTTATCTTGGGGAAGAACTATATTAGATTCAAAATTGATTTCTATCTCAAGAAACGGGAAACCAGTATGGGGGCTAATGTGGATTCAAGTCATATAAATATGTTTATGTACAACATAGAACTAACCCTGTTTCTGGCAGATAGACTATATGCTCCACATATTAAGGCATGTGGATAAAATATTTTTTGTTTGAAACACTGATTTAAAAAAAGATGCATTTATAAAATAATTAAATGTAAATTGTCACTATAAAGTAGTATATACATTATTAGAATACTGAATAAGTTTTGGGGCTTGATGTTATAAATCAGGTGTAAATGCCGTCCTAAGTAGCCCAGTATGAATATTAAGGAACTTTTATTTATGTATATGTAAAATTCAGAAAAAAAAGAGTTAATTATAAAGTTGTGCATATGATTATGTAACGATTATGTGATAACCATTAAAGATTTTAACTGGTTAAAGTGTATTTAAAAATGGCCACCGCTGTACTATGAATGTGATATAGATTTCACATCTGAATAAGAGACTTTGTTTATATAAATGTTATATTTTAACGTGTATTCTGTGTAAAGAAGTAAACTTATGAACCTTGAAGAAACCATCAACCTGTGTATAATACTGTATGCTGTTATCTTATCAGAGCAGCTTTGGGCAACAGGCAACCTGCGGCCTGCCAGCGGTCCGCCAGGCCTTCGCCTGCAGCACCCCCAGCTGGCTGCCCCGTTGTGATCAGGACAGGGGTAGCCAGCTTCTGCTTCATGTGACCTCCTCTGCACAGTGGAAGGAGGTCATGCGGCATACCCCAAAGAGGAGGGAGTCAGGGGTAGGCTGGACTGGGGAGCAGGGGGGAATGTGTCCCCGGGCCGGTCCCATAATGGGCTATCTTGGGCTGGTCACGGGGCCACCTGCATTTTTTATCATTTAAAATAGGCTGCTGAGTTGAGTATTGGCCCCAGTGCTAAAGCTTGCCAGCCCTTCCCCGGGAGGGAGTGTACTGTGCTCTACCTCCTCTGTGCGGGCCCTTTGAAGGCAGGTAGCCCTTGAGCTATTTCACGTTTCCCCTCACTGATATAGAGTGTAAAACCCCATCAGTACTACAGGTTAATATCCACATACCACAACACAGAGCATGCACTTTTCAGTGTAAGCAACAGAGAAACACACAAGGGACCCCCTCAGTAAGTGTCTTCCCGTCATTTCTTATCATTTTAGTAGACATGTACCGGATTTTCTCAGATCAGTTCTGTGTTATTATCAAAGTAGTTTTAATAGTTTTATGTATGTTAAATACAGCAAATTAATATTTGTATTCTCGTGAAGATGATATAATTGAAATAAATTTATAGTACTAGGAACACGTTTGCAGATTTTAGAAAACATACTATGGTTAACGTTTACTACCTTTGCATTCTATATTAGGGGATGAGACATCCTAATACTGTATTGTAGATGAATACTTATCATTGCTCATACAGCTCCTCACTTAACTGCAAAACCCTTCCTTGCACATGTAAGGCTCCTATCTCGGTTAACAGCATCTTATTGCCTTTGGCAAGCATGGAAAATTGACTTCAGTTTTCCCGCTGAGTGTTCGTGCTCAGGGGAAATCCTTAATTCTGAGTAATGTCTGTGTCGCGAGCCGCAGAGGTTGATTAATGACCAGAGAGCAGTAGACGACTCGGGACATCCATGAATGTTTCCACTACTAACGACGGAGCGAATGTGTGATGTGGAGTGACCTTCTGGTTCACCATGTAGCAAATTGCACAAATAGTCTGACCAGCTGCCCTACAGATAAACTCTGTACCGGAACTAAGGACAATATGCTCAAGAAATAAAAGGCCAGGCAATTCTCTCTTACTTCAATAACATTAACATGCTGTCATTTTCAAGTGCTTGATGAATCTGGTTCTTATTATCACATTAGTCTGGATTAAATAGTGTATGATTAACTACAAGCAGTTAGTCCAAAAGTCAATTTACATTGCTTAATATCCCTAATGCTCAGGGGCTGTCCCAATTCGCTAAGACCATGTTTTTTTTTTTATATATTAACCCACCAGAAACCAATTCCAGTTTTTAGCTGAACGTCTCCAGTTACCCTGTTTCCAAGACTTTCAATTGTTCTTACAAGCAGGCATCAGTTAAAAGTGTAAATTTGGAGGCTAGAGACCCTCCAGTAAAAGATCTCAGCAAGAAGACAGTTGTGATAGAAGATACTTGTGCTCATACTTTTCAATCTTATCACAGTATGATTGAGCTTTCTGCAACAGAATGGTATACTCCCACCTCCCTCACCACTGCCTCATAGCTATGATCGGGGAAGCCAACTAGCGGACGTGAATCTATTCGAGTTAGAAGTTTCAATTCGGTGACATCAGGTCAATGACCTGGCTGAAAAGGGTGGCTCATACTGCTACCGAAAACGGGATTTGCGCTGGAAGTTTGAACCACTTAGGAGCATATTTAAGAAATCACGGTAGTGCACTTACCGTGGAAATCAGGTCCCGATGTGCCCTCTGCAAATTTATTAAAGGTGCATCGCAGCAGATATCGTGGATATCTGCTGCTTTGCACTCCTGATCGTTTTTGCGAGCAGTCACCATTCAACAGTATGGTGACTGCTCTGGCCGCAATCTAACAAGTCCCGAAAAACATTTTTTTTCGGGAACTTGTCATGTTAATGTACGCCAGCTGAAGCTGGAGTACATTATCAAAATTGAAAAAATCCAATGCTCTCAGTTCTGCTCCGAAGAGCAGAGCTGGACAGCGCATGTGTGGAGGGATCACATGATCCCTCCCTGTCACTCAGCGCTATCGTTGCAGAGACAGAGCGGGGATCTTTGTGCGCATGTGCAGTTCGAAGAACACTGATAGCCCTATTATTTCTAATTCAGCAATGACAATTAGCAATGGAGCAATGGACAATTAGCAATGGAGCAATGGACATCTCCTGTTTCTGTGTGAGCTATAACTCAGTAGAATGTCATGGGAGTCCCCTCCTCTTTCTGCTTTAGATATGACGCTGCTCAACTGCACTGCCAAGAACCGTGCTATCCCTTCTGTGTCTCTCTGTGAAATGGCGCTGGATCGACGTGGAGGTCGGTACTTATAGAACCAAAAACTCTCGAGATCCAACTACGCAACAATTACATTTTGCCTTGCTTTTACCTCCAAGGGCGCACGAAAGTCGGTACTCAGATCGGCGAAGTTCGGGTGGGCTCGGATCTCCGAGAACCGTGCCCAAGCATTTCTAATTTTTACGTGTCACTTTTGTTTGAAGATTATGAGTATTAAGTGCATTTAGAAACAAGAAGATAAAAATAATTGCTCTCCAGTAGGAAATTTAAATGATTTTGTCCCAGAAAATAAAATCTGCTTTTTTGCATGTTGGTGCAATAGAAGGTGTACTTATCGAGGAACACCCCTGATCCACCCAACTCCTCCATTCTTTTGCACCACTGCAGATACCATATTCTTGACCTGCAAATTCAATAATTTCCTGGTAAAAATTAGACATGCTTAAGCTCGGTTTTCAGAAAAGCCGAAATCCCCCGAACATTGCCAATTCGAGTAGCAAGCCGGCTCGTTACTTTCCTACTTCTTTGGATCTGATCCAGCGCCATTGCTCACACAAAAACAGGGGTGGAGTCTCCAATGCCATTGCTCAGTGCCACTGCTCATACAGAAACAGGAGGGGTAGCAGTGTTCTTGTCACTTGACAAAAAATGACTGGAAATGACTGGAAATTAATGTTATTGAGGTTAATAATAATGCAGGAACAAGAAAAGAGCTAAATTCTGTGATTTTAGCATTTCTGAGCAATTTAAAAAAAATAACAGATTCAAAACCAAAACTAAAACACATGAGGGCGGTTTTACCAAAAACAAAACGAGAAGTTAATACAGATTCAAATCCAAAACACGGGGGTCCCTAGTTACCATAGTTACAATACTGGTTAAGCATTCAGTACCATTCTGCCAAGTGGTACTGAAGATAGAGATGGGACATGTTTTTATTTGCAATGCAATGTTCTGCTACTATTCTTCTGAATTCCCCTGACTTATGATCTCCGAGAGATAAACAGACATCTATCCAGCCAAACCTATTTCAATAACAATACAGATACACAGAATAACTACGAGATTCTGAGTGGTATAACCTACAACTGTTTCTTGGTATCAATCCAAACTGTCAAGGTATTGCCTCCAACAAAAGAACCTTGTGATTTCATTAAACATAATGAAGTTTTAATATTTTTTTTAAATGTATTTTGTTTGATCTCATAAATACAGGAATAGGGAAACTGCTTTAACGTAGATCTGATTCTGCACCTAATTGTTTTTAACACTGATATGAATAGAGGGGCCTGAAGCTTGTCACATTTCCTATAAAAGGATTTGTTCAGGTCCCCTCCCCATAGATTGAGGAAGACCCTCTGATAGGGTGGGATGCATTTCAGGCATATAACTGGTGTTTGCTGTCCAGTAAAATGAAAGGCTTGTTTCTGCAAGGAGCAGAGCGAACCTACAGGCTCTATAATAGAGGTACTGGCCTGTGAATACTGAGGTAGAGCCAGGTCATAGAGGTGGCCTAGAGCTACCTCACTTTCAGAAATAGAATATTGTCATTCAGCTTAGTGTATGACCTGTCCCAAGGCGCTGCTGGATCTTGTATCCTGTCCTCTCTTGACCATTATCCTCACTCAGGGCCTGATTCATGTTCAGACGTGAGTCCCATTGTGTGCCGTATCTTGCGTACACCTGCTGTGTGCATGCACAGAAACAGATCATACATCAGCAAACACAATTGCATCTAATTCATGTCCAAACGCAAATGACTCTGACAACTGCCTACAACTTGAAGGTCGGAACGGAGGCAGGAAGGGACAGACGCCTGTAGTCAATGTACAGTAAGGGGTGGACCGAGGTTGAGCGCACGCACATTCGTCCAATTCAAACACTGAGCATCTCTTAGGTACATGTTTTTTAGCCGCAACACTTGCGCCAGCTAAAGGGCAGGTGTAAGCTCTGACTGATAGTGATGACTACACGTACTATGCATGCCACAACATGTGTTTGTGAGTAAGAAAAACTATAAAAATGCATTTTATGTACAGTAGGCGTTAAGAACATCCTGATTTATGTAGTTCATGTAAAAAAAGAATTTTAAGAGAAAAACTTTTTTTTTTGTTTTACATATAAGGGCAGATTCAATTGTGTTTTTAGTAACGATCATTTTGCAAAAATGAGTGCGAGTTCTGAAACAACAAAAAATTTGAAGACACCTCGTGCTGATTTTTTCTCAATTGACTCTGCCCCATAGTGTATGTGTAATAATGATTGTAATATTAATAGTTGTAGATTAATTTTATTAAAAAATTTTGTTGCATACATTCTGATGGGACTTGATATTGAACATATACATGTGTGTATCCTGCAATGTGTTCTGTCTGTCTGCATATGGCAAGTATTGTACAGCCAGAGTGTACTCATAGCCAGATTCCAATGGAAACTTTCTTAAGAGTCGTTTGTAATTGAATATGGGCGTACATGTATACAAGTTACAAGCTACTTTTTTTTAAATGCAAGTTGCATTCACATTGCATTACAAGATGAATCAGGCCCTCAGTCTCTTACAGATTGATATAGGACATGGTCATTACTTCATTCTGACAAAATTGTTTATTATACCCTACTGAGAGAAAATGACATACTGTCTGATTCATGTTCTCTCTTAACACCGCTCTTTGGAAGAGACTGGGATTTGACACATTGGCCAACTTAACAGAGATGGGGATTTCTTAGTGTTTGAGCAGATACATGAGGTGTTCCAGCTTTGGTCATCTTTCAGCTTCTTCCAGCTTAGACATAACCTCTCAGAATAGTTTCTTAGTTCCCTTCCACCCATTTTGAGGTGCTCCTGGTCACAGGCAAGGCACAGGCTATTAATTTAGATTGGGAAGACATTCTGTATTTCCCAACTAAAGTATCCCAATTTTTATGGGATAGGTTGATACATGTACAGTATACACAATTCATCAAGCTTATTTGACCTCTCCCTCCCCCCTAACCGACTATCCCTTGATTCGACTTGTAATAGGTGACCTGCATCAGGAACTACCTTTTAATTTTTTGTTGGTTATGTCATGTACTAGTTGATTATTGGTAACAAAAGTCAAAACTTATATTCAATGTCATGGTCTGTCCAGACCTGCTCTCCCCAAATGTATGCTTCCTGGGAGCTTACCACCATCCTGTCATTTTCAAACCACTTTGCCTATGCTCTTATACCTGGCAAGTGAAGCTGTTGCTATATGGTGGCTGCCCAATGGTTTAAAATAATTAGCAAGTTACTTCCATACAATAAGATAAACTATTATTATTGTTTTATTATTACCATTTATTTATATAGCGCCACTAATTCCGCAGCACTGTACAGAGAACTCATTCACATCAGTCCCTGCCCCATTCGGGCTTACAGTCTAAATTCCCTAACATACACACAGACTAGGGTCAATTTTTTAGCAGCCAATTAACCTACCAGTATGTTTTTTGGAGTGTGGAAGGAAACCGGAGCACCCGGAGGAAACTCATGCAAACAGGGGGAGAACATACAAACTAGTCAATGATAAGGCCATGGTCGGGAATTGAACTCATGACCCCAGTGTTGTAAGGCAGAAGTGCTAACCACTTAGCCACCATGCTGCCCATATACTATACCCATAGGGGCTGCCCAGGAACATTATATAAAGTATGGCAACCTTGGCTGGACTACCCAGACACATTTGTACTAGTCATTCTTTGTGTTGAGCAGAGGATTTTGGTGATATCCCAGGTGCCTGAACCTTTGACTTTACCTATTAACCTTTTTAGCCTGAATGGTAATGACTTAATGGGTAGAGGCACATATTTCCCTAGTACTTACTCTACTATGTCACTGTTAACCCAAGTAGCACTTACAACAGTGTACATGCAATATTTTTATAAACTTTTTACAGCTCATTATTATACATTGTATATTTGGAATTGCAGAATACTACTATTTTAACAACATGATATTTCTGTGTACAGTCATGGCCAAAAGTTTTGAGAATGACACAAATATTGTTTTTCACAAAGTTTGCTGCTTCAGTGTTTTTAGACATCAACATTTAAAAGATCAAAATTTTGGGTCCATGGCCAGGAAACTCCCCAGACCTTAATCCCATTGAGAACTTGTGGTCAATCCTCAAAATGCGGGTGGACAAACAAAACCCCACAAATTCTGACAAACTCCAAGCATTGATTAGGCAAGAATGGGCGGCCATCAGTCAGTATGTGGCCCAGAAGTTGATTGACAGCATGCCAGGGCGAATTGCAGAAGTCTTCAAACAGAAGGGTCAACACTGCAAATATTTACTCTTTGCATAAACTTAATGTAATTGTCAATGAAAGCCTTTGACACTTAAGAAATACTTGTAATTTTACTTCAGTATACATAGCAACATCTGACAAAAAGGTCTAAAAACATTAAAGCAGCAAAATCTGGGAAAACCAATATTTGTGTCATTCTCAAAACTTTTGGCCATGACTGTACTCTACTCATCGTATACATTTGTGCTGGTGACACGACTAATACATTTCCAGTTAACAAAATAGGTACATCTACAAGATATGTAACCATAAATGATGGAAAATTGACTATAATAAACTATTCACTTTACCCTGATAAGAAATGCATACATATGGCTATATGCTGAAAGTCATGGCTATTATGGATTGCACAGAATAGATGTACATGACACCTGATAGTTACTGTAATATAGACAGAACAATATCCTGCAGCTCAATCTGTTTTTCGATTACATTGCATTTAACAGATGGGATCTATGACATCGTGCTTCAGACGTCATGTCAGGCTCATGTTGTGCATCATACATTTGTCAGAGAAAATTCTATAGAGTTTTGCAGAACTGTGCTAAATAGAAATTGCCATTCATAATACAGGATTAACGTCAGCCTACCAATATTATTAATTTAGTTACTGGTCTAGGGTACATGATTACGTAAATGGGTATATATTGTATTTTAGTTACTCCTACCCTGCTCAGCAATTGCTTTATGTATCACATAGTACATCTCAGGGGAATGATTCATTTTACCATGAGCGTGTGTGTTAAAACCTCTCAAAGGATTGTGCACCAGCCTTTTAGTTAGTCCGATTTTTGGACTTCAAATTACCGCAACTACAGTTAAAAATTGTGTTGCAATTTTTATTTTGTTTGTGAGGAACAATCATTCTTGTTCGCTGCTAAGACCTCTTTAGCTCTTGATCAGTTGTGGCTGTAGGTTACCCTGGGTACCTTTTACAAACCCTTTCCCAAAACCAACAATAAGAGATGGTCACTGGTAATCATTAATGATCTTTGAGAAGGATTCTAGTTGACACAGGTTTTCTTCATTGGAATCCTCGCCTGAATGTCAACTCCCCCTCCACTTAGAGGCTTGGGCACACTTTTGCTGAACAGAAAACACGCTAACTAAACATAATAGGTTTAGTCAAGCCAGCCCCGGTCCTTGCAACCACAAACCTTTCTGAGGAGACCGGCAGGAAAAATATAGTAAAATTAGCATAGACTGGATCGGTCACCTATCTACATACATTTATTCTAATTAGGATCAATTTAGGCAGAACAGAGAAGTATGTGCCACCTACTAGTAAACAATGTTCTTTGCTAAGAAATTAGTGTACCTTCCCAAATGAATATAAAAGAAGTAATTTAAAGTAATACCGTTAATATCTAATTTTAGTTGTAGTCTTTGCTTTTGCAACTATAATGCTGTCCATATAAGCAATACTTTTTATGGCTAATTTGGGACCCAGGTATCTGCTTGTATGGGCTCATAATGACCTCCAATCCAAAATAAAGTTGATCAGATGTCAATTAGGACTGGCACAAAATCCAGTCTGCAAATGAGAGTCATATGTAGTGTGTCCAGTCATTGACCCCATAGTATCTGTCCAATTTCTCAGCAAACATTGGACCTGGGTCTCAACACAAGAAAGTGGCAATGTTAATATCTTACAATTGTGGTCAGTGTCCAAAATAGGGTTATGCTTTGAAAGACCATAGTCCATCTCCAGTTTCCTGATCCTTGGAGCACATACAGCAGCCATTGTCTACCTCGTGGCTGTCCACCAATAGTATCTTGTGGTGGCTCACATAGGCCGTCACTTATCCTTTCAATAATCAGATCCTTCAGCCAAATAACACCCATAAGATAACACCAACTATACAGTACAGCATTGAATATGTCTCATCTCGGACTTGAACTACTTAGAGGTTAGACCCAATCACTATTGCAGTCATATAACAAAGGAGGAATAAATAAAATTTGTAAGACAAAACTTCTCATTTATAGACACAACTGGATCTGGTACTGTCTCTGGCCTCTAGAAGAAAGCTGCTCTGATTGGCTAGTCACGGACAGGCCCCTTTCCCTTCATTCTGTCATGACTCCACTAGGAATATGCTGTGGTTCATCTCACAGGGTTTTTGTTTGATTTTAATTTTTATTTAACCCTTGGACTTACACATTAAACCCAACCCTTTTGCCCCAGATGACTGGAGAAGAAATCCATGCATAGGAGGTTGGGGGAGGCTGTCCTGATACCACTATAGAGTTTAGTCCTGTGTTGGCAAAGCTGTGACTCTTTCACATTATGGCAGGAGGACAACCATACTGGAAGTCTCCCAGTTATAGTATGACGGCTCAGCCTGACATAACCTGGTGCTGGTTAGTGCTTTTGCGAGGCAACTTTTGGGAATGGAGGCTTTTTTATGTATCTATTTATTTAATCTTTGGGGTTTTTTTTGTATCTGTATGCAGGCTCATACTTACATACTATTTTCAGTTGCACATATCTTAAGATATGTATAACTCAAAATACAGACGTTAGATGCAATTTTACAGTCAAAATTTTATGTTTACAATTGAGATGTAAAATTTCAGCCTACACTAAATAATGTTGTTATTTATAATAAGTTGGGTTAAAGTTTATTGGGTTGTAATGCTGTAGTTGTCATTCTGACCTACTCATCGCCTCACTTACAGTATGTCGGAATGTCCGGTGGTAATCTAAAACCCGATGTTGGCAACCCCGACAGGAGTCAGCACGACACGTTCAGTCCGAAAATTGAGGAGCGCGACCTACTGTTCTTATCAACTGCTTATTATAGTGGCTTTGACTGAATGCGATTAATGAAGAGGGCGGCACCGCAGAATGACGTCCATGTGGGCGCTGACAGTAATGTTTGTACACATTAAGGGGGCAGTTGGAAGAGGCGCCACCTTTTCAATCTTATTAACTAAGGCTTACAAAGGGGTATATTTAAGAAAGCACGGTAGTGCACTTACCGTGTAAATTAGGCCACGATGTGCTCTCCGCAAATTTATTAAAGGTGCATCGCAGCAGATATCATTGATATCTGCTGCTTTGCACTCCTGATCGTTTTTGCGAGCAGTCACCATTCAACAGAATGGTGACTGCTTCTGGCCGCAATCTAACAAGTCCCGAAAAAATGTTTTTTTCGGGAACTTGTTGTGTTAATGTACCAGCTGAAGCTGGCGTACATCATAGGAAATGCAGGTGAAACTTCTGTTCTTCGGTATGTCCAGCTCTGCTCCGGAGAGCAGAGCTGGACAGCGCATGGGCAGGGAGTGATCTTGTGATCCCTCCCTGTCACAGCCTCAAGTTCTCCGGACGGCACATGCGCAGTAGCATGAAGAACTGAAAGTGCACCGAAGAGGAGGAGATCTGGAGACAGAGTGACCGGAGAGGCAGTGGTGAGTATGTTTTTTTTTATCACAGAAACAGCAGTTTTTCGGAACTGCTGTTTCTGTGATCCATTTTTCATAAATTTGAGAAATACATCAATCCTTATCCATGCGATAAGGATTGATAAGTATTTCTCGTTTTGTCCGATACATGATAAATGTGCCCCAAAGTCACTATAATAAACAGTCGATAAGAACAGTAGGTCGCGCTTCTTGATATTCAGACTGAACGTGTTGTTCTGACTCCTGTCGGGGTTGCCAGCATCGCATTTTAGAACTCAACCCGAAATGTCAGCTCATTAACTTGCGTGCAAGCCCCATGCGGCTGCCTTTATTTTAAAAAAATATGCCAAATATGACCGGAGTCTACCACTGTCAGGTTTTATGGGTGTAAGCTTCCAGACATCTGCTACCCACAAAAACTCTGTCACGTTGTGCAGATTCTTTTCCCTGCCAATTGAGTCAGGACCTTTTGGACAAGAGACTTCTCGTTACTGTAATTGCAGCCAAACATTAGCAATGCATTGTGGGAAACTTAAACCGATTTAGTGTGAAGCAGAGCTCTTTCCACTTCTCGGTTGTTCTGCATTTCAATCGCTTTGGTAGTACAAGCCATTTTACATCTTATTAACCTTTTAGCTGCCAGAGAGGCTTAAAGCCCATCACTATGCAACTTGTAATATGTCCTTCTGACAGCTAAAACTGCATTACCATTCCAATAGCTTTAGGGAGAAACAAATTCAAACCCCCCCCCCCTCCCCCTCACCTTTGGTTCATGCTGTGTCTACAATATATTAGACCGACGGCCACTTATAAAATGCATGGGATTTGAAATTGCTTTAGGTTTCTGAGAATTTGCCCAGGGAATAAATGGTTGCTTTTCACATCAACCACATTCTGCATTTTGGTACCAGTTAAGGAAATAAACACAATTCATTTATGCCTCAGTGGGACTGAACCTCCAGACCGATGACTCAGTGTGGGGGATGTGACTGCGGTTTAGGGGCTTCTCGGCAATGTAAAGCCCCATCAGAGAGGACGTGGACTCTCTCATTTTCTCCTGTGTCCATAACAACCCTCAGCGGCTCTCTCATAGCCATGCATACTAATGCCTCCTCTGCCAGAAGCTTGGATGGATTTGGAGAGTGCTGTGGATATTTGAACAGACACTTTTGCTGGGAGTTCTCATTAGTGTTATTAGGCCACGGGGAAATTGGATTACAAACTGTTTGTTGTGTAGTGGCCAAAAACTACATGGATATACTAAATAGTGATATACTCTCAATATCACCAAGAAGAAAGTGTTTTTTTACCTTAGAGGGTTGAAATATGAAGATATTAAATGTGTAAAAACTGGCTATATTTTATATAGTGCAAAATGCATTGTTACATTGTGCATGTTCTACATTATTCATAGGAGTTTCAGCAAGCTTGTTTTAGCAATTGATAAATACAAAAAAAGATTGGCTTAAAGACATAATAGCAAATCACTGTAAAGGGCATTATACTGAAAACATTACTTCTTGTGCAATCCATGTATTTTTATAGAGCACACGTCTCTGCAAAATGCTCCATGTTAAATGTATTACTTGGTAATGTAAAGCAACTATACAACTCAATGTTTCATGCAACTTTGGCCAGAAAGGACGGTTTAATTTGCATTTATGAAGATTTCATTGACCAGAACAAAATGTAAATATTATGGTATATTCTATGAGAACTTTGGGCCTGATTCATTAAGGATCTTAAATGAAAAGGTATCTTAATTTAGTCTCCTGGACAAAACCCACGTTACAATGCAAGGGGTGCAAACTAGTTTTCTGTTTTGCACATAAGTTAAATACTGACTGTTTTTTCATGCAGCATTTGCATTGTAACATGGTTTTGTCCAGGAGACTGAATTAAGATACCTCTTCATTTAAGATCCTTAATGAATCAAGCCCTTTGTCTCTAGTGTTTGGCTGTGACGTCTACCACCAGAGGGCTCAAATTAAAGGTTGGACTGTGCTGGTAAATGTCCACAGGTTGTAGGCCTGAGTGTCACTGTAAGGCAGCTGACAAAAGATGTGGTCGGGGTTAGGCCAGTGGATGGAATTGATAGTCAATAAACTTAGACAATATCTGGTTGTGCTGAGAACAAGGAAAGTCAAACTATTATTAGTTATTTGTTTTGTAACCCAAAACTTTGATGTCATTTGTATTTATATATATCTTATTATTTCTAAACTTCTTTTCTGCCCTCCTGCCAGAGGTGAGTCCAAAACTGGAGCAATTACCTGGATGGAAGACAACATGACAATATATAAAATATATATAACAGTATTTGTAGCTGACTCGGTAACGAAAAAACTATTATGCCAAGACTCATATAGGGAATTCCTCTGAATATCACTGTGATGAAATGTGTAATGAAACAGGAGATTTAACATTTTGGACTGCTCATTATTTTTAACAGATAGTTCTTGGATCAAGTCAGCAGCAGAGGAACAACGCATGAGTATATAAGTTCTCGGTGTCTATCTAACGAATCTAATACGTTGTACATCGATAAAATGGGATTGGACACAGCAGAAGTGAACACAGACAACTGATTGGTGGAATAAATATCCTTTGTGGAGACGTGGGACTTTGTGCAATTATTATCTTGGCTAAACTGTGTGCTCTTCCTCTATTTTGTTTACAAGTACCTCTAAAAGAAGTTTTCCCTGTAATGAATTATTGTACGATATTTTAATCATCTCAATTATTGAAGTGCTAATTCTAGAGACTGCTGGACATTTTTAGATCAGTTTAACTTATTTTATTTAATTCCTTATTTTTTTTCTTGCACTTAAGTGATGCATGTATATTGATTGTGCTACATGTGTTATCAATTACTTTTTAACTAATAAGTATATTACTTTATTATTACGGGTCTCAGCAGGGCTGCTTAACGCGTGGGTACGCTGGGCAGTTGCCCGAGGGCCCCACGAGCATAGGGGCCCAATAGGCTTGCCAACTTTTTAGCATATTATTCCGGGAGATTTATTCATAACCTTCAAACCCTCTTTATTAAAATGTTTAGGTGGACTAATCACCTCAGTACCAGCTGTTATTTGTGCATGCAATATTTCTGTTGCAAATACATATCTTAACCTTGACGAAAACAACGTAGACGTACTAATTGTGGGTGAGTGGTTGTGTAGGTAGGACCCCACTGCACTCCTTGGCCAGGGGTTCTCTAATATTGTTAAGGCAGCCCTGGGTCTCAGCATCATAGTTTTTTTAAAAAAAAACTGTGTTAGCTACAAGCGCTGCTATATATATCATCACCACCATTTATTTATATAGCGCTACCAATTCTGCAGTGCTGTACAGAAAATAGTTGTCATTCACATGCAGCCCCTGCATGGTTGGGAATTGAACTCATTACCCCAGTGCTGTGAGGCAGATATACTAACCACAGACCACAGTGCTGTGAGGTAGATGTACTAACCACAGACCACAGTGCTGTGAGGTAGATGTACTAACCACAGACCACAGTGCTGTGAGGTAGATGTACTAACCACAGACCACAGTGCTGTGAGGTAGATGTACTAACCACAGACCACAGTGCTGTGAGGTAGATGTACTAACCACAGACCACAGTGCTGTGAGGTAGATGTACTAACCACAGACCACAGTGCTGTGAGTTAGATGTACTAACCACAGACCACAGTGCTGTGAGGCAGATGTACTAACCACAGACCACAGTGCTGTGAGGCAGAATTGATTACCACTTTCTAATAAGGACTGTTGTAACTAACGTAATACACAGCACCTTTATGAGGAATGTTCTGCAAAATATAATTGCTCCGAGATGTGTTGAGAGGTGAAACAATCTCCAGAGGTGTATACACATCAAAGTCTAACCTTCTAGCAATTTAGAAGCCCCCTTTTCTTAAAATAAAATATGTTTCTCCTAAGCTACTGCTCAGTTTAGTCTCATTTATTAAATTGTGAGTGTGGAGTAATAGGGAATGATATTATTACATGCATAAAGTTTGTGCATTTGAAACCTTTTATTAGATGGCTTGGAGAGCTCTTGGAATAAATGATCTTCTCAACCAAAGTGCAACCTAGAGGCACAAAATGAATCTCATTTAAAGTATAGGCCATGAACCCATACCTATGGCTCTGAGCTTATGTGGAGTCAAAATGACCATACTCCTTTGCACAGTAAGGACACCCCCTAAACGGTGCCCTCTGCACCCTTTTTTTCTCATTTCAATCATTTCTCTATGTAAAATAGGTTTGTTTTTGTACTCCTCTACAAAAGTAGACCCAATAGTGCGATTACTCTGTTTACAGCAAGGAATGCCCTAAGCCCACCCACATCTACCTGTGCCATCCTCTCCACAAACACAGCGATCTTGATCTGTAAACCTACGTGCCATGGCAGATATCTAGGTGCATTTGTGCAAATGGAGGTGCTGGGAAGGTCCATTGCTGATATTGTGCTGCGGTTTTGGACACTTTGTGCTCTGTAAATGACTGCCACTTTGTGTTGCATTTAAAGGTAATGACTATGTTAATAATTGATTACCCTCTTCTGCAGTGTAACCCCTATCACCAGCCTCGGACTGGCCCGCCGGACAGCCGGTCAATCCACCGGTAGGCCCAGCGGGGTTGAAGCTCCGCCCCCTCCGTTGTTAGGGCGGAGCTTGATGTTGAACTTTGTTTAGATGGCGGCGGCGGTCACATCTCCTGTAACCACACTACCGCGCAGATGCAGAGAGCCCAGGCGCGGTAGTGTGTTTTTCAGCAGTTTGAGCAGGGGAGGAGGACGTCCTGATATCAACATACTGATCCAAGGTCAGTTTGGTCATCATAGGTTCATGCAACACTGGACGCAATAGACCACGCCCCCTCTGACGCTGCAGAGTTTCCCCGGGTTATCTGAAGCCCAGCCAGTTTGATCGTGGCTGGGATACAGAAGCTGGATACTGCCGTTTGATCGAGGAAACATATGGACTGAAAGATACCTTTTTAACATACAAAATGTGAGTGTTTTTAACCCCATGTTTTAACTTAATAAATAGAGAACGTAAAACACCATGAGATCTTTCTCTGTTCTCTCCCTGGTCTCCCATATGTGCACTCTGGTGAGGAGAAGAAACAGGTTTAGAGGGGAGTAAAAGTACATCGTGGTGGTGCTTTTTGAAGCAAGAGGACACATTATTCAAATACTGTATGGAATAGAAAAGGTCACATTGATGTAAGTTTACCATCTGGGACATCGGTATAGGTGGAACTAGAAGACCAACATCCTTTAATGACTTTGGGACCGTTTTCCCCTTGACTTATTCATTGACCCAATCCTTGTGTTTCTTTACCCTTCCCCCATTTGCACCCGTCCTTTGATATTTATATTCTCTTTCATACAACACTGGCAGCATACCAGCATATATGGAATAAATGTGACAGGCTTTGGATGGGCTGTATTCTGTTCATTTTTTTGTTTTTTAAAATTTCCCTTCTCAACAAGCATTCATTGGTGAAGTACGCAACCGTAGTAGCACTGATGCTGTGTGTATGGTCTTTGACGAGTGGCATATTCTGTAAGAGTCCTTAAAAAATAATTATAACAAAGAGTCATTTTAATAATCAGACTGTGTATACAAGATCTGGCAAATGAAGGGTGCTTTTCATGTAGTCTAGTATTCCAATTGCATCCAGTTGAAAATATAATCATTCAGGGTTGTATAATATGTTGGTCTATATTGTATGTTAGTGTAGAAAGGCACATGCATAGGAGAACATAATTATATTTATATATTTTTCCTTTTGCCTATTGTGCATTCTTTTTGATGGTTGTCCTGTTTAGAATTTAGGGGTGATATAGTGAAAGTATTATAGGCATATATCAACCGTATTTAAAATGAAATTAGATGGATTTCACTGAGATTAGTTGAGAATTACAATCACTTGTTTTTTTATGAATTGACTTTTATTCCAGGACATGTCACAGCAACAACAGGTTGGTAACCATTGTACTAAAAAATTAATTGTGCAGTTTATGTCTTCTAATTGATGATGTTATTATTTGGTTTGTGTAGCCCTTGTAATGGCTTTTAATAAGCTCAATACATGATGGGCAATAACAACATATGAGGCGAGGGTTGGAGGTAACCAAATGATGCACTTATCATAAGTAACTGTCTTGGTGCATTAGGAGACGACAGGAGCTGGTACTGGAGTTTCTTCCAAACCACAAGTGTTTTATTAATGGGTCCCATGTAGTTCCCTACCAGTAGAATGGGCAGGGTCTAATGCAAAAGGTGCACATTTAAAATAGTGCTATAAGTTGTCCTCCATAGCCTGACCACACCCCCTTTACTGGCCACACCCACTCCTAAAGTTGGCCACACCCCAATATAGTGGGCCCCTATCACTGAATTCCCCCGGTGGGCCCTTCATGCCCCAGTCCGACACTGCCTATCACTGCAAGTTTCTTTTCTTCTATATACCAGTTGGCACTTACCAAGATCCTGAAGTCCTGAAAGAATAGCTGCCTACATAGAGTGCATCATCAAAACACCCAAAGAAGAAGCTGTGTGAAGAAAGGGATTCCTCACAAATTCTACAGTCTGCTATCCTGCATCCATCCCCCATCTGTGACTGTAATTAGTGGCGGAACTACCATTGTGCGTCCAGTATCAAGGCTTTGTTGATGGAATTAATGCATTCATATAATTCTAATTCACTACACATATCCTTATCAAGATGTGGACCACATTATAAATTACAAATGTTATAAACATGTAATATAATTTCATGCTACACCCCAGCGTGCTAATTGTGTTATTTTTAGTTGTTGATGATTTGCTTGTTATCATCACCATGGAAACACAAAGTCATTTTCAGTTTGAATGAATGTTGTGAAGATATTTACAGAGCTGGTTATATTGTGCCATACTACTAACAAATTATGTCTTAAAATCTTGCATAGTACTAGGATGGCAAAAACACACAAAATAAAAATTATGAAAACATGCTTTGATCTTTGAATAAAGCAATTTTCAATGGTCAGTATATTGTTAAGATATTTATTATTTAAAACATATTTTATTCTATTTTTTTACAATTTTTTTGTATTATTATTAGTTGAAATCTGGGCTTTCAGTCCCACTGCACAGACGAAACTGGATAGACAGGTCATGGATGTGCAAATCACCTGAGATTGATCCGGCGAACCTATGTGTTAACCCTTTCAGCTTTGGGCTAGCATCGCTGTGGCGGCTGATTAGCAGTCCGCTAACCGATGATATTTTATTAATAAATTGCGGTGGTGTGTGAATGTTTGTCAACACATACGCTATACAGCATGTTTCACAGCAAGTACATAAAACAGGAAATGTGCTTAGGTGTAAATCTTAGTATAAAATAACGAACGAGGAATCATGTCCTGCTTATAGTCCAAATAAAAAATATACAGCAACATTATTTATGACAGAGCCTCACATTACAAGTTGTGCTCCCGCATAGCGGCGGTGGGCCTGCTTTTGCTCCAAGTGAAAAAAACACCCTCTCTGTGCTTGTATGCAAATTACACCTACTGCTCTGAGGTTCTCGTGTGGCATAGAATGTAGATGGTCAAGGTTCCACAATTTCTTCCAATGAACTACTTGCATGATCTCTATTAAAGTAATTAACTTGTGATAGTAAGGCAGCAATAAGGCTCTCTTTCAAGTGTTAATTATATTTTCATACTTTTGTAATTTGAAATGCAATGCTGTATTTGTTCCTTGCCATCATCCAAGTGCATCTTGTATGCCTAGAATAAGCAAACGGATGTCTATATAAAATCGTTATTTATACTAACCCCTTGCTTGAACGCTCCTTGGTTTACCTAATCTCCACCTCTGGTAGCTTAATTTAATATCGCATGCTGACTAATGGATTTCTTTTTATCTTGCGTTATGCCTACTGCACTTCTCTGACTTTTATGACTAGAGCATTATACACATGGATTGTCCCAATCCACGCAGCATCCAGGGCTGTCCTGTCTGGCTTACAAAGCTTGTTGCAGTGATGCAAAGAATGGGACATTGGTGCAAAAGGTAGGTACATAATGGCACAAAAGAGAACAACGCATATTAGGTGTTATGCATCACTCTAACTTTGACTGTCCCTAAATAGTTCAGTGGGAGGAAATTCAATTGTATACTTAGATATAATCATCTAGGTCATAGGAGCAAACTTGAGGTTAAGTACCCAAATATTAGGGGGTGCTCAAACACCTACAGCACCCATGGAGCTGGCTCCTATGATCTAGTTCACACAAGCATAAAAGTAGAGATGTTCACTAACCCCTGTGTTTTGGTTTTGGTTTTGGTCGTGGATCTGAATTAACTCCGTGTTTTGGTTTTGGCAAAACCGCCCACACGTGTTTTGGTTTTGTTTTTTGTTTTTTAAATCCCTATTTTCTTTTGCTAAAATCACATTATTTGGCTCTTTTTTTTATTCCTACATTATTATTATTAGCCTCAATAACATTAATTTCCAATCATTTCCAGTCAATTTTGTCAAGTGACAAGAACACTGCTACCCCTGTTTCTGTGTGAGCAATGGAACTGAGCAATGTCACTGGAGACTTGAGAGTGACAAGAACACTGCTACCCCTGTTTCTGTGTGAGCAATGGCACTCAGCAATGTCACTGGAGAGTGACAAGAACACTGCTACCCCTGTTTCTGTGTGAGCAATGGCACTCAGCAATGTCACTGGAGACTGGAGAGTGACAAGAACACTGCTACCCCTGTTTCTGTGTGAGCAACGGCGCTGGATCTCCTGGGGAGCAAGGTACTTATGGAATCCAAAAGCCGCGAGATCCGACAAAGCAACAATGATGTTTTGCCTCTATTCAGATCTGAGGACGCGCAAAAGTACCGAGCCGGCTCGCAAGCCTACTCGAATCCCCTGAGTTTGGGTGGGCCTGAGTGTCTCTACTAAAAAGTACGCCAGTGTTCCATGAGGTATACTTTTAATACAGTCCTGTCAGCCAGGGCTCAGAACTGTAACTTCAAGAAAACTTCTGTTGCACCCACAATCTCTTCTAGTCTTCTATTCATTATTATATTCTCTCTCCCACTACACTGCCTTTAGTTTTGGTGGCATTTTAATATATCTCATGAGTGTTGTTATTGGTTTCTAGTGAATTGAAAGGCTGCCTTCCCCTAAACCTTCCTTTAAACCATAAAATGGCTGCCCCCACACAGACTTTTACTGGCTCCTAGAAAATTACTTGAGGGTGATGAGTTTGCTATTGGAAAAAAAATATATTCAGTACAAAAAAACGTTGCTCAGTTGTTGTGTGTATCATAAATCCACAACAAAGTGCCAGGGACCGGCATTTATGGGAAGGAAACCATACCACTATGGCAATTACAGTAAAACGTGCTACTGTTGTTGCATGATGCTAAGTGAACAGAATTGGTAATGAAATGTTCAGATTTGGCAAAATGATTAAAGTAATTGTGTTATGAGTGATTATGCCTGAAGCACCTGATTACATGTTCATTAGACTGACTGATATGGAAATGAGAGACTAAACAGGCAGCTATCAGTGTTACGTATTTGGATGTATTTTAGTAAGCTGCAGCTTTGCCGTATAATTATGGTCTCTGTTTACTAACATTATATTATGTGGTATGATGCCCTTTATGTTGGATTATTATTATCTTAAATACTGCACATATTTTCACAAAGCATGTGATATTAGTCACAATCACAAAAACATTTAAACACTTCCAGAACGTATCCGAGTTGGAGATATTTGAGCTCAAGCTATAATTGTTGGGAAAATAATTTTTGCCTCCGCGCGGCAGACTGTCAGTTATTACTATAGAAAGACACTGTAGGGATGAATCTTGTTCTGATGGACAAGAGATGAACATAGTCCAACATGACACATACATTTATTTAATCAAGAATCCTAACAAATTAATGCTATACCATAAGAAAGACATTTAATGAGCTCATTTAATAATATGGTTAAAAAAGATCATATACAGTATTTGCACTGACATCCTTGATATGGTAAAGTCTGGTGTTCCCTAGCAACCCTCTGGTATGAAGAATAGTGGGCAGCACGGTGGCTAAGGGATTAGCACTTCTGCCTCACAGCACTGGGGTCAATTCCCGACCATGGCCTTATCTGTGTGGAGTTTGTATGTTCTCCCAGTGTTTGTGTGGGTTTCCTCCGAGTGCTCCGGTTTCCTCCCACACTCCAAAAACATACTGGTATGTTAATTGGCTGCTATCAAAATTGACCCTAGTCTTTGTGTGTGTGTGTGTGTGTGTGTGTGTGTGTGTGTGTGTGTGTGTGTGTGTTAGGGAATTTAGACTGTAAGCGCCAATGCGTCAGGGACTGATGTGAATGAGTTCTCTGTACAGCGCTGCGGAATCAGTGGCGCTATATAAATAAATGGTGATGATGAGGATGATAGTGGTCTTTATGGTATTTAAGGTGCATTGTTGCTAAGACAGGTATAGTCTAAACCAGAGGTGTGTAACCTGTGGGACGGTACCCCAAGTGGAGTCCAAGAGTATGTGTTTTGGAATCTCCTTATTGTGTGATAAGCAATAAGTGCTAATGGGAACCAATTTTGTGTGTGTGTGTGTGGGGGGAAAAGGGGGGTCCCAAAACATCGACATGCTTACATTTTGGGATTTCAGAAGAACAGCACACTGACACTTGGGCCCCTGACTAAAATTTGGTGCCATCCTATCCTATCAGGCCAGAGCAGGGAAATGATTCACAATGATTCATTGCAGCAGAACGCCCCTGTCTTTAAATCTTTCAGAATCTTTGATCTACAATATATAGTAAATTATTTAGTCCCTATGAGTGTCTATAATTAAAAATATATGAATTGCTTGTTTAGGGTCCAAGATTTTGCAGCTGCCTTAATAGCAGCAATTTAATTTCTATTGTTGTGTAGATGGAAGCTTGTATTTTGGCAGAAATGCTTTTCTCTCTGCACACATTCCTGTTGTCATTCTCCTGTATTGTTTTAGAAAGTCTACCTAAAAGGAAATAAACAATTAATGGGACTAATGGTTGGCAACCGTAGCACCTAAAGCTTGTCTGTATATACTGGTAACCTGTCTTATTGTAGAACATTTAAGTTTTTTGCGCTTCTGAGAAAAATATTTTATATTGATGAACCATGATCTTATCAACCTCAACTTGCAGTTAATGGATAGTCCTCAAAAAATATAAATCCAGGGAAATTGTGCAGCCCACTGCGAAATTATAAATTTTTGATGAATAAATATATATCTTGCATGATATGTTCAAGTATCTAATTCATTGTATGCAGTAAATGGTTTACAATGGATAAATGGGTGGTTGGCACAGACCAAGTGAGAAAAACAAATACACAATTAAGAAAATATCCATTATCTGGTGTTCCACAAAGCTGCATTCATTCGCAGAACATTTAAGTTTGCCACTTGGCTGTGAAGGGGAAGTGTGAATGAGAGGACCAATCAAAAAGTTGCAATCTCTGTGACCATGGTTCCTTTATGGTCATCCCACACACACCCATTCCTTCCCTCTGCAGAATAAAACAGCCCCTGGTTTTCATACAGGGCTGTGAGGCAATTGATCATCATCAGCAGCAGCTATTTATATAGCGCCACTAATTCCGCAGCGCTGTACAGAGAACTCACTTACATCAGTCCCTGCCCCATTGGAGCTTAAAGTCTAAATTCCCTAACACACACACAGACTAGGGTCAATTTGTTAGCAGCCAATAAACCTACCAGTATGATTTTTGGAGTGTGGGAGGAAACTGGAGCACCTGGAGAAAACCCACGCAAACTCCTCACAGATAAGGTCATAGTTGGGAATTGAACTCATGAACCCAGTGCTGAAAGGCAGAAGTGCTAACCACTAAGCCACCATGCTGCAATTGATTGTTGTGAAGAAAATTGAGTCTTAAGTGAGACCCGATAAAATGAATACATTTATTCCATGTATGCCACCTTTGAAGGCAGCTAAATAAAAACATCCACAGACCGGCCAACTTGTTTATTTTTCAAGGTCTAATCCTTTGGGCTATGTCATGAAAGTACACTGCATTTTAAGTTGTGAAAGTAAATAAATGGTAAAAAGTAAATACTGCGCGCATCAAACCTTACTGTCCAGCATATTATATATTATATAGCGCCATGACATTCATATACATCCCAGTGTTCAGGATAATCAGCTACGGGGTTGGCATAACAGCCCCATATAGCCGCATTGCCACAATATATACACATCATGCCACTATATAATTCCATCATTTGCATACAAGACACACCCATAACAGGGGCAAACACAGGATTTGTAGAGAGGGGTTTCCATGCCAGCCGCTAGTGGGTGTGACCAGCATGCATAGGGGTGTGGCTATGATTTTAGGCTGTCCTTGCCTGTACTCCAACTTTTCCTATGCCCGTATTATACATGGGCAATGCTGCTTACACTACTGTTAGGTGCACGCAGCTCTCCCTTTTCGAGCAGAGCCGTGTGAAACAGGACATACCTACCAACTGCTCCTACAGTATAGTCAGCATAGTTGGCAGAATGTTCTGCTCTCTCCTATCTGTTCTTGCTGCTTTCACTACTTTTTGCTGCTGCTCGTGTCCTAAGCTCAGTAACTGCTTGTCTAGATCCTGGAATGTTGGGTTCCTGTTTGGAGAAAGGACAGGTATATGATATAGAAATCCCAGCAATGAGTGAGCACAGGAGTCCTCCCTCCCACAATGCAGCCCAATATTAAATCAAAAGTGCCAACGTTTAATAATTAGGCCTTCCAGCAAGCAACCCGGACAATAAATTAATGTCATTCACCTTTAATAAAAATATCCATGACCCCCAAACAACCCTAACATTATATTAATAGTATTTACATTTAATAAATAAACCGATTTCCTCCCAACAATTAAATAATTAGCATTCACTTTTAAGAAATATCAATCCTTCTCCCCAAACTCAACCTTACATTCAATTAATAGCACCCAAAGCACCCCAGCAATAAATTAATAGTCTCATCATCATGGTCCAGGGTCCAGCCACCTAAAGCATTCTGTGCCCCAGGCTGGAAGAGGGGGTTTCCAGGTACTAGAACCTAGAACCCCCCGCCCCCCTCGGTTTGCCTATGCATAATGCAGCTGCTGCTAATTCCACTCTCAGGCCCTCATCTCTACTCTGCTACAGTAAGCAATGTTGAGTTAATAACAGACAGGATCCATAACTACACACTGTCACTGTCATCCGCGACAACATTTCCTAGTGAAATTTGTCTGGTGATCAGTACACGAAATGCAACCATAGTTTTGTAATCAATTGCAGAGCTAACATTGTAGCACCGGCTACTGTCTAAAACTATTTTAACAGTGACAGGAGCTGTTTGTGTGTTGAGCTCCCTCTCTTAGTGACCATTTAATACATCTCCAAACCGCATGTCACATGGAGGGATTGTTTGAGGTTACTTACACAGATATCCATGCTAAAACAATGGCATATTAACACGCAGCCACCAGGGGACTATTTTATATTTCTGCTTTCAGACTTTGGAAAGGATGTCTATTTGTCCTTATAAATCTACCCTAAAGCGTTTTCCTGCAAAATTACAAGTGGTTGAACACATTTGCCAATGATGGAGTGCCAGGATACTTGGCTGATGTGTAATGTACACACTGTCTGCCAGAGTAAGAGGATACATCATCCAAAATCAAGTCTGGAAGTGTTATGATGTAATGTGAAAATAGGTACACACATAGAGGTGAATTGGGAAGCAAGTGCCTGAACGTACGCATGCTGTGAGGTTTATTAAATGGGCTGCAGTAATAAATTGGAGGTGGAGGTTAGCTTACATACTAAAGAGGAAAAACAGTACTGGCTCAGAAACAGCTCTGTACAGCGTTTTCCCACATGTGTTTTGTGCCAATACTTTTAAAAGCATCACAAAAATTGTTTTAAATAACTATAAAAGAGATACATAATTATACTTATTTTCTAGTATATAACTTACAGCATCATGCCATGATTGTTCCAGTCACCATACAGTTCTGTTTTGTTTTATATACTTCACCTTAAAGATATCTTATATTAACCATAATAGAAATAAGAACAGTTATGAATTCTAAACAACATTTAGGAAATAGTACTGTGCATTCCCTGTGCAGTCCTAAAAATTAGAAAAATTAGGACCAGTTAAGTAAAAATGCATCTAGATGCATAATTTGCCCCAAATCACAGCAGCTTTCCGACACTGGCTTTGATTGTCTAGTTTGCACTATACAAATACAGTATAAGTGGATTCGTTAGTGTGGTTTTCTCTCTGCACAAATAAGTTGATTCAATACAAGTTGATCAGGCCAATGTTTTCTCATAGGGGTAAGGGCTTTAGGAACACAGAATAAAGATGTGTCTGTCTACTCAACCATAATCAACTATAACAGTGCATCCACTATCCACCATCCTCCCCAACACAATAATTTAGATATATTAGTCGGGTAGAGGCTTTAATATTTATATTTTGTTTCCTGGGTACATTATGAAAATATTTAGGAGTCTTTTGAATAGTCTTCCAAAAACTATGACCCTGGATTTTTTTGTTTCATCATAGTAATTCCAGGTATTCTACATTGCGTTGGATTCCATTGATGGTGGCTGGTCACTAGACTAGCTCCTCCACAGCCTCTTGTCAACATCATGCTAGGTTTCTAATCTGAGCACTGCAAAGACATTTGTCCTGCTCCTTAACTTCTAAATCTGAGTAATCTAGACAATCTCTGCAGTGAAGGTGACATAAATATGGACTGCTTTACAAGTGCTTTTCCATTGAATTGCTGTTACTTAGATACACAATGTCTTGGGTAACCCACACTACAATGGTACATCCAGTATCCTCCCCAGGCCATTGAAGAACCCTGAAGTATAAGAGGATTACAATGTGTCTCAGAATTTAGCATCTCTGTTTCATTCACCAAGTGTCAGTAATGTTTAATTCCACTTAACGTACAGCAAGCTCTTTTTTATTTTAACTGAATGGCTTTGGGCTAGATTTACTAAACTGCGGGATTGAAAAAGTGGAGATGTTGCCTATACAAACCAATCAGATTCTAGTTATCATTTATTTAGTACATTCTACCAAATGACAGCTAGGATTTGATTGGTTGCTATAGGCAACATCTTCGCTTTCTAACTCTAAATGAGGCCCTAAGTCTGTAATTAAAATATTTTTCCTGTCTCAACAGTTTTTATAATAACATCTGTTTTAGAGGTTTGGCATTAACCATCAATAATTAAACACTGAATTAAATATTTCAAGCAAATGTCTGAATCTCTGTCCCTTCCCTTTATAATGTGGTACCCGCAACTGTTTTTTGGGTGGGTTTTGGTTCCTTACTGATTATCCTACCGCCCCTTTATTATATTAGTGTGTTCTCCTTCCATCCATACTGTCTTTAAGAAACTAAAGGCAGCTATCCCCTCTTTCACTGAGGAGACAACTAATGTGTATATGGAATTGGTTATTTGCTCCAGAAACAAGGTTATTCAAATACAATTTTTATACATGGCATATTAAGTTCACTCTCGATTCATTCAGACTGGATATATGGCTAATGCGTTATAGTGCCAAGCAGAAACTGGTCTATATTATTTGGACCTGTCTTTTTCATTTGTGAGCATTATTTTGGCGTTCTTGCACAATAACTTTTATTGATTCGTTACTTATTATATATAATTAATTTTAGACTGTCATTTAGGTATTTGTTGTTCCTCTAAAACCCCTCCCCAATAAGTGGTTAGGACTGGCTTATCCCCATTTTGATGCCTTGTACTAGCTGTCCGAACGCATTCTTCAAATTTTGACTGTCTGTGCCATCCTGACGCAGGTTCTCCTGTCTCTATTTGATATATATCTTATTTATAACTGATCAAAATTATCAAGATCATCTCATTGTAGCACTAGCAGTTCTGCTTTTAGTCATTCGCAGACAGGCTTCACAACCTGACACATTTATGTAAAAATAGCCCATCAGAACATTCTTTAATTATTTCAGGAACGACCTAGTCCCTTTTATTTGCCAAAAATTCGCTCCTAATCATATGGTATCTATTCCATCATGCACATGGATATGCTTGGCAATCATCTGCTCTGTGTAGTTTATAGAGTCCATTACTAATAAGTGAGACATAGGGCTTCTGGCGGCATATTCTCTGAGTAGAACTCATTTCAATTATGTCATCACAAAATGGAACAGTCACTATACAAACAGCATACATAAACAGGATATATATGCTCAGAACTGCATAAATCACGTGACTTTACAGCTGGTGGAGACATTTCTTGGTTTATATTCTATAGAACTATGTAGATGTCTGCCTTCCCCAAATTGATTCTATGTCTTTCTCCATTTATATAGTGTTTTGTCCATTTCAAGCTCCAAATCTATATCTCTGCTCCTAATAAATAAGAAGATAGGGGATTAAACAGGATATATGAAGTTTCTTCCATTTTGACTGTGAAACTGATCTTCAAAACTCTTGCAGGCATTTAGGACAAAGGAGAGCTGTACAAAACTGTTATTATTTTACTTTTATGCTGTTATGCACCTGTTTTTATGCCATTATAAGAGAAAATGGCAACTTTTGCTGTGAGATAGTATTAACCATGATTTTCGTTAGGTATTGTTTCAACATTATGGGTCAGAGTCATTAAGGAGAGCAAGGCAAAAAAAGGAGTAAATGTGACAAACCATGTTACAATGCAAGGGGTGCAAATTAGTTTATTATATTGCACACAAGTTAAATACTTGCTGATTTTCCATGTAGCACATAAATACTTGATAGGTTCTTTTTAACAATGAAATGTAAAGTTGATCTAGGACATGCCCTACCTCAACTATAAATCTGCCATCACATTTTAAATGTACCTCCCCCTCCAATGCAACATGGTTTTGCCCACATGCAAAGTTACTCCTTTTCTATGTTTTGCTCTCTTTAATGACTCAGGCCTATAGGTGCACAAAATGTATCTGACCAGTGGTTGCCCCCTTACTTACCGATACTTAATAAAGTTCAAATGACACTTCAGAGCAAAAAAGCAATCATATAATTCTCATTGTAAAGAAGGAGAGCAGAAGACATCCAAAGGCAGTGATTGAACTGACTGCCTATGCACACAGGGGAAACATAGCTCGACCTTCTGTAACAAGTTATTTCATGTATATTGGGGCATGAACCAAAGTTTGCACTCTGTGCATAACTGTTTCGAAAATAAATTGTTAGTTTGGTTAACCCATTTGAATGCGGTCATGAGGTCATCTTTTCGCAGTAGATGGACTTTCACAATCTGATCGATGTGTGCATTAAGAACTTTAAGTTTATTCCAGATATTACATTATGTAGCACTATAACAGAGTTCACTAAACAAATGTGTCTAGTGTGTTGAATATGTTTTTAGCGCTTGAAGTGTGCTTTTCTTATTTATAAAATCAGTCGTAGCAGTTAAGCACATTTCCAAATATTTCATTAATTTGGGTGTACAGACTAAGTGGTATATTTACTAAACTGCAGGTTTGAACAAGTGGAGGTGTTGCCTATAGCAATCAATTAGATTGTAGCTGTCATTTTGCAGAATGTACTAAATAAATGACAGCTAGGATCTGATTGGTTGCTATAGGCAACATCTCCACTTTTTCAAACCCGCAGTTTAGTAAATATACCCCTAAATCCCTTCCATTTTCTGTGTGTAGAAATGAGACCCACACATATGCGCTGTGTCGCTTGGTGTCCTCCACTCTGTTCATGCATTTAAAAATCAATAAGCAAAAGACTGACGTGAATTATTACATGGTCTCTGTATAACAAGGCGCAATATGACTGGCGCTATATAAACAATAATAATAAAAGGCTTTTTTTTATTGGGCCACATAACTTTGTACTGTTAATGGTGCAGATGCAGGCACGTTGTACACTTTAAGGAACATCATCATCATCATCACCATTTATTTATATAGCGCCACTAATTCCGCAGCGCTGTACAGAGAACTCATTCACATCAGTCCCTGCCCCATTGGGGCTTACAGTCTAAATTTCCTAACACACACACAGACAGAGAGAGACACACACAGACAGATGGACATACAGACTAGGGTCAATTTTTGTTAGCAGCCAATTAACCTACCAGTATGTTTTTTGGAGTGTGGGAGGAAACCGGAGCACCCGGAGGAAACCCACGCAAACACGGGGAGAACATACAAACTCCACACAGATAAGACCATGGTTGGGATTCGAACTCATGACCCCAGTGCTGTGAGGCAGATGTGCTAACCACTACGCCACCGTGCTGCAACCTTAACTATCTGCACCAGTCAAGGATTTATTGATGACATGGTATGCATGGGACTGTGTTTATCAGGGGACTATTTTCTGGACATGGGACTGTATGCGGTGTACATGGCACAGTATTTACTTTTTGCACCATTCCATGTCAAATTTAATTTTTTTTCATTGTATTTTGCTCTGTGTTATGCACGATCCATTGGGAATATCAAATATTTAAGTAGATTTTCATGTACCATGCTGCCTGGCCCTCCTTCATATAGGCCCTTCCATACTCAGGATGTGGGATTACACTGCCCGATTTCATAAAAAATCAATCACAAAGATTATGACAACACAGTTAAGATTTAAAAAAATAAAAAACCCTCAGATTTATCAGTGATGCTGAATTAGTGACTGTGACAGAGGACAGCCATGATAGCCATTCTACTACATACAGGGAGGGAGGGGGGAGATTATTTTCATAGTAAGGGTGCTGGGGAGAGTAGAAGGGGGAGTCCATACTAGTCTTTCCCCCACTATGGTCTATATTGTGTGACGCGTCCCCTCTTCATTAACAGACAACTATAAAAAAATTAATAGTGATAAAAAATTATTTATAAGAAGACAAAGGGCTAGATTTACTAAGCTGCGGGTTTGAAAAAGTGGGGATGTTGCCTATAGCAACCTATCAGATTCTAGCTTTCATTTATTTAGTACATTCTACAAAATGACAGCTAGAATCTGATTGGTTGCCATAGGCAACATCCCCACTTTTTCAAACCCGCAGCTTAGTAAATCTAGCCCAAAGAGCAGAATTATGCTGAAAATGCAGTCACTTATTGTCTCCCATAAAGTTCACTGCAAGTATATTTTTTTTATTTTAAGTTAAAAGCTCTGACAAAAATAGTATGTGTGTGTTTGTGAAAATGAATAGTTAAAATTTTCTTTCTAAAGGAGAGTGTAATATGGGGGCGCTATATAAATGAACAGTAATAAATAAGTGGTAATGCAATCTTGACTATTCATTCTAAGAGAAGCAAAGCGTCCGTCCACCTTCACTCATGCCAATCATGTGAATTATCATTAACAAGAAGGCAAAAATCCAGTTAGAAAAACTGTCATTTATGAAGCGCAAAATGGCTGCTCTCCAATGCAAATACAGCTTTACACCTCTATCAGCACAAATGCGTCTAGATATAGGCCAGTATACATAGGATTACAGATCAAAATGGCTGTATTTGCGGATTCATAGTCTTTTGCACAGGCGGAGCGGAGGAGCTGGGTGGAGTGAAGGCATTTGGGTGGAACGCTGCCTGTTTATTAATTATCTAGTATTCTATTTCTTTTAGCACAGTGCACTGTGCATGGAGACTCTGTATCACAGGAGGTCAGTGTCAATTAAAATGTGCTTCTCTGCTGAATAGATACCATCAAAAGTTTATGACTTCAGAATTGAAGTGTATTTTTAGGCGTACTCTAAGTAATGTACTAAATTTCACATGGACACAATGTTTAATCAAGATGTCCAATCTCTTTCATTATTTATTTAAGCCATAAATAGTAATATTTTCGGAGAAAAGCTGAAAACGTTGCTACTAAAGAGGTAGAAGGTTGTTCAGCAATAAAGATTTTCCAGAGTCTTTAAGGAGAACAAAGCAAAAAAAAAAAAAGCAATAACTTTGCACCTATGCAAAACCAGGTTGCATTGGAGGGGGGGGTGGGGTAAATATAAAATGTGGGGACAGATTTTTAGCTGGGGTGGGGCATGTCCTAGATCAACTTTTAATTTTTGTGTAAAAATAAAGCTATCAAGTATTTGTGTGTTACATGAAAAAAACAGCCAATATTTTCCTTACATGCAAAATAATAAACTAATTTGCACCCCTTGCATTGTGACATGGTTTGTCCAGAAGCAAACTTACTCCTTTTTTTTTATCTTGCTCTCCTTAATGACTCATGCTGACTGAAAATTGCCTGAACAGAATCCTCTATAAATGACCCCAAATTTGCTTTTACAATATCTGTCCCATAAACGAATATTTATTTGGATGCGTTTTACTGTTCCAAATTTATTAACACTTGAACACATGGATTTATACTCGAATAATTAAATAAATGGTGGTCTACCATCTTCTGTCTTACTGCTTCTACCTAGTTTCCAATTTTAGCTGACTTTCTTGACAATTTTTGAATCTTGACAAGTTGCATGGCACTATATTTTTTATGCTCTTAGTTAATGACGGATACACATTTTGAAGTTTTAATATTTTATGATCTTTTGTCTTTATACTTCAATAAATTTGAGTACCTAAACACTGTAGAATTGTATAATTATCATGTCCAGTAGATGAATCATTTTGGAGACTCAAGTTTACAACATATTACTAGCGCAGACGTTAGTAATTTTTTTTGCCCTTGGCATATATTAAAAGACCATTAAACAATAAAATACATTTTTAGGTATGAAGCAGGAAGACAATATATTTAGTTCAGCATCACCAGATACTGCATGTTGCTTGGGTAACCACAGTTTAGTTAACTATTCATTGTGCAATGAGCAACAATCAGCTGTGTAGCACATTAGTAGGTTTTACCTATTTTTATTATGAGGACATCTAAGTCTGTAAGGGTCATTTATGAAACACAAAATTTGCGGACCTGCAATGCTTTTTTATGTGCGAAAGTGCGCCAACTTGACCGCATTTTAAGGGGCATAGCCGTTTCATGGTCTTTGGAAACACCCCTGTAGAATTTAGCTGTGCCTACCTTTGTGGGTGGATAGATACACTAGAAAATGCATCCTACAGAGGCCACTTTTATTCATTTTAACATTTTTTCTGGGCTGTCTTTATTACATGTCTCTGTGTGCTTGATCATTTTTATTACAAATATGCCTTACCAGTACCAGAGAAGTGAAAATGGAAGGTGCACATCCATCCCAATACAAATACAGGGACTAGACCGGATCTGCAGGACCTCAGATATGGCAAAGAACTCAAAGCCTTTTGTTGGGTTACTGTAAATGTGCCCTCTTCATCCATTTAAAAATTCCTGTCCCAAAAAATGTTGTGACTACACTTCAGTGCAAAGTAAATCTAATACACACTTAATGAGGAACACCCTAGATTTATCCAACTCCTTCTATTGCACTGTCTCAGACTCCATCTTGGCCCGCATATTCACCAGCCCTTACACGATGATGTCACAAAAAAGCATTAGGACGAATGAATTAGTTTTTAATGGCTTAGATATTTCCTTTTAATTACTTTAATAGGGGCATCAAGTTAAACATTGTGTATTAAGTAAATTACTGGTTACAAATTAGGTTCTTGTACAAAGTAGAATTAAAACATGATTAACAATCTGTTTAGTTGGCAATGCACAATAGTTATGCAAAAATTTGATCTTAGAAATTGTCATAAGGTCCAATTTTTTGGGTTCTGACCCATGGATTCCGCTAACCAGGAGGTGAATACAGGCAATAGAGGGGTTAACAAGGAAGAACCCCCACCACCAGAATACATGGGGGTGGAGGATCTGGAGAAATGAGAATTGTTGAAAAGTTAACTATTTTAATACCTTATTAGTCTTTACTGTATTGACAACAATCTCTGTGTGATTAATGCCAGGGATGGCAGCTTTAGTTAGACAGCTTATACTTCACACATGGCAGCTCCTAGAGAATGCTAACTCTCCAGAGTACTTTGATTTTGCCTTTAGGCCCCTTACCTGTCTGGTGCTGCAGCTTGCCTCTTACATGCTGTCAACTTGAAGCTTGCTTTCATTGACAGTGTCGGATTAGCCCACCTGAACACCTGCGAAATCCCCGGTGGGCCCCACTCCAGCATGGCTCCACCCCTTTCACCGAGGGGGTGGGGCCAAATATTGTGCAACAGGGTTCCTGAAGGCAATGTTACACATGGCTTCCCAACTGGTCTTATAGACTGCCTGGGAACGCCTAAAGAAGAGAGGAACTTCCTCCTCTTCTGTTTTTTATGCAGGAGGGAATGGAAATACATGGATCTAGACATTGCAGCTTTTCCTGGATGGCCCCTCCCCTTGGACCTGCACCTCATTGTAGCTGCTTCCCCTTTCTTCTCTCTCCTCCCCACTCCTCCCTCTTCTCCGGACCATCAGAGACTTCTAGGAAGCAGAAGAGTAGATAAGGTAAGTGTGATTATTAAGTAAGTATGTGTGTATGTATCTGTGTGTGTGTGTGTGTGTGTGTATCTGTGTGTGTGTGTGTTTCAGTAAACATACTGTGTGCTTTTTTTAGTAAACATACTGTGGAGACTGGTGTCTATGTAAAAGGTTAACATACTGTGGGGTTAATATACTGTGTCTATATCTGTATCTATGTGTTAGCATACCTGCCACAACCCCCCTTCCCTCTATTGAGACACCCCATCAGCCACACTCCCCCTTCCCTGCGTCCAGGCACCCCATCTGCCACAACCCCCCTTCCCTCTATTGAGACACCCCATCTGCCACACTCCCCTTCCCTGCTTTCAGGCACCCCATCTGCCACACTCCCCTTCCCTGCTTTCAGGCACCCCATCTGCCACACTCCCCCTTCCATGCGGCCAGGCACCCCATCTGTCACACTCCCCTTTCCTGCTTCAAGTCACCCCATCTGCCACACTCCCCCTTCCATGCGGCCAGGCACCCCATCTGCCACACTCCCCTTCCCTGCTTTCAGGCACCCCATCTGTCACACTCCCCTTTCCTGCTTCAAGTCACCCCATCTGCCACACTCCCCCTTCCCTGCGTCCAGGCACCCCATCTGCCACACTCCCCCTTCCTTGCGTCCAGGCACCCATCTGTCACACTCCCACTATCCTGTGTCCAGGCACCCCATTTGCCACACTCCACCTTCCCTGCCTCCAGGCACCCATCTGCCACACTCCAACTTTCCTGCTTCAAGGCACCCCATCTGCCAGACTCCCCCTTCCCTGCCTCCAGGCACCCATCTGCCACACACCCAATTACCTGCCTCCAGGCACCCCATCTGCCACACTCCCCCTTCCCTGGGTACAGGCATTCTATCTGCCACACTGCCCCTTTCCTGTGTCCAGGCACCCCATCTGCCACACTCCCCTTTTCCTGTGTCCAGGCACCTCATCTGCCACACTCCCCCTTTCCTGTGTCCAGGCACCCCATCTGCCACACTCCCCCTTTCCTGTGTCCAAGCACCCGATCTGCCACGCTCCCCTTTTCCTGTGTCCAGGCACCCCATTTGACACACTCCCCCCTCCCTGTGTCCAGGCACCCCATCTGCCACACTGCCCCTTTCCTGTGTCCAGGCACCCCATCTGCCACACTCCCCTTTTCCTGTGTCCAGGCACCCCATCTGCCACACTCCCCCTTTCCTGCGTCCAGGCATCCCATCTGCCACACTCCCCCTTCCCTGGGTACAGGCATTCTATCTGCCACACTGCCCCTTTCCTGTGTCCAGGCACCCCATCTGCCACACTCCCCCTTCCCTGGGTACAGGCATTCTATCTGCCACACTGCCCCTTTCCTGTGTCCAGGCACCCCATCTGCCACACTCCCCTTTTCCTGTGTCCAGGCACCTCATCTGCCACACTCCCCCTTTCCTGTGTCCAGGCACCCCATCTGCCACACTCCCCCTTTCCTGTGTCCAAGCACCCGATCTGCCACGCTCCCCTTTTCCTGTGTCCAGGCACCCCATTTGACACACTCCCCCCTCCCTGTGTCCAGGCACCCCATCTGCCACACTGCCCCTTTCCTGTGTCCAGGCACCCCATCTGCCACACTCCCCTTTTCCTGTGTCCAGGCACCCCATCTGCCACACTCCCCCTTTCCTGCGTCCAGGCACCCCATCTGCCACACTCCCCCTTCCCTGCCTCCAGACACCCCATCTGCCACACTCCACCTTCCCTGCCTCCAGGCACCCCATCTGCCACACTCCACCTTCCCTGCCACCGGGCACCCCATCTGCCATGCTCCACCTTTCCTGCCATCTGCCACACTCCCCCTTTCCTGCATCCAGGCACCCCATATGCCACACTCCCCCTTTCCTGCGTCAAGGCACCTCATCTACCACACTCCCCCTTTCCTGTCATCTGCCACACTCCCTTTTTCCTGCGTCCAGGCACCCCATTTTCCACACTCCCCTTTCCCTGGGTCCAGGCATTCCATCTGCCACACTCCCACTTTCCAGTGTCCAGGCCACCCCATGTGCCACACATCCCATGTGCCTTTTTCTCTTTTTCCAGTTACCCCTATTGCCCCACTCCCCAGCTTCCAAGCATGCCACCTGTCACCATCCTTCCCCGATTAAAGGCACCACATCTGCCACTGCTGCCAGTTACCCCATACTGCTGCTGGTCCCTCCAACTCATTTCTCCTCCCCTCTGACAAACAGCCCTGCTGCTGCGGCACCTCACCTGCTAGCACTCTTCCCTACCAGACTTCAGACTGAATCCGGGGAAACATAGGACGACAGCAGAGGATTTATAATTCAGCAGTAGCAGCTCTGACTCTCCAGCAACCCTGTGCACCATTACAAAAATATGTTTTACCATGACTCAAGATAAGTGAACTGATTCATATTTGGAAATCATTCAAATGTTGAAGGATTACGGGCTAAATATAAATATATAGATATTGGTTCACTTTAAAATTTTACTGATAGGAATGCTGGGTAGTCAGATACCTACCATTTACAATGTAAACAGTAAATGACAAGTTGGAAGGGGATGGGCTGTCACCAGATCTACATATTCCAGATGGGCAGGGGACATTTTTGGGTGACATTATACAGATCATGGGTCAATGTACAAAAGGTACCATTATCAATCCTAGAAACATCCCTGAATAATAAATCTCATCACAAAAATATTACATGCTGTGGATCTCAAACCACACACACATTTAAAGAGCAAGTAATGGCATCGCCATTATATATATCTCTAAGGCTGTGCTTTACTGATCTGAAAAATATACATGAAATAATTGAAGTTGTGGACAAATTTTGTGCAAATCGATATTTATGGCTGAACAGGTGCAATGGTCAGGTGAGATGTAGGTATCTCTACCACTTTTACACACAGTATATGACATTAATATCACAATCTTTTATTACATTTTTAACATTAATTTCCAATGCAGCTCTATTAAGAAAATGTAAAGTTTTACTGCAACACCTCATTACAGACAGCCAAGCAACCTCCAAAATCTTTAGGACAATGTCCCTGATGGGATTAAATACAGGTCTAAAAGCTGATTCTACAGTCACTTGAGTTCTGTGACACACCGGCTCTGTTTCTGTACATGAATAATCCAAACAGTGTATTTCTGCAAAGCAAGTCAAAGCTGTCATCCACTGACTGCCTGGTTAGTTAATATGGCTACATGCAGCAGAGCGGTGAAAGAGAGTATGATCGAAATAGTTAATTGTTAACTAGCTGTGAAATTCTGCATGTTTCACTAGAGTAAATTGGGCTTAAGTGTTTCCAATCCTCTCTCAACTACACCACCTAGCAGAATAAATTGAATGCATTCATCCCATCTCTATTCATTGACCATTAATTCTGTGAAATGCCAAATTACAAATACAGTGTGAAATGGCATTCTGTGGATGGTGAAACATTGTCAGAACTCAAATATTCAGTTTTTTCATTTCGATACATTTTGCCGTACCTCCACTGATTGCTAGTTTGTTGTAATTTCAGTGATTACAATTACTATTTTTTTTGTCTATCAGATCTCTTTATCAACTATCGCCCAATTTCAGTGTTAAGTGTTATTTCTTATTACAGCTTATTTCAGCAATAAGAAATGTAAATTTTCCGTTAGTTATGAAATGTGTTTGGGCAGGGCAAGCGAAAAGAGGCTGTCCCAGCTAAGACTTATATCCACAGAGATAACATTCACAGATAGGTTAACGCAGAGTTCTCTTCTTTCAATTTAAAGGGCTGATTGTATTTCAGCACCTTGGACAGTAGCAGTAACTAAGAAGTACAGTGCTTGCTACAGGATTAGGAGAATACACAGCTTTCATGTAAACTGCAAGGCTCAGAAGTGATTAATTTGTCTTCCCCTGGGGACTTGTCCTTTTTTGCTTGATTCTCCATACACTATACTATGCTGTCTGCTTCAGCTGAAGTCTCTCTACTAAATAGCTGTAAAGAGCAGTCTAGAGGTCTCTGTTCAGTATCCACAGCATAAGAGGAGCAGTCCATGTCTTGGCAGTGTAGGTAACCCTGTTATTTGAGTATTTAGTACAGAAGGAGATGGAGACTGTAGGGAGGGCACCAGAGCAACTAGGACTGTATTGCAGGTTGGGACTGGACTTGAAACTGAAGCAAAGGGTGAGTTTGGGCTTGACATCAGGATGGATTTGGGGTGGGGATTGGGACTGTAGTACAGGGTATATCTGGGACTATGAGAAAATTCTCCCAGCACACCTCTATAGCCAGCAAAGGAGCTGCTATTTCTTCTTGTACAAAAAAATGCAGAAATCTCAGTTGCACACATTTGCAAATGTATGGTAAGCCACCAACCACGGCACGGCGCTTCTGCTAATAGAGTGGTCCTAACTCTAAACAGTGAGAGTCCCTGTTTTTGGGCCTTACATATATATGTTTTTAAATTGAGAGCTAACTTACCAAGAGGTAGTATGGCAGAGGTGGAGATCATGGCTGATGAACAGAGTAAATCTGGGGCTGAAGCTGAGATGTAACCTGGTTTAGTAGAAGGAGGGGAGGTGAGGCAGGGAGAGTGGAGAGGGATGAGCGCAAGGACTGGGGCTGTGCTGGAGAAATGTCTGAGGAGCCTAGTGAAAGCTGTGGTGCTGGTGGAAGCTCTGTGACCCTGGTATTGGTGATGCTGTCGGTCTGGTCTCCACACATGTGTTGGTGCCGTTAGATTCACTGGGCTGCTCCAGTTACTGCAGCTGCTGCTGTTTACCAGAGCAGACACTTTGCTGCCCTCTGCATCCATTGTTCACCCTGGAGACTTTCAGCTGTCAGCGTATTAGAAGTTCAGAAGGGGACATCAGACCACTCTACAGCTCGCTGCCCCCAGCAAACTGAAAATGACCATAAGGAGTAGTCAGATGGTACTGAAAAGTTGGACTCCCCGCACAACCCCCACTCTGCAATGCCAGGGATTAAACAAATATCTTCAGTCAATGTAAAATTACATCTATCCATTCCCAGCATTCTAGCAGGTTAGCCAGCACTCAATATTAACTGCTGGATTCAATTGACAGGTCTTCGGAGTGAAGCAATAATCTAATACCCAATTCTAAATAGGTGTCTCCAAGTAGAAGTGAATGAGTATATTTCTCCACCAAGCTCCAGATAAAAAGGTATTGCTTTCCCAAGTACTGCCTGCCTGCTTCCTGCAACATCTATCCTCTCTGCTTCCGACACCACAAATGATTTAACTCTTTGCTGTTCATGTTAGATAAAGATTACGACCAGCATAGCTCCGTCCACACATCGGAACAATCGTCACTGACTTCCCTACAGACCTGGATTGTCAGTCAAGCACTGTGCTGCACTCTTGACAGATACCTGGTTAACTACATCCACACAAGGCATTAACTTTACAAGAGATAAACATCCAAGCGGCAAACAGTTAAGCTTTTCACCACTTGTTATCCCCATAGAGCTCTATGGGGATGGATGGCGATAATCCGTGAAAACTGTTAACTTTGGAGAAATTTAATTTCTCTGGCATTAACCCTTTGATAAACCGAGTGAAGCGGTAACAGAGACAGAGTTTAGACTTAACTCTGCTTGATAAATAGACCCCTGTGACTTGTCTTGACTGCTTTATTAGTGACTACAATTGGCCTAACGGCACATACACATGAGTTCTAACCTCTGCTACTTTTACGCTGCTGTGAACAAACCATTACTGGAGCTTGAAGCAAAGATTGATTTCTGTGCTAAACAAAGAGTTTTTATACCCAGTTTTTATACTTAGACTATTATAGAAAGTTCAGGACAGAGAATTTACGGAAAAACAGTAGTTGATTTCCAGTCTCGCAAGGCGCAGTTTATCACTGAGTAAAGCTGTGGAAGCCGAGGCTTAATAAAAGACTAATATTTCTGGCACATATAAAAATTATGAGGCTAACTATGGTAACGTTCCAGTGTTGCACTAATGAGAGATGTAGTGAATGAGGTTTATTTTAAAGTTGATCATCGTGAGTTATGTTAAGATACAGAATACATTTAAATGGAAGTCTGGAAATCTATTATACATATGGGACTTTCCATTCCACATGATGTTTGTAGACTAGACACACCTTTAGGAGATTATAGTGTCTGTGTGGGCTGCTCCATAGATACACTTATGTAGAGACTGTAAAGAGTCTGTTGGTACTTTTGCTCTCTGGTACTTTTTTTTGGCTTTAGTCATTCCGCAATTAACTAATTTGCTACCTTTTGTAGGATCTATTATAAGAATAGAAGATTTGACAATACAACATCGGGTTTTGGTAGCTACTAGAACATTTTGAATTCTAAACAACCCTCTACTTAGTCCCATCACCCTTCCTGATACCATGCCAATACAAATGCCCCTATGATATGACAGCCTCTTGTCATTCAATCAGCAGCAACTAATTATATTGCCATTGATTAAACTAAAAAATGAATGGCATCCAAGCTTCTACACTTCAGTTATGTCACAATTAGAATCAAATACTAAGAGAATTAATACAGAGAACTGGTGATATGGAGGACTCACTGACTAATCTTAAAAAAAATCTGTATATGCACAGGACAAGGCAATTAGCACCCTAATTGACAACTTAGACGATTTGGAAAATTTTCACCAGTGCGACAATCTGAGATTTATCGACATTCCTGAGACTCCAAAAACATACTGGTAGGTTAATTGGCTGCAAACAAATTGACCCTAGTCTGTGTGTGTGTGTGTGTGTGTTAGGGAATTTAGACTGTAAGCTCCAATGGGGCAGGGACTGATGTGAATGAGTTCTCTGTACGGCGCTGCGGAATTAGTGGCGCTTTATAAATAAATGGTGATGATGATGATGATTGTCAAGGGTTTAGAACTCTTTGAATATCTGCAAAAAGAATCAATACAACTGAAACCCCCATAACAATCGAACAAGAATATAGATTAGGCTCAAAACACACTATATGTATTAACAGACCGATACATGTCATAACAACAATTCTAAATTTTAAAGATAAAGAATCTGTTCTAAAAATTGACAATTTGGTGATAAAAGATAGACATATTCTTTCAAGATTTCTCCACATCAATATCCAAAAGAAGAAAGGAATTTTCTCCTTTATGCAAATATTTATTTGAAAATCATGTTCAATTTGACATCCTATAACTTAGAATCATGGATAAAGGAGAGGCCCTTATATTTAATCATTCAGGTAAAACTGGGACTAAAATGTGAATATACCAGACGAATTGTCCCTTCCAGATAATTAAATCTGATTAATGAAAAAAAACAATATAGACTAGTTGTTATGTATTGTATTTATTTCTATTGTACAAAACATGCATGGTTGAGTTGATAGTCACAAATTGATGAAAAAGCAATTGTTGATAATTTTATTAATTCTTTTTACAAGTTCAATCATAATTACTCAGAAATACGTGAGTGCTTTGCTTATCATCATCATCATCATTGTTTATTTATAAGGTGCTACAGATTCTGTAGCATCAGACATTCATCTTACAGATGCAGTAAACATGAGCACAATAAATATAATGGCGTGACATGAATACAATTAAACATAATGGGCCCGATTCATGTTTTAGACACAGCTAAAAAAAGAGCGCGGAACTTGAGTGTAGTTCCGACCATATTCAAATTGACGGGTTTTCAAGATGCATTTCGGTTTGAATCTGGATATAAGTATGCTCTGCCTAAATGGTACTTGCATTATGTAGGCAGGCAGACGGAACAGTGACGGTATACACACAAGCGTATATGCAATATGCGGTCACATCAGAATGCATACAAAAAAAATTATATTATAAAATAAATGAACTGTTGTTAACAGTATAATCATTAATATTAATATGGATTTTTCAATGACTTTTTTTTATATCAAATACATAAATCAAGATGTTTTTGATGTGTATTGCCCCTCTTCCCTCGTGTCTCCATATCTGTTCTTCTGTTCTGTCCTTACTCCATATGACTGTCCCGGAGTTACTGAAGCATTGGTACATTATCGTTCTGTACTGTTTAACCCTGTATGGTCTACTGTTTGTACTATGTACGGCGCTGGGGAAACCTTGTGGCGCCCAACAAATAAATAATAATGATATTGTCAAAAGCATTATGCAATACACTTCTTCTGTGCTAGCTAGTGGCACACGTGTTGTAGTTTTTAAAATAAAGACTATGCTGTCTCACTCACACTACATAATCAGCCACATATACTATATTCCAGGGTAAACTAATAGTCTCATGGAATGTAGATGGTCTTAACTCACCACTAAAGAGAAGGAAAATCACTTCTCGTTTTAAAAGTCTATCTCCTGATATTGTGTTTCTCTAAGAGACTCACTGGAGCATCTCTCAGGGGATGACTGTGAGGGATTCATGGATACGGGAATGTATTTCCGTACCATATATAACTAAGAAACAGTTGCTATACTCTCTAGCGAAACCAACGATATACTATAAATACCTCTATTATAGAAGATCCAGAAGATAAATAAATCTTATTAAATGTGGTTTATTAGAGGTGAGAATCTAATGCTACTGAATGTGTATGTCCCTAACACATCCAATTGTCATTTTTTTCATCTCACAAAAAACTTTTAATGCAAAGAGATACTCTCAATTTGATAATGGAAGATCTTAGGTTAGATAAATATCACATACTTTTACCTCTTCAGGCCGGCGCTGGGAGGAGAGATCTCAGCTAAAGAAATTAGCATGGGCTATCTGATCCCTGGAGACTCAATAACCCAAACAGATAGACCCTACACATTCATCATCATCATTTATTTATATAGCGCCAACATATTCCGTAGTGCTTTACAATTGGGGACAAATATAGTAAGAAACAAATTGGGTAAAACAGACATTCCACTAACAAATACACAAGACTTTTCTAGGATTGATTATCTACTAGGTTCTAATCAGTTTTGACAGTATTATAGTTTCAGATTATGCTCTTTTATTTATCTATTTGATACAAACACATCCACCTGACATTCACATAAATTCTGGTGCTTCCCTTCCTTTCTTGGCCAATACTGAAGATTTTAGCCAATACTTGAACTGCAAATGGCTAGAATTTGTACACGATAATGTGGAACACTGGCATAATCCAGTCCTTTCTTTGGGAAACCACAAAGGCAGTACTTATTGGCCATATTATTGTATACCAGACTAAGCCAATGAGATCAGAGCATATATAATAAATTACATGATGCCATGAACAAAGTCTTTGACATATATTTATTCAAACCCTACATATAAAAACCTAGAAACATGCACAACTGTCTGGAAATTAACTGCTGGCATATCAATTAGTAGTAGATTATACTCAAATTAGATTTTATAAATGGGATAATAAAACAGGGAAAAGTCTAAACAAAGCTACAATGACAAAAACTGTATATCTTAATGATAAAACACAAAGCAACTAGAGAAACAAGTATTTCCACATCTGTCACAGGGCCAGATTTGTTATGGAAAGTAAAGCAAAAAAAAATGAGTAACTTTGAACCTTGGCAAAACCATGTTGCATTGGAGCAGGATGTTAATTTAAAATGTGGGGATGGATTTATAATTGGGATAGGGCATGTCCTAGATCAACTTCAAATGTCAGTGTAAAAATAAAGCTATTAAGTATTTGTGTGCTACATGAGATAACAGCCTGTATTTTCCTTATGTGCAAAATAATAAACTAATTTGCATCCCTTGAATTGTAACATGGTTTGTCCAGGAGAAAACTCAGTTTTTTGCCTTACTTTCCATAATGAATCAGGCCCATAATGTCTAAATTGTTTTATGAGAATTTATATAAAAGGAATCCTGACAACCCAGCTTTACATCAAACACTATGAGACAAGGTAAAGTTACCTAAACTTTCACCTACACAAAATGATATTCTTAATGAAGACATTAATGAAACAGAAAAAGCTATGGTAATTTCACCCCTACATAATAACAATCCCACGCGTTCTGATGGACTAAGCAGTAACTATTACACAATTTTGAAACCAAATATTTTACCCTTTCTCACTGCTATTTTTTAAATATTACATTAGATTTACACAAGAAAAGACGCAGGCCATAAAATATATACTTGGGTACATATATAGAGTTGGATGCATCTTGCGATGCAAGCAACTAAAAAAAACAATGCTTACAACAGGCATACCAAATTGTGTACCAATACCAATATATGCATATACACTTTATTGAAGCGTAGGATATGAAACTATTAGACATATGTGTTAGCATTTGATGCAGAAATGGCATTACCGTATTTCTAGCCAAACTAATAATGTAAATAATAAATACATTATTATGTTGTATACTAATAGGGGAAATACAACACGCCCATATTCATTATTTATCCCTTTAAAAACTTAAAGGGAGTGATAATTAAGTAATGTGAATAGACAAGCAGTAATTAATTTAATTAATGTATGTAATATAGCTGCAATGCTAATGAATTAAGAATTATCAGCTAAAGGGGTCAGTATGCAATCAGCCAATTGGTTGTGGTTAGATAGGCTACTGATAGTCATCATAGAAAAAACATATAATTGCATCCGCAGAGATATGCCTCCTAACAACCATATCTGTGTTTATGTCTAATTGTGTCGCAATTACCTAAAAATGCCCTTACTGTACTTGGCCCAAACTTGTTCCAGGCGTAAGTTTGAATACACACAAAAAAATTGACACGGTCGTATGCATGCAATTTACCTCTCATTACCTCCTCCCATGCTCATCTCCAAAACTTATGCCATGCTGCCCCTAATCTTTGGAACTCCCTACCCCGTCTCACTCGACTATCCCCATAGCTTCAATTCTTCAAACGCTCACTCAAAACTCACTTTTTCAAGCTCGCCTGTCCTACCACCTACTGACTATTCTATCCATCACCTCCTCTTCATTGCCTGCTATCTCCATTTTGTCCAGTTGGTCTTACTGTCTCTCCCTACCCCTCCCTTTAGAATGTAAGCTCTCGCGGGCAGGGTCCTATCTACTTATTGTTCCACATCTGTCTACTGTCCCTCGTTCATCCTGTCACGTCTGTTGCTGCACTGTGTGTAAGCCCCCATAGCATTACTCACACTCATCTGTGCTACTTATGTGTATTACCTCATCTCTTTGTTACTTGCTTCTGTGTCCGGCGCTGCGGTATCTGTGGCGCCTTATAAATAAATTATATAAATAATAATAATAATACTAAAATGCATAATTTTATTGTGTGTATCCGCAATAGGAAAATGCCTATCTTGCTTTTACTCTAAATTAAACCCTATACGATTACAACCTAAGAACTGTACAGGAGGAAAGAGGAGCTGGAGTTTGTTTAATTAACTGGTTGAATCTAAGCAGATGTGTAGCAGTAAAGTTGTTGATGTTCAAATTACTTTCCCATTTATTTGCTGCATAAAGAGATGGTCTAGCATCTGTTACTTCATATCGAGAGATTGTACAGTGTGTTACACTATGTCTGCACCAAACCTTGTTATTAAACCAGCGTGGGCAGTGGCACCTGTTCACATCTACCCTTACCACCTGAGTTAGTACTTGAATAACTGTCACAGAGGTAGTTGCTTGGTTTAATGCACCTATACCCCACCAGTGAACAGGAAGCTTTATAAACTTTAGGGGTTATATGGTTTCAGCATTAAATGTAGATTCAATTGTGTTTGAAAAATAATAATGATTAAGTACTTAATATCCTGCTTCTACACATTGTCCATCTGCTTAATATTTCCAACAGTGATACTTGGTTGGCAAAAACCATGACTGGTTTAGAATTTCACTGTGGAATTACTATAGATATTAAATTATTGTGACTGATAGCTTACAGTTTGTGTGTTTCTCCTATAATGTGTCTCCATATGTTGAATCAGGGCAGAGGTTCGGAGCTTTGGTTCCTGGTGACCTTGGTTGACCCTTTCTGCACATATTTCGCACATGACCACTGTCATGTAATGCATGTCACTCGTCTTGCAATGCCATCCGGAATTTTGCATAACACATGGCTTTTATTTCTTGTCTTGGGAACTTTCCTGGCGCTTATATGTAAGGTTGCAGGTGATGGAGAAATAGTAGTCATGGCATTGCCTGATATTGCTTTAAAAGTTTCACGTAGCCTATAATATATTACACTTTCCTTCATTTTAGGAGGGGAGATTGGGGCAGTTGTGCCCTTCAGGCGTGGCTGATGAATGGCAGCTGCATCTAGTTCTGTCAATGCTCCTGTCTGCAAACACAGTGCTCTGCATTGCGCATAACTGACAAATCTTTGGCAATCATTACGCATTTTTTCTAAATAATTTAGATGAGGATGCATCAGCACAACGTTTCCTTGCTTCATTACCACTGACACTAGCATTGCTTCTTTTTCATGAACAGTGTACTTAGCTATATGTAATTGTCTAAACACATTTGACCTTTTTTTTTACCCATGTCAGACTTATGCATATCACTTAGTGAAAATATTTCACAGACATTTTCCCCAAAAACAATCCAGGATGAATGAGTACCAGAGGGGCTATAATCTCCTGTGTTGTAACGCTACAGACAAATGACATTTCCTGCTCTTTGCCAATAATTGTATTTATGTTAAAAGAAGTGTAGTTGGCTTGTTTCTCCAAGGGGCATAAATTATTTGACACATTTTGGGGTGAACCTTGACAGAATACATGTATGTGAACTTCAAATAACTGACATTTATCTGAATTTTATAACTAGCCAAAAGACTTGCCCATCTCTTACATTTTAAGTTTTATTGCTATAATTATTATTTGATATACATTCAGTCTCTTTGTAAGTGCATTTTGCAATACAACCCTGTGAATATGGGGGATTAGTTACAATGAATGGGTTTGATTATGAGGGTGAAGGGGCTTATTATGTTAATTTACTATGAAGGGGTTCTTTTAATAAAAGGTAATAAGGGGTTAATGGATATGAATGGATTTAGTTGATGATGTGGGGGTTAATTAATAATAGGGATGAGAGAGTTAATGATTATAAAGCGATTAATGATGTTGATTGGAGTTGTTGTTATGATGCTGCTGAAGGAGTTAATGAATTTGAGGACAGGTTAATTAATGATGATGAGGATGATATTTTGTGACTTTCACAAAAATGCTCTTTGCATTCCATGACTCTCTGCATTGTATGATGGTCATAAGAATGCTCTCTGTATTGTATAATAGAGTGCTCTCTATATTGTATGGAGGTCACTAGGATGCTCTCAGTATTGTATGGCAGTAATTAGGATGCTCTCTGTATCATACGGCAGTCATTAGGATATTCTCTGTACTGTATAGCAGAAGTTAGGATGCTCTCTGCATTGTAAATTGGTCTCTGGAAAGCTCTTTGTATTATATATGGCTCTCTTGGATGCTCTATGTATTGTATATAGGTCTCTAGGATGCTCAATATATTTTATATAAGTCACTAGGATGCTCTCTGCATTTTGTATTGGTCACTATAATGCTTTCTGTATTGCATATCGGTTATTCCATATTATATATTTGTTAGCCCTGGTCACTAAGGGCAAGGGTAGTGATCTGCTAAAACCACCTACTTTAGTGTTGGCACCACCTACAGTTGACTTGGTCTCGGGTGCATAAGACCACTTTCAGAATTTTTTCCAGGGCCACTTTAAGTTCTGATTCCGCCCCTGCTAAAATACCATGAAAAGCCCCAAAGCTGGTCTTGCTTACTATAGGGGTCAGGCAAATATGAGCATGGGACCCACAGGAACCTAAATAGTATCTGCAAAGTTGGAAAACTCTCACATGAACAGCAGCAGATTAGCGGCCATATTTAACAGGTGAAACCAGGCAGAGGTCAGGACCACGGGCAAACAAGCAAGGTCAGTATTCAGGCAGAGGTCTGGGTCACAAGCAAGGCCGGTATCCAGGCAGAGATCACAACAGGTATCAATCAGGAAAAACAGGCAGATTATTCAGAGAACCAGGAGCACGGAGATTCAAGCGTGTGAATGCTATAACCGGCAAAGGCAGAGTGAAGCTGTTTTGCTTTTTTCCACACTTTATTCAGAGAACTTCACACCCATCGCGAGGGCAGGGTTTTGTTAGGGGGTGCCTTCAACACGATACTCTCCCGAACCTTAGACCGTTCAACAGGGACATCCCCACAGGCCCACACGCCAGGTTCTAAGCCCCTTAACAAACACATTGCAGAAACAGGACTATTTGACTCGTGGCGTGCCACTTTCCCCTCTGCAAGAGATTTTACTTTCTATTCTCATCCCCACGATTCGTATTCTAGAATAGATATGATTTTTTGCTGCCCACATCTAATGTCCTCACTAACATCAGCAGATATTCACCCCAACCCTTGGTCTGATCATTCAGCAACTGAGGCTTCCTTTGATCTCGCCTCCACTGGAGGATTGGGCACCTCGTGGAAGTTGAACGGAGCTCTCCTCAAACTTCCACACTTTCAAAACTTGTTGAATAGTAAACTGGATGAATACTTTGAGATTAACTCAACAGAGGACGTAAGCCTCTCCACCACATGGGAGGCGCATAAAGCAGTAAACCGGAGGGAGATTATTAATTTCGCATCATCCCGTAAAAAGCAGCGGATGGCGAGGATTGACTCACTTTCATCTCAGATCCTTACACTCGAAGCAGACCACAAACAAACACACTCTTCCCAGGCATTGATCCAGCTTACCAAATTGCGAGGGGAGCTTAGTCACCTTATAGCAGAAAAGACAGAAAAGAGCCTCCGTTGCTAATAGCTTTAAATTTAAAAAGGCCTCCCAATTAATTAATGTAATACGGAATGCAAGGGGCAATTTGTCCTATGATCCCCGAGTCATCAACAAGACCTTTCACTCCTTCTACGAGGCTCTTTATAATCTACCGGCCCAGGGGGACGCTGTCTCTCACAAAACTGACATAAATAATTATTTGAGCTCTTGTAATCTCCCGACTCTAAGACGGGCTAAAGCCGAGGAACTGTCTGAAGAAATAACTAAGAAAGAGGTCAAACTTGCTCTTAGCTCGCAGAAACCTTCTAAGGCACCAGGCCATGACGGTTTTACTATGGCGTATTATAAAACCTTTGCATCTAAATTACTCCCTAAACTTACTGCCTTATTTAACGTAATATTACATGGCGACTCCTTCCATCCTGACTCTACCTCATCCACTATAATAGTCATACCCAAACCAGACAAGGATCACACAAATTGTGCAAACTACCGCCCGATCTCCCTCCTTAACACATATATCAAACTTTTTGCCAAAGTCTTAGCTAATAGGTTGAATGTAGTCCTGATAGACCTTATAGACCCCGATCAGGTGGGTTTTATTCCCAGTAGACAGGCCCCTGATAACACGCGTAGAGGAATAGATTTAATCCACTTTGTTAAACTTCCCTCACTGCTTCTAGCCTTGGACGAGGAGAAGGCGTTTGATAGGGTAGCCTGGTCTTTTATGTTTTCGCGCTAGAATCATTCGGTTTCCGAGGCCACTTCTTACAAGCTGTAACAGCTTTATACAATAACCCCACCTCTCGGGTCATGACCAACGGCCAGGTCTCTAGCCGTATCCAGTTACATAACGGCACAAGGTAAGGCTGCCCATTATCCCCACTACTGTTCGCACTGTGTATTAAACCTTTGGCAGCCAAAATACGCCTTAACTCAGACATCACAGGCATCCGGCTGGGCGCCTCACATTATAAAATTTCACTTTTTGCAGACGACGTCCTGCTCACTCTGACTAATCCCACTGTATCGCTCCCGTACCTAATGTTAGAACTTGCACATTTTGGTAAGTTCTCGGGCTATAAAATTAACGATTCTAAATCCAAAGCGCTCTTCCTTCATGTACCACGTAAAAATAGAGAAGCTCTACAATTGTCTTTTAACTTCCAGTGGCGTCCTCACTCTATCAGATACCTGGGGATAAATATCACCAAACACTTTCTAGGTCTATATAAAGCAAATTACGTGCCCTTATTGTCAACCATTCAACACGATCTAGCTAGATGGGAACCTATGTACATCTCCTGGGTAGGTAGAATTCAAGTTATCAAAATGAATATCCTCCCGCGCCTATTGTATTTATTTCAGGCGCTCCCGGTGTCAATTCCCCAGAAAACTATGCTCACTCTTCAATTGTCATGCAACCGTTTTATCTGGCAAGGGAAGAAACCCAGATTAAGTAGATCGTTATTAGCTAAACCCAAAGAGGCTGGAGGCCTCGGTCTACCGCTAATGTATGAATACTATATGGCCACACAACTGAGCAATGTCATCTCTTGGCATCTCAACCCAGGCCTAAAAAAATGGGTGGACATAGAAAATGCTATGACCCCAGATACACCTGTACATCACCTATTATGGCTTCCTAAAGCCTGTAGACTGGCTTCAGTATACTCCTGCCCATCAATCTCCTTTACTCTAAACACATGGGATCTGGCTAATAAAAGACACAATTTAGCCCCATACCCATCTCCCTTGACTCCTGTATGGACTCACCCATTATTTCCACCAGGGAGGTCAGCTGCGATTTCTGGATGGTGGCGCGCACACATAAGATTGAGTGCTTTCTACATATTAAGGGAGAAACCGCCCCTGCCTCGTTCCAAGATATTCAAATTAAATATCATCCCCCACCTCCCATTCATTTTCAATATGTACAAATTTGCAACTTTATACAGTCACAAACCCGGTCCTCCCGTTTCCGTAGCATTTCTCAATTTGAGCGACACTGTATATACTCCACAGGCCGTAGGGGTAACATCTCAATCATGTACCGCACACTCACAGTACCACCTTATCAAATTATCGAGCCTCATGAAGAGGCATGGCAGCGGGATCTGGGAGAGCCTTTGGACAGCGAGGAGTGGTCTACTATCCGTACAAGAACAGCGAAGATCTCCATTAATGCAGGTATACAAAAAAACTGCTATAAAATTTATACGTGCTGGTACCTGGTTCCGGAGAGGTTGCATCGGATATACCCATCAGTTTCAGATAGATGTTGGCGCCTTTGCGGGGCCAAAGGAACTTTTTGGCATATTTGGTGGGAGTGTCCAGTCATTCAAACTTTCTGGAACCTCACTCTGGCTATTGCTCATAAAGCAGCAGGAATTAAAGTTAGTAAGAAGCCTGCTCAGATTCTACTAAACCAGCCCATCCCCGATATAAGCAAAGCTGAGAACCGCTTAATTGCACACATCTATCAGGCTTCCAAATTGCTCATAGCCAGAGTTTGGAAACAACCCACGGCTCCATCTAAAGCAGAACTGCTCAACCGTATTTGGTTTATCTCCTATATGGAGCATATCTCTGCCCTACTGAATGATACCTTACCAAAATTTAGGGAAGTGTGGTCGCCCTGGTTTAATTGGCAACAATCCTCTATCCCGGGAAACACTTGACCTGTAATCTTAATAGATTAAAATGCTACTATCCCCCTACCCCCCACCTCCGACCCTCACTCCCCCTTTTCCTCCTTCCCCCCCCCCCAAAAGTTAGCTTTACAAAACCACCGCTGCTTTTTGACTGTTTCATGTCTTAATTCGCTCAGCTATTTTCTCTTCCATGGTGTTGAAAGTGCCATTTCTCTTCATTGTTAAAATGTCACTATACCCACGTTTCAGCTGTATCACAGTTCTGTATAACCTGAGTATGTTTATTCACTTGTCTATGCTGTTTCAAAATAATAAAAAAAAAGATACACATTTCCATACTGTGCATGTGCATGAAAAATACCTAAGCATACATTCATATATAGTCTTTCGTGTAACCTTAACTTACGTCTCCTTATGGCGGGAAAGGCAGAAAGTGGGTGGGCAAATGTAGGGCAAGTACAGTAAGCAGTGTTCACATAGTTTCAACGGATAGCTGTGGATGTTCCCTTAGATGTACCGTAAAATATATAAGGATTCAAGATTACTATCACAAACTATGTATAAGAAAATTATTAAATAATTAATATAACAATTAAAATACTTCAATAAGTTTTTAGACAAACATAACATAATTCATCGAATTCGGTGCATTTAGACCCACATTCAACGAGCAGCCCTCAGGTTGAATCATGCATCAAGGAATACTTTAATGTAGGAGATCTGATACAGTCTTTATAACTCACCAGCGAGGTCTAAAGAAAGTCTCAACAGAACCTTCCTTATTTAATCCTTTTCCTTACATGAAGGTGAATACTGATTCAATACGTGCTAAGTATAACAGCTAAATTTGCAAGTAAGTGATTACATGCATAGCTTAGAATTAGACGTTACACAGTATACTTAAGAATACACAAATACTTATTTCTCTGTTCGAAAATCAACATTATCTTGAATTGGTAAATTGTCTGAGTCCTAAACTAGTCCACTGCACAAGTTTTAGGAAAATCAAGGCCATAAAAGATAAGTAAATAATTTGCAAAACAGCACAAACTGAGAATCTGTTCATTAAAAGACACAAAAAAAAAATTTGTAAAATTAAAAAGAATGTTATTACTACAGAGGAGTATCTCTTGTGGGTGCTGGAGGGCTGGTGCAATGATAACAATGACTAACGGCAGTACTATCTAGCTGTTTCTGATTGGCTGATTCCACATTGACCCCTCCAGCTTATAGCATGTAAATCATTAGCTATATATTGTGAAATTGTGGCCATCTATTCGAATTACTTAATTGACATTTTCATTTGGAATACCACAGGAGAGAAGATTCCCATTTGACTCCTATTTTGTATCTATTTTGATTTATATATACATATTTGTTTTTGTGCTTGTATTTCATTACATGTTATAGAGAAATGCAACTTTTGCATTTAATAACTGTCCAGACACAATTCTCTCTTGTATATATTACTTTAGCATTTCCTACTAACACTGTCAATCCACATCTCTACGCTATCTGTACTCTTTCTCCATTCTATCTCAATGCTATCATGGGGCGTAAATATACACACTTGTTTAGCCATATCTTTGCCTGATGCAAATTCAGCTGTTTTACGCACGTACATCCGTATTTTTATGTGAGTTTTTTCCCTACGTACATTCCGAGGACATATACCTCTGCCTCTAAATGAACCCCTCCCTATGTGTATAATCTGCTCTGAGTAAATCGAAGACTACTTAGAATTAACAGGTTAGCTATGTAATCCCTGACACATATGAATTATACAGGCCGAGTAGCTGCTCTGCAATCAGTTCACATGCACACTGCATGCCTGAATGTTAAAAGCTACAGGCATTTAGCAAGAATGGAAACTAATTGCATTGCAGAGCTACAGAGATAATGAATATGTTTCCAGATTTACATGGTCAGCCAATTAACCCTAGACATGCTTCATTTTATTTGTAACCAGTGTTCCCCAACAGAAACATTAGCAGGTTATTACTATAACCCTACCTATCATTATGTATTTATGATTGTGCCACCTAGTACTGTATACTGCTGAAAGTCTTGTCTCGTAGAGGAATCCAGTTTGAATGCCAGTTTTTGCACTGAAAAATTTGCATGCATATGAAAATGCTTTTAATGTACTTAAATAAACAATTCATAGACATAGTGCCTGAGATTCATGTTTGTCATGGATTACATTTGGAAGTACTTTGTCTTAGACTAGCACAAGTAAAAATCCTGCAAGCTAATTGGTGAGCTCATCGTAGCAGTGCACCTGTAGTCTCTAATTTCTTTTTTTGTTATTTGGAGGGAATATGGCCACAACTCTCTTATTTTAATTTTTTAATTTTTTTATTGAAGAATTTAGGAAAGCGGTAACATATACAAATATTAGATATAACAACAATATTTCTCATGTTTTCTTGAACATCCCCTCTTACTGTGATTTTTAATTAAAACCTCTAAAGCAGGCCTGTCCAACCTGCGGCCCTCCAGATGTTGGGAAACTACAAGTCCCAGCATGCCCTTCCAGCTATCAACAGGTTGTCTACTGGCAAAGCATTCTGGGGCTTGTAGTTTCACAACATCTGGAGGGCCGCAGGTTGGACAGGCCGCTCTAAAGTGAAAGAGATGCTTCAATGTAGTTGTTCAGAGACATACGGTAGGTACAAAGGTCAATGAAAGATGGTTGAGAGCATATCAAAAAACATATATGCTGTTGATGCACAGATGCTTTAGCACAGTCACATTCCCTCGCTGCTGTCCCTCACTACTAACGCTATCTGAGAATGACGATAGTAGCTTTGATCTATGTTAAAAGCCCTGCTGGAGAGGAGAGTGCACTGTGCAGAGCAGGGTTTCCCAAACCCAGTCCTCAGGGCTCCCCAACAGTGCAGGTTTTCTGGATCACATCTCACATAATTATACCACCTGTGGATCTGTTACAATGTGTCAGTCAGTAATGAATACACCTGTGCTCCAGCAAGGAGATATGGAAAACCTGCACTGTTGGGGAGCCCTGAGGACTGGGTTTGGGAAACCCTGGTGCAGAGAGATCTTTTCTAATTCCTCCTCTTTCAGGCTGTACACTCCTCCCTTCATTCCTGCTCACACTTATTAAGCCTCATTACAAGACATTACTGCAAATTGTTAAAAGACTGGTACCAATTACAAGGCAGTGTGCAATAGGGGAAAAAGAAGAGAAACCAACAAGTTCTATTTGACTGCAAAATACAGTCTAGTGACCAGCAGTCGGTAGAAACTATCAGGGAACCGAGAGGGGAAGGGGGCACTTTATACCTGCCCGGGTGTGTCAGGGGACCTGGCCTGCCTGTGAATTGGGAGAAGCAACCTACCTGGAGTGGCCATGCTCCCTTTGGTGCCTGTGGAGGGGGCCCCAAGAATTTGCTGAATCTGAGCCAGAAAGTCATATTGGTGGATGTAAAAAAATCAAGAGTCTTCCACTGTGCACAAACTACAGAGCCAGAACTAGTGACCACCTCTCTACACAACAAAGTATACTGAGCACTAGTTTGCAGAGTAAGATACATTGACCAGCAGTATAGATCTATGCTGCTGAATACAGTGACCACTAGTCTGGCTATTCAAGAGAATCGGGTAAATAACCACTTCCACTCTATGCAGACTGTTCTCTTTCGCTGTTGCATACAACAGCATTATCTTGGCTACTAAGAGGCCTATCTATTAATGTTTTTTTTTTACTGTAAATTCCCCAAAAACTGACATTTTCGGGGAATGGGCATAAAATTAATTATACAGCAAATTAATTATTGTTGCAATGTTATCTGCTGTTTTGCATTTTTTCGACATACAGGGTGGGGCATAAAGATCTCCCACATTTTGAAAGGGCATAAAAATTAACAAAACTTTTAGTAATGCATTGTATTTATTTCTGAAAAGAACATAAAAACAGGTTTGTTTTAACGGGTTTTAAAAATCATATCAGACAAATGGCGACCGTCGTTGGCAATACTTTGTTGAACAGAGTTACTGTTGCACCACCTTCCTCAAAAATATACGGGCCGATCACACCAAAGTCGGCAATTGCACATCAAACAGTTACGCAAAGAGAGTGGAGTGGTCGTTCGTGGAGTTCACAAGGGTTATGTTCAGCCCAATAGCCAAAATTTTGTTTGTTTATGGCTCCACTGACATCATCATCATCATTTATTTATATAGCGCCAACATATTCCGTAGCGCAATTTGTCACGAACACGCTCCCAGCTGCCATGAATTTGGGGTGTTTGCTGTATGAGGTCACACACGATTTCAGCCCACGGTCTCTCTCACCTATCACACAGGTTCTAGACCTACGGAATCGCCCCCAAACACAGCGCTCTCACCCCCCCAGACACTTCAAGGTTCAGCCACCACCTATTGGGTATGGGCAATAGGACCCCAATACACTGCCCCACACTGGCACACAGGCTTCTAGTTATCCACAAACTAACAAGACCCACACCAGCACACACAGGGTTAACTCTTCACACCTCCAGACTGTTACACAAATGTAAATACAAGCACACACAGCTTGTTAATCAAATGTATCCACAAATCACACACTGGCATTCCAAGGGTTATCCTGGTCGAGCAATCTCTCTTCTAAAAAGGCTAATGGACTATTTAGAGTATCAAGGACGCAACTTATTAAATTATAGATTTAATATACAAAAAGTACAGGGCATACAGATAACAAAAATAATGAATAACAATTAATAAATTTGACATAACAAGCAAAAACAGTTTAAAATAAAAAAGGATTACATTCAGATTTGCTCTTACATGAATTGCATTCTGGCCAAGGGGATGTGGCTAAGAAGATGGACAGCTTATCAATGTAACTTGATTTCCCCAAAAGTCTGACAAATTCTCCTTTCCACACACAGGTTTTTAACATGGAAGTGAGCCTCAACGCTACTCAGAAGAACGACTGCAGCAGGAACCTATTCAAGAATTTTCTCACATAGGGCTCTGGTTATCTCCCTCACTTAATTCTTGAACCAACATAATTTTGTAAGGATATAATTTTAAATCAGCATGTGAAATTCTCTTCAAACTCTGACTTGATATCCCCAGTGACATGGCAGATGGCATGGCAGCATAATGCCTTGGTGATTGCTGAATGGATGCTCCACTGCTTCCACATTTTCTGGCATTCTAACGGTCCTAGGTCTGCCAAGTGATTTCCTTTTTAGTGTAGATCCAGTTGCCCAAAGATTAGAAATCGTTTTCCGATCTGGTACAGATGCATTCCGACCTAGCGCGAAGCGTGTATGGAACGCTCTTTGTAGCGTTATCACAGAAAGGTTGTCCTCATAATACGCTTGAACAACAGTTCCCGATCTTCACCAGTCCAATTCATGATGGGTACTAAAAATAGCAGAGCCTAACCTACTGAATTAAATCTACCGCACATTCTTACCTGGGGTACATTACTGTTTTTCATAGTTTTTAGTGCTTATCAGCTCTGTTCCGAAGAGCAGAGCTTTATAGCGCATGTGCAGCCCTGTCACATGACCCAGGTCTTTGGTCAGTGCTGCTTGGATGCCTGTGCACATGCCCGAGTTATCAATCGGCGCATGCGCACAGGAATTGAAAGGAGGACCGAAGAAGCCACCCAGGATCGCATTACGAAGACAGAGTGATAAGTCAGTTTTCTTTTTCAGCAGTTTATCAGAACTGGTGTTCCTGTGTAGGTTTTTGATAGATATGAAAAATATAGTTTCCAATCCTTATCAATGCGATAAGGATTGAAAGCTATTTTTCATTTTTTGCAGTGCGTCTTAAATGTGCCCCTAAGAATCGTTAAGTAGGACTGAATAGAAGGCCTGTAATTGTTTGTGATCACAAAAAAAGCAGTATATGAATGTAACTAACTAACAGAGCTCTTAGCAAATTGGTAAAGTAAAAGTAGCTACTGAATTATGACGTCATCAGGGCAAAAAAAAACAAAGTAGTTGTGGGAAAAAATTGCGTTTGAATGTTATTCATTTTAATATGTTGGGAAATAACATTTATTTTTGGAATTCTACAGTGTTCAGCAAATCATTATATATATAATAATTCTTGATTGGAGATAGCTATTCTCTATTCCATGTAAACAAATATTCAATAAAATTGATCATTTCTGTGCACTGAGTATAGTGTAATATCACCTAGTGATCGGGTGCAGTGTGGGTATAGCATAGGGGTCTATGCAAGTAGAGGTGTCTGAAATCCCCCTCTGGAGCAGATTTATTGATTAAAATATAAAGATAAAATGTACACAGCATTTCAAGCATCACACAAGTACTTGCACTGACTGCTAATTGCAGGACAGTACGATATGTAGGATTATTTACAGCATGTTTCTAATCTTTGTTGTGTATATTAAATGTAGAATTTTTCTGTATTTTCATAGAATATGTATACTTTGGTAAGAGGCGACGGTGGAATTTCCTCCTTTAAAAGTTCTGTTCTGCCCCAGTAAAGTTCTGTCGGTGTCTATACATACAATTTACTGTGAGCTCAATGTTCATTAACCAATGCGATTATGAAGTGTCCTACAAGTAAACTATTTTGTATACGGGATAATGCAAAGTATTTTCTATGCAAGACCAATCTGGAGCCCAGTTCTCACCCTCCCCTGCTGCTGTCACGTACCTGTCGCCTTTCTTCCCTGCAAGTCGGTTCAAGGGAAAATGTGCAAGGCTGAGATATGGTGGAACTAATTGGTCTCAGCTGGGCGCTAGTCCCCCGGGCTCTCAATTAAAGCTGCGCAGTCGGATTCATCAGAGTTAGTTAACGCTGTGTGCTCTGTCTATAAAACTGATGGAATCAGTGGTGTGCGGAACCAGGTTGGCCTTTTTCAGCATCTGTTGTGTATGTGTGGAATGGAAGAAGCTTTATTGACTTAAGTTTGATGCTGCAGAACAATAGTTAGAAGGGTTAAAGAAAACAAAACTTTCTGAACTTAATTTGCATAAAATACATTGCAGGACGGACAATGTCCACGGACAATGCTCTTGTGACATACTGAGTTATGGGACATTTTTCTAATTTGCTAATAATTAACTTACTAAAATATATTTGCTTTATAAGACAAAGCTATAGATTAAAGACTCAGGGATCTATTTAACAAGCAATGAAGAACCACTATGCAGGGTAAACACTGGCAAAAGGCTTTTTCACCAATTTCTCTTATTTAATTAAGGGTTACCACCGGGGACATCAGAGATTTCTCTGTCCTTAACCTTATCAACGGTGCTTACCTCTGTCCCTGTAGACTTTTATGACAAAGGAGTTAGGAGGAGGGCTGATGGGCTTGAATAAATAAATGAGCTTTAAGGGCATGTATGAAGCATTGGAATGAAGAGGCTAATGTGATAGGGCATGGAAGTTCAATACACTAAAGTACTGAGGGTGGGAGTAGTAATAGCTAATCAGTGTGGTCGTGAGGCGTGAGTTGTTGGCAGAGTGGAGGGGGCGGGAAGAAACATAGGTAGAGAAGAGTATGGAATTGTAGGGGGGAGGGGGAGTGGGTTGGCTGAAGGTTTTATAGGTTAGGATGAGGAGTTTAAATTTAATTCTGTAGGTCAGTGTAATGACTGGCAGAGTGGGTCATTAGAGGATAGAAGGGTGCAGACTTAATTTGTAGAGACCAGAGTGGGCCGGTTGGGGTACGAAATGGCAATGATGAAAATGCTGACATCAATGTCACCAGTGACAGTGAAATGCCAACACATAAAATAGTGACAAGAAGGAAACACCTAACGTTATAAACAGTGACACGCAATTAATTCCGACACCCGAAATACCTATAAGTAAGAAATGCTGACACAATAAAATGCCCTGAATGCAAAAAAATGGAGCAACCAGCGTCTGAAAAGCCACAATACAAATGCAATGCTCCTGAAAGGAAGCACGAGGGGCTATGTTGACGTTGTAAACAATGCTTTAATTTTAAATGTTGTGCTCTTGCATTAAAAATGCTAGTAAACGCATGTATTTTGACACCAATGGTTATGAGGCCTTATATACATAAGCTCCAAGATAACGTGCCTCCTCGCTTGCTGGTATTATTCCATATTTTGCACCTTAAATTCTGGTGTGTCTTATAAACCAAACAAATATGATCTGTGTGTTTGGGGGCGTGACCTTGGAACCACAAACAACCAATAGATGAGTAAGCAGTACAGGTTCTTATTTCACCATTGGTTAGGTTGAGTACCATTTATTACTGATCCTGTATAGAGAGACTGTAGGTGTAAAATGTAAAAGCTGGATACATAATCCTATTTTGGAGTGGTTTCATCTGGGTACTTGAATAACTGACAGGTAGATTATGAACTTTGGGGCTAATGTTGAGCCATTTAAAGATGTACTACCTAAATAAAAGATCTTATTATGGTGTGCCTCCCCCTAAGAAAGCCATTTTTTGGGCGGTTTAATATTACAATCAATTTAGGTGGCCAACTTTAAATGGCGGCTAAAGGGGTGTGTTACCAATTACAATCTCTTCATTGACAGGCTTTGTATATCTCTCACACACAACTGTACTATCTCCTTCCTGGCCATAAAGACAGACACAGGCAGTATAATATGGTCTCACCTGCTCTCAGAATTTCAGAATAAAACAATGCCACCTGCTAGCAGTGTAAAACTAACAATAAAAGAACGTAAAACCTTAATGACAACTTTTAATTGTTATAGGAAGATTGGCCTTTCAATTTCAGCCACATCTAGGTACAAATTTATTGTGCTAAGTAATAAATGCTTTTTATTCCCTTCTATTACCTTTTTTTTTTTTTTTACATTACTTTTGTCACCTTTTCTTTACCAGTGAAAAGCAATAAAGAAGAAAGTGACACGAGAACAAAGAACTGGCAAACTGCATAATGCCCCTTTGTGACCCCACTCAAAGCACAGAGATGGGTTCATGTGCAGGCCATTCACATTATTATCACAGGCACATGAGAGGATTAAATAGTAATGTATCAAGCTTTCCCGGAATTATATTTACCTTCCTCATTTGTGCAGAGCTTTGTATTTATGTACTTTTACCGTCAACAAATACATTGACCATAGTGTGAGTTCGAGCCCTTACAAAAGGTATGTTTACATCTAGCAACATGCAGGTTCTTAGAGAGATATATAAATATATATAGCATTTATTGAGTACCAGATTTACACACTGGGCCTCACAATGTGCAAAATTGCCCAAGCTTTCAGCCAAAGTGCATGGGTTTGTAAAGCCAATATGTTATTTTGCTGAGGAACAGAAATTGGTACTGACTGATGGGAGAAGGTGAGGGGACTGAGGGGGTCTTTGCTAAGTAGGGAGTAGTTTTTTGAGGGGATGTGCCAAAACGGGCTTTAATTCATACTTGCCAACCTTTTATGTCTCTCCTCCAGGAGATCCTGAAGGGGAGGTCAGGTGGCAAGAGGAGAGCCGGCACAGCAATGCCACTGTGTCACTGTAGACCCACCTCCTGCCATGCAATACCACAATTTGCAAAATTAAGCCCCGCCTCTGTCTGGGATTTGGGATGGTTTCTGCTGGTCCGGGAGAACTTTATAGTGGTTCTAAAGTGGACCTTTGATGTGATGTTTACACAGTGCGGCTTTTCAGATTTTTCTACCTCCCCTCAAACTTGCACTTCTAATTTGTGAAGGTGCCTCCAGAGAGATGTGATCTGCATTCACCTTGATATGTGCTTTGCAGACTATGAAGTTGCATTGGTGCAATATCAGTCGGTGCAATACAAAGGTGTTTTGTGCATCCAGTGCACCTTGAGGCACAATATCGATTATTGCTTCAGCTAATAAAATGAATGCTTGTACTGTTTTCAGGCATCAGGCACACATGTGCTGTGAGGGTTATTGGACTATTTTTTTTGTGCAAGTCACATGTATTCAATGCATATAGTGACCAGGTTGGAAGGCCCGGTGCCATCTTCTGAGGTAGATGGTGTTTATAGCAGTCGAGAGATTTCACACAAGTCCAAAGATTTCGTGGAACTGGCCTCAGTCAGATTTATTCAGCAAGAAAACAAAGAGAGAACCCCAAAATAGACAGCTTGCTGTCTGGCTCTATCTAAACTTTTGTCTCTTCTGACTAACAAACTAAGACAAAACAAAAGGATGTTTCAGCACAGGCAGATATCAGGCTTTCGCTCACAGATACTCTGCAGCCCCATGCAGTGAGAGACTGACTGAGCTGCCTTGTAGCCGTTTACCAGCAACACTGAGGTGCAGCTCCTGATTACCAGCAGAATCACTGGTAACTTGGAAGGCCCAGTTAATGGGCCTAACGGATGGAGCCCGCCCAAACTCTCCATCCACAAACCCAGGACCCTTTTCTGGCTTTTCAACAGGCCTATACCTCTTCAGCAGCTTGCACACAATACACATTTTCCTGGGGTTTTAAAACATGTTGGATAGGAACCTAGGTGAAATATACCTGCCATCATACTAACCCAGTGACTTTGTCACAATATTTACAATTGTAAAAGGGAGAGTGCTCAACATTCTACAGAGCTGAAGTAAGCATTTTTTCAAGTTTTTTCTTCTGTTATCTCCACCCTGAGATGGTAATAACAGAACAAATATTGAAGCAGTACAAGTACTTGTTAAATAGACTTCCCCATGCAAAGACATGTGGAAGTTATATTAATGTGAAATTCTAATAGTTATGCAAATTAATGGAGTGGTGTGACTCTATGTATACTCAAGAACAGGGCCAGCGTGTGCCCCCTGGACAACCTAGGTGGCACACCTTCCTGTTGGATGCCAACCCAAATTCCCACTGGGCATTTTCCTGCCCCCTCCACACATGTAACCTTGAGTGGCACAGTGGTATTTTTAGCTCATGGAAGTATTACTGGGAAACCATAGTCAGACACTTCACACCAAGCCCATTACCAATATGGAAGAGCAGAAGTCAGCAGCTTCATAGGCCTAGATTCACCTATTGGTAGTGCCAGATCTATTTCAGGCACCACTATTACCCAATCAGATCATCTCGCCAATCTGCTAGGAAAAACTGAGTCTATCGCGCTCCTGGTCTTCACCAGGGTCCCCCGCACGGAGGTTTGAATTTTTTCAAAATGGACGCAAAGGTTGTGGTTCTCCAAGACAGCACCCAGTGAAGTAGTAGATGCGTGTGGATAGTCAAACAGTCCAAGTTCAAGCCGAGCAGGTAATACAGTTACGAACTTACCTGTTCCCCGCCGCTCCCTCCATTGGAAACTGCACTTCCGGGTTCGGCGGTCACATGACTGCAACCCGGAGGCAGGGATTTTGAATCCCCGTCTGTATTTAACATTCACTCTGACGAGTGTCAGAGCAACCTTACCTGTTCCTGGCTCCTGTTGCCCTCGTAGATTCTTGTGCTTCCAAGCCTCCTGTCAGCTTCCTGTGTATCGATTCTCCCTGTCTGACAATTCTGCCTCTCCAGCCCCTGTGTACCAACCCGGCTTGTTGACTGCTCTTCTATTCTGGTGACCCCGTGTACCGAACCGGCCTGTTGACACTGAGCTTGCCTGCTGATTCTGTCTACATTGCCTTCCTGTGTATTGACCCGGCCTGTCTGACTACGCCTCTCTTGACTCCTACTCCCGCTGTGCTACATCTTGAGGCGAACCTAAGGACCGCAACCGACTCCTGGCAGCGAAGCCCATTCCGCCTTGCGGCGGTTCTTGGTGAACACCGGTTTGATCATTAGACTCTGAACCTCAGGTAAGCCAGTGCTAATCAAGATTAGTATTATTATCCAGTAAATCCGTTCTAACAGTACAGAAGGGATACCAGGAATAGAGGTCAAGATAGCCAGGGGTCAAACACCAATATATTTTCAAAGCCAAAACAGAGTCCAAAGAGTAGTCAGAAAAAGTCGGGTGAATATACTAATTATATCTTCAAGCCAAACAGGATCCAAGAGAGAAGTCAGGGAAAGCCAGGTCAATATACCAAATAGAGGTTACCAATAGGAGCACTGGAACACACACAGGTACATGGTACAAGGGTTGATCTAATACTCTGGCACCCTAGTGGTGCCAGAGTCCTGTTTAAATAGAGGAACGGAGACGGACAATTACTGGTGGCGGTGACATCAGGATCCACCACCGGAGTTCGGAACAGCGTCCCATTGCCTAGACTCTGGACGGAAGGGATGCGTCTGTTTGCTGGCAACAAGATGCATCACACACAGAGCTACACACATATGACCGTTCCTGTAAAGGAGAGGAAACGCAGAGACTGCATTATGGTGTTCTGTAAGGGAGTGCATATAGTGGAAGTAAAACATACTAGGGTTACTTTATGCAGAACTAGTTTGTGCATGTCATAAAAATTTAGACAGGGGTTAGTTTCTAATATGAATGGTTCTGGGTCAGTCCATAAATGATTACCTATACAATTTTACTTAGAATTGTTCTTATGAGCATTTTTTTATATATTGGTGTAGGGCTATGAGAAAGTGCTCCATTAATTCAAGTTGGACATATGGTTTTAGACCCAAAAAATGGATTACCAAGCTTTTTATAATTGCGTATCCAGGAATCCTCTCTTTGCAAATCTATTGTGTACTCCAACTATTATACTAATTACTAATTATTTTTTCATATTATCATCTTGCGCAAGTGCCCAGTTTTCTATTCATTATATATCTTAACAATAATATACTTAATTTGTAGGCAACAGTAAAGTAATTAAAAGGAAGTACATTAGTAAATTACTGAACACGCGTTGCAGAGCTGAATCCCAGACATGCGGTAATTTGGGTCCTAGAAGAAAAAGGTTAAGAACTGCTGAACTAGAGCTGTCATTTCCCCACTTCAGAATTTACAGTTGTTAACATACTCTTTGAACTTCTAGACAATTTTGCTGTAGCTGTAATTCAGGGACTCTATGATTACAGTTTAGGCACTTTCTTGATAAAGACCAGCGCTGAAGTTGGGTTCCAAAATCATTTATAAAATGATACAATTCTGCTGGCTTTCATACTTGAAGCATAATAGTCTTTGGATAATAAATCCCTGCTACACCCATTTTATACAGAATAGAGAGTGTGAGCTGATCATAAGGTGAGTGCTATTTGTTATAGCAATGTTGGTTGTGATAATGACTTCTAGAACCACTTCACCAGGACTTTGCCTATACCAACTTCTTTTCCAAGGAATCGGGCAGCATGGTGGCTTAGTGGTTAGCACTTCTGCCTTACAGCACTGGGGTTATGAGTTCAATTCCCGGCCATGGCCTTATCTGTATGTGGTTTGTATGTTCTCCCCATGTTTGCGTGGGTTTCCTATGGATGCTTCGGTTTCCTCCCACACTCCAAAAACATACTAGTAGGTTAATTGGCTGCTGACAAATTGAACCTGGTCTGTGTGTCTGTGTTAGGGAATTTAGACTGTAAGCCCCAATGGGGCAGGGACTGATGTGAGTTAGTTCTCTGTACAGCGCTGCGGAATTAGTGGCGCTAAATAAATAAATGGTGATTATAATAATAATAATAATAATAATAATGTTCCAGAGTACTCGGTTGTCCCAGGGTCTTGACTCGTGGTAGTAGGTGCTTATTAAATCGAGATATCTTGCTAAGTAGGGTGGACAGGACAATGAATAAGGCAGGTGGTGACTAAAATATTACAGGCTTAAATAAAAAAAAAGGTGAATAGCAAAGGCAAGGTCCAATAGCAGGTCCTGTATTCAGGCCGAGATTAGGATGGGCAGAGTTCAATAGCAAGTCTGGTAATCAGGCCAAGCTCAGGGCAGGCAGAAGTTAACAATGAATCCAAAAACAAGCAGAGGTCAAGTACAACAGAAAGAAACAAAGTCCATTACGTGGTCTGGGTCACAATAGTATAATAAATTGGAGATAAAACAGACACAGCATGCTGGTTCAGACTGAAATATCATCAGCACCAGTGATAGACATGAAGGGGTTTTTAAATGCCGGGGAACTAATTAGAGGGAGTCCAGCCTACTTAATTAGATAAGTGCAGAAGACTCTAATGAGACTTGCTAGGCAGTTACTGTTGCCTAGCAACAGGCTAGATGTCGGCAGTACAGAAGGAGGACGCTGGTTGCCATTGCTTGGCAACCAGCTCACAGCTAGTTAGCGCACGCTGTCACCTGATTGGACCAAGACGGTAAGTAGGGATAAGTGTCCGCTGCATTGATTAACACTATTGGTGTTAGATTCTGAAGCAAGTGTGCTCCAGCTATTTACAGAGTTATTACACCTCCTAGGAATTCTCTGACTATATAAAAGGTCATGACCAATTTTTATTCAGTTCATACTATTATTTATATGAAAATATTGCAACTAAAATTATTTACAGGGGTTTATAAATGTTTAAGCATTACTCCAGTATTGTATATGGGATTTCTCTATTTGGCCATTAGTCTGTCTTCGCTTAGTTGGTTAACTGTGATTTATTCCATCATTAGTTGAACAAACGGAGGTCTAAGAGTCTTCCAGAAGACCAGTTGCCTTCAATGAATCAAAATAAACTGCAAAGCAAGGACTTTATTATAGAGGTCCTGCATGATTTACATGGATTTTTTTTTTACAATACTCATTTTTATAATTCTGGCAGACAATTTTCACACCAGTATATACATAGTATAGAGTGCACCTCTAACCGAAAGCACTTACCATTATCGTTTCTTCATATGGCACCACAGATTCCGTACTGTCGGACATGGTTATACAGATACCACATGCAAAAACAAATGTAACAGGTACATTGGTACAAGGGTAGAAGAAGAGAAGGAGGCTAAGCTGTTTTAGGAAATATTTTATAAAATTACTAGGTTCTAGTAAATCTAAGGATCACCAGGGAATTATTATAACTGTAAATAATGTGTCTGGAAAGAATAGCAACTATTGGTAAAACATAAAGCACATTAAATCTAAAATAATAATTGATCTTTATATGAGCAGTCATCTAGTTACATTTACAAATGTAAGGTTCTGGTTCTCTATCAGACGTGAAGGTAATTGGCATAATAAGAGCATGTGCTTTGTAGTTAAACATAAACTATACTCCATCCTTATCATGAATTATGTGCCAAAAACAGTATTATTCTAAAGGGCTAAAGGGGTAAAGTCTTCTCTTTGATCAAATCTAAAATATCATTAGAGAGTTCAGAAGTTCCATAAATTATATTTGTGCTCACTCCAATTCTTGCCAATCCCAGTTCCTACAAGCGAGTTGGCAATTTGCTCCAATACTCTAATCTGAATTGGTGATTCACATTTGACCTCACCCAGTTTTTAAAAGTCAAGAGATTTTCAGAGTGGAAACAACTGTACAACCTTCTGTGGCATTTGCATACCGTTGCTGAGCAAAGAGAAAACTTGTTTTTTCATGGATCTGTAACTCTCTGGGCAAGGAACGCTTTTGCTCCACAAAACTCCTTTATCAGTTTGTGTCATCCTGCTTATCAGCCTATACATTATGATGGAAAACTAGAGACTCCAACAAAAATCGGAGCGTATGACGTCATCTTAAGGCCTGATTTAGAGTTTTGCAGGCCGCACAGGATTGCTTTGTTTTATTTTACATGCACAGGAAAACAAGCAGAATTTTGAGTTTCACATGGCTTGCACTGGCAACACTTATGCCTGGAATGGTAGATTGTGCATACGCTATGTACATTAGGGGTGTTGTATGCTGCCTGGAGATGCAACCTACTCCAAATAAATAGGCCTCTTAGGAGGTGTTTCTATATTGGCTCCCTAAGCATTGGTCATCATCATCAGAACATATTTTTGCTTGTTAAATAAACAAAAGAATAATAATAATGTATATAGATAATTAAAAAACCCCCAAAAAAACAGCACCAACCCCATATCAGGGAGACACTCGGGGCTTGATTAAAGTCCTGATATATGTACATTTGGGGAAAGTGTTTTGCGTAGATCCGCACTGCGCCTGCCCAGAAATGGTTATGCCAATGAGCACAGTTGTCATAAACACACGCACTTACGACACCTTACAATTTGAAAGGTGGAACTGGGGAGGGAATGGGTGGACTAACATAGCCCAAGGACGTGTTAACTGTGGCCAGCTCAGGTCCTGTGTTTATCGTAAGTACACTTGTTTTCAGCCGTATCTTTTCACCTGCTACCGGGCAGGTTTAAATGCTGCTTGACAGTGATGACTGATACGGCATAGTCTTTGATTTAAAAATTACGTGTATGCATCTCAGTAGCTATAACAGCACCACTGTATGCATTTAAGATTTATTTTCAAAATGCATTGTATGCACTGTACGCATTGAGGAGTTACTTATTTAGAAGTTACTTATGTAAAATAATTTAAAAAAAATGGATTATATTTGAAATACTTTTTCTTTTCAGTGTAGGGTAACCCTGTCATGATCTGAAACTAGCCCTAGTCTGGGGGCAGCGGAATCATGTACTCAAAAATGTCAAACAAAGGACAAACAAGCCCTGTTTTGAATAACGCTGGGGCTCAATCTGGTCAATAGCGAAAAGTCATAACTTTATGGTACTACAAGTGTCAGCAGGCCCTGGGAACCATTCAGTGCTTGGGCACGCTGGCGCTTGTATAACTACATGACTGTCAGAGAATGCTGGAATATATAGATCCACAAAAGAACCTAGTAATTAAAAAAAAAAAACACACATCAAATGTTTACAAAAGAAAAACTGTCAGTACCAAACGGAAGCCAGAACTTGTGGTTTCCAAAAAAGTCATGTGTCCAAAGGCCGAAAGCTCTGGCCTGAGCACGTGTTAAGCTGTGGTTGAACGGCACTGCTGCTGGTCATCTCAGTGACCTTACCATCAGCCTCTTAAAACACATTCTTGGAACTGCTAATGGAGTGACAGACATTACAGCATGTACAGCACAGACAGTACTGATAATATGTCCACCCCATCCCATGTCCACGTGGAAAGAGGCCTGAGCAATCACTGCACATCAACTAGTGTCTCTCTATGGTATGTGGTATAGTTATATGTGTATGGGCCTGTTTATGTGATTGTTGGTGGGATGGGAGAGATGTTATATGTAGTACTGAGAAAATTATTAGCAGCATACACAGTTACATCATCAAAATAACTCCTAATAATCTATATATAATAATTTATTAACTTTAAAAACGTTTATTCTTGATTTAAAGCTTCACTCTGGGCAATAGCCGGGACACATTTGGTAGTTCATAAAAAAAGAGAGTCAAGCGTTTGTACCAGCATCCCTGTGATGCACACTCCTGCTGCTCCTAAATATCAAGCATTGGTCAGAAAACCAAAAAACGATTCCAAATTCTACATACAGTAATCAGTGGGAATAAGCATTTGAAAAATCTATACTGTGACTGTGCCCGTCTTTGTGCTGTAAATTGAAACTATTTTAAGCTCTGAGTAATCATCAAAATATAGTAATAAACCAATCTTTTTGGATTTATGTAGAAGCCCTGCTTTAGAATCAATGGGCAACGATTGAAGGACGCAGTATCATAAAAGGTTGCCATGGCGATAGCATTCTATTAATAACTTGTTTCTCCGTTACCAGTTATGCTCTTATCAGACCCCTTAGTGTGGAAGAAATAGGCAGCATTTACAGGTTGTAGTAAAAGGAAATATGAAAATACAAGTATAAATATTGGACCTCGATTATATGCAAATAAGTATGCCTCATCTGTATTCCTTTCAGACAGATATTTGCACTTGATTAACAGCTGCACTTCTCTTTCGCCTTTCATTTGAAATTAGTTTATAAATATCACAATCATTGGGCATAAGCAAGCAAGTCTTCTGCAAGTCTTGAATTGTCTTTGATTATAGACCTTTTGGTCACTGGGGCAACCATTCATAACTGCTGAGGCTTACTGTGATAATAATTGCAGCATTCTGTAGCACCTACAGGCTTATTCCCTTGGTATTCCTATCTACAGAACTCCGATTGTACAAATATTACATGAAACTTATTTTGACAGACTCCTGAAGACCTCATCCGGGAAGAGTTTCAATTAACAGCTGGCTGCTAGGTTGTTTGTAATCCGTTTAGGCCGCTGTCCAACTGCATAGGGCAAAGATACTCATGAGATTTCACTGTCTTAGAAAATAGAGCAGTTGGGATGACTGTGCCGATGGCTGCAGGAGTTTAATTCCATTTAGTCATTTAGTGACACCCGAGGATGTTGGCAGATCTTGGTTGGGTGATTTTGTGAAGACAGGTTCACTCAATAAAACGTTCATTAAACCAGCAGGAGAGGTTCATGAACCAAAGAAATTGAAGTCAGCAAGAGGAAAGGAGGTTGGTAGATAGCTAGCCGTAAAGTATTCAATATATCATACTTCTATGTCAGTGGTAATGACACTAATGATAGAGCACTACACAGTGAAGCATGAAGCTTCTAAGATGATTACGTGAAAGGATGAGCTGGTGTCTACTCAAAAGAGATGTAAAATAGGTGTTTGGTACAGAAGTTGTAATACATGTTGTCCAGTACATGTTGTACAAGTACTGGAAAGAGCAGAAGCCTTACTTGTGCAAGCTATTGGTGCATTTAGGTGGTGCAGTACATCTGAATACTGTGGAGCCCATATACAGTTGGACGTATTTGCTCCCTGATTATATGCAGGAGACGCACACAAGGGAAAGAGCATTGGCGCACATATGTTCTTTCGGTCGCATCTCAAGATTCTTCCAGCTGTACAACAGTAGATTTGCACCAGACATATGTCAGGCATACAAGAGTGTATACTTACACCCCATAATAGCATAGAGATGTGGCTTGACAGTGTTAGTAGTAAATGCTAAAGTCTTATTACCCTACTTATACATAATGTAACAATATAATGAATGATCATATGCACAAAAGATAAAAGTTCTGGACAGTAATATAAAATATCATGGAATACAACTACAAAGTACATTAAATTAAATACAGATATCTCTTGTTTTTCCCCTTTACAATCAAATGGGAAGCTTCTTTCCTTACGTGGTCCAATTGGAAATATTAAGTAATGCGAATAGATGGCAATAACTTCATATAATATAGCTGCCACAATGATGATAGTCATCACCAGCAAGATATATGCCTCATGACTTCCGTATCTGTGGCTGCATCCACGTTTCCGTTAGTCACCATTATGTGATCACACGCTTACTGGACTTGGCCTACACATGCATGCCCCTGGCCTCCCCCATTTATCCTCTCTAGTGGTAAGGAGTCGTAAGTGTAATGTCAGTAATGAACACTGAACTTTAGGCTTCTAGCAATCTGCCTGATTTGACTCTACCCTCCAAAGAGGAGCAGAATATAACATGGTGTAGGTCTTTGACAGGGACCACTGCAAAAGGGGTTGTTTTTGCTGCTAGCACCATGGAGGACATGGTACTCTGTGTGGGTACCAGGGAAGACTGGCAGGTATAAAATGTAGTACGCTGAAAATGGAGATACCTGAAATATCCTTAATAGCACAGCATGCCAGATACCAGAATTAGCTGAGAAGCACAGGATACTAGATACCAAGATTAACTGAGAAGCACCGGATATTGGAACCCAGGATTAGCTGAGGAGCACGGAATACAGGATAACAGGATTAGCTGAGAAGCATCGGATATTGGGTACTAGGGTATACGGAGAAGCACTGGACACTGGATACCAGGATTTGCTGTGAAGCAAGGAATACGGGATACCAGGATTAGGTGAGTGGCACTGGATATTGGATGCTAGGATTTGATGAGAAGCACCAGACTCTGGATACCAGGATTATCTGAGAATCACACGATACTGGATATTAGGATTAGCTGAGAAGCATAGGATACAGGAGCCAGACAGTGAAGAAGAAGCAAGCTTACAAGACACAAAAATCTGAGACCATATTGCCAGGTCAGGGAGTTTAAATTGGCTGGGAGAGAGGGAGGCAGGGAACCAGCAGCCAATGCTGCAGAAGGGAAGGTATTAAAAGCCGAGATCCAAGATGGTAACTTCCACTGGAACAAGACACCAGGGGCTAGATTTACTAAGCTGCCAGTTTGAAAAAGTGGGGATGTTGCCTATAGCAACCAATCAGATTCTAGCTTTCATAATTTAGTACCTTCTACAAAATGACAGCTAGAATTTGATTGGTTGCTATAGGCAACATCCCCACTTTTTCAAACCCGCAGCTTAGTAAATCTAGCCCCAGATCTACTTTAGTTAAGCCCGACGGAAGAGACCAGGCTTGCTCGCCGGAACCCGGTAAGAGTAGTACATGGTCCATTTTTTTTCTCCCAATAAAATGCTTGTTTCATTGTCATGTTTCTGAAAACTCTGAATACAGAAAGTAATAATACACCAGTCTGGCTTTAATTCATATATATATATATATATATATATATATATATATATATATATATATTTTTTTTTTTTATTTTTATTATACACATTTAAAATAATTTACAAGCTGCAAAAAGTGTGAACCTGCAGTTTTCCTTTAAGTGAGCAAATGTACTAGTTATCCATCTAGCGCAATTCAAGGTGCATGGCCACTTCCCATGCTTGTAACTGCCCCCAGAAAGATCAGTGCCTTGTGCGCTTATTATTATTGTTGCACTGGTTGCCTATCATTATAGCTAACATGGCTGCAAGAGGAGACCAAAGAGTAGTCAACTTCACAATATTTCACAAGCAATGGTCAACATGGAATTCCAAGGGAATAAAACATCAGCAATGGATAAAAGTGGACGGAAGTTAATACTCTAGAATCATGGCATCCATACATTAAATCAGTGTTAGGCAATCAGGCTAGCAGCTGCAGATCAATTGACAAACAGACAGTTTCATTAAAGATTGTCCAACTACAACTCCACAGAGAAATATATCATAGTTAAGTTACAGTGCATAAGTAGCTCATCATACTTGTCAATGTATATTTGAGAGTTGACTGGTGCAAAGAGCACATGCACTGGACTTATAAGCAGTGGTGGAAGGGCAGCATGGTGGCTAAGTGGTAAGCACTACTGCCTCACAGCGCTTTGTTCATGAGTTCAATTCCCGACCATGGCCTTATCTGTGTGGAGTTTATATGTTCTCCCTGTGTTTGCGTGGGCTTCCTCCAGGTGCTCCGGTTTCCTCCCACACTCCAAAAACATACTGGTAGGTTAATTGGCTGCTATCAAAATTGACCCTAGTCTCTCTCTCTCTCTGTATGTGTGTGTATGTTAGGGAATTTAGACTGTAAGCTCCAATGGGGCAGGGACTGATGTGAATGAGTTCTCTGTACAGCGCTGCGGAATCAGTGGCGCTATATAAATAAATGATGATGATATATGGTCAGATGAATCATCCTTCACCTTGTTGCCAAATAGAAGAGTGCATATGTGGTGCAATCCTAAAGAACTGTATTGCTCTGAGTTCTTATTTCCAACAGCAAAGAGTTCTGTGGATTCCATAATGTTTTGGGGCATGGTATGGATGCATTCATTCCCTTAGGCAAGGTAATACTAATCACTACATAATGATACTGTGTTTATCTCCACCCATTGTTGCAGCATATCTTACTTATGGGAGTGGTGTCTTCCAGGATGACAATACCCCCATCCACAGGACATGTGTAGTCTCTCAATGGTTTGGAAGCATGACACAAAAACCATGTGTCATGGCCTTGTAGGTCACCAGATCTGAACCCAATGGAGCATTTATGGGGTATTCCGGAACTGCGTTTGAGCTATTGTTTTCTACCACCATCAACCAGGAGTCAGTTGAATGACTTTCTTATGTAAGAGTAATGCTAGAACCCTGCTGCATAATTCCAGACATTTATAGACTCAATGCCATGGGTGCACATTAGCCGTACTTATAAGTATGGTGACCCAACACCTTATTAAGTGACTTTACATTGGTTTTTGCATTTTGTGTTTGCTCCCTGTACGTACTTGCAGAAATAGTCCCACAATACGTTGCAGTAAATCTGTGGAAGGGGCTAGATATCTAAGTTGTTAAGTTGTTAAGTGAAATTGCTGTGGATTACTATGTTTGGTTTGCCATTGTGTACTGATGTAAATGCCTCTATATTACGTGCCTTTGAGATCTAAATATCTTTAGGACCACTGACTGAAGTGGAATGTCAGGAACCCATAGTTACATTCTATACCTAATTTTTTTGCCTTTGAGATCTAAATATCTTTAGGACCACTGACTGAAGTGGAATGTCAGGAACCCATAGTTACATTCTATACCTAATTTTTAAGGATATTTCCAGGTTTGTAAGTTTCCCTTTTTTCAATTTTGAGCAGAATCACAATACAATTCCTGTAGTTTTACATATTGTGTGTAATTCTTACCATACATTTCTTATTCTGTGGGCTTTACAAGTTAATACTTATTGATGAGAAATATTTAAAAATCATGTTATAATCAAACTATGTAAACATGTCCTGCTGGGGACAGTAGTGCTCCAACGTCCTCAGAGAGAGTACCATGCGGGATGTGCTTAGATGCTCCAGCTCTGCAGAAAACTGTCTCTGGAAACTATTTTTACATTCTGGCAACTACCAGAACTTCATTTTCCAAATACCCTTTTAATTTGGTGCATGAGGAGTCTGTCATATGGGAAAATTAACCATTTGGCACTGTCTTATGAAATCTGAGACAAGTGGGAGTTACTTATATTAGTTTTATATGTTTTTACTTAGTTGCCCAATAAAATTCTGCTGTTTTTCTTAATGTTCCCTGACCTTAAAGTTGCATAGGTTGTAGAAAGTCATAGATAATCATCAAGGGACTGATTCATTAAGGATCTTAACTTAAGACACTTCTTATTTCAGTCTCCTGGACAAAACCATGTTACAATGCAAGGGGTGCAAATTAGTATTCTGTTTTGCACATAAGTTAGATACTGACTGTTTTTTCATGTAGCACACAAATATCAACTTTAAATTTGAGTGTACAAATAAGCTATCAAGTATTTGTGTGCTACATGAAAAAACAGTCAGTATCTAACTTATGTGCAAAACAGAATACTAATTTGTACCCATTGCATTGTAACATGGTCTTGTCCAGGAGACTTAAATAAGAAGTTTCTTAAGTTAAGATCCTCAATGAATCAGGCCCTAAGTTCTTCTACTTTAAAAAAATGCGTAAAGGATATGAACAACATACAGGAATATTAACAATTAAATGACAAGTATGGTCTCATTGATTTATACATTTTTAGAAGGGAATAATCCTTGTTGGATGGTTCTAGCCTATGTTTATTTATCTACAATTCCTCCCTGTTTCTAGAAGAAAAGGCCAGTTCTTGCCCTGCCAGATTCTCTCTGCGCATCTCATGTCCCTGGTCACTTTGCATTAAATCTGAGACCAGCCCCTCTGTATACAAGTCTCTAGTCTGATCTGATGCGTGCAGATGTGGCCTGTCACCATTGAGCAATTGAAAGGGACAGACTGCCATCAGAGCCCCCGGCCGCAGGGCAGACCCCCTTTTCCTCCTCACTGCATGGATTGATGATGTTTGGCAGCCTAAGCCTTAGGAAGTGGCACTTCTCAGTGATCAGGAGTAAGCATTCCATTTTTATTAAACATCACTACAGACTGAAAATTATAAAATGTATTTATTTACAGCAGAAGACAATATAACTCATTTTATATTGTTATTACAACAAGTATTTCTAAATACACCAGGCACTTGTCGGAACTAAAGATATTTAAAAACACTCTATAAATGATGCATCATCTGTGGGTAAGGCCTTTACCCTCCCCCACCCCAGGCTGTGAATGAAAGAAGTATGAATTACCAGAATATCTGACCTCTCTTTGGGGCATTAAAGATTATTAAAAAGGGATTAAATCTTAGAAATAGTAACACGGCTATTTATTAATGGAGGACCGATATCAGCTGCGGTCCCAGTCTCTTCAATCGCAAATCCAGTCCCCATAGGTGTCTTATTATCAAGCTCCCAAATTAGGAGCTTGATCCCAGTAGCTAAAGCCATCTGAATATCCCTTTGGATCCCTCTCCAGTAGGCTTCGTGCTCTCCCCAAATTCTGCCTGGCCATAGAAACCTGAAAAGAAATAGTTGCATCTCGCTCTAGGGTCAAGACTTCCTCATTCCTACAACCTCATGAAATAATTAGAAGGTTGGTTTAGAGGGGGTGCTCTTACCAAAAAAAGTTATAACTAAATAACACAAGTAGTGACAAGAGGTCACCTAAAAGGAATTGGGTAATAAGGCTCTCCAGTCTTATAGAAAATATAAAAACAAACTTTATTAGGAATTATTTTAAAAGAACCAGGCATCAGTAGAGTCGGCGAATTATAAGTTAAAATATAGAAGAGTGAAAAAGGTTGAAAAAAAGTGTCAAGAATAAAAATAGAAAACCCTTCCGGGAGGCCGGTTAGTCAGTAGTTTATAACAACTGATATTTATTATTGTATGAGAGTAATATCCATTAATATGGACACTGTATCATTTTATTTCTTTATTTCACATATCCAATGATACATTTTGTCAGCTCTCATTAATTATACTGCATACACTTCAATTCAATTCCCCATGACTAAGCCGATACAGCGAAACGTACGTCGGGTCACGTGTGACGCATGACGTCACAAACCCGGAAGTGAGCAGCCGGTTAGTGGTGATTAGCCGCGACTGCACTACGCTTCACTATAGTATAATAAATGAGAAGGGTTTTCTATTTTTATTCTTGACACTTTTTTTCAACCTTTTTCACTCTTTCATATTTTAACTTATAATTCGCCGACTCTACTGATGCCTGGTTCTTTTAAAATAATTCCTAATAAAGTTTGTTTTTATATTTTCTATAAGACTGGAGAGCCTTATTACCCAATTCCTTTTAGGTGACCTCTTGTCACCACTTGTGTTATTTGGTCATAGAAACCTGTAAGTAAAGTGAGCGCAATTGCGATCTCTATACTATAGATTGTTCACCGGGATAGGCTCCTATGAGAGATGCTGTCACAGCTAATACATTTTAATAAATTACCATGTTAATTAATTTCTCATCATTTCGATAAGAAATGATAATTAACGTAAGCAATTTAAGTTTGGTCCTAAATAGACCCCTTTGTATCCCTGTATCCCTATTTCACTTACCTGACTGCAGAAAAGATACATTCTCCTTATCTGTAGAAGACAGGAGACAAAAAAACATCAGGCACTCTTTAGGTTTGTTTTACAAAAGACAAGAGGTGTGTGTTAGTATAGCTTTGTAGCTGGAAGTTCCCAGCCTTTTGAATAGCCAATATAGGTGAGATTAAATAACATAAAATAAAATACTAAATGCTTCTTACCTGTTTTCTTCCAATTCAGCGAACCCCCCAACTAAGGGTCATGATCCAGAAGTCGTCTCACGTACTCTGGCAGACCCTGCTAAATTGTTAAAGCTATGAAGTTCTATATCTCATGTTTGGATGACTTTTAAGATACTGGAACCTGACACTTGTATTACATGTAGAAAATGTTCCATGATGAATTGCATAGATGTCAGTGAAAGCAAAACACAGCTAGATCAGTAAACCACTCATACAGCTATCTTTTTAAATTCTATATACATAAGATGGTTCTAATAACAGACTTTCCATTCCTGGACATATACTTTGGAGAGTGCACCTGTTTGGAAACCTTGTTGCTTTAATGGGCGCTCACACAGCTGCCTGACTTTTAGATGCAATTGTCACTGTGTTATCTCGTTCTTATGGTTCATACAGTCATTGTTTATTGTGCTATTTCAAATGCAAAAAGTGAATAACAATTCATTATCACCGAGCTTACTAAACATATGATGATGCGGTTTCTATTGTGCCTAAGTCCATCATGATGGCACCATAGGTGGTGCAGTTGGATTCAGCAACACAGTAACATTATTTTAAAATGTTGCCAACTATGCTTTGGAACATCCTGAACATATATACAGAAATAATTAACTGCCAAGTATTTTCCCTCATTGTATTTGCTGCATTTGTGGCACAGCATAGGCAAAACTATGTTGTGTATGTTAAATTGGAAATGTTCTGTTCTGTTTGGAGTTGGATGCCTTCAATTCCTTGTAATTAGTACAAGTGTTATAAATCAATCAGAATCATCTCTTCCGTCCTCAGCTCAAAATGAAATGAATGCAGTTTGAGGCTTTACCAGAGATATTGATTTGCAAGTAAACAATCAAATATAAACCATTCACATGTCAGGATTTTAGTACTCATAATAAAGCACCTATAGTGCAAACATTAACATTACCGCACATAAGGCCAGTTACTCAGTTGTGTTAAACGCCAGTGACACTGAATGTCAAACGTGATTGCCTTTCACAAGCAGTGGTAATGAGCACTTGCACTTTCTGTTGGGAGGAGGGGGGGGGGGTACTAAAAGATAACACCACCCAAATTTTTTTTTTGGGGTGGAGTGATGTCAGACAAGATAAGAAACAGATCCTTTGTTCTGGAGGCTCATAATCCCATCAACCCATCCTCCCAATAAAAAGTTCATAGAGAAGGGAACTTGACAGTTGTTAGGAAATGGCCTTTCCTGAACAGGAGAGAGGATCTGCTGCTTGGACCATTACAGTATTCCTTTCTTATATTATATAAGCCACCAGGAAGTGTGTTATGTTGGAGTGCAACAGTGATCTTTCTTTTATTCTGGCTTGTTTTAATAGCCAGTTGGAGAGCTTAGATTGCTGGAGTGGTGAGTGATGGACGGGATCCCATTACATCCAGGCAGTCTGAGCCTCAGCTGATGATAACATAGGGGGCCTGAGTCATTAAGGCCCACATAGTCAGCGCATTGTGTGTTTGTTATAAACCGCACGTAAATCAGCTCTCCGAACCCCAGAAGTCAACAAGAAAAGGATTTAAAGATATGTGCGGTGATGACTATGGGTGTAGTTTTACTTTGCTGTACTAGACCAGACACTGCAGGATATGTACAATACCTATGTGAAATATAAAATCTCCAAAGGACACACAGGAAAAAAAATATTAAGCAATTAATGTTACCTGTCAATAATATTGTCATTTATGATTATACATGGAAATTTGATTAATATATATACATATATATACATACATATATATATACAAGTTAACCCGTGCATGATACTCATGCATTCTAGTCAAATCAAGCTACTTAAGGTGTTAAAAAGGTTCTTGTCATGCATTTGGGCCTAGCTCAGGCCTCCTCAGGGGAAGAGCGTTACTTCCCGACGCAAGCGCCCTTTTTTAACGTGGTTTTGTCCACATGTCACCACCTCATCATTTTTCTCCATCACCTCATCCTTCATCTTCATCGCCACATCCTTCATCAAGCTACTTAAAGTGTTAAAAACTCCCCACTGTCACCCCCGGCAACCACCAACCACTCCCAACTGTCACTTCTCCTTCAAGAAATATATAGGTCAGTGTATAACTCTGCCCAGCAGGTGGCGCTGCAGCTTGTTTGGTTTTTTTTCACACACGCCACTAGGCATTTATATAGTAGATTTCCTTTGGAAAAACATTTATTAGGCTGTTCTTAATGTCTATTGTATGTAATGGACATTTTTACAGTTGCTCCTGATTATAGACACATATGATATCGTGAGTACGATACTGACATCACTAAGACTCAGAATTTAGACTAGGCCTATAGCTGGCGCAAGAGACAGGATGAAAAACAAGTGACTTTGAGATTGCCTGATCTTGATTGGGACAAGGCTGCATGCACTCAAGCTTGGCATGCCCTTGCTGTACATTGACTATGGGCAAACACCTCTTCCCAGCCCTGTTCCCTCACCGAAATCGTAGGTTGTAGTAAGTCCTTTGCATATGAAGACGGAGCGGACAGGGCTGCGATTACTGGGATTGTGGGCCGGCTGTGGGCATGAACAGGATGATTTTGCATTCTGTATGCTCAAAATCAACAGATACGCGCCTTAATGTCCAAAGAGTGTAGTTCCACCTGGGTATTCCTCCCACTAGTAGAAATAACAAGTGATGTTGGTTTGTGTGAACCTGTAAATTTGTCTAAATGCTTCAATGTAAAGCTTTGTGTGATACTATTTATTAAATTGAGATAATGCTTCTCCCTATCTATCAAGGGTTTAACATCAGCGATAGCAGTGCTTTCTCTGGAGGTAATCCCTGCCGGTGATAACATTTGTTCTCTCCATCAGCCTATTTAATTTGTTTGCGACAATCCTTTTTCAGCTATCGCCATCTCAGGCTTGTGATAGTTTGAGATATTCAATGAAAAAATGATTATATTCAATTAAAGTATTTCTTCGACTTTGAGTGATATTGTTACGACAAGCAATGCGGCATAAATTTATAGAACAGGTGACGAGGTCTGCACCTTTAGCAGCCGCCTTTCCCATAGAGACTGGTTATGCTCACAGGCACTCAGATGCCCCCAGGTCTTAAACTCTAAGTAGTATAAGTTTATATCCACAAAGCCGGGCAAAGGTACACAGAACAGAGGCAGGCCAGCGATCTTGCAGACTGGATGGAGCACCAGAGGGAATGTCAGGTACCAGCAGGGTCGGGGCCACAGGCAAAGGTTCACTACTATCCAAGGACAGGCGATAGGTCAAGGTCACAGGCAAAGGTTCAGTATCCAGGGGCAGGAGATAGGTCAAGGTCACAGGCAAAGGTTCAATATCCAGAAGCAGGCAAAAAGTCATACACGGGTAGTCAAAATCCAAAGGCAATATACCAACTGAGGCAAAGGAGCAGGCTAGGCACAGAAGCACTGAACTATAACCGGCAGGGAGGCTAAGCCCTCCCTGACTTATAAAGCAACACTAGCCAATGAGAATGGGGGCACAATCAGCCCTAGGGGCTGTCTTACTGAGCGCCACCTGTAGATTAGCGCGCGCGCCTGGCTGCACCTAATGCCGGAACGCGGCTCTATGCCCTGCAGCGTCCCGACCGTTGCCTAGGCAATGGCCGGGACGAGACCCGTAAAGTGACGTCCCAGTCGTCATAGCGACAGCCGGGAATATTTTTTTATATATTTTTAAACAGCCAGGGCTTTCAGTTCCATTGTGCATGTGTGAACCGGCTAGCCAGGTCATGCGTGTGCATATGCCCCGGGCCATTGGCCTGGTGAAGTGGTAAATCTATTCTTACTGAGATTTTATTAGTAAATCATGGTGAAAGGATGTTTTCTATCGTTGTGACAAGTGAAGACGGAAAACCATCCTTATTGTCACTTTTTCACAAATTGGCCTGTTAGTGTTCAAAATTAGTTTTAGGCTAGTTGCACCAAATGTGTTGGCCTGTTTTTGTGTACCCGCTGCTGAATTCCCTATCCAGCCCAGCTGGGAATCCTGATGCATGTAAATGTTTTTTAACTAACTTTTAAAGCTTCTATTTCTTTGCAGCTCATATCTTCAACAAGTAATGAGGATCAATGTTATTATTATTATTATTATTATTATTATTGATTTGTAAGTCGCCATAGTGCTCCGCAGCACCAGACTGTGGGGGAAAAAGGAAATACATAAAACAGGGTAGATAAAATAAACGCAGACATGAAAATTAACATTAGGGAGGATCTGCTCATTAGAGAGCTTACTTTCTAAGTGGAACAGGGCACAGCTGAAACAAGAGGAGCAAGTGTGGACAACTGTCTTTTTGTTTTGTATACATATATGGGCATTTTATATTGTCACGCAGCTGGTAAAATATACAATATAGTATATATCAAGCCCGGGCTTATTACCATGCAGCTGGTACCATATATAATATAGGATATACCGAGCGTGGGCTTGTATTTTCTTTTGTCTTGTTTCAAAATATTGCCTTATTGTCATAGCAGTTGTCCATCAAGCCTATTTTAGGCCCGTTTGTGTGTGGCTTACAAGCCAGCCCTTGCTTGATGTAAACCCCTATACCTGGGAGGTGAGTGCATCTGATTTTAACTACATTTTAATGGTGCTTCAAGCATATAGGTCAGTGTAGGACCTGCATATAATGAGGTGCCCTTGATGCTGGGATGCAGGTTTAAATGTTTTGATCAAAATATGAAATAATACCTCATGTTTTCAATTTGCTAGACACACACAGATATGCAGTGTAAAGGATAAGTACTGACAATTGTCTTTTTGTTTTAAAAAGCAAAATTTAACTAAATTTAAAATGAGTCAGTCATTAGTAGGTAGATATAATATATATTGTAGATAATCTCTAATCAGATAATGTAAACCTATGGGACCGGGACACAGTTAGACTGAAATTTCAATTAAATGTCTGTTTATTTTCTCTCGCTTTCTTTACTTTAAAAACACAGATAACGTGAATTTAGCCATGATATGTCATTACCATTGGATATCAAATTACAGATCTGTAGATTAATCCATACAAATTGATTTAAAACATAATAGCAATAACCATATACTCCATTTCTAGTCTGGTATGTTTAGTTATTACATATGGTTTATTAAGTTAACTTGAATTCCCTTGTTTGTTGTGGTAATTACATATCCATTATCATATTATCTTGGATTCCCTTGTTTGCAAGGGTAATGATCCAAGTATATCCATATCCTTATATTTTCAGAATATCTCCTTGTGATGTTAATGACAATAAAACTTCTTCGTTATTATTAACATATATATAGCAAAAATAACCAGTGTTTGTATGTTGTTATATATAGTTTATTAAACGTCCCTGAGTTGTGAAGGTTTATACTGAATAATAACCATTTAGATATATACAATGATGTTAGTAATCTATTTGAATATCCAGCATCTGATTGTTGTTTATTCTGAAGATAACAACTGATATGGTGCTAGATCACCAAACCGATGTTACAAATAATATCTATGTCTAAATACCAATTCATTCAGGGATAGTCTCTATTATGATGCTGAAAACGCCAACATCAGTATCCCCGACATGATGACAATGAACCTGTAATTCCCGAATTGTTGCAAGTCTTTTATTCAAGTTGCCGCTATTACAGCTGTGTCGGGAATTACAGGTTCGTTGTCATCATGTCGGGGATACAGATGTCGGCGTTTTGAGCATCGATTTAAGGTACCCAACCTAATCCATTGTCCTAAGCACCTCTGTCTGTCACAACTATATTTGCGTACCTTCTATTGTTGGCATAACTCAAAGGAAGGTGCGGAATCTAACATGCCCCTGGTATTCACCAGGGACCCCCGCAAGAAGGTATGGACTCCGCTGCAGGAGACACGCAGGTTGTGGTCCTTCCACGAGTCAAATAGCGAGATACAAGAAGAGGTTGTCAGACTGGACGGGTCGGTAACGTTCTGGTAATAGAAGTACACGAGGGATATCCGGAGGGATGGTGAGACAAGCTGGGTCGGTAACGTCTGGAAACGCAGTACAAATAGGGAGATCCAAAAGGGGTGGTCAAACGGTCCAGGTCAGAAGGGTCACAGGCAAACAAGAGAAGTCAGGAACAATGCTGGGAACTGGAGATACAGGAAAACGCTGGAGGTAGGTAAGACCTGATACTCTGGCACAGGTGTGCACACAGGAAGCTCCTTATAAAAGCTGAGGAGCTAATGGGGTATTAGGTGGTGGCGGCGCTGTTCTTGAGCAGCATCCCATTGCCTAGCAACGGGGCGCGCATGCACAGATGGCCACGCCGGCCGGCCGGCACTTCTGCGCTATGGAGAGAGGCGGGTGGCCGTCCCGAGGAGACAGCGGGACGGCGCCTGACACTGTCTTGTTATGTGTATTATATATTATGTGTTTTTTATAGTAGGACTGGCAGACAAACAGGATAATAAGAATAAAGCAGAGGGCGGAGTCAAGTGTGCCAACAAGGCAGCGGGCTTGAGACACTGAGGAAACGATGGTGAGGAATATTTGAGACAAGTTAGTGTGTCTGGGAGAGGAGAAGATGATAAGATCTGTTTTGGACATGTTGAGCTGTAAGAAGTGCTGGGACATCCATGTGGAGATAGCAGAAAGAGTTAGTTAGTACAGAAGGAGAGATGTCATGGGATGAGAGGTAGATTTTGGTGTCATCAGCATAGAGGTGGTGGTACTGGAGGCAGAATGAGCAAGTGATTTCTTCAAGAGAAGAGATGTACAGTGAGAAAAGCAAGTGTTGGCGCCTGCATATCTCAGTGTTGGTCCAGCGGTTCTTGATGAGTATTACTCATCATGAGGTGTAATGCATGAAATGAGCCGTGCATACCCTATATTACATTACGTAATGTGAGGCACCAATCACAGAGGTGGTTTTGGGAGACAAAAGAAAAGACGTCAGTGTAGCAGGACTGGAACACAGCAGAAGGTTGTGCTGGGTGAGTGTACATACAGACATGCAGGGAGTTTATGGGCAAAGAACATCTTGCCAATTACATCTGCCATGTTACGCCATGTTGGACATTATTACTGGTCAAATAACATCTTGCTCATATTAATAAAATCCTACTGGGAATTTCTACTGGCATATTATATCCAGCTGGACAAATCAATGGATACATTTATTGTGACCATTTTACTAGCCATATTATATTTAGCTGGACAGTTAAGGAGAATAATATATATTGCTGGGTAGTAACTAGGCATTGTTATATTGCATATTACTTGGCATGCATTCTAATATTGGGCAAATTACTTTTGTGGGGGTTACTAGTGGCCTGTGAAACTGCGGACAATGGTTGTTTTAGTGTTCATTTTAACAACCTGTGTTTTTACAAACTCTGTGTGAGAGTGCTGTACTACTGTAAAATTAAACAGAGCCTGCTGTCAAGAGCGGTTTAGTTTATAGTGCCAGTGATGAGTCAGATGCCAACCAATGCTGGCATTCTACTGGTTGTTTTAGAAGATGGTATCAAAACTCCAGAAAGTTATTTATAATTAAACCTTTCCCGGCTTGCTGCTCCTTTCAGGATGACATGTTCTTGCACAGTACCACTGCCTTAATTTTTCCTCTTGTACAGCTGAGCAATCACACATCCCTGTGTACTGACAGATTGATTTTCAGCATGCTTGCGATCCTAATTGTTCAGTGATAAGGTAATGGATTGCCCCCCAGGGTCCCTTTTATCCACTGAAGCAGTGAGATGAATGGGGTGTCCCGTTCGTTCCATCACACCATCTACTCCTCCTACCCACACGTTGTGTGCTTTATAGGAGTCACTGTTAATAAGCAGCTCTCCTGATTTATCGGCACCTCTTGACTGTTTTGTGCAAGAAAGCAGGTGATAAATGGTTTCTGATAGGAAGAGGTTATAAGGCTTTTTGTGTGAATTAACAGAAGCACAGCAAAATGGTGAAAACGTATGGGAAAAAAAGGACAATTTTTATAGGATAGTGAATATATAAATTATGCTAGCACCCATTATGTATATAAATTAATAGATTACATACATAACCCTCATTTTTTATTTATGTCCCATCCTTTGCCCAATCCATTTCTCTAAAACACCCTCTTTCAACCTTACACATTTCCCCACTTACACGTCACTTTAACAGATCAAGACAATGATTGCTTTTTATTAGTATACTGCAGTCTGCCCGGTGTGTGTAAAAAACATTGCAGTGGACTATATGGTTATTTTGGCAATAGTGTATTACGCAATTAGAAAATAGGTGTTTGAGAAACATTGCTCAACGATAGCGTAATTTTTTTGTTTAGATATAGGTGTCTTGATCTGACATGTAGATGAGTGTGTCTTTGGGCATAATATGTAAATGTGGGATTGATTAGAGACGACGCTATGTCAAATAATGCTTAATCTATGTAAAAAGTTAAATAATAATAATATAAAAAAAAAATAAAGGAATATATTTATATATCTGCAGTTTGCAATTAGATTGTAGGGATTATCGCAATAATAATAAATTAATTAATATGGCAATTTATTCAAATTGATTAGCTGAGACAGCAGGTCCAATAGGAGCCTGTCCCAGTGAATTCTCTATAGTACAATGATCGCAATCACGATCAATTTACTAACAGGCTCTTAATGACCCAGCTGAATTTGCTAGGGGGGGAACACGAAGCATGCTGGGAAGTGATGCAAAAATCGCCACAGGGGTCAAGCTCTGCATTTCGTAGCTAGATAAATAAGGCAAAATGACAGTCCTCATAGACACCTATGGGGACTGGATTTGCGATTGAAGAGGCTGGGACCGCAGCAGATATTGGAGATATCACCTGTGATCTTATATTAATAAATAGGTTTGAAACTTGCAAACCCCTTTGGAGATTCATAAATATACCCCTCTGTGAAAGAAACCACTTAGTGTAGGAAACACAAACACAAACACACCCCATCACATCCCCCCTTATAGTGAATGCTAAGGTATAGTTGGGTATTATATATATTAGTATGTCATTCTCATATATAATCTGATCTCATATAAATCTCTTAATCAATATTATAATTTTATAAATTATAAACTTAATATATATGATACCTAAAATGTTTCTTTTATATTTAATATTTAATCCTAGTTCTAATGCAGTCTCATTCTTATGCCTGCATAGTGAGGTAAGGTAATTGAATGAGCTACCTTTACTGTGGGGCCTATTTATAAAGCCATAAACATGCACAAAAAAGGATTTTCTGCATGGTTTAATCAATTTTAAGTATCACATGTATCTAGCAAAAGCCTTTCGCAGGAGATATCATAGATATTGCCTGCATTTCACTAAGTTTCTCATTAAACCGTAGTCCGCATACTTTTCAATGGGGACTGCAGTGTGGGCCAATTTAACAATCTCCAATAAGTCTAGCTTTTCTGAGCTTGACCCCGATGGTGTTAGACACTCTACCCTATGGTAAGAGCACTGAATGAGAGGGATCTTAGGATTCCTCTCCTCAGCCCTTCTGATCACCCCTCCGGTAAGGTCGCGCTTGTACAGTAAAGACTCCGGGTCAGATCCTGGAATTGTTAGGTAAGTAAAGTCATCACCAGGGCAGCCTCCTATTGGACGCGCTGTTGCGGCATGATTTTTTAATAAATGACTGCAAGTGGCAGAAAAGAAAAATGGGGGTTCGCCCTCCCTCCCACCCCTCGCTATGTTGGATCATAAAAAGGAATTCAAAACTCGCGAGATCCGACTTCCAACGACGTCACGTTTTGCCTCGTTTTTGATTCCAAGGGCGCGCAACTTGCCTTGGTACTCGGATCTCCTAACTTCAGGTGTGTTCGATTCTCCAGGAACTGAGCCTGAGCATCTCTATTTGTTACCCTTCCTGGTAGACTGACATAGGATATATGTTTCCCACCCAGCACACACTGCTTTTTAAGGGCTGAAAGTACCAGTTGGATGTATTAACAATTCTATGCACAGCTGTCTACCTGGGGAGCTGGAGCCAATTTATACACTGGACAAAAGTGTTGCTGGGTGCGGAGCAGGATTGCTGTGTCAGAACAGGTTACAGCGTTAGCTGCTACAAAAATCAATTTGCATTACAGAAAGAGTGTGACCAGATCATGAGACATTAAATACAAACAACTTGAAGTGGCCAGAAGGTTGTCCACTGAGCCAATGAGCCACATGGTTCACAGCCTTCCCAGGATACAAGCCTTATATGAAATCTAAACATAGGAAACCCTCACTCTGATGTAATGTTATGTTGTTTTAAGTTATCTAAATGGTGCAATTGTCTATTGTGATATTGCGTTATTTGCATAAAAAATATACGGGGCTGATGCAGAGTGGGATGTGTGCTAGTTCGCGTAGCGTACCTTGTGTGAACGCACTCTGTGCATGCCCAGAAAGTGGATGCATGCATATCCGCCTATGCAGACTTGTGCAGTTGTGGTACTTATGCCTGTCTATGGAGGGTTCGAACGTAGGCTGAGTGAAGATGTATTTACGCAAATGTGGTTCATGCACCACTGTAGAAACATGCATATACACGCCTGTTAGGAGACATATCCTTGCACCTGGTAGAGGGCAGGTGGAAATACGCACTGATGATGAAAATACGCAATTCTGTACTTTTATTTGCAGTGGGATCATGGGATATGAATTTTCTTATCCGCTACTTACACTGTGTGACTGTATTGAGCTCTTGCTGTGAGAATCACCTATAAAAGGATATCATTTTTCCCATCAGGCGGGTTACATGCGTCATTCTGTAAACCACATGAAGCCACTGTGGAGTTGGGGAGGGCAGCATCTTCTCTTCTTTGGAGTGTGTCTTGGTCTGCAACATCACTGTCCACACTGCTCATTACCAACATGGAGAGTCAGCACCCGACAGCCTCACAGGTAAGTGTGTGGGTGCCATGAGCTAAATAAGAACACCGAATGTGTGACAGTGACCTGAAGTGTTGCCCATCACTGGGTTAGTTCAGTCTTTTTGATAATGGTGTAAGAAACCTTTGGGCAAAATCTGAACCTAATGTATTAAATCCTGCTATTTCCAATGCCTAAGCACTTTTTATCATCACAGACATATTGGGAAAGTATTCTACCTAAAGCAGTACTCACATTTATAGGAATTTTGTCTAATAACCCTACTTCTTGCAGCCCCTTTCCTGCACCCCAACATAGGTACACCAAGGCCATTTGCCGTTTAGGGTGAATCCCTCCCACACTGGTCTCCCGGAATTCCTATGAACTTACGAATGGTATCAGCAGCGACTATGTCCATTAACATCACAGTTACCTTGTCTCCCAGAGTGACTGATTGCAGGTTGTCTTTTGGTCTTTGCTGTGGGAATGCTGTGGATGGACATAGGGAAGGTATATCCACAACGGGGGAATTGGTTATTGGCTTCTTTTCTTTGATGCTAGCCACCAGGGTGAAACTAAAGCACTGGCGAGTGTGTCCCCGAAAGCTGGATTTGCCCCCACCAGATAAGGGAAAAGAAACTGCTGGTGAAGTTGCAGATCAAATCTTTTAGACCCTCAAAGGTTTCAATCTTTAATCCCCTGATCCACTGATGAAAGTAGTGGAAGATTAAGCCGCAAGTCCTGTAGCCGTCAGAGACATTGCGTCTTATAGCCCATACTATTTGCAGGTTTTTTTAAATCCCTGCAGAAAGGTGTCAAAATCCCTTTTTTCCAGAACAGGAAAATGTTCTTGCTCTGCTGCAGATGATCTCTCAACATTCTCTTGCTCTGCTGCACTCTCTGCAGTCTATCTCTCTACAGTCTGGTGATGATGCTCTGTAGCTTCTCTCTTTTGAAATTGTTGTATAAGTTGCATTTTTTTATGTAATGTCCACGGGTCCAAATATTTTAGAGTAGTTTGTAAATAAATGCCCATAGTTTAACTGTGTGAATCCTCTGAAAGCAAAAATCCAATATTGGCTGCAAATTCTACTTTTAAGGCCATTTTTAATAAAGCTGGGCTTTACCCTCCCTGGCACAATTCTTGATACTGATCCCCCTGCAAGAGGCTTTGGATTAATAGATCATCGCTCTTGTCGGTGCTGGAAATCCTTCTGTCCTCACATTTCCCGGGAAGCAAATACTTTGTTTGGCTCTTACATCCATTAGCTTTGTTCCCAAATTTTTAAGCCAAATAAAAAGATTTTAAAAAATGAGAAGGGAGGAGAAACAATTTGCGCTGTATGTCTTTTTAAAATATTTTAAGCTTTGGGGTCTGTCTTTGGTGAGTACGTCTATTCCCTCTCACAAAAATCACACAGCTTTTATTCACTTAATTTTTTAAATAAATAGTATCCCTCAAGCTGCCAACAATTTGTTACAACCAGTACTCATCTGAGCCTTTGTGACGTGTATGTTAATCACAGCAAAACCAACTGGTATGTCTAGCAGTGTTTACAATCCAAAAAATCGACAAAAAAAAATAAGTGCAAATAAATTATCGACCAAGCTGAGGAGAGCTGCGCTGGGCAGAGGTATGAGTAAAGGCCAGAATACTTTAGAGAGTAGAAAAGGGAAGTACGAGGGTCAGGAAGTGCACCAAAACAAGCTGAACCTGTGCCCAGGAGTGTGGGGAGGAAGACACGAGGATAAGAGGACGCTTCTCGCAGCAGCTTACAATCTAAAGGGAAGGGGCAGACTAAACAGGAAGCACAAAGAGAGTAGATAGGGTGAGGGGACAATAAATAGTGAAGAAGGATCGTGCAGAGGTGGGTTGAGGATGGCATAGAGAAAGTTACGCAGAGGAAGTGTAGGCTTTCCTGTACAGGTGGATTTTGAAGGATCATGTCACACGGCGGTCCTTCGGCTTCCCGAGGACCAACACGCTCACCTGTCTCTCACTGATTCCATGCTCCGGCTGCTGGCATCCTGTCTCCGGCTCTGTGCATGCGCAGACTCTATCTTTTATGTCCTCTGCATGCTCCCAATTGGTTAGCTAATCTGGCTCCAAACTTTAAAAGGCACTTCCTCCTTCTCCTCAGGGCCTGTTGATTGTGTTACCTGCCTGGTTATAGACTTACCGTCTTGCTCCCTGTGTGTCCCATTTGGTCTTCAGCGCTCCACCTGTCTCCGCTGTGCCGCTGGCTAAGAGCTTACGCTCCACCTGTCTCCGCTGTGCCGCTGGCTAAAGAGATTACGCTCCACCTGTCTCTGCTGTGCCGCTGTCTAAGAGCTTACGCCCCACCTATCTCCGCTGTGCCGCTGGCTCAAGAGCTTACGTTCCCCCTGTTTTCATTGTGCCACTGGCTAAGAGCTCACGCTCCATCTGTTTTCTCTGTGCCATAGGCTAAGAACTTACGCTCCACCTGTCTCCGCTGTGCCGCTGGCTACAGAGCTTATGCTCCACCTGTCTCAGCTGTGCCGCTGGCTAAGAGCTTACGCTCCACCTATCTCCGCTGTGCCACTGGCTAAAGAGCTTACGCTCCCCCTGTCTCCGTTGTGCCACTGGCTAAGAGCTCCCATCTGTTTTCTCTGTGCAACAGGCTGAAGAGCTTATGCTCCATTCCTTCAATGTGCCCCTGGCCACAAGAGCATTCATCTCCCTCAATTATATTGCTGGTCTTAAGAGCTCTTGCATCTCCATTTCTCAACACTATTCTCCACAAGAGCTTGCGCTACATCATTCAGCTACATCATTGTCTACAGGGCTTGTGCTCCATCTCCTCTGCTATATCTTATCTTTCTCACTCAGTCTATACCCCTATAGGGTCTCGCCTGACACTCCTGGTAAGGGCCGCGACCTGCGGGCGGACGCAGCTAAGACAAACCACCTTGCAGTGGTCACTGGTGAAAACCGTCCGTTCGTTAGACTCTGCGCCTTGCTAGGAGTAGAGTCAAGTTGGGCAGATCAAAGAATCCAATTTACCTAACCGTGACAGATCATTTGAAAATTATCATTAACCAAATATTATCCGGTATGTCAGTTATGTAGAGTTATAAATTACCAAGATTAACTAGCACATGAATTCATCAAGAATGTAGAAGAATCGGAATGTAATTAAATGGAATGTAATATGGCAGAATGGCCACAATGCTTAAGTTATATACAAATAAGATAACAAAATGATATACCGTAATATTATGCATCAGTTTCTTAAAATAAAAGGGAGAAAATTCAGAATCAGAAATATGGATCATAACCCCAATCAAATTAGTGCTCCAGGTAAAATGAACAATGATGAATCTTGAAGTATTTTTACTAAGATCAGTTCCCCTCAACCCCTCTCCCTCTATATCCAGTATATTCAAGAATAGTCAGAAATCTGTATATAGCACAATACTTTTCCATTAGAATATCACAAAATCATAATACATGCAATCAACACGTTATAAGTGTACCTATATGTAGACATGAAACATCAATATAAAAGATTGATTCATTGGGACAATAATCCCTTCTATCATTTCCCAGTTAGTGTACTTCATTCTCCCTAGTATGAATATGCAGAAGGATTTGCTCAAATAGGAATGATAAAAGAAAATGCTTTGATGTGGACATTCCTCATTTAAAGGAGCATATTCAGTTGTCGGCGGAAACACCGAAAATCCTGCGCTCCGGGCACTATTACCGTTATTGCGGTAATAGTGCGCGGAAAAATCGTTATTACGGTAATTTTCTCGCTGGATTTCAGGTCACAGCTCCCTGAGCCGCGAGCTGAAATCCAGCTAATACTACCGTAATAATTAGTAGTTTTAACGCCGCGGAAACCTGCAACAATTGAATATGCCCCAAAGAGTGAGATCTTACCATGTGCTCTAAATTCAGTATGAATGCTCATAAATTCTATCTGATGTGTTCTGATAATTGAGCTGAGGAGACTTTCAATCTACTAGCTACAGCCCCTCTGCTGTGAAACAGGACATAATCAACAGTAGAGTGCCTGGCTATGGCAAATGGTCAGTTGATGTCAGCAAAGCTAAATTAACCACTATGTTACCTGTCCACAGTGAGATCAATTCATCTTCTATATGTAAACCCTGTTTGTGTCATAGCCAGGACAAGCAGTGTTTTAGAAGAAAAAATGGAAAAGGTTTAATGGATAAATATCGTTGTCCCAAAAGTGATAGCAGACAGAAATCGATGCTTTAGCTTTTACTGGCACGTGTGTTCCTATTACAGGCCACCATCTGCTCAAAGTGTCTTCATGGATGCACTTCAAAATCTGGATCGGCGCATGCACCTGTGTATGAGCACAGCAGACAAATACTTATTAGCACTAAAATATATGCCTCACATCTCCACATTAGCCTCAGAGAAAGTACACAAGTATGATCTTGTACATCACATTACTTGCTTGTCTGAATGCACGCTATCCACATAATATCATATGAATGTTTTCCTCCAAACAATGTGTTATCTTAAAATTTAGTTTTAAACAATATCCTAGAGAGACACCCTTCTTCTAATGTCTATTTTAGCTTTTCGATGTGTCACTTTCCCAATGAGGTGACCGGAGAGGCAAATGTGCATCTGTGAGGTATGGATGATAAATGAGGCTTGCAGGTCTTCTACAGTCCAAGACAAACAGAATTATCTCTCTGCACTCCTCAGGAAGCTTGCCTTGTGGTACCCCCTCCTTTCGCTCACAACTTAGGGAGACGTGTACATCCTGTATGCTTAAACTGTTTTCAGACAAACAAAGACACATGCCTGTTGGATGTTTATAAAAGACAGGGAAAATTAACCCATGAAGTGCCAAAAAACGTGTATGTTGTTTTGCTTGTGGAAGATTGAGCATATATGTTATCCAGGTGAATGACCAGAAGCACGCACTGTGAACTACAATATGGCTGTCAGTTGGCATAAAGACCTATGTAAAGACATCTGAAATAGTTAATAAACATATGCAACGTATTTAACATCATGAGAAGTGAATGGGTAGGATCAAGGAAAAGCAGAAGGGTGTTTTAAGCTTATACTTATTTGTGATCAAAGAAGTGAATGTGTATTAAAGTAGTAATGACAGTCTGCATGTCTTCAAACCGCGCACCTATATAACCTTCAGGAGTGCTGAATTACTTTCACTCATATATGTTGTTATGATTTGACAGTAAACTTGTTGTCTTGCTCAGGATTTCATAAAATAGCAGAGAAAAATTAGAGCATGGTTGTTATGAATTACTTAGGGAATCGGTACAGACAACCGTTGAATGTATTTTTACTGTAGCAGATCTGTAAAAATGTGCATCGAAACGAAACTCAAAACTTAATAACCTTTCTAAACATGTATAAAACTTGAACAAGGGACTAAAAACCACAATCATTGCACTCATAAAAAAAATGCTGTTTAATATAGGGATGAGCGCACTCGGATTTATGAAATCCGAGCCCACCCGAACGTTGCGGATCCGAGTCGGATCCGAGACAGATCCGGGTATTGGCGCCAAATTCAAAAGTGAAACTGAGGCTCTGACTCATAATCCCGTTGTCGGATCTCGCGATACTCGGATCCTATAAATTCCCCGCTAGTCACCGCCATCTTCACTCGGGCATTGATCAGGGTAGAGGGAGGGTGTGTTAGGTGGTCCTCTGTGCTGTTTAGTTCTGTGCTGTTTAGTTCTGTGCTGTGCTGTGCTGTGCTGTGCTGTGCTGTGTTCTGCAGTATCAGTCCAGTGGTGCTGTGTGCTGTGCTCTGTCCTTCTGAGGTCAGTGGTGCTGCTGGGTCCTGTGCTGTGTCCTGTTCAGTCCAGTGGTGCTGTGTCCTGTGCTCTGTGCTTCTAAGGGCATAGTTATTTCCCCAATATTCCCCTGTGTTTAAAAAAATAAAAAAAAGTTTTTTTAAAAAATACCAAAAACTACTTTAATTTTTTTTAATTACCACAAAATTTGCACAACCAATCCTGCAGTATAAGCCCATTGGTACTGCAATATTACCAAGTTCACACATTCAGCAGTAAAAGTCCAGTGGTACTGCAATATTACAAAGTTTACACATTCTGCAGTATCAGTCCAGTGGTGCTGTGTCCTGTGCTCTGTCCTGCTGAGTTCCGTAGTGCTGCTGGGTCCTGTGCCGTGTCCTGTTCAGTCCAGTGGTGCTGTGTCCTGTGCTCTGTGCTTCTAAGGGCATAGTTATTTCCCCATTATTCCCAAGTTTTTAAAAAATAAAAAAAAAGTAAAAAAAAATAAAAAATTTTAAAAAAAAAAAAATATATAATAATTATAACCAAATTTGCAAAACCAATCCAGCAGTATAAGTCCATTGGTACTGCAATATTACCAAGTTCACACATTCTGCAGTATCAGTCCAGTGGTGCTGTGTCCTGTGCTCTGTCCTGCTGAGTTCCGTAGTGCTGCTGGGTCCTGTGCCGTGTCCTGTTCAGTCCAGTGGTGCTGTGTCCTGTGCTCTGTGCTTCTAAGGGCATAGTTATTTCCCCACTATTCCCAAGTTTTTTAAAAATAAAAAAAAAGTAAAAAAAAATAAAAAATTTAAAAAAAAATATATATATAATAATTATAACCAAATTTGCAAAACCAATCCAGCAGTATAAGTCCATTGGTACTGCAATATTACCAAGTTCACACATTCTGCAGTATCTTGTGCTACATATAATGGAGACCAAAAATTTGGAGGATAAAGTAGGGAAAGATCAAGACCCACTTCCTCCTAATGCTGAAGCTGCTGCCACTAGTCATGACATAGACGATGAAATGCCATCAACGTCGTCTTCCAAGCCCGATGCCCAATCTCGTAGTACCGGGCATGTAAAATCCAAAAAGCCCAAGTTAAGAAAAAGTAGCAAAAAGAGAAACTTTAAATCATCTGAGGAGAAACGTAAAGTTGCCAATATGCCATTTACGACACGGAGTGGCAAGGAACGGCTTAGGCCCTGGCCCGTGTTCATGACTAGTGGTTCAGCTTCACCCACTGATCTTAGCCCTCCTCCTCCTCCCCCCCCCTACAAAAAATTGAAGAGAGTTATGCTGTCAGCAACAAAACAGCAAACAACTCTGCCTTCTAAAGAGAAATTATCACAAATCCACAAGGCGAGTCCAAGGATGTTGGTGGTTGTCAAGCCTGACCTTCCCATCACTGTACGGGAAGAGGTGGCTCGGGAGGAGGCTATTGATGATGTAGCTGGCGCTGTGGAGGAACTTGATGATGAGGATGGTGATGTGGTTATTGTAAATGAGGCACCAGGGGGGGAAACAGCTGATGTCCATGGGATGAAAAAGCCCATCGTCATGCCTGGTCAGAAGACCAAAAAATGCACCTCTTCGGTCTGGAGTTATTTTTATCCAAATCCAGACAACCAATGTATGGCCATATGTAGCTTATGTAAAGCTCAAATAAGCAGGGGTAAGGATCTTGCCCACCTAGGAACATCCTCCCTTATACGTCACCTGAATAACCTTCATAGTTCAGTGGTTAGTTCAGGAACTGGGGCTAGGACCCTCATCGGTACAGGGACACCTAAATCCCGTGGTCCAGTTGGATACACACCAGCAACACCCTCCTCGTCAACTTCCTCCACAATCTCCATCAGATTCAGTCCTGCAGCCCAAGTCAGCAGCCAGACTGAGTCCTCCTCAATACGGGATTCATCCGAGGAATCCTGCAGCGGTACGCCTACTACTGCCACTGCTGCTGTTGCTGCTGTTAGTCGGTCATCTTCCCAGAGGGGAAGTCGTAAGACCGCTAAGTCTTTCACAAAACAATTGACCGTCCAACAGTCGTTTGCCATGACCACAAAATACGATAGTAGTCACCCTATTGCAAAGCGTATAACTGCGGCTGTAACTGCAATGTTGGTGTTAGACGTGCGCCCGGTGTCCGCCATCAGTGGAGTGGGATTTAGAGGGTTGATGGAGGTATTGTGTCCCCGGTACCAAATCCCCTCGAGATTCCACTTCACTAGGCAGGCGATACCAAAAATGTACAGAGAAGTATGATCAAGTGTCCTCAGTGCTCTTAAAAATGCGGTTGTACCCACTGTCCACTTAACCACGGACATGTGGACAAGTGGTTCTGGGCAAACGAAGGACTATATGACTGTGACAGCCCACTGGGTAGATGCATCCCCTTCCGCAGCAACAGCAACAGCTGCATCAGTAGCAGCATCTACAAAATGGCTGCTCATGCAAAGGCAGGCAACATTGTGCATTACAGGCTTTAATAAGAGGCACAACGCTGACAACATATTAGAGAAAATGAGGGAAATTATCTCCCAGTGGCTTACCCCACTTAGACTCTCATGGGGATTTGTGGTGTCAGACAATGCCAGTAACATTGTGCGGGCATTAAATATGGGCAATTTCCAGCACGTCCCATGTTTTGCCCACACCATTAATTTGGTGGTGCAGCATTACCTCAAGAGTGACAGGGGTGTGCAGGAGATGCTTGCGGTGGCGCGCAAAATTGCTGGACACTTTCGGCATTCAGCCAGTGCCTACCGCAGACTAGAGGCACATCAAAAAAGCATGAACCTGCCCTGCCATCACCTCAAACAAGAGGTTGTGACGCACTGGAACTCCACCCTCTATATGCTGCAGAGGATGGAGGAGCAGCAAAAGGCCATTCAGGCCTACACAGCCACCTACGACATAGGCAAAGGAGTGGGGATGCGCCTCAGTCAAGCGCAGTGGAGACTGATTTCCGTGTTGTGCAAGGTTCTGCAGCCATTTGAACTTGCCACACGAGAAGTCAGTTCCGACACTGCCAGCTTGAGTCAGGTCATTCCCCTGATCAGGCTGTTGCAGAAGCAGCTGGAGAAAGTGAGGGAGGAGCTGGTAAGCCATTGCGATTACACCAAGCATGTAGCTCTTGTGGATGTAGCCCTTCGTACGCTTTGCCAGGATCCGAGGGTGGTCACTCTTTTAAAGTCAGAGGAATACATTCTGGCCACCGTGCTCGATCCTCGGTTTAAAGCGTATGTTGTGTCTCTGTTTCCGGCGGACACAAGTCTACAGCGGTGCAAAGACCTGCTGGTCAGGAGATTGTCCTCTGAAGAGGACCGTGACATGCCAACAGCTCCACCCTCATTTTCTTCCACATCTATGGCTGCGAGGAAAAAGCTCAGTTTTCCCAAAAGAGGCACTGGCGGGGATGCTGATAACATCTGGTCCGGACTGAAGGACCTGCCAACCATTGCAGACATGTCTACTCTCGCTGCATTGGATGCTGTCACAATAGAAAAAATTGTGGATGATTACTTTGCTGACACCATCCAAGTAGACATGTCAGACAGTCCATATTGTTACTGGCAGGAAAAAAAGGCAGTTTGGAAGCCCCTGTACAAACTGGCTCTATTTTACCTGAGTTGTCCCCCCTCCAGTGTGTACTCGGAAAGAGTTTTTAGTGCAGCGGGGAACCTGGTCAGTGAGCGGCGAAGGAGGTTGCTTCCTCACAATGTTGAAAAAATGATGTTTATAAAAATGAATAATCAATTCCTCAATGAAGTACAGCACTGCCCTCCAGATACTACAGAGGGACCTGTGGTTGTGGAGTCCAGCGGGGACGAATTGATAATGTGTGATGAGGAGGAAGTACACACTGTAGGGGGAGAGGAATCAGAGGTTGAGGATGAGGACGACATCTTGCCTCAGTAGAGCCTGTTTAGTCTGTACAGGGAGAGATGAATAGCTTTTTTGGTGTGGGGGCCCAAACAAACCAATCATTTCAGCCAAAGTTGTTTGGTAGGCCCTGTCGCTGAAATGATTGGTTTGTTAAAGTGTGCATGTCCTATTTCAACAACATAAGGGTGGGTGTGAGGGCCCAAGGACAATTCCATCTTGGACCTTTTTTTTTTGCATTATATGACCAATCAACAGTCGTTTGCCATGTTCAAAAAGTAAAACCAAATTTAAAAAAATACAAGAAATTAAACCAAAAGTAAAATGCCGTGTCATAATTTAAAACAAGAGGTATTGACGTGCTCTAAAACTACTGTATTGTTGTTTATATTTTATAAACACTACACTTGAAAGCTTGAGTCTTTCAATAAAAAAGTAACTGTCCATTGCACGAATATTTGCAACAGGGACAATTTTAGGGTTAAGAAAGTCAACTAATAACACTTCGACGCTGTCTGTCTTTATAAACACTACACTTGGAAGTTGGAGGAGGTATTGTGGCCCCGGCACCAAATTTACTACCGGGGCCACTCCACTGTGCAGTCCATATTTAGGTGTATCAGATATTAAACAACGGTGACAGTTGATGCCCAATTTTTTAATTATATTGTGGCCTCGGTACCAAATTGTGTACCGGGGCCACCACACTACGCAGTCCAGATACTTGTTTGGTGGAATTCAGACCAGTTGAGGGTTTTATTATTATTATATTGTGTGGACCACTCTATCTATACCACACTACAACTCTATATACCACTCTATTTCATACTTTAATTCTATTTCATACTTTAATTCTATTTAATACTTTAATTCTATTTCATACTTTAATTCTATTTCATACTTTAATTCTATTACTAATTACCATAAAGAGGAACAAAATAAACCAATTTTACCAAAAGTATAATATGACTTAGACTTACAAACACTACACTTGAAAGATCGTGCCTTTAAATGAAAAAGTCAGTCTTCATTGCACGACTATGTGCAACAGGGACAGTTTTTTGGGTTTACAAAGTCAAACAATAACACTTTGACCCTGTCTGTCTGGGATCTCAATGACGAATTGTCTGTACCATGTTTGGAGGAGGTATTGTGGCCCCGGTATCAAATTGGGTACCGGGGCCACCCCACTATGCAGTCCAGATACTTGTTTGGTGGAATTCTGACACGTGGAGGGTTTTTTAATTATATTGTGGCCTCGGTACCAAATTGTGTACCGGGGCCACCACACTACGCAGTCAAGATAGATAGATGCGTATCATAGATAAAGTACATTCAGTGGTGTGGGGCAAATTGAAAAATATTCAAAATGCACTGACATTATCAAAAACAAGAGGTTGTCACACGCTAAAACTCCAACATGTATATGATGGAGAGGATGGAGGAGCAGCCGTATGTGTAGTGTAATGCAGATCTGTTGAAGGTTTTTTATATATTTTATTGTGGTGCCCAGTGCCCACTCCTCTACGCAGTCCAGGTACATTTATTGGTGCGATTCATAAAAGTTCAGGGTTTTTAAGATATTGTGGTGACCCACTCCTCTACGCAGTCCAGGTACATTTATTGGTGCGATTCATAAAAGTTCAGGGTTTTTAATATATATTGTGGTGACCCACTCCTCTACGCAGTCCAGGTACATTTATTGGTGCGATTCATAAAAGTTCTGGGTTTTTAAGATATTGTGGTGACCCACTCCTCTACGCAGTCCAGGTACATTTATTGGTGCGAATCATAAAAGTTCAGGGTTTTTAATATATATTGTGGTGACCCACTCCTCTACGCAGTCCAGGTACATTTATTGGTGCGATTCATAAAAGTTCAGGGTTTTTAAGATATTGTGGTGACCCACTCCTCTACGCAGTCCAGGTACATTTATTGGTGCGATTCATAAAAGTTCAGGGTTTTTAATATATATTGTGGTGACCCACTCCTCTACGCAGTCCAGGTACATTTATTGGTGCGATTCATAAAAGTTCTGGGTTTTTAAGATATTGTGGTGACCCACTCCTCTACGCAGTCCAGGTACATTTATTGGTGCGATTCATAAAAGTTCTGGGTTTTTAAGATATTGTGGTGACCCACTCCTCTACGCAGTCCAGGTACATTTATTGGTGCGATTCATAAAAGTTCTGGGTTTTTAAGATATTGTGGTGACCCACTCCTCTACGCAGTCCAGGTACATTTATTGGTGCGAATCATAAAAGTTCAGGGTTTTTAATATATATTGTGGTGACCCACTCCTCTACGCAGTCCAGGTACATTTATTGGTGCGAATCATAAAAGTTCAGGGTTTTTAATATATATTGTGGTGACCCACTCCTCTACGCAGTCCAGGTACATTTATTGGTGCGATTCATAAAAGTTCAGGGTTTTTAAGATATTGTGGTGACCCACTCCTCTACGCAGTCCAGGTACATTTATTGGTGCGATTCATAAAAGTTCAGGGTTTTTAATATATATTGTGGTGACCCACTCCTCTACGCAGTCCAGGTACATTTATTGGTGCGATTCATAAAAGTTCTGGGTTTTTAAGATATTGTGGTGACCCACTCCTCTACGCAGTCCAGGTACATTTATTGGTGCGAATCATAAAAGTTCAGGGTTTTTAATATATATTGTGGTGACCCACTCCTCTACGCAGTCCAGGTACATTTATTGGTGCGATTCATAAAAGTTCAGGGTTTTTAAGATATTGTGGTGACCCACTCCTCTACGCAGTCCAGGTACATTTATTGGTGCGATTCATAAAAGTTCAGGGTTTTTAATATATATTGTGGTGACCCACTCCTCTACGCAGTCCAGGTACATTTATTGGTGCGATTCATAAAAGTTCTGGGTTTTTAAGATATTGTGGTGACCCACTCCTCTACGCAGTCCAGGTACATTTATTGGTGCGATTCATAAAAGTTCTGGGTTTTTAAGATATTGTGGTGACCCACTCCTCTACGCAGTCCAGGTACATTTATTGGTGCGATTCATAAAAGTTCTGGGTTTTTAAGATATTGTGGTGACCCACTCCTCTACGCAGTCCAGGTACATTTATTGGTGCGAATCATAAAAGTTCAGGGTTTTTAATATATATTGTGGTGACCCACTCCTCTACGCAGTCCAGGTACATTTATTGGTGCGATTCATAAAAGTTCAGGGTTTTTAATATATATTGTGGTGACCCACTCCTCTACGCAGTCCAGGTACATTTATTGGTGCGATTCATAAAAGTTCTGGGTTTTTAAGATATTGTGGTGACCCACTCCTCTACGCAGTCCAGGTACATTTATTGGTGCGAATCATAAAAGTTCAGGGTTTTTAATATATATTGTGGTGACCCACTCCTCTATGCAGTCCAGGTACATTTATTGGTGCGATTCATAAAAGTTCAGGGTTTTTAATATATATTGTGGTGACCCACTCCTCTACGCAGTCCAGGTACAATTATTGGTGCGAATCATAAAAGTTCAGGGTTTTTAATATATTGTGGTGACCCACTCCTCTACGCAGTCCAGGTACATTTATTGGTGCGATTCATAAAAGTTCTGGGTTTTTAAGATATTGTGGTGACCCACTCCTCTACGCAGTCTAGGTACATTTATTGGTGCGAATCATAAAAGTTCAGGGTTTTTAATATATATTGTGGTGACCCACTCCTCTACGCAGTCCAGGTACATTTATTGGTGCGATTCATAAAAGTTCAGGGTTTTTAATATATATTGTGGTGACCCACTCCTCTACGCAGTCCAGGTACAATTATTGGTGCGAATCATAAAAGTTCAGGGTTTTTAATATATTGTGGTGACCCACTCCTCTACGCAGTCCAGGTACATTTATTGGTGCGATTCATAAAAGTTCTGGGTTTTTAAGATATTGTGGTGACCCACTCCTCTACGCAGTCCAGGTACATTTATTGGTGCGAATCATAAAAGTTCAGGGTTTTTAATATATATTGTGGTGACCCACTCCTCTACGCAGTCCAGGTACATTTATTGGTGCGATTCATAAAAGTTCAGGGTTTTTAATATATATTGTGGTGACCCACTCCTCTACGCAGTCCAGGTACAATTATTGGTGCGAATCATAAAAGTTCAGGGTTTTTAATATATTGTGGTGACCCACTCCTCTACGCAGTCCAGGTACATTTATTGGTGCGATTCATAAAAGTTCTGGGTTTTTAAGATATTGTGGTGACCCACTCCTCTACGCAGTCCAGGTACATTTATTGGTGCGAATCATAAAAGTTCAGGGTTTTTAATATATATTGTGGTGACCCACTCCTCTAGGCAGTCCAGGTACATTTATTGGTGCGAATCATAAAAGTTCAGGGTTTTTAATATATATTGTGGTGACCCACTACTCTACGCAGTCCAGGTACATTTATTGGTGCGATTCATAAAAGTTCAGGGTTTTTAATATATATTGTGGTGACCCACTCCTCTACGCAGTCCAGGTACATTTATTGGTGCGAATCATAAAAGTTCAGGGTTTTTAATATATATTGTGGTGACCCACTCCTCTACGCAGTCCAGAAAGATACCTTGTTGCAACGTTTTGGACTAATAACTATATTGTGAGGTGTTCAGAATACACTGTAAATTAGTGGAAATGCTTGTTATTGAATGTTATTGAGGTTAATAATAGCCTAGGAGTGAAAATAAGCCCAAAAACTTGATTTTTAAACTTTTAATGTTTTTTTGCAAAAAAATCCGAATCCAAAACCTTAAATCCGAACCGAGACCTTTCGTCAAGTGTTTTGCGAGACAAATCCGAACCTCAAAAATAACGAAAATCCGGATCCAAAACACAAAACACGAGACCTCAAAAGTCGCCGGTGCACATCCCTAGTTTAATAGTAGATACAAGCTTCAGATGAATTTCTGGGCCATCTTTCTACTTTCACAGGTAAAACTGCATTCTGGTCACTCTCTAAAGAGTGACCAGAACCAGAATTACAATCAAGTGACTGTAAAATTAAGTGTGACACACAAACATAACCGTAGTTGTTGGAAAGCAGTTCAGTGGTCATCACAATGGATGCAGAGGCTACAACGCTCAGAGGTGAGGGGGGTCAACACTGCCCCTCCGAGGCCCACACACTCTTCTGAAGTCCCAGCTTTGCTCTATTGAAGCATCTTCTGGGTGACACTTGCAAAATCGAGCATGCTCTGCAGTGGCCCCCATTCTCCTGTATTGAGACTGGAGTAGGGGCTGTGGGGTGAGAATAGCATCGCTGAAACACTACTTAAATTTTGCTTTGGGGCCCATCGATGCACTGCTTCCCCTCGAGAGAGAGCCCAAATCAGCATCTCGCTCTATTAACCAACAAGCCAGAAGTAAAAAAAAGGCATCATCAGCTGAACATTGTGCCTTTCACTGGCACTACTTGCTAGCTGCACTATCCATGCAACAGTTTGGGTATATCATTTAAACTGCTATAAATCAATTAAAAAAACAAATTCAAACAAAGAAAATACATTTTAAAATTGACCTTATTGGGTTGGACACTCTATGTCCAGGGCCCTGGTGCCAGAGCTTAGCAAAGGTCTTGGAGATGGGCAAACAAAGATTTGGTTCTGAGGAATTGTCACAATTTCTCAGAATCTTTCCAGCATTGTGAAGAATCCAGTAAGTGCTCCCACATTCTATTGACTTCACTATAGTACATTGGCAGTGGATCAGTAGTCGATGCTTACTGAATTATGACCAATTTTCATTGGTATCATATTATGCGAATATAACCCTCATATCCAAACCCAAAAAGCAATTATGAATATACGTCAGTACTTACCATGACTAGAGCAAAAAAAACTAATGGTCCCTCAGGTAGCTGTATCAGTATGTTATTAGAAAACTCAAACCTCCCTTCTAATTGCATGTCCCTCTGTGATGAGACGTTAAAGTAAATCAGGGATATGCTTGTTCAAGGTTTTCTTCTCCCTACAGACACAAAATCCTAACGTTCGCAGAATGAGCCCTAATCAATCACTTTAAAGTCCAATTGTGCTGCGTTTGACCTCATGTGACCGGTAATTAGCATCACCTCATTGTCAATAGTTTGAGCTTCCGCTCTGATGAACATTTTAACTCTTCTGTTGCCAAAAAGAGTAGTTGTACGAATCAAAAGAAGGTTTATTGGCTCAATGAATTTTAATAATTTGGAAGCCAGTTGAACTTCAAAAACTCAACTTAGGTGAGTGGTCTCCCACCTCTATTACCTCTTTTTAGCTATTTATGACGCTTCTCTGACATGTTGGGCCTGATTCATCAAGGCACGTATCTGTCGATTTTGAGTGTATCGTATGCAGAATCACTCTGCACATGCCCAGAACACACAGATACACTCGTGGAACAGAGAGACACGGACGTGTATGCAAGCAATGTCCGTGTGATAGTGAGCGCAAGGAGCACTTACTACAGCTTCTGACTTCAGGGAGTGAAGAGGACGGGGAAGGAGAGTTTTGCAGCACTCAACGTATAAAAGGGGCATGCCCTACTCAAGCGCATGCAGCCACGATCGTATCAAGCTCTACGGCCGTGAATGTAACTTGATCTCTTGCACCAGCTCTGGGGCTAGTCTAAATCCTGATCAGTAATGATGACAGTCTAATAAATGTATTTAATGGGGGGAAAAAACAAAAAACACTTATTGCTTTGACACTGTTTTATCATTAATTCCTTTATTATTATATTATTACCATGTGACATTAATTCTATATTTTTGTGACTTTATAATCCACAAACTGATTGGACTATCCTGCAGTGTCTTGTGTAGTAGAGCACAGCAGACCTACCCCCGAATTTAACAGCGCACGTATCTTGAGATCCGTTCCTTGATGAACTCAGGAGTCCACAACTCATAGATACGTGTGTAGAATATGGAGCGCAAGTTGCGCTCACAATTGGTGCCTTTGTGGAACAGGCTCATTATGTATTTGATATGTAGTAAAATCCACCTTAAGATTTAAGGTCGAAAACAACTGAATGTTATCTGGAATTATGACTGCACATCTGCCTTGCTTGCAAATGTAAAAGATTTCAGGGGGTATATTTACTAAACTGCGGGTTTGAAAAAGTGGAAATGTTGCCTATAGCAACCACTCAGATTCTAGCTGTCATTTTGTAGAATGTACTAAATAAATGATAACTAGAATCTGATTGGTTGCTATAGGCAACATCTCCACTTTTTCAAACCCGCAGTTTAGTAAATAGACCCCCAGGGCTTTGTTGGCCTGCATCAAGAGAAAAAAGCATACATTCCAATCTCTTTCTTCGATTTGTTTGTTTTAGGTGGGGATTGTTTTCTTTCAACTGTAACCTTGTCTATACTAATTTAAAGATGCCTTTTACTGTCCTATAGAGATTACAGCATATTTTTGGGGGTAAAGAATTTGCATGAGCACCAAAACAGAATTTCTAGCTTATCTTATTTTAAGGAAGGAGGTTTTCTAGGCCGTCTGTGCTTGGAATTGGAGGGTTGCTGCCTGACGAAAGGTTCAGGAGTTCCGGTCCTGCAGTCTAGGGTCTATTGGATGTTTTCTGTGGCACAGTTTTGGTGGAAGTGTTCATGTCAGTATAGAGGAAGGGAAGGAGGGGGGGGTTTGTTTGCTCACCTGGGTGATGTGGTACTTTTCTCATGTTTCCTTGTTTAGAGTATTGGCGGGTGTGTTCAGGTTCACTTGGTTATCATGTGTAGGTTTATGCCTGGAGAGAGATAAGGGAGAGGAAATAAAAAGTGCAATTTATCCTAAACATTGAAAACTTGTACCTCAAACTAAAAGCTATGTGTTTACATGCATTATAGCACCTTTGTCTGTAGATTGTAAGATCACACATAGAGCCCTCTTGGGGGAAAATTTACCAAGGGGTGCTTCACTGTACTGCTTGAAAACCTCCAAAATGTGTTTTTCAGCTCCAAACTGCAGGATTTATCACATACTTGCCAACTCTCCCGGAATGGCGAGTGTGGCAATCTCCCGAATTCTGCCCACTTCACTAGGAAGTGCCCCACTTCCTAGTGAAGTGGGCAGAATTAGATCCCAAACGCCGCGATTCCCGGTGAATCGTGGTGTTTGGCCCCGCCCCCCGCTGTCAAATGGCGCGTTTGCGTCATGACGTCACAGGGGACGGGGCCAAAATGACGCGATTTTGCCCGTCCCGCCCCCCTCCAATGGCTGGCTCCCGGAAGGGAGCTGAAGAAAGTGGGCAAGTATGATTTATCATCCATTCTTTTGTTTTGCGGCTTGCAAACCTCTAAACAGCATATGGTTTTACTGCAAACCACATTTGGCTTATGTCAAACCTTCATTCGGTTTATGCCACAGTGGTTTAGTGGTTAGCACTTCTGCCCCACAGCACTGGGGTCATTGGTTCGATTCCCGACCATGGCTTTATTTGTATAGAGTTTGTATGTTCTCCCTGTGTTTGGATGGGTTTCCTCTGGGTGCTCCGGTTTCCTACCACATTCCAAAAACCTACTAGTAAATTGGCTGCTATCAAAATTGACCCTAGTCTGTCAGTCTGTCTGTCTGTCTGTATGTTAGTGAATTTAGACTGTAAGCTCCAGTGGGGCAGGGACTGATGTGTACAGCGCTGCGGAATTAGTAGCGCTATATAAATATAGCTGATGATGATGATGCCCAACAGCATGGTAAATCTGAATGACAGGCTCACTTGTGTAACATAAAAATAAAGAAATGTAAAAAAAATTCCCTCTGTTATATTCCCAAGCCAAGCCTCTTCAGCACCCAGCCCGTTTCTCTAGGGAAGAAAGACCAAAAAAATGATCGGGCCCCTGCACCTAAAGAATACATGTTCAATGCTAAGTACCCCGGGACAATCATTTGTAGTACTATAAGCATAAACCAACAGATCATCAGAATTCTTGCATGCTGTACATTTGTGACACTACAAGAGTTGCCACACTAATAAATAAAAAACAAATGCCCCGACCAGAAATGGAATTAATAGTGTCCCTGATAGAAATTAAATGAATAATGTCCTTCTAGAAATTAATAACACAAGAAAAGCATAGAAAAAATATTTTTGCTTTGTATTAAGCATGTTTTTCTACATTTAAAGATTTAAAAATATTTTTTAATTTTTTTTTTACATTTTTTATCCATTTTTAACTATTTCTTTACATTTTTTTTCGCCAAGTAGCATTGAAAGCCCAAGTTGTCTCACGCATGTGCATATAGGCAGAGATAGGCCCGGCAAAGCTGTATATTGACCCTTACTGTTGTAGGCCAGTATCGCTGAGGCAGCGATAAAAAAAAACACATAAAGAACTGGAAGTCCAAGTTAGGGCTTCCAGTCCCACTGAGCATATAAGGCCATGCATAACACAGGTGCATGCAGAACGGTAAAACTTCTCTTTCTGCTGCCAGACAGTTTTGCCGGGGAGCTGAGTATGACTCACCTTCCCCAGGGACACTTTATTGGCAAATTTATGGTAAATTGCGACGATATATGATTCTATAACTGTGTAAAGCAGCGATATAAAATGTTAGTTATCGCCGAATTATAGTAATTTCGAGGCCTATTTAAGAAAGGGAGAAAAACCCTTTATCCAGCGAATAATGGAGTTATCGCCGGATTCGGGGCTTCTCCTCATATAGCAAAGTATATTCAGCCTTCAATACCCTTTTCGTCTCAATACCAAGCAAGGCAAAGCTATATATAAAGTGGAGAAATGGTGCAAGTGTATACACAATACTTGAAGTGTTAGGCACAGCATGGTTGTAGGAGCAATAAATCAAACATACAATATCTGTCAGTACTTTTTCTGACAATATTGAACAACTTATGCTGAACGATATGTATTCTGCCCAGATGTGTAAATAGATGTATTTTCCTCACACACACAATCTACCTCACCACACACACACACAATCTACCTGATTGATGCAGCAACTCCCAGTCACTGATAGACTGGAAACTCTGCAGCGGAAACCTATCTTGCTATCAGTGGCTGCATCACATGGTCAGTGGCAGGGACTCTGTGGTAGGAAAAGTGCTGAGAAGAAGGCATAAAAATCATTGGATGCAGAGTAGTCAAGGGTCTGGTGTTGGCCCCTCTGACTCTTGTTCCTATGTGCAGTGCACAATCAGCACACAGGGTAGATATGTCACTGGATTAGTGGGCATGTACCATTAAATGCGCTTGTGGACAACTAAATATACATTTGTATATCTATCCACAATTTATTCAGTGTAAAAATAAAGCTATCAAGTATTTATGTGCTACATGACAAAAAAGTCAGTATTTCCTTTCTGGGCAAAATAATAAACTAATTTGCACCCCTTGCATTGTAACATGGTTTTGTCCAGGATCAAATTTACTCCTGTTTTTTGCCTTGCTCTCCTTAATGTTAATGTTGGCTATTTTGGTATAGAAATCCACCTACCACGATAAGGTAAATTCCTAGTTCCTAGTAATAGATCAGAGATGACTGGAAATAAATCATGAAAAGCATGACACTGGTTAAAGAGAAAAGATTTATACTTCCTCAGAATACACTTAAAAATGTTATCTACAATCCCAGCTAAAACACATAATATATTTATTACATATACAAATGGCAGAGTAAGATCTGAAACAAATGCTAGAAAAAGCCAAGGCTGGGATGTTATCAGGACACATGCTTATTGATACAAACATAAGCTTTGCCAGGGGAATATAATTTTATAAAGGAACCTCAGAATTGCAATAAGCTGAAATATGAAGGATTCCATTAGGAATTGTGACATTTTTAAATCTTTATTTTTGCTATGATTTTGAATACAATGTGAGTTTAAGACAAGTTAAGAGACTATACAGGCCTGTGCATACATAATCCCATCATAGTGTTTACCATGTCTTGCTACAAAACAATTTCATTTTATTTTCATTTTTGCAGGCATGCTGTGTCAGTTTAAGAGTTAACATCCAAGCTCCTTTAATTGCTACTCTTGTAAAACATAAATGATGCGTATATACAGGAGGGGGCGGATTCTGCTGATTTAATGAATAATGCCACACTGTTTGGTCAGAGTTATGCAGCCGACTGGAATTAAATAGGATCTGACTACTGGCAGGCACAGCTCCACAATCAATAACCCAGAGACATACAAAGTATCAGCAGATAAGAAGTCACTGGCTCTCCCTAATATGTCATTCTACCAACTGCCTGCTGCTCAGACATCTAAAATCCCCATCTGATCAACTTATATTTTATCACTTTAGGCTTCCTGCAGGTGTGCATCTAACAGCTTGTACAGACTTTCTTCCTTTACAGTAAACAATCCTGGGTTGGTTACGATATGGTGATGGTGGATAAGTCGACACTTATACTGTCGACACCAAAATGGTGACATATTCATTTAGTAGTAATGTCAACAGTCGAAATATCAGGGACAATGCCAGTGACAGCCGGCGGGTCTGATACGAAAACACAAACGTAGCCCAAATATCCCCCCCCCAAACACATTAACCCTGGTGTTGCCCCATGCTGACCATCCTGGGGCTGGTTGTCAATACGGCAGGGGGACCCCATGGTGCGGGATTCTCCTGTTATAGTGCCACCAGCCCCAGCTGGCAAAGCCGAGTGCTGGGTATGTTAAAAATGGGTGGACCCCACGCTTTTATTGTGCAAACCGGACCGCTTGCTGTATTGTGCCAGCTGGTCCGCAGGCAACACTAGTGTTAATGTGTTGGGGGGGGGGGGAGGGTTTGTGCTAAATGTTTGTGTTTTTTTTTGTTAATAGCAATTATTTTGTGTCGACAGTATAAGTGTAGACAGTATAAGTGTAGACAGTATAAGTGTAGACAGTTACAAGTGTCAACATATTCACTGTCGCCAGAATGACTACATACCAATAATCCCAACTGTGAAGCAGTTTCACATATGTACAGTACTACGTTCAAGTCTTCATCCCATAACCACTTCTGGATCCCTCCTGTTTAATAAATGGTTCCATTATACTTTCTCATCAATGACCTATGTGAGATATTGCATCAATTTCCCTTTCTTTATTTCTCCCCAGCCACAGCTATGTGTAAGAGTATTTATTAAATTAATTGTTATTTGAGCAAATATTGTCACTTTAATTTTTACCGATAAATTATATTGTTTTATCTTTTATGGCCAAAAAATATTCCGAGTGTTAAGAGTGACTTATAGCTCTGGAGCCAATGAATCCGGTCTACTAAGCATATGCAGCTGTTTATTAAAAAATACACGGTAGATATTATATATACATTGTAAAACAGCTGCCTCCCACCAAAAATAATTACATTTATTTTAAAAAGTTGCAGTCTGAAACAATAACTGTGTAAATAACCTAAGCCTTTGAAAACCATTGAAACTTAACAATGTCGGAGTAGTCATTGGGGCTTACAGTGTTGCTACTGGTTTCAACAGCAACTGGAATAGTGTTCCCTATGTGAAACTGCCCCTAAGTCTACTTTCATATATCATGAGTGCAGTTGTATCATTCAGCCATTTGTCCATATTTGCCATTTATGATTTTGACTTCTTTGAAAAGGTCATAGGATGGTGCTGTCATTTGATTTGTCCAAGGGAATACATGTTAATTGTACTAGAAGAACACAGATAAAAAAAATTGTAGAACTGCATAACCTGATCTGTGAGCCCTCTAGAGAGGGTTTGCATTTGGGATACTGTTTTATGAGAATTGTTAGCAGATTTGTTCTCTGCCTACAAATGCAGGGTTGCCTACCACTCACTTCTGCCTTATGAGACTGAGAACAGTTGTTTGTGTATAATAATGGAATATGTGTTGTTTTATCCTACCTTACCACTAGATCTTGTTTTGTTATGCAATGTGGTGCATTTTGATGATCTGTATACGTGCTTATTATTCTATACCATATGGGTATTTGCGGTACCGCATTGATCTATGTTGTAAATTGATGTAACATGGGGATGACATCATTTTTAAAGAAAAAATTGGGACACCCTTGCTTAGAGAATTAAATTCACCACTACGTGTTAAAAAGGGTAAAACAGTAATAGGAACCAAATGCCACTTCTGTTCATTTTAGAGCATCTGGAGTCTGAATTTCAGGGAAAAAAAGTTAAAAATTTCTTATGGAAAAAAATAAACTTTCCTGGGACTACAAAGAAACATTGGAGCCCTAGTGGAACCTTTTAATGGCATTAGCCAATTAATTATATTATAATTCGACACCAGAGCTCAGCATGTCTACAGGCAGAGAGTAAGACCTTGCCCTGAGTTATTATGTTGAGATGTCAATATTTTGGTGAAACTGATTACCTAGTAGATTTGTTCCTTAATTTCAGAAAAATATATAGTCTGTCGAATTGAAGCCCACACACAAGGAGTTACAGAGCCTCCTCTCCATCTGCCCCCTGTACCTGGGCTGTCTGCCAGACTACTGGCATATGCCATGCAATGTGTCAGAGCGGTGGTTGGCATAAGCAGATTGCTCATCCCCAGTGTCCTTCAAGCCCAGAAGCTAAGGTTATTATGATGCTGACCCCTGCAGACACAACAAGCTGCTATCAGCTCACAAAACCAGCGGTAATGTGTGTACTATATTTAAATGTAGCTCACCCTCATCAGCATTTGTTGCTAACATTGTCCCTACATGCGGTCTGTAGAATGCAAATTCTAGTTTGGTATCTGAGCCTCTAGGGTCCTCTTACTTCAGTGTAGCTCATACATAGACCCATTTTGTTTGCCAGCAGTTTCTGTATTATGGTCTGACAAAGAAGCACTGATATAATGCAGATGGAACAAAAGTTGTTAAGGGCAGTCTGTATTTGCAAGGAAGCCATATACAAAGTGCAAAATGTCTCCTCCACAGAGAAAAATTAGGTTTGGCTCAGCTGTATCCTTGATTTGCATTAGTGTACACAGATGTCCGGTTAGATGCATGGATTTGTAGAGCAAAATGGTGACATTTGTGGGTGATTAAAATTTTGCGCAGGCAGAGGGTAGGAGTTCGGTGCATTAAGGGTATTTCTTGCTAAGTACAGAGTAGGCACAATAGTGCACCTCATTTTGTGGAGCAAAATTATTAAAATGACATAAAGTGATAAAGATGGCATATTTGGAGGGCATTACTTGCTGTATGGTGTATTTTGTGGTTTAAATTTTGTATTAGCTCAGAGCTGATTATTATTATTATTATTATTATTATTATTCTTTATTTATATGGCGCCACAAGGTATCTGCAGCGCCATACAGAATACAGATTAACAGTACAGGCAGTACACCAGGGTGTCACAGTACCGGGTAAAACAATTATAATCAAGACTTCTATCTTGAGTAAAATAGTAGGATTAGAGTAGGAGAGGAAGAAATGGTATTGAGAAAGGAGGAAAGAAGCTCATTGGAGCTTACAAACTAAGGGACAGAAAGACAGACAGCAGGCACAAGAGAAGTCAGTAGAGGTGATCAAGCACATGAGCATAGAGGGAGTGGGAGGAAAGGTGAGCAAGGAAGGAGAAGGTTATGTGGATGGATGGTATGCCCAGATGAACAGATTGGTTTTGAGAGCCCGTTTGTGTCTCACTAGCCGTGAGAATTAGACCCATCTTCTGGTATTGGCACAGCTTGTCTGGGTGGTGTGGAGTCTAAACGTGCCCCTGGTCTTCGCCAGGGACCCCTGTAAGGAGGTTTGGAGTTTGTGTCAGAGACATGCAGGTCGCGATCCTCCCAGGTAGCCACCAGAGAGGTAGAGAGGTAAAGCGAGGTTGTACAATCCAGGCCAGAACTGTGGAGAAAGATAAGTGCTGAAGGAGCAGGCTAAGGCAGAGTCAGGGAGTACAGAGGTCAAACCAGGAGATCTAAAATGTACCAAGAGGAGATTCCAAGAACAGGAAAGTCGGGTCAATAGCCAAAAGGACGATCAGAATGCAGGAACGCTGACAGAAGTGCTGGAGCAAAGGAGGACCTTGATATTCTGGCACCAGAATTGCCAAATTGAGAGTGGTGGTTTCTCATTGGTGGCAGTGGGATCGGTGGTCAGAATCAGCTGGCAGTTGACAGGAAGCAGAGAAGAATGTCCCGTTGTCTAGCAACGGAGATGTGGAGAAATTGCACAGGCACCGGGCATAGATGAGTCCCGTTGCTAGGCGACGGGACATGATTGGCCTAAACAGGAAGGCGCCCGACCCCGGCACTTCCTGAATGTGCAGGGAAGGCGCCTGACAGTTTGAAAGAGCCAAGATTAGGGGACAGATGGATGGAGGGGGGGCAGCATGGGAGAAGTCTTGAATTCTGGCATGGGATGAGGTGATCAGTGTGGAGGAAAGGCGTTGGTCATTGGCCGAATGCAGGGAACGGACGAGAGTGTGGATGGAGAGTAGGTTAGAGATATAAGGGGTAGTGGAGTGGGAGAGAACCTTGTAAGTGACAGTAAGGAGTTTAAAGGGAAAGGGAGCCAATGTTGGGCAAGGTAGAGAGAGGAGGCAGAAGAAGAGCGTCGAGAAAGAAAGATAAGTCTCGCCCACGTGTTAAGAATAGAGTGTAGGGAGCGAGATGGGAGAGGGGGAGGCCGGTAAGGAGATGGTTGCAGTAATCACGTTGGGAAATGATGAGAGCGTGGACAATTGTTTTGTCAGCATCCTGAGAGGAAGGGCCAGATGCGGGCAATATTCCGAAAATGGAAGCAACAGGATTGGGCAAGAGTGTGAATGTGGAGGGCAAAAGAATAGGAGGAGTCAAGGGTGACACTAGGCAGCGGAGTTGGGGAACAGCAGAAATAGTGGTGTTGTTAACGGTGATGGATAGAGCAAGGTGGGGTGAGAATTTAAAAGGAGGGAAAACGTGAAGACATCCAGGAGGAGATGGCAGAAAGGCAGTCATAGACATGAGAGAGGAGGAGAAGAAATGTAGAGTTGAATATCGTCAGCACCAGTGTTAGTGAAAAATCTAGCTGGGAAGACGCCATGGGGTTGAGGTGGAAGAGTGGTCCAAATATCTGGGTTCCAGCCTGACTGGGAGAGTGCTTTTAGCTTACTAGGCTCTGAGCCCTCAAGAATGTGGGGAAAAATTCCAATTACATGTAGAGCCGTGAGGACAGTGGCAGCTGCCAGAGTGAAAAGGAAGCATTGGAACAGAGCCAGCAGAGAAGCCATTATTGAACAGTAGCAAGAGCTTTCACTATTTTCCCCTGTGGCCAATAAAAGTTGCCAGGTCAAATGAGGCCTTTGGGCACTTCTCTCCTACAATTCAGGCACTAGAACCATGGGCACAAGTAGTTCAAGCTTTGAGACTGTGGTCACCAGATTAACTCAAGCGCTAGTGCTATGGGATCCAGATTAACTTGGGCACTTGGCATGTGAGCACCAGATTAACTGGGGCACTAGGCTCATAGACACCAGACTAACTGAGTCGCTTGACCCATGGGCAGCAGATTAACACTGGCACTAGGTCTGTGGGCACCAGATTAACTTGAACGTTAGGCCCTTTGGCAACGATAGTTCAGGCCAAGAGCCTTAGGACACTGGTAATGTAGGGCTTAGGCCTGCGGTAATACTGGTCAGGCGCTAGGCCTGTGGTACTTAGCGGGTACTCTTACCCTCCTCTGTCCCCTAGGCCAGCTTTTTCCAAAGTGTGTCACAGTGGTGCCGCGGCCAGGAAAATGATACAAAAACTTACCAATGTGGCCCTGCATCCTCCTTCCTCCTTGCTTCTCACTGTTGAGCGTGACATCATCATGTCTGACATATTCTGTGAGGAGCAGCAGAAGAGAGGAGCCTGAAGAAAGAAGACAGAAGAGAAGACAGAAGAAAAAAAAGAAAGAAGGCCAAGTATGGTAAGTAAAGGAACAGAGAGGAAATGGGGATAGGAAATGGCAATGGATGGCCAAAAGAATGGAGGGGGCAGTCTGAGGATGAATGGGCATACAGAGTGAGGATGAAGGAGCACAGTGGGAGAACATGAAGGGTCACAGAGTGAGAATATGAAGCGAAACACAGAGTGAGGATGAAGTGGCACAAAGTGAGGATGAAGTGGCACACTAAGTGGGGATAAAGTGGCACACTAAGTGGGGATGAAGTGGCACACTAAGTGAGGATGAAGGGGCACACAGTCTGAGGATGAAGGGGCACAGAATGAGGATTAAGTGGCACACTAAGTGGGGATGAAGTGGCACACTAAGTGAGGATAAAGTGGCACACTAAGTGAGGATGAAGTGGCACACTAAGTGAGGATGAAGGGGCACACTAAGTGAGGATGAAGGGGCACACTAAGTGAGGATGAAGTGGCACACTAAGTGAGGATGAAGGGGCACACTAAGTGAGGATGAATGGGCACACTAAGTGAGGATGATGGGGCACAGTGTGAGAACATTAAGAGGCACAGTGTGAGAACATGAAGGGTCACACAGAGTGAGGATGAAGGGGCACACAGAATAAGGATGAATGGGCACAATATGAGAACATGAAGGGGTACAGTGTGAGCGTGAAGGGGCACAGTATGAGCGTGAAGGGGCACAGTGTGATCATGAAGGGGCACAGTGTAAAGGTGAAGGGGCACAGTGTGATGATTTTTGTATATATTGTTGATTTATTATGTTTGATCTTATTCCTCTTAATGATAGCTGTAAATTATTATTTGACAGAAATATAATTGGAAAAAATATATAAAAATATTATTCTCCCTTGGATTTATGTGTATTATTTTTGCAAACAACTTACTAAGTATTTCTGTTCTGACCTTAATACTTATTATGTTACTTTGACTCAACTACTTATAAAACAAGACTGCTCTGTAATTTTTTTGGAGGGGTGTCTTGAAAAATTATGGAGACTCTAAGGGTGCCGAAAATTGAAAAAGTTTGGGAACCACTGAGCTAGGTAATGGAAGTACCACTAGATACCAGGTGAGGGTGTAGGTTAGTTGGCCCCTATACTGATACCACACCATTAAGTTTTCCTGCCAAAAGCACTGTTTTCTGCTGTTTTTCTACTGTGCAGTAATTTTAGTGCACCCTACTGCTTGGCCATTCCTGAAATTCCCTATTCCCTCTGTGCCCTGTGTCTATAGCACCTATTAGTCAGGTTCCCACTAAAGGTAAGCTTTTGGTGTGCCTTGATTACTAGATCCCTCAGCCAGGCCCCCATTATAGGTGGACTGAGATGATTCTTCATTGTGATTGAATGATTCCATCTCTATTGTTTACTGGTGTATTCCTGCACTTACCATTGTTACATTGGTAGAGTTTTGTTTAATTGTGCATTGTGGGATTATGAGCGTGCATTACACCTAGCCTGTAGTTGTGAGTTGTGCAGCATAACAACCACATAGGTGTTGATAGGGTCATTGCACCTTGTTAGACTTAGGGGCGGATCTAAACATTTTCTTAGGGGGGTGAGCTGTCACTTTGATTAATGACCCCCATCCCCCTTCAATCCTACCTGGGGGGGCTGCACACTAAGTACATGTGCTTGGCAGGCGAGAGGCAGGCAGAGGATGCTGCCCTGCTGCTCTGATTGTGTTTAAAAGACAGTCGCAATGGCTGGTGTTGGGGGGTTCGATCACCCCGGTCGTCCCCCCTCTGTGTCCACTAGTAAAAAGGGCACAGAGAAGATGTGAATGGGCACAGAGGTGATGTGTAGTGGCACATGTGATATTGTGAAGGGGCAAAATTAAAATTAAGGGGCACAGTGTAATGATGGAGGTACAAAAGTGACAACTGCTAGGTTGTTACTAGCTACGCTAGGTTGTTACTAGGCACGCTAGGTTGTTGCTGCTAGGTACACCCCAATGATGCAAGCCACACCCCCAATGATATGGCCACACCTCCTTGCGCGGTGGCACATAGCTTTCTTTCTACTCAGCTATAGGAGTATATGGTATGCTAAGAGAACATAGTGCTATGGATTGTTTCAGAGAGGGGGGCCCCAAACAGTATCTTGCCAAGGACCCCATGAGGTCTAGATTCACCTCTGAGCTTGAGACCCCTGGAGTAGCAACTTTGCCTCCCCAGTGGAAGCAGAATAAAATCTTAGGGATCCTGCCCATCATAACAAAAAATTAAGGAGAATTTTTTTTTATTAACACAGTGGCATGCATGAAATGCATCGTTACAATGTTTGAACACATACAATGCAAGATAACTTCTATACACTCTTCTCTAATAAACGAACTTCGCCAATTGTGTGCATACATTCTGACCTTCGCCCTCCTAAACATAGTATAATGAGCTTAATAAGATAACAGTACTGACTTAGTGATTTCATTCATACAGTCCAATTAACAGCTATACCTAACTAGCTAGTACAATTAACACTTTATAATACATATTGATAAAGATCATATATAAGTTCTGTTGGTGACCCCGACCATAAAAGTTAATTGGATTTATGGTGGACCATGAATGATTATTTTCCTCTGTCAAAGCCTTGCAGTTAATGCAAAACTCTCTTTAATGATGTAGGGCCTGATTCATCAAGGTACGCAAACTCATACGCATCTGCTAAACGGGACTTGAGCTACGTAAAACACCACATACGCAGCGCAAACAGAGCAGATACGGCACTCAAAGTCAACTCAATATCAAACTCCAACGCAAATATAAGGGATTGCGTCACTCAAAGTATGAAACATGAGTTTGCGTACCTTGATGAATCAGGCCCGTAGAGAGTAATCTTTTAGGCAAGGCCATGATGCTGTTAGTCAGTCCTTCCCTGGGTCTGATATTGGTGGTTTATACTCTCTAAGAGTAATAATGGAGTATGAAGACAATGAATGAAGTGATTACTCACACCAACAGAGGAGTATTCACTCCCACTCACGTTCAAAGAGTGTATTGAGTCTTTTCTAATACTCCACTTCCTGATAAACTAGATCTTTTGTTGAAGAGGTCACCGCAGTAAACTCTTATCCTTTATCTCTGCACAGGTATACTCAGTCACAGGTTTATTCCCCGTATTTTTTTATATTCACAATTATTTGTGAACAAATATAGACTACATAGAAATTATAGTAATAATGATTTATACATTTAAGCATTAGTGAAGTATTTTTAAACTTAGCAACTAATTTTATAAATGCAACATACACTACAGCGCCACTTAATTTTCCTCTCCTGAGTGGCATAGGATATGCAACTTTTTTTACACAAAATACTATTTTACATTAAAAACTGAATGTTTCTCAGCACATAAGTAGCCATGGGCATTGTAGTGCTGTAAGAGAAACATGAGATGTTTGGACGAGTCCTCTGAAGAAATCGCAAGTACACAATGAAACGCGTCAGTACTAGGGTTATTGTTGACTATTAGATACTACAGGTCCCACGGACACTTCATTTATTGTCAGTATTGCTCCTCTGTTCGGAAAAATTTTGCCGGCAACAAAGAGATTTTTCTAGTAAGAATATCCTATAACAATCAAACCTCGGATCACGTGAACGGTGTACACAGATTCAAGCCTGCTGTCGTAAATACAAGCGGAGAAACAGACACTCAGAGGGTTCTGGAGAATCGCCAATACGGTAGCTATACTGCATTTTATTTATGCTAAGTGGTGATTCTCTAAACCTGACAGACTGGCCCTATGTATTCCTATATTGATATTAGGACTAAAATGTGATCTTCTGGTAATACCTGATATCCTGATCTTGGAGATCTGTTCTTACTGGAATTAGCATTCTCTATATGCGCCATAAGTACAGATTATATCAATCAGGACGGTAATAAGAAACAGAGGAGATAATAACAAAGAAACTTGTTTCAGTTCATCTGTCACAAAATTACTGTGTCCTATTAAGGAGGAGACCCCAACATCGCTAGTTTTTTAGTGTTTGATCAATACTCTTATTGGTATATGTGCAGTATAGTGGATACTCTGACCACAAGCGGATCAGTGCACTGGTCAGAACCTGTTATCTTTCCAATAAATTACGTTTTGTGTTCCATAATTTGCATTCGCTATAGTGTATTTCTATTTATATCATCTATCTTTTTTATATATTTATATATATTTTTGTCAATATTTGTGTATTTCATTGTATGTAGGTGGTATTAAATGTAATAAAGGTGGTTATTTGTTTTTAATTCCACAAGCTCATCACTTAGAGATAATAGTGTCACATTCCCAGCGCTGTTTTGTTCTGTTTTTAGTATGGTATCTTCCGTTCATGAGAACTCACAGGTTCTCTTATACAGCTGCAGGAATTGAGCCACTCATTACCTTGTGTTTGAATCTATACAATATAGTTTTCAGCACCTAGGAATAATATGGTGATTTTGTTCTGTAAGAGAGACATGCTGCATTATAATCTGTCACATATCTTGTACACGTCTTGTACCGACACATTTCAAGAACACATATTTTTATCCCTATTCTCAGGGTAATTCTGTACGAAACTGTTTTGAAATGGTAAATATATACCTATGTCGCAAATATACTTGGAGCATCCTATATTTTCACTAAACACCTTTCCCTATTGGGTATATTGGGCATGGTTGCAATTAGATCTTTGTTTGGCTTCCATTGCCAATACTCTGTTTGTTAGCTGTCACTTATGAAAACTGTGCAAATTAGAGTTGAGTGAAGTTACGGCAAAATTATGTGAATACGGTATTGGACCAGAACAGGCAGAAACACAATTTTTTTTGACAGTTCAATCTTTAAATTCCATTTTTGCTTCTCTTTTCTGCACTTTATTTGAATGTGATGTGATTTATCGTCTATGAATAGAGCTGGGACAATGGTCATTTCATTCTGCTGTGTTGTGTGGATCGGGGAGTACTGGGACCAAATTCTGCTGAGTGAAGGCTAAAAAGGGGAGCAAGTGTTAGAGCTGAATGGTGAAAGGACGGCAATTGGAGAGGAGATAATGTGGAGATGTTTTCAGGAAACCTGAGCTCAATATTTTGCCATAAAAAAAAAACACTCTAGGGTTAAACTAAAAATCCCGTTGCCTGGCAGTACGCCTGCAGTCTGTTTATTGCTCAAGGAGCAGCATCACTACATCGTTTTCTGTTATGCAACGAAAAGTTAATTATGCATTCCAGCTATTAAAATGATTCATCAAAGAAAACATGAAATTGAATAATGAAAGAGCTCTGTTACCAAAACTTCTTTATGCACAGAGCCTCCATATAACACCTCATTTACTTCTTGAAGAATTTGGGCAACACTCATACTGCTAGCATGGTTAACAAAGTGACTTATGCCAACATAGAATAAAATAGGTTGTAGCAGTGCAGTAATTACACCAGCTTTCCACAAGGTTTATTGTTAATTAAAAAAATGGTGAAAAAAGAATAAACGTAGCTTGGACGTTATGGTAAAAAAAGAATGCTGCACAAAACAGACCCAGTTTTTAACATATTATATAACACCATATTCATTATATACAGCCCAGTGGCCATTGCCTATAGCCACATGCCCTCTAGATAGTGACCCAATGCCCACCATTTGCACAGGCATATTTATCAAAGGAAGATAAGCCATCTCAGGTGGTGGGCGCATATCTACAGAGCCTGGTCATGTAAAGCGATAAGTTAAACCTTACCACTCTGCCCCAGCTGCCCCAGCAATATATTCTTGATAAATATTCTCCTCAATAAGCGACGATAAAAAAAAAATCAATCTTGTTATCTCATTTTGATAAAATGTTTCATGCCTACTACAATTAAATGCAGTCTCAAATACCCACCATATATAGTTCCATGCCTAATGTAACAAACCATTCCATGATGAACAGCCCCATGTCCAACATATACAAACCATTTCCCAACTTATAACAATTCTATGAGGCCATAACAGCTCTGTGGTACCAACATTGACAGCATCAACCACAAACCACACTAACAGTCCAATGTTAGCACATACAGCTCCATGATAGCCTTCGGGTTGTATTTGTGAAGAACCAGATTTTTCCCCGCAATGTGGCACTATGAATACTATGAATTTTTTACCTTAAAGAGATAACCCCTTATTCATTACCCCATGACTGTCATTTGGAGGGACAGTGTGAGTTGGCAGGTCTATGACATCACTGATCTCACTTTGGTGGAGGAAGCCAAATGCCAAAACGTGTGGATTAATACAATTATGAGATACTTAGTAACAGATAGAAGCTGAATTACCCTTTATAAGGAGAACATAGAACAGAGTATAGATAGACCTCCCAACATTTAGAATCACAAAATCGGGACATAATAAGACCGGCTCTGTTCCAACCAAATTCCACCCATAAATAATCAGTTATAGGTAAAACCCCACCTGCTTTTGTTAAATCAGGACAGTTGAGAGGTATGTTATAGGGTAGGGAAAATAATAAATATTTAGATATTAGATATCTCACTCTTCCAGCTTTATCTATTAATAAAATATTTGTTTCTGCTACCTTACTGCTTTATTCCAACACAAGTCATTCAGGTAGTAGACTACCTGTTTACAAACACTCAATCTGTAAAGATTACTATGGAAACCTTTTGCTCTCAGCATAGACTCAGCATATAAAACAGAGAGATACTATTATTTTGAGAGATAATCTTGGCAGCAGCAATTCTGCAAACAAAGAGACTACAGAACAGTGGGATGTAGATAAATATAAATTAATCAAACCCTTCCAAACACATGAATATATTCCTCACAGATCTAATTTAAAGCTGCAATACTAATATGCTCCACGGCCCCGGTTGCTGCTCCATGCAGCAGTACAGACATGGCCAAAAGTTTTGAGAATGTCACAAGTATTGGTTTTCAAATAGTTTGCTGCTTCAGTGTTTTTAGACGTTGTTGTCAGATGTTGCTATGGTACACTGAAGTAAATTACAAGCATTTCATAAGTGTCAAAGGCTTTTCTTTATAATTACATTAAGTTTATGCAAAGAGTCAATATTTGCAGTGTTGACCCTTCTTTTTGAAGACCTCTGCAATTCGCCCTGGCATGCTGTGAATCAACTTCTGGGCCATATACTGACTGATGGCCGCCCATTCTTGCCTAATCAATGCTTGGAGCTTGACAGAATTTGTGGGTTTCTTTTTGTCCACCCGCCTCTTGAGAATTGACCACAAGTTCTCAGTGGGATTAAGGTCTGGGTAGTTTCCTGACCATAGACCCAAAATTTCGATGTATTGATCCCCAAGCCACTTAGTTATCACTTTGCCTTATGGCAAGGTGCTTCATCATGCTGGAAAAGGCATTGTTCGTCAACAAACTGTTCTTGGATGGTTGGGAGAAGTTGCTCTTGGAGGATGTTTTGATACCATTCTTTATTCATGTGTTCTTAGTCAAAATTGTGAGTGAGCCCACTTCCTTGTCTGAGAAGCAACCCCACACATGAATGGTCTCAGGATGCTTGACTGTTGGCATAACACAAGACTGATGGTAGTGCTCACCTTTCCTTCTCCGAACAAGTGTTTTCTAGATGCCCCAAACAATCTGAAAGGGGATTCATCAGAGAAAATTTACCCCAGTCCTCAGCAGTCCCATCCCTGTACCTTTTGCAGAATATCAGTCTGTCCCTGATGATTTTTCTTGGCTTCTTTGCTGACCTTCTTGACACCAGGCGATCTTCCAAAAATCTTCGTCTCACTGTGCGTGCAGATGCACTCACAACTGCCTACTGCCATTCCTGAGCAAGCTCTGCACTGGTGGTGCCCGGATCCCACAGCTGAATCAACTTTAGCAAACGGGCCTGGCGCTTGCTGAATGTTCTTGGGCGCCCTGAAGCCTTCTTCACAATTGTTGAACTTCTCTTCTTGAAGTTCTTGATGATCCGATAAATGATTGATTTAGGTGCAATCTTACTAACAGCAATATCCTTGCTTGTGAAGCCATTTTTGTGCAAAGCAATGATGACTGCACGTTTTTCCTTGCAGGTAACTATGGTTAACAGAGGAAGAACAATGATTTCAAGCACCACCCTCCTTTTAAAGCTTCCAATCTGTTATTCTAACTCAATCAGCATGACAGAGTGATCTCCAGCCTTGTCCTCATCAACACTCTCTCACTTATGTTAACGAGAGAATCACTGACCTGATGTCAGCTGGTCCATTTGTGGCAGGGGTGAAATGCAGTGGAAATGTTGTTTTTGGGATAAGGTTCATTGTCATGGCAGAGAGGAACTTTGAAATTAATTGCAATTCATCTGCTCACTCTTTATGACATTCTGGAGTATATGCAAATTGCCAACATAAAAACTGAGGTAGTAGACTTTCCGAAAAATAATATTTGTGTCATTCTCAAAACTGTTGGACATGACTGTAGTTCTCAGGGTCCCATGGTTTGTCTCACAGCCCCGGAAAAAAACTTAGGGAGACTGTAAGCTGAAGGACCAATCAGAAGCTGCAAGCACAGAAAGTGCGGCTTCTAATTACTTCTCACATTCCCCCTCATTTAAAAGTGTCACACGTAAATGTCTAATTTAGGTGTAATGCAGTTTTAAAGGCAAATTCCACCTAAAGTTGAAAATGGAGTTTTGTTTCAAAATAATTTTTCTTACATTATACAATATTACTAATTTTGGGTCTGGCAGCACTTTTTTTTTGGGGGGGGGGGGGGGGTGTCATCATTTACATTTGCATATTATATTTATTTGAAACTCTTGCCTTTTTTGTAATAAAAAAGGAACAATGTTTTGCTTTGTTTTTAATACATAATTGCTGCTGTCATACTAAGCCAATATTATTTTTCAAAACTAATGTTCTTGTAAACGTAAACATTTGCTAAGAGTCCTAGAGATGCAAAGACACCGGTGTATGTCTTCTACCTGTACGGATACAGTTTCATTACTTGTTACATAAAGGTCCACTCTGGCTTTTTTACGTCAAATACACCCCATGTCTGTGCTAAGTCTTGTGTGCCAAATCAGGAGGTTTCTTGCCGAGCCAGGCACTGAGTCCATCTGCAGCTACTATATTTGCTAGGACCACTCTTCCTTCTTGGTCAGGATAGCCAGGCCAAGAAAAGGGTTAATAATTCTAAAAGTTTGAGGCAGCTAAATAAACCTTCCTAAAACAGAAGGTATTGACATGTAGGAACTGAAATTCAGCAAATAGTTAGCTACCGTAACTACTACACACTAACCGCAACCAAGCAATTATTTTACTCTACTACAGTGATGGGTAAACTTTTTCAGGAGCGGGCCAAATAAAAAAGAAAAACTTTAGATGGACCAATATAATTTATTAAAAAACTCAAATATCGAAATATATAATACAAATTTTTTGAATGGGGCGGGAGGGTGTTATATAGCAGTGTTACCTCTATAAGTGCAGCGATCGTACAGACACAGCACTTATTTCAGCAGGTTGTTACAGATGCGTCTTTCTGGTGAGCCACTAACTGACACCACAGCAGCCAATCGAAATCCGCCTTAGTATATGGCCCAGCCCATCTCTTCTCACATGACTTTCAGCCATTTGGGGGCGGGCGGGTGTTTGAGTGATTGACATACGAGGTGTCCTTTTAGGAAGGAGGATGAAGTGTAATGGAGGAAATAGCTGGGAAGGCATAAAAATGAAGGTTCTGACACACAGGGTCGGCCCTAATAATTTTATGCATATTTTAATGAAATTTTTTAAAATATTGGCAGGCTGTATAGAACCTCTAAGTGGGCCGGATCTGGTCCGCGGGCCGCAGTTTGCCCGTCACTGCTCTACTGTCATTATCACCATTGAGATCCAAAACTCTACATTTTGAACAGCACACTGACTGGTGTAAATTATTTTTTTTAATAATAAAAAAAACAAAAACATTTACACATACACTGATTCATAGAGCAAGAGGAGGAAATAGGTGACAGAAAATATTTGGAGGTGCCTGTGCTTCCTTTGCACAAATGTGCCAACATTTCCAGGATTTGCAATGGAGCAGAAGTTTTCACTGGCAGATAGGAGGAGTCAGGTGCAATGTTGGTGTTTCTTGCAAAGTATGATGTAGACGTACCTAGTTTTGCAGAGCAGCGCAACAACGAGATTTAATTTGTAGAGGGAGATTATTGAAAGAAGGCCTTGAGTATGTGCATTTTTAGGGGTGTTCTTTGCTGTGTTCCAGGGGGTTGCACAGCCATTTCTATTCTGCAAAAAGGATTTGATTTTTGCATCACCAGGGCCATCTTTTCCATTGGGCATGATGGGCAGCTGCCCGGGGGCCCCACGGGCAAGGGGGCCCCATAGGCACGGCTCTTAATGAGAATAAATAATCCTGCAAAAGAAAAAAACCTGTAAAGGTCACTGAGAAAGTACATCTATCTATCTCTATATATCTATATCTATATCTGTATCTGTATACATCTATATATCTATATCTATATCTAGGGGCCCCGGTGCACTGCTTTGCCCGGGGGCCCATAATGTTGTTACGATGGCCCTGTGCATCACAGCTGGCAAAAATCAGGGGACTGATTCATTAAGGATCTTAACTTAAGAAACTTCTTATTTAAGTCTCCTGGACAAAACCATGTTACAATGCAAGGGGTGCAAATTAGTATTCTATTTTGCACATAAGTTAAATACTGACTGTTTTTTCATGTAGCACACAAATACTTGATAGCTTATTTGTACACTGAAATTTAAAGTTGATATTTGTGTGCTACATGAAAAAAAAGTCAGTATTTAACTTATGTGCAAAACAGAATACTAATTTGCACCCCTTGCATTGTAACATGGTTTTGTCCAGGAGACTTAAATAAGAAGTTTCTTAAGTTAAGATCCTTAATGAATCAGGCCCCAGGTCTCTATATTAATATCACAAAATATTATCAACCACACAAGATTTTATTAAGATACTAAGTGCTCCACTCCCTTATTAAATTTATATTTATGAAGAAAAATGTATTTTATATATTAGGGAGGTGCTACTGCTAAAAACCTAACGAAGTCCAACATAGAACAAACAAAACCTAAAAGGTTTATATACCATGGTGCACTCAACAGACTAAATGAATTTCTTTGAAAGATTTCATCTTCATTATTTTTCAACTAAAATGTATAAACATTTATAAATGTATGAACGTCTGTAGAATATTTCTTAAAAACTAGCTAAATAAAATTAAGATGTGTGATTAAAAATAGGAAGTAATTGAATGGAAAATATTGCTATGTTTGCAGGTCACCTGATTTTTGAATATTGTTTGTAAAAAATATTGTTGCACTATTATTGCATTTTGTCTTTTTTTCCATATCACAATTGAGATACTGATTGGAGGAATAGAAGATTTTCAATGACACTTAATGTAAGCACAAATTTACATTGTTTTTATTTTATGTGTTATATTGGTCTAAAAAGAGATATAACAGCTCTTAAAATCATTTTTATATTTATTTATTTTCATAATTTATAATGTGTATCATTATTACCAAAGTTAGCCAATGTATCAAATGGTGTTACTTATATTATTTTTGTAGATAACATATGAAATCATATCATACTTCCATATAAAATAATTTATTAATGTCTAGAGATAACCTCTGTGTCCTATAAATGTTGTTGAATGGACTATGTAGACAAAATATGGGTTACCATTATGCTACCATGTTATTCATTGTGGCAGCAGTATCCTTAATTCCTGTTACTCTCTAAATGAAATCCCATTTCACCAATTTTTAGGGGTCTGTAATCCATCCACTTGAAATATTTGTAGAATAAACTCTAGTATTAGATTGTCTGCTCTTAGTGAGAGTTAGATTTGCTTTTTATTAGATTATATTTCACGTAGCTTACCCCAGCTACAGCTGATTGCTGCTCCCAATATTTTTATTGATTCACTGCAAGGAATTGATTACCCACTGCTATCCCTTAATTAGTACATATAAGACCCATTCATAGGCTATTAACAGGCTTCATGTAGTAACTTGCATCTGATATTGATTTTTGCAGTTAATGATGCATAATTGGTGAAGTAGGCAAGGCACACAGCAATAGCACCAACATGTGTTTAGCTGTCTCTTGGCTAAGAACAAGTGGAGGCAGAGGTGTATAAAGGGTGGGTTGGCAAATCAGCATGTGTTTTCAAGTATTATCTATTATCCAATCATGATGGAGGTATTTAATTGACCTTTTCTCTATACTATAATTGATGATTCATCTTCGAAAGCAACTTACTTTTAAACAGCCGGACCTAACTTGCACGCATGTACCCCTGTATTTAAATAAAAGCAAAACTCAAGAAACATTTAAGAGACTGAGAGCCTAATTCATCTTGTAATGCAATGTGAATGCAATTTCAGATCTCGAGAAATGCTTCCAATTGACTATGGGTATATGTATGCTCTGGCTATACATTACTAGCTATATGTAGTCAGAGAGAACAGACTGCAGGATACGCACGTGCATCTGTCCAACATAAAGTCTAATCATATTATAATCATTAATAAAAATATATAAGTCAAAAATATTTTTTGGACATTTTATTACATTTTCTTTAACATGAAATACATAAATCATGATGTTCTTAATGTGCGCAGTACGTAAAGTACACAGTTTTTCTTAAATGCAAAGTCATGTCAGTCATCACTGTACGTCGGCACTTACACCCTGACATTGATCTTGCTGAAGTGGTGGGAGGTAGAAGTTTGATAAATTGGAAGAGATGCCAGAACGTGAAAGATGAAGTAGTCTACAGTCATTATTCATCAGAATATCAAACATTTATTATGGGGGCTTTTTTTAAATGTGGTAAATTATGTGTTAATATTCTGTTCTAGCAAAAGAGTATAATGATAAATACAAAATGTAGTCTAATTTTTATTTTTATTTTTATAAAGGTATGACAAAAGGACCATTTAAAAAAATTAAATTAGGCAACCTAAGCAGTGATCTTAATCAACAGCTTCTGAGGAAAGAAGCCTGACTAATATTTTTAATTAACAGCATTCCCCTTATGGTTTGAATGAGTAAAATTATTATTTGCTTTTCTTCTGAATATGTGGGAGGACTTTACTGGATGTATGATGTATTTAGACAAAACATAAGTAAAAAAATGGTGTGTTTGTTAGATAACAAGCAAATCACAAATCACCCCAGTACTAATTGCACTTTATACTAGTCATTGCTAATTGTTATTGAGTTATTGGAATTTGTTTTGTCAGAAATTGCTCCCAATGTAATCCACCAACTCTTATTAAAATCTGTCACTGGAATATTCTGTTTTCAAGGTGTGATTGTGTTATATTTATTATTTACCTAATAAATTTTCATAAAACTATCATTATTGAGTAGCAATTATATGAGGAATGTATCAATTATTTTATAAATATACTATTATTCTTTGCTTCACATGTAAGTACTATGATATTATATATATATGTATATATATATATATATATATATATATATATATATATATATATATATATTGCGGCAAAGAGGCCTAATTTCCACACCTCTCCTGCATAGGGACAGGTGAGGTCCAGGGGAATTTGCATCTTAAGGCTGCAGACCAGGTAACACAGCTATAGCATTGGACTGGGTTCTGTTATGTACAGGTCTGAGACATGTGACAAAGTAAATGTAAAGGTGTGATTTTTACTTACATGCTTTGAAGTGTTTATTTCCACAGCTAACAGCAGAGCTGATAGGGGTGTCTGTACTGAATAGGAGTTACAGAGCACCTGAGGAGACTTCATTTAAAGGCAAAGTGGGAGTGTCACCTGTCAGTCACCCAAGGCTGTGAGAGGGGTCACAACTATAAAAGACTGTATTGTGCATATATGCGCTACACTGACGCCAGTTAGTGGCCGGCTAGTAGTGAGGGAAACAAGTGTATAGCCAGATGTAGGTTGCCTAGTGTCGTCCTGACAAAATTGTTTGCTGATATTGTGATGCAGCAATAAAGCACCATTTGATTTTCAACAAGAAGTTGTCCGTGTGATTGATGTCTGCAGGCTGTCTGTGTGACAAGAAGGGTGATCTTGCTACAATATAAACATATGTGATCTAAAAAAAACAATATAATTAGGGCCATTCAACACATTGCCTAGATTTAATAATAATACTTAGAGATGAGCGCACTCGGATTTACTGAATCCGAGCCCACCCGAACCTTTCCGATCCGAGACGGATCCGAGACAGATCCAGGTATTGGCGCCAAATGAAGACCTGAAACCGAGGCTCTGAGTCATAATCCCACTGTCGGATCTCGCAATACTCGGATCCTATAAATTCCTAGTCGCCGCCATCTTCACTCGGGCATTGATCAGGGTAGAGGGAGGGTGTGTTAGGTGGTCCTCTGTCCTGATAGATCTCATGCTGTGCTGTTTAGTTCTGTGCTGTGCTGTGCTGTGCTGTGCAGTATCAGTCCAGTGGTACTGCTGCAATATTACAAAGTTCACACATTCTGCAGTATCAGTCCAGTGGTGCTGTGTCCTGTGCTCTGTCAATTTTGAGTTCAGTGGTGCTGCTGGGTCCTGTGCTGTGTCCTGTTCAGTCCAGTGGTCCTGTGTCCTGTGCTCTGTGCTTCTAAGGGCATAGTTATTTCCCCAATTTTCCCAAGTGTTTAAAAAATTAAGAAAAAGTTATAAAAAAAAATACAAAAAACTAATTTAATTTTTTTTTAATTACAACAAAATTTGAAAAACCAATCCTGCAGTATAAGCCCATTGGTACTGCAATATTACCAAGTTCACACATTCAGCAGTAAAAGTCCAGTGGTACTGCTGCAATATTACAAAGTTCACACATTCTGCAGTATCAGTCCAGTGGTGCTGTGTGCTGTGCGCTGTCAATTTTGAGTTCAGTGGTGCTGCTGGGTCCTGTGCTGTGTCCTGTTCAGTCCAGTGGTCCAGTGGTCCTGTGTCCTGTGCTCTGTGCTTCTAAGGGCATAGTTATTTCCCCAATATTCCCAAGTGTTTAAAAAATTAAAAAAAAAGTTATAAAAAAAATACAAAAAAATAATTAAAAAAAAAAAAAAATTAATTACAACAAAATTTGCAAAAACCAATCCTGCAGTATAAGCCCATTGGTACTGCAATATTACCAAATTCACACATTCAGCAGTAAAAGTCCAGTGGTACTGCAATATTACAAAGTTCACACATTCTGCAGTATCAGTCCAGTGGTGCTGTGTCCTGTGCTCTGTCCTTCTGAGTTCAGTGGTGCTGCTGGGTCCTGTGCTGTGTCCTGTTCAGTCCAGTGGTGCTGTGTCCTGTGCTCTGTGCTTCTAAGGGCATAGTTATTTCCCCATTATTCCCAAGTTTTTAAAAAATAAAAAAAACTTATAAAAAAAAATACAAACATTTTTTTTTTTATAAAAAAAATAATTATAACAAAATTTGAAAACCAATCCAGCAGTATAGGTCCATTGGTACTGCAATATTACCAAGTTTACACATTCTGCAGTATCTTGTGCTACATATAATGGAGACCAAAAATTTGGAGGATAAAGTAGGGAAAGATCAAGACCCACTTCCTCCTAATGCTGAAGCTGCTGCCACTAGTCATGACATAGACGATGAAATGCCATCAACATCGTCTTCCAAGCCCGATGCCCAATCTCCTAGTACAGGGCATGTAAAATCCAAGCCCAAGTTCTCAAAAAACAGCAAAAAGAGAAACTTAAAATCATCTGAGGAGAAACGTAAAGTTGGCAATATGTCATTTACGACACGTAGTGGCAAGGAACGGCTTAGGCCCTGGCCCGTGTTCATGACTAGTGGTCCAGCTTCACCCAAGGATCTTAGCCCTCCTCCTCCTCCCCCCCTACAAAAAATTGAAGAGAGTTATGCTGTCAGCAACAAAACAGCAAACAACTCTGCCTTCTAAAGAGAAATTATCACAAATCCCCAAGGCGAGTCCAAGGGTGTTGGTGGTTGTCAAGCCTGACCTTCCCATCACTGTACGGGAAGAGGTGACTCCATCCAGCATTTGCAGCACGCCCTCTGCATATGCTGGAAGGATCACCCACAGTCCAGTTACAGATTTGGCTAATGAAGGTGTGAATGTTGTACACCGGGAGGAGGATATTGATATAGCTGGCGCTGAGGAGGATGTTGATGATTATGATGCAGACAGATACCAAATTGCCTTTCTCAATTTCTATTTATATTCTAGATTATATAACGGCTGAATAGTTTTCTATTTTACTCCTAGTGGAGGGGGGATCTGATGCAGACAGATACCAAACAGCCTTTGTCCATTTCTTTGTATATTTGAATTTCTAGTTCTACAGTCTATGCAGGCTGCTTTTTTTATATTCAACTACAAGTGTAGGGCGGGGAGGGGGGGTGGGGGCAGCCATAGATAGCCACCAAAGTAACGTGGTCCATTTAATTTCACTTTCTAGCTCCACAGTCTGTGCAGCCTGCTTTTTTATCTTCAAAGTATTTACAAGCCTTGCAATCTAAATTAACTAGAGGTAGTGACGTGCTAGAACTCCACCCTCTATATGCTGCAGAGGATGGAGGAGCATCAAAAGGCCATTCAAGCCTACACAGCCACCTACGACATAGGAAAAGGAGTGGGGATGCGCCTGAGTCAATCGCACTGGAGAATGATTTCTGTGTTGTGCAAGGTTCTGCAGCCATTTCAACTTGCCACACGAGAAGTCAGTTCCGACATTGCCAGCTTGAGTCAGGTCATTCCCCTGATCAGGCTTTTGCAGAAGCAGCTGGAGAAAGTGAGGGAGGAGCTGGTAAACCATTGCGATTCCACCAAGCATGTAGCTCTTGTGGATGAAGCCCTTCGTACGTTTTGCCAGGATCCGAGGGTGGTCAGTCTTTTAAAGTCAGAGTAATACATTCTGCCCACCGTTCTTGATCCTCGGTTTAAAGCGTATGTTGTGTCTCTGTTTCCGGCGGACACAAGTCTACAGCGGTGCAAAGACCTGCTGGTCAGGAGATTGTCCTCTGAAGTGACATGCCACCAGCTCCACCTTCATTTTCATCACTGTTTGTGCAGTTCCAAAAAAGAGGAACTGCCATTTCTATTGCTACCTTCTTTCTTTCTATATTTAAAAAAAAAAAAAATAACTGACATTTATAGTACTACCTTCTTTCTTTCTCTATTTAAAAGAAACTAAATAACTGCCATTTCTAGTACTACCTTCTTTCTTTCTATATTTAAAACAAAAAAAAAACGTAATTTCTACTACTACGTTAATTGTTTTTGCAGTCACAAAAAAGAGGAACTGCGCCCTTAACTGCTATGTTGGTTTTAGACGTCCATCCGGTGTCCGCCATCTGTTCCCTGGAATTCTGACCAGTTGAGGGTGTATTTATTATATTGTGGCCCCGGTATCAAATTGGGTACCGGGGCCACCCCACTACGCAGTCCAAATACTTGTTTGGTGGAATTCTGACCAGTTGAGGGTGTATTAATTATATTGTGGCCCCGGTATCAAATTGGGTACCGGGGCCACCCCACTACGCAGTCCAGAATTTTTTTTGGGGGAATTCAGACCCATGGAGGGTTTTTTATTAATTATATTGTGGTGACCACTCCTCTACGCAGTCCAGATACATTTATTGGTGCGAATCATACAAGTTCAGGGTTTTTAAATTATATTGTGGTGACCACTCCTCTACGCAGTCCAGGTACATTTTTTGGTGAGATTCAGACCAGTTGATGGTTTTCTTATTATATTGTGGTGACCACTCCTCTACGCAGTCCAGGTACAATTTTTGGTGTAATTCAGACCAGTTGATGGTTTTCTTATTATATTGTGGTGACCACTCCTCTACGCAGTCCAGATACATTTATTGGTGCGAATCATACAAGTTCAGGGTTTTTAAATTATATTGTGGTGACCACTCCTCTACGCAGTCCAGGTATATTTTTTGGTGCGATTCATACCAGTTGATGGTTTTCTTATTATATTGTGGTGAGCACTCCTCTACGCAGTCCAGATACATTTATTGGTGCGAATCATACAATTTCAGGGTTTTTAAATTATATTGTGGTGACCACTCCTCTACGCAGTCCAGGTACATTTTTTGGTGAGATTCAGACCAGTTGATGGTTTTCTTATTATATTGTGGTGACCACTCCTCTACGCAGTCCAGGTACATTTTTTGGTGCGATTAAGACCAGTTGATGGTTTTCTTATTATATTGTGGGGACCACTCCTCTACGCAGTCCAGATACATTTATTGGTGCGAATCATACAAGTTCAGGGTTTTTTAATTATATTGTGGTGACCACTCCTCCACGCAGTCCAGAAAGATACCTCGTTGCAACGTTTTGGACTAATAACAATATTGTGAGGTGTTCAGAATACACTGTAAATTAGTGGAAATGATTGTTATTGAATGTTATTGAGGTTAATAATAATTGAGTAAAAATAAGCCCAAAAACTTGATTTTTGAACTTTTTATGCTTTTTTCAAAATAAATGCGAATCCAAAACCTTAAATCCGAACCAAAACCTTTCGGCAGGTGTTTTGCGAAACAAATCCGAACCCAAAACATCACGAAAATCCGAATCCAAAACACAAAACACGAGACACCAAAAGTCGCCGGTGCACATCCCTAATAATACTACATATTATAAGTTGCTTGCATTACACATAATTGATGGAGAATAGTGAGAAAATGTATGCAGGAACATGCTTTTCTTTTATTTAGAGCAATTAAGTGATGTTTGGACACTGGTAAAATGTACTAGTAGGTGTTATGGTGCAAATTCACGTACACTGAAGGATAAATAATAGTTAGGAATAGTAAAATGTCTTTTATTATGAAGACAACAGGACATATGCAGCAGAAGTAGTAAACAACTGTTTTTTATTTCTGCTATAATAATAAAGAATTTACAAGGCTTCATATTCAATCTCTTTATTATGAGAAAAGGGCACTCAAAATGTCCATATATAATAATAGTTAGGGAATAAAGCTACACAGCAAGATGGTTTATTTCACTTATTTCCTCATACCTATCTTGATTTTATTTTGCTGGTTTTTAGGAAATATGTTGCCAAAGTAATGTATATAAGTTTCAGTTGAATATAAATTAAAATTTGATATTCTAAAAACATTTGCTTTGTCTGTTAAGGACATCATGATATATAAACCTCTTGCTTGTTTTGTTTGTTAAAGATCGGGGGGGTATATTCACTAAACTGCAAGCTCAAAAAAGTGGAGATGTTGCTTATAGCAACCACTCAGATTCAAGCTGTCATTTTGTAGAATGTACAAAATAAATGAGAACTAGAATCTGATTGGTTGCTCTAGGCAACATCTCCACTTTTTCAAACCTGCAGTTTAGTAAATATACCCACTGGGCCTCATCTTATGCTTTTATTAAGATGAATCTTGCTCATTCTGGTTGCATTTTGGGAGAGAAGCCTTTGCCCATTGTAAAATTTTAAAATATAGAAGAGTGCCATATGTGCAATTATTATTGTATGATATATTTAATTATAAGCCACCACAGATTAATGTGTATCATAAATAAATCTAAACCATACTTACCAACTCCCGGAAACTTGTTTCTGGGAGAGGGGACGTGACTGGAGGGCGGGACGGGGCGTGACTGGAGGGCGCGATTCTCGGTGAGAACGGGATGCGGGAGAAATGCCAGCTCACCCGGGAGACTGACCCAAATTTCGGGAGTCTCCCAGACTTTCCGGGAGAGTTGGCAAGTATGGTCTAAACTGAGCAGGGTTTTAGCAGAAAGATCAAAACATTTCACTTCATGAAAATTGTGGTTCTAAAGTAGTCAGAGTTTAGAAGTTGTGATGTTAACAATTTTGCACAGTGAACCTCTTCACATTTTTGTGTAGCTTGTGGAGGCGCCTATAAAACCCGGATCGTAGGAGTGCACCTTTGAGTATTCTGGCCAGTCCAAAGAAGCGCACTAGAGCAAAACCAAAGTTATTTGCTCTGTGCATCCTATATGTGTCACAAATTATCTCCTATTATTTTTTTATATTATATTTGGGGATAACCTGTAATGAAAAATGTGTGAAATGAACTGCAGGTTCACGGGTTCAAACCAAAGCAAGTTAAATTTCTGGGCTTTTTGCAGCCTTTAAAAATTTGTTTCTGCCGTGAAAAAAACATTGACTTGCAAAATCAAAAAATGGGAGGTTTAATCCACCAAGGAAAAGTGGTTAGAAAGATGCAAATCAGTGCTGATTTTTCTCTTTTGGACAATTATGTATCACTACAGAACTACTGGTTATTAATACTGTTAAAGTTAGAAATACAGGGCCTGATTCATTGAGGCACCGATTTACCGATTTTGAGAATATCGTATGCTACATCACTCTGTGCAAGCACAGAACCAGGAGATACGACTGTGAATGTAGCCCTGTCCACTGTATGGTCGTATGCAATGGACAATTAGCACTGATTATGATTTCGGGGAGTGAACTGGGCAGGGAAAGGGTGTTTTGCTGTAGTGAATTTACAGTAGGGGCGTGCCAAACTCAAGTTCACACAGCCAGGTCCGATTCAAGCTTTGGGGATCTAAAAGTTATTTGTTTTTCCGCCGTACCTCTTGCTCCAGCTACTGGGCTGGTCTAAGTCCTGATCAGTAGTGATGACAGTCTGATATGCATGCTATAACATGTGTTTGCAATCACGATCAACTGTAAAAATGTATTTTATGCTCAGTAGACCGTAACAGCATTCTAATAAATGTATTTAATGGGGGGGGATTACTTTTTATTAACTGTTTTAACATTAATGACTTTATTATTATCAGGTAACAATAATGCAGGATTTGTTTTTTATTTTCCTGTGCGTTCTTTTACGAATTTATATTCCCCATAGGTATTGGACGCATCCCTCTGTGTCCGGTGTAGTAGAGCTCAGCAGACCTGCCCCCGATTTCAAAAGCAGACACATCTTGAGATCCACGCCTTGCTGATTTCGGGCAGACGCAAAGAGTAAATAAGTGCATATAATACTGAATGAGGATTGCGTTCAGAATACGTGCCTTGATGGATCAAGCCCACAAAGTCATATATCCAAGTTGCCTAGAGCTGTTTTGATCTAATCAACGCATGACATCTAACAATGCCTTCTATAGTGTTGGGCCTGTAGCAAATCGTACAGAGCAGCTGATAAGCTTGTGTCGATATGGGCTAAAAAGAGATAAAATATCCTCTGCTCTGAGTAAAGCACAGTAAAAGAAACCTACATAGCACCAGGTATTATAGCTCTACAGCATCTGCAGTGTACTGAGTGCTGCTCCGGGCAGTCAATCTTCCTAGAGCTAAAAACCAGACTGTACAATGCTTTCAAGGGGGTGTGAGCAGAAGGACCAATGAGAAGCTGCCTGCAATCACAGATATTGCAGTTGTGGTTGGTCCTCCTGCTAACACCACACTTCTGCAGTCATTTGAAGTTGTGAACAAAAAGGTGGCAGTGCAGCTTTAAAACAGTGGATGGTAGTACTCAATATTAATGGGAATTTATCAAACAGTACATGATTTATATTCTGTTTTGTCTCCTACACCCACCACACTTACCAGCCTAGATAGACAGAAATAAACCTCACACTCACAAATCCTCCTTGCATGTCCTCTTTCTCACTCCTTCTCATGGCTGCTGGCGATATCTCACCTAACCCTGGGCCCCGTAAAATCCCCATTACCTGCTCACACTCCTTGCTCCACCCCATTCCTTTTCATCCATCCCGTACTTCCAATCCCGCCACCTTTATCCACATATCTCCACTACCCTCTCTTCCCTTCTCCTGTGCACTATGGAATGCCAGATCTGTTTGTAACAAACTTACATTCATTCAAGATCTATTCATTTCTAAATCCCTCAACTTCCTTTCCATTACAGAAACTTGGCTCATCTCCTCTGACACTACATTCCCCTGCAGCTCTCTCCTATGGGGGACTCTGCCTCAGCCACACTCACAGACCTGGAAACAGACAAGGTGGTCGAATAGGCATTTTACTTTCTCTAAGCTGCTTTCAAGTCATACCCTCTGAACCCTCCCTCTCATTCTCTTTCTTTGTAGTCCACACTAACCGTCTATTTTATCCTCTCCACCTTCGTGTTGTTGTCATTTTTCGCCCCCCAGGTACAGTTTCTCAATTCCTTGACAACTTTGTGGCCTGGCTCACTTATTTTCTCGACCGGCCTACACTCATACTAGGCGATTTCAACAATGATAATCCTATTGTCTCTTCTGCCACTAAACTTCTTTCACTTACTTCCTCCAATGGACCTTATCTCCCAACCACTGTGACAGGCACTCCCTTTACCTTGTCTTCTCCCACTACTGCTCCATCTCTAGTTTCTCCAATTTAGCCTTCCCACGCTCCGACAACAAACTCCTTTCCTTCAGCCTCACCTTTCCTCATGCCATTCCCCCTGTACCCAAATACACACATACACAACAAAACTTAAGTACTCTTAACCCAATCCACTTCTCATTTTCACTAAAACAACTATTTTCTCCAATAAATACAAAAATAATCAGGCGCTATGAATCATATATAATGTCATGTGGTAATGGACCGCAACTCCCTATGACAGATATCAAACTGTCAGAAACATACAAGTATCAAAAAATGGAAAAGGGGCGCTGTATCCACCGTTTTTAATATATCATTAAATACACTTAAAAAGAATTACATATGTTAATGCATACAGCAAATAACACTGCAACATAAGTACAGAAATAAAAACCTAATGGTACCATATACTGCTAAAATAGCATTTGAATGTGTTACTCCTATAATCCTGAGGTTAAAGACAGCTGGAAATTCAATATATCCAAGTATATAAACAAATAGACATATAGAGAATTAGAATCAATCAGAACAAATGGAACAACGTATATATTACTTAATTGATGAAATCATCTGAAGATCCATAACATCTTGGATGGTAGCACTAATAGTTCTCTTATGATTTTGAAGTGTGCAGATACTCACTGCAACAAATAGACAGTGGAGATCCTTAGTTATAGACGGATCACATGCGGTTACAATGTAGAAATGTAAAGCTCTCCTGATTTTCACAGACAAGCGGCAGCCGAGTGGGTTGGAATTAGCATGCAGACAACTGCCGCAATAATGACAGAGTCTTAGACCAGTTGGAACTCCACTTTGCGTAGCCGATGTAAATTGTCCAGCGGAGGCAATGTAACATAAATTCCGCGCTCCACTTACTTGGATCCAGCTGAATACATCAGGGTATAGGAGAAAGGTGTCCTAAATGGCTATAGATAGTAAACCAAATCAAATTGTCCTGACGCATTTCTCCGTGACAAGCATGGTTTCATCAGAGGAATAAGATTACCAGAGTATCCACATGTCATTTAAGGCCGGTCCGTATGTATCACGTGACATCATCCAGCCAATTGAAAAGTTTTGTTTCCAATCGTCAGTGTGTTTTAAATCAGCGTACAATTCGGGCTGTATAGATATATCAAAAACAAACCCTATAAAACTGTCTAGGGAGCAATTGCACATAAAATCAAGTATAGTATACATATAGTGTAAACATATAAATTAATAACAACCCTTCGTGCCAAGTAATGAACGGCACTATTTTCTCCAATGACTGCATTGTCCTGATCTAATCAGGCTGCCTCTTTCTACAACAAAACACTCACTTCAGCACTAGACAATGCAGCTCCAGCTACTGCATATAGTCTCTGATGATCCAAAACCCAGCCATGCCACAACAAACAGACCTGCTACCTGCAAAAGTGCCCCCACATTTCAGGCACCATTGGAGAAACTCTCGTTCCTATCCCGATTTCCTCCACTCTAAATTCATCCTTTCATCTTACAGCACTGCCCTTTCAATTGCCAAACAAACATTCTTCAAATTTCTAATATCCGCCCAGTCTTCTAAGCCACGTTGCCTCTTTGCCATCTTCAACTCACTTCTCTGCCCACCTGTAGCTCCTCTTCCTTCGTCCCTCCCTGCCCATGATTTTGCCACCTATTTTAAGGACAAATTTGACACCATTTGATGAGATATTTCCTAATGCCAATTTCCACTCACTCCACCCACCTTTACCTACACTGTCCAATCCACCCTTAATTCATTTTCTCCTGTAGATGAAGACAAAGTCTATGCACTCATTTTATCATCTCACCCCACAACCTGTCCAATCGACCCTATTCCCTCCCAACTTCTCCACTCCCTCTCCTCCACTGCATGCCCATCTCTAACTCACCTCTTCAACCTGTCTCTCTACACTGGCACATTTCCATCCTCCTTTAAACATGCGCTCATCTCACCTATTCTAAAGAAATCATCTCTCAATCCAGCCTCCCTCTCCAACTACTGCCTTATTACTCTCCTCAGCTTTTTCCTCTAAACTACTTGAGTGATTAGTATACAAATGCCTGTCTCACTTTCTCTACTCTCATTTCATTCTCGACTCTCTGCAATCAGGCTTCTGCCCCCAACTTTCCACTGAAACTGCTCTCACAAAAGTGACCAATGATTTATTTACTGCAAAATCTAAGGGTCATTTCTCCATACTCATTATACCGGCCCCCCTTTGCTGCTTTTGATACTGTTGATCGCCCTTTTCTCCTACACACCCTTCGCTCCATTGGCCTTTGTGACACAGTTCTTTTCTGGTTCACTTCCTATCGAACTGCTCCTTTAGTGTTTCTACCTCTGGCACATCCTCCCCTCCACTACCACTATCTGTTGGGGTCCCTCAAGGCTCTGTTCTTGGCCCTTTAATTTTTTTCTTTGTGCACCTCTTCTCTTGGGGCACTAATTCACTCATTTGGCCTCCAATACCAGCTTTACGCTGATGACACACAAATCTATATCTCTTACCCTGACCTCTCTCCTTCTGTACTATCTCGTGTAACCAACTGTCTTTCTGCTATCTCCACATGGATGTCCCAATGCTACCTAAAGCTCAACATGTCCAAAACAGAGCTTATTATCTTCCTTCCTGCCATAGTCACCATCTGCCCTTGAATCTCCCTAACTGTCAATAACACCACAATTTCCATAATCTCCCAAGCCCAGTGCCTTGGTGTCACACTTGACTCCGCCCTCTGCTTTATACCTCACGATCCAGACTCTCTACCAGTCCTGTCGACGCCACCTTAAAAACAATGCCAGAATATGCTTGTTAGTTACTAAACATACTACCAAAACTCCTGCTATCTGGCATTCCTGACACCCATATGTCCACAATTCAATCCATCCTAAATACTGCTGCAAGACTGATCTACCTCTCTCACGCTCCACATCTGCTGCACCACTTTGCAAATCCCTACACTGGCTCCCTGTGTCCTCCAGAATAAAATTCCAATTACACACCCTTACCAACAACACTACCTCTGCATACATCTCAAATCTCATATCAAAATACCCTCCCCGCCCTCTTAGATCTACCTCTGACCTGCGCCTTGTCTCGTCTCTGGTAACCACCTCTCACTCCCACCTCCAGTACTTCTCCTGTGCTGCTCCCCACTTATGGAATTCCCTACCATGCTCAATCAGACTTTTCCACAGCCTTAAAAATCTTTAGATAACACTATTCACACTAATGCACCCTCAAAAATGTCTGAATCTCCACTTTGAACCACATTTGCTCCTCTTGGTACAGCTGTGCCCTCTTCCACTTAGAATGTAAGCTCTTTAATGAGCAGGGTCCTTCATACTTTTTGTTTTCATGTCCATGTTTATTTTGTCTACCTTATATGTCCCTGTTTTAAGTATGTACTGTTTTCCCTACTGTACGGCGAGCAGAGCACTATGGACCCTTACAAATCTACGATAATAATAATAATAATAAGGGGCCTATTGATAAATAGACCCCATGTGTATATAATTACTTATTACATATTTTACACCCAATGTAAATGGTGCTTACACACTAAAACTTAATGATTTTGAATAGAAGACTAAAATGTATCATGATCCCTTTATTCTATGCCTTCTTATTGACCTGATTCAGTTGAATATCAGAAAAAAAAAATCAATATCTGTACTGTGCTCCAATATATAACTTTATTACCATTTTATAAACCAACTGAATCACTCCATTTGTGGCAAGGGTGATGCCGCAGGGAATATTTCCTTTGAGCGCCGATATCTCCCAATCAAAGCAATATAACACATGTTCCCAGTACTTCTTTATTCTATTCAACTCATGTCTCTTAACTAGTGTCTTGTCATTATAGGATTTTTTTCCCATGTCCTACTGAAGATCAGTATAAAATGATGTGGTTCAGTTACCAGGTTCATGCATCCTAAAGATTGTCAGCCATACAAGAGTTTTACAAAAAGCTGACCTTTGAAAATCTGTGCACAATTTTCCTAGCAGACATGTTAAAACATTTAAACTGATTTTTCATCACATTCTCAACACACAGGAAATAAGCTGCTTACCCGTGGACCTGCTTAGATCCAGCTGGTGTCCTTATTTTGCCCAGCTGAATAATCTGCAGGGGTACATTGTTGCCTGCAGTCACACATTCCCACCTTCTAAAACAACGGGCTAAGGGACTACATGTACAGTTCTGCCCAGGATAAATTGTTTTCTATAGAATGCTATGTAGGAAAGCAAGAGTACTCTAGCTATAACTAAACCTGCCTTTGGGAGTACGTCCCTGATGCTAATGTGGCTGGAATATTCTGTCTGCATATGTCATATACAACACATAGCGAGAGGAGAACAAAGCATACTCATGAAATGAATTAATTATATGAGACTAGGAGCAATCCAGTTTCTCCCTCTTGAACAGAAAAAAAAGTACTGTGTACAAGATGTACATGTTTCAAGTGCTCTTTTCATGATGCATCCAAAAGGGCTAATCTTGTTGGTTTGCAAGATAACATTTTTTTATAGGGTGCCCCGCAAGGTTTGTCATACAGAGGACAAAAAGAAGACAGTACATGGTATAACAGTACTATACAGTAAACGAATAACACTACAACTTTCAACCCAGCTACTAGCGTGTATGGGTTATATTCAGTGCAGTCTGAAACCTGTGCCCATTAGCATGGGCACGACTAACAGATTTGGAGCCACTGAAAGAGGTGAAAAGACAATGGAGGACTAGAGACAATGGACGGAGAGTCCTAGGCAGAGGTGAACAATGTAGAGAGTGAGCAAAAGTTATAGGTAATGAGAACAGGAGGGAAGAGGGCCCTGCTCAATAGAGCTTACAATCTATAGGGAGAGGAGCAGACAACTGGTTGACATATGGGGTGAGCAAATGTAAGGGGAATTGAGGGCAAAAAGCAAGAGTGGGAGAAATGGAGGATGAAAGAGGGTGAGATGTACTACATGGTGAAATGATTAAGTGGAGGACTGGTAGGCTTTTCTAAACAGGTGGGTTTTCAATGACCGTTTGAAGCTATACAGGCTACGATATAGACTGATAGAATGAGGGAGATCGTTTCAGTGGTAAGGGACTGCAGGGAAAAAATCTTGGATAAGAGAGTGAGATGTGGTAACCAGGGGGATAAAAGGCATCTGTCATTGGCCAATCAGAGAGGACGAGAGAGGTAGGTAGAGTTGTAGAAGGCCTTGTACGTTAGGGTGAGGAGTTTGAATAGGATTCTGTAGGGGAAGGGGAGTGTCACTCACCGGACTGTGAGTGCTTCTTCCCGGACATTTAGGAACCGTGGCCGTCCTCCATCCTGAGGGACTGCGCATGCGCAGCCCTTTCTATACCTCCAGTGTATGTTCCTTTAACTTAATTGGCAGATCAGGCAACCTCCCTATATTAAGCACCTGTGGTCATCACCACATTGCCTGATCTTGGAGTCTCATTCCCCATGAGTCTCTGAAGGTGTTCCTGTGTTTCCTGGTTTATTCAGCCCTGCTGATTCCTGTGGTTTCCAAACCACTTCTACCTCTGTGGTTTCCAAACCACTTCTACTACTGTGGTTCCCATACCACTTCTACCATCTACTGTATCATCGTGACTGTGAGCTGATTCCTATCCGCTGCCTCCGTGCACTACAGTCTTCTAACCACTTCAACTCTACCATGTATTATGGGGACTGTTAGCTGATGCCTATCCGCTGCCTCCGTGCACTACAGTCTTTCATCCACATCCACTCACCTGTTCATGATTGTGACTGTTAGCTGATTCCTATCCGTTGCCTCTGTGCACTACAGTCTTCAACCTGCAACTCGTCTGTATTTCATCATCGTGACTGCTAGCTGATTCCTATCCGCTGCCTCCGTGCACTACAGTCTTCTACCTGCAACTCGTCTGTGTTTCATCATCGTGACTGTTAGCTGATTCCTATCCGCTGCCTCCGTGCACTACAGTCTTCAACCTGCAACCCGTCTGTGTTTCATCGTGACTGTTTAACTGATTCCTATCCGCTGCCTCTGTGCGCTTCAGTCTTCAGTCCTTGTCTACTCTACCGTGTTTCCTTGAGTCTGCTGCCACTATTGCTACCCGCTACTCTCCGTGATCACCTGTTCCAGTTCAACTCTGCTCCGGTGTCCCATCGTTACTGCACCTGCTGGTTGCTATTGGTTACCTCCGTGTTCCCGCAGAGACCCGCTGCTGTTACTTCTCAGCGCTACTCATCCATCTACTGCTGATCCGCTCTCCACGCCTTCCTGTGTTCCCTGCTGGTCTACCTACCTGTGCGCTGCACCTGCTAGACCCCTGCTTCACCCATCCAGGGACTTGTATCCTGCTGGCCTCCGGCCCTTCAGGTATCTCTGCACTCCTGTCTGACTGCCTTCTCCTGAACCACGGTATGCATACTTCCCATTGACTGTGCTGTGTATTGCATACCTTGCTGGACTGTGTTGGTTCTCCTCTGGAGTGTACTATCCGCTGAGTCTATTGCCATCATTGACTGTGTTATCTTATGCCGGATTACTTCAAGAGACTTTCTATATTGGCAGTGTTGTTCAGTCATTTATACATTTATATTGTGCATATTACTGTGGATCAAAGTCAAGGTGCCCGTGTATATATTGTGTTGCAGTCTCTCCCCGTGCACCTCCTCACATATATATTCAGTAGTACCACTTGCTAGTGGCAGACCACTGACTCCTGTTTACAGTTTCACCTGTTCCAGTATCCTCTCACATAGCAGTGGTACAACTTGCTAACGCAGACCACTGACTCCCCGGATACCTCCACTTGGATTCCATTCCTTCACTCAGACAGCGGTACAACTTGCTATCCGCAGACCGCTGACTCTCATCACCTCCTCGTTTCTGTTGGACATTCCTCCTCACTATAGCAGTGGTACAACTTGCTACCGCAGACCACTGACTACCTTCACGTGTCCTTTGTCCATACAGTTCCTCGTGTATTACTACCTCCATATTGCCAGTGCTGCTAGTCATAGACTTTCCTGAGCATCTCATCATCTGCTATTTCCTGTTCCGTGATCACCCTGCTACCAGAGTACCATATTACCACCTATACTGCTCTGGTAAGCCTATCACCTGGTGATCCCTGGGTAAAGACTCCTAGTGCCCGTGACAGTAAGATCAGGCCATGACAGACCCAGATACGGAACCTACTGCTAAAGAGATGCTGCAGCATCTGGTCAGCCGTGTGGAGCAACAGGATGCTCGCCAACAGCTGTTACTTCAATGTTACCAATCGTTAACCTCCCAAGGAACATCTGGACAGACTGTTACAGCTAGTATTGAAGCTCCTGTGCTTTCCTCCGTTTCCCCAGTGCCATCCCAGGTGTCTACAGCTCCTACGCTTCACCTGCCTACTCCGTCAAAATATGACGGGGACCCCAAAACTTGTAGAGGTTTCCTTAACCAATGTTCAGTCCATTTTGAACTCCAACCTCAAAATTTTTCTACCCATCGTTCCAGAGTGGCCTATCTTATCTCATTGTTTTCTGGACAAGCCCTGGCTTGGGCCTCCCCTCTGTGGGAGAGAAACGATCCAATTCTACAAGATAGTGCCAAATTCATTTCCACGTTCCGAAGTGTGTTCGATGAACCAGGTCGTGTGACCTCCGCTGCTTCCAGCATTCTTCGTTTGCGACAAGGCTCCCATACAGTAGGACAGTATGTCATTCAATTTAGGATCTTAGCCTCTGAACTTCAGTGGAACACTGAAGCATTAGTTGCCGCCTTCTGGCAGGGGCTCTCCGATAAAATTAAAGATGCACTGACTACCCAAGAGCTTCCTTCGTCACTAGAAGATTTGATCTCTCTTTGCCATCGTGTAGACATGAGATTTCGTGAAAGAGAATCCGAGAAAACAACTTCTGCTAAAGCACCTCTTCGTTTAAACCCTCAATTTCGTCCAGTTTCACCTTCTGTGATTCCCATGGAGATAGGACGTTCCAAATTATCTTTAGAAGAGAGGAAACGAAGAGTAAAGAATAGACTCTGTATCTATTGTGCTGATTCCACACATATGCTCAGTTCTTGCCCTAAGAAATCGGGAAATGCCAGGCCCTAACTAGTTCTGGAGAGGTGAAGTTAGGGTCCCTGGAGTCCTCTCCATTGTCTATGAAATCTAAAGTCTGCGCTTTCGATGTTACGATTTCCTTTGCTACCAAATCCTTTGAGTCACAGGCATTGATTGATTCCGGAGCAGCAGGAAATTTCATTTCTAAATCACTAGTGAATCAATGGTCCCTACCAGTGATCACTTTAAAAACACCCATTACTGTGACGGCTATAGATGGATCACGTCTCATCAATGGTCTCATCACCCAGAGTACGTCTCCAGTAACCCTTCAGATTGGTGTACTACACCATGAAGAAATTTCGTTTTTAATTCTTCCTGTTACGACAAGTCCGATTGTCTTAGGCCTTCCATGGCTTCAATGTCACTCTCCCCAGATTGACTGGCGCACCCCTCAAGTTACGTCTTGGGGGCCTGAATGTCACCATCGTTGTCTCTCTCAAGTTATTCCTCTTAAAGTACAGCAATCTTCCATCTCATCTTCCTCCCCGGGACTCCCTCCTCAGTATGCTTCATTTGCCGATGTGTTTGATAAAGCTCAGTCTGAACGTCTTCCTCCTCATCGTTCTTGGGATTGTCCGATCGACCTTCTACCTGGCAAGACTCCTCCCAGGGGTCGGGTCTATCCTCTCTCGTTACCTGAAACTCAAGCCACATCTGAGTACATACAGGAGAATCTCCAGCGTGGGTTCATTCGACCTTCCACCTCTCCCGCTGGAGCTGGGTTCTTCTTCGTCAAAAAGAAGGATGGATCATTACGCCCTTGTATAGATTTTCGTGGACTCAACGCCATTACTATCAAGAATCGGTATCCCATTCCGCTGATCACTGAGCTATTTGATCGCATCAAGGGAGCTCGGATATTTACTAAGTTGGATCTTCGTGGTGCCTACAATTTAATTAGAATCCGTTCCGGTGACGAATGGAAGACCGCGTTTAACACCAGAGATGGGCATTACGAATATTTAGTAATGCCCTTCGGGCTGTGTAATGCCCCCGCGGTTTTCCAGGGTTTCATCAATGAGATCTTTCGGGACTTATTATATGTATGTGTCGTTGTCTACCTGGACGACATATTGATCTTCTCACAGGACCTGCCTTCTCATCACCAACATGTGGCAGAGGTCCTCTCCAGACTACGGAAAAACTCGTTGTTCTGTAAATTGGAAAAATGTTCATTCGAGTTACCCCAGATTCCATTCTTGGGGTATATAGTTTCCGGAGTTGGCCTGAAGATGGATCCAGACAAAGTAAATGCTGTACTACATTGGCCTCAGCCAACTACTCTTCGTGCCATCCAGCGTTTTTTAGGTTTTGCCAATTACTATAGACGCTTCATTCAAGACTTCTCATCCATTGCATCTCCCATTGTGGCCTTAACTCGGAAAGGGGCTAATACTAAGCAATGGTCATCTGAGGCTCTCCAAGCCTTTCAAATCCTCAAAGAGTCCTTCTCGTCTGCTCCCATTCTGCGACAACCTGATGTGACACTCCCCTTCTTCCTAGAAGTAGATGCCTCTAATGTGGGCTTAGGAGCTATTCTCTCCCAACGCTCGGAGCAACAAAAATTACATCCTTGTGCCTTCTACTCTCGGGGTCTTCTGCCCGCAGAGAAAAACTATACTATCGGGGACAAGGAGTTGCTGGCCATCAAAGCTGCATTAGAGGAATGGAGATACTTGTTGGAAGGAGCTCGCCATCCGGTGACGATCTTCACGGATCATAAGAACTTGTCATATTTGCAATCTGCTCAATGCTTGAACCCTCGTCAAGCAAGATGGTCTCTTTTCTTTTCCCGTTTTGAATTAATTATAACCTTCAAACCAGCTGCTAAGAACAAGAAAGCTGACGCTCTATCTCGAGCTTTTGTGACGTCCTCTGATGTAGAAGAGGTTCCCAACCATGCTATTCTAGACCCCAAATGTATTTCTCTGGCTGCTTCATCCACCAAAATGCTACCATTTGGGAAGACCCTCGTGCCTCCTACTCTGAGGAGGAAAATCCTTTCGTGGTTCCATGCCTCTCGTTTTTCTGGACACGCCGGTGAACATAAGACCTTTGAGATTCTCTCTCGTAGTTACTGGTGGCCTTCAATGAGGAGAGACGTCAAAGAGTTTATTGCTTCCTGTGATTTATGTTCTCAGTTCAAATCCTCCCGCAGAACTCCAGCAGGGTTGCTGCGACCACTACCCATTCCGTCCAAGCCTTGGACCCATATTAGTATGGATTTCGTTACTGATTTGCCACCAAGTAAGAATCACAATACTATTTGGGTAGTGGTAGACAGATTTTCGAAGATGGCTCATTTCGTCCCTCTGTCCGGTTTACCTTCCTCGTCTACTCTGGCTGAACATTTCATTAAAGAAATCTTCCGCATCCATGGATGTCCGTCTGAGATTGTGTCAGATAGAGGAGTACAATTCGTTTCCAGATTCTGGCGGGCCCTTTGTAAAACCTTGGGCATACGATTAGCACTCTCATCGTCTTACCATCCGCAATCTAACGGACAAACGGAACGAGTCAATCAAGATCTTGAGACTTTTATTAGGATGTTCTCTTCAGCCAACCAAGACAACTGGGTAGAATTGCTCCCTTGGGCTGAATTCGCCCATAACAACATGTACCATGAGTCATCATCCAAAACTCCATTCTTTGTGGTCTACGGTCACCATCCGTCTTTTCCGGAATTTCCTGCCCTCCCGCCCACCCAAGTTCCTGCTGTGGAGACTGCTTGTCAGACCTTCAAAAATATCTGGTCTCAGGTCAAAACCTGTTTAAAGAAGACATCTAACAAATATAAGTCTTTCGCAGATAAGAAGAGGCGGGCTATTCCACCACTAAAAATTGGAGATCGTGTCTGGTTATCTACCAAAAATATTCGTTTGAAGGTTCCATCTATGAAATTCGCCCCTCGTTTTATTGGTCCATATAGGATCATTCAAGTTATCAATCCAGTATGTGTTAAACTTCTTCTTCCTAAGAATCTTCGGATTTCCAATGCCTTCCATGTGTCCTTGCTCAAACCTCTCATCATCAACCGTTTCTCGACTCCTTCCTCAGCACCGCAGCCAGTTCAAGTTCATCAGGAGGAGGATTTCGAGATTACTGAGGTATTGGATGCAAAAATTTCGCGAGGAGTCCTCCGTTTCCTCGTTCATTGGAAGGGCTTTGGTCCTGAAGAGCGTTCATGGATCAAAGCTGAAGATCTTAATGCTCCTGCCCTTCTGAAGAAGTTTTATTCCAAAAATCCGGACAAGCCCGGTTCCAGGCGTTCTGTGCCCACCTTTAAAAGGGGGGGTACTGTCACTCACCGGACTGTGAGTGCTTCTTCCCGGACATTTAGGAACCGTGGCCGTCCTCCATCCTGAGGGACTGCGCATGCGCAGCCCTTTCTATACCTCCAGTGTATGTTCCTTTAACTTAATTGGCAGATCAGGCAACCTCCCTATATTAAGCACCTGTGGTCATCACCACATTGCCTGATCTTGGAGTCTCATTCCCCATGAGTCTCTGAAGGTGTTCCTGTGTTTCCTGGTTTATTCAGCCCTGCTGATTCCTGTGGTTTCCAAACCACTTCTACCTCTGTGGTTTCCAAACCACTTCTACTACTGTGGTTCCCATACCACTTCTACCATCTACTGTATCATCGTGACTGTGAGCTGATTCCTATCCGCTGCCTCCGTGCACTACAGTCTTCTAACCACTTCAACTCTACCATGTATTATGGGGACTGTTAGCTGATGCCTATCCGCTGCCTCCGTGCACTACAGTCTTTCATCCACATCCACTCACCTGTTCATGATTGTGACTGTTAGCTGATTCCTATCCGTTGCCTCTGTGCACTACAGTCTTCAACCTGCAACTCGTCTGTATTTCATCATCGTGACTGCTAGCTGATTCCTATCCGCTGCCTCCGTGCACTACAGTCTTCTACCTGCAACTCGTCTGTGTTTCATCATCGTGACTGTTAGCTGATTCCTATCCGCTGCCTCCGTGCACTACAGTCTTCAACCTGCAACCCGTCTGTGTTTCATCGTGACTGTTTAACTGATTCCTATCCGCTGCCTCTGTGCGCTTCAGTCTTCAGTCCTTGTCTACTCTACCGTGTTTCCTTGAGTCTGCTGCCACTATTGCTACCCGCTACTCTCCGTGATCACCTGTTCCAGTTCAACTCTGCTCCGGTGTCCCATCGTTACTGCACCTGCTGGTTGCTATTGGTTACCTCCGTGTTCCCGCAGAGACCCGCTGCTGTTACTTCTCAGCGCTACTCATCCATCTACTGCTGATCCGCTCTCCACGCCTTCCTGTGTTCCCTGCTGGTCTACCTACCTGTGCGCTGCACCTGCTAGACCCCTGCTTCACCCATCCAGGGACTTGTATCCTGCTGGCCTCCGGCCCTTCAGGTATCTCTGCACTCCTGTCTGACTGCCTTCTCCTGAACCACGGTATGCATACTTCCCATTGACTGTGCTGTGTATTGCATACCTTGCTGGACTGTGTTGGTTCTCCTCTGGAGTGTACTATCCGCTGAGTCTATTGCCATCATTGACTGTGTTATCTTATGCCGGATTACTTCAAGAGACTTTCTATATTGGCAGTGTTGTTCAGTCATTTATACATTTATATTGTGCATATTACTGTGGATCAAAGTCAAGGTGCCCGTGTATATATTGTGTTGCAGTCTCTCCCCGTGCACCTCCTCACATATATATTCAGTAGTACCACTTGCTAGTGGCAGACCACTGACTCCTGTTTACAGTTTCACCTGTTCCAGTATCCTCTCACATAGCAGTGGTACAACTTGCTAACGCAGACCACTGACTCCCCGGATACCTCCACTTGGATTCCATTCCTTCACTCAGACAGCGGTACAACTTGCTATCCGCAGACCGCTGACTCTCATCACCTCCTCGTTTCTGTTGGACATTCCTCCTCACTATAGCAGTGGTACAACTTGCTACCGCAGACCACTGACTACCTTCACGTGTCCTTTGTCCATACAGTTCCTCGTGTATTACTACCTCCATATTGCCAGTGCTGCTAGTCATAGACTTTCCTGAGCATCTCATCATCTGCTATTTCCTGTTCCGTGATCACCCTGCTACCAGAGTACCATATTACCACCTATACTGCTCTGGTAAGCCTATCACCTGGTGATCCCTGGGTAAAGACTCCTAGTGCCCGTGACAGGGAGCCAGTGTAAAGTTTGGCACAGAGTGGAGGCAGGTGTGGATTGGTGAGAGAGGAAGATAAGTCTAACTACAGCATTAATTATAGATCGAAGCGGAGCAAGATGGAAGTGGGTGAGGCCATTAAAGAGAAGGTTGCAGTATTCGAGACAAGAAATGATCAGTGAGTGGATAAAAGTTTTGGTGGCAGCCTGGGAGAGCAAGGGTCTGGTACGGCAATGTTGTAGAGCTGTAAGTGACAGGATTGGGCAAGATATTGAATGTGAGGGGCAGAGTCAATAATGGAGTGGAGTTGGGAAACAGAGGAGATTGTGGTGTTGTCAATAGTGATAGAGAGGTCAGGAGGGGAGAAGCCTCTTGATGGAGGGAAGATAATGAGTTAAGTTTTAGCCTTGTTAAGTTTGAGAAAGCGTAAGGAGATGGTACTGGAGGCTGAAGAAACTGATGATTTCACCCAGGGAGGAGGTGTACAGAGAAAAGAGCAGAAGGCCAAGGACAAAAGTTCTTCGGACTCCTATGGGAAGGATGGATGGTGGGAGGATGAACCAGAGGTAGAAACAGAGAAGGAGTGGTTGGTGAGATAGGAGGTGAACAACAAAAGGATGATGTCGAAGAGGCCAATAGTGTCAAAGGTGTGAAGTAGGAGAGGGTGATCCACAGTGTCAAAGGCCACAGAGAGGAACAGGAGGATAAGCAGGGAGAAGTGGCACCTGGGTTTAGCCAAGAGAAGAACATTGGTGACTTTTGTCAAGGCAGTTTCTGTGGAGTGAAGGGCGTCGGAACCCAGATTTGAGAGGATCAAGGACAGAGTTGTCAGAGAGGTAGCTGCTGAGATGGTTGTAGACAAACTGCTCATGTATTTTGGAGGAAAAAGGGACAAAAGAAATTGGTGGTAGTTAGAGAGTGAGGTGTAGCCAAGATTGTGTTTTTTAAGAATTGGTGAGAAGCCTCTTGATGGAGGGAAGATAATGAATCAATAAAGCATGGTGGGTGGGTGCACAACATTCAGATCTGCAATGGCTGAGTACAACTCCGCCCATCCCACTTGTAGCATCTTACACCCCTCCCCTATGACACGGATGGACATCCCTAACTAGTTAACTGTTAACACTCCAGAGTATACTCAGTTAAAGATACAGCAAAGCTTTTATTATCCTTCATTCCTATGCAGAGCTCAGTTCTTATTCTGTAGATTCCCTTTCTTCTCTGTTATTCCCCAGGACTATTCTGTAGATCCTCCCTCTTCTCTGTTATTCCCCAGGTTTGTTCTATTTGGGCAGTTTACTTGTTTTAAATTGTTCATCTTAATATCTGTTGCAGTCAATTAAGTTCACTGGCAAATTGTCATCATTGGAATTATGTCAATAGTCAGAAATACTATGGTCATAAACCACAAATATGCAAATAACTGATCTCCTCCAATACCTCTGTTGAAACATGATTTTATTTTATCAAAAAATGTTCTGTTAATGTTACTTGAGGATGAAAGTTTGGAAAACCTGGTCTGTTCTGCTCTGAATCATTTAAAATCATCTTCTGAAATCTTCTGAAATGCCTGCCAGGCAGCAGCAATCCATGTTCAATCAATAGATCTCAGATTCAGCACTACTATCTAATGAGTAACAGCTATGACTAATCCATTTTCATCCCATAAACCTCTTTGCTTTTATCTACAGACAGAGTCAATAACATTGATAAATGAGCGCTCCCATTTTCACCATATACAGTGAAATTAATCTAAAAAAAAACTAGTTCAACTTGCTGTGCAAAAAAACATGATTAGATATGGTAAAAGGTCATACAGTGTGGAGTCCAAATATTAAAAATCTACCTACACCATGTTCTCATTGCTTGTTTGCTAAGGGCCTCATTTAATTTCATTAACCAACTGAGCATAGCATATGTGAAAACTGTTGCACATGAAAAATTGATGTTGTCCACAGCAGCCATTCACATTCTATGGGACAGATTCAATTAGGCACAAGGTGTTTCTGCACACATTTACCACAATTATGGTGCAGGAAACATTGCTCAGTTTGAGTGAAAAAAATTTACCATAAACTTGTAGGTGTCTCGCAACTAATTGAATCTCCCCCTACATGTAATTTTTCTAAATGTTTAAACATTTCAAACAAATATGTCTGATTGGTTGCTGTGTATTATAGAACCTTTTTATTGCAACCCTGTTGTCATAAACATTCCAAATGAAAGAAACTGTACAGCAATACGTTTGAGCTTTCCTTTTAAGCTTGTTGTTACCAGGTGTGGCTGGATCACTTATAAATAACTTATTGTATAAATATATTTAATTTAGTGCAGTGTGCTAATTCATATCATTGCAAATGTACTGATTTTATTATATTGTGTTGCATTTTTGTATAGGAAATGTATTTATTTCTGAGACAGTGCCAGGGGAGGAAATTTGCTTTTTGTTTTGTAACTTCTGAAGGCAGACTAATCATGCTAATTAAGTCTTGTCATGTGAAGTGACGAACACAGCAGGAGGTCGTTACCTTTCGGTCCTGTGTAGGTTTTCTTCCTGTATCTTGGAACCTGTCTGAATAATGTAGGCTCAGGATGCAAGTAATACAGGAAATTTTACACCCAGATTTAGGAAATCAAAAGAGTGATGTAAGTTTTGTTAAAGCTAAATTGCGTTAGCTCCACGGTGAAAGGATATATTACATCCTAATGGTAATTATTGAATGTGGTTTATCAGTCTTTGCATTGCCCTCTAGGATGTGGGGCAGTGTTATCCCTACTAATATGTATGTCAGACTGTGTATAAAAATGACTCTGTTTGACCATGTAATGTATTATACCATCTGTACTTCTGGATATCACTAGTACCTCAAACTAGTGTATGCAAATGTTCTTATTAGGACACTTGAGCTAATAAAACATCACTGCTTCAAGAACCTGCTTTGATGACTGCTTATCCTGCTGTAATTCCTGTGACCTGTGATTAGACCAAATCTAATCCATTATCTAATCCGTTATCCGACTGTTCTGAGGTTGGGACCCTGCATCTGATATCAATGCAGGGTAGCTCTGCCCACTACCCTGCAGCTCTAGACAGTTTGATAGGCCAGAGGGAACCACCCACAGCAACACTGATCTGAAGGCAAGAGGCCAGGGGTACCAGCCCAGCTGTACCAGCAATTGTGTACACTTGCAGCGAGTATTACCCAGAAGTACACGGTTCTAGGTGCTGCTAAGGAGTCTAGTGGTGGAAGCAGGCTCTTCCTACTGCGACATTAGGGGAGCAATTTGGGATAAATAAAGGGGACGGTAGCAAGGCGGGTCCAGAAGGTCTCCAGCAACACAACAGACAGGGTGGCATAAGTGGTCCATCCTGTCACACCAGGATACTAATATTAGCAGTGCCCACATGATCATTCCATAAGGGCACCATTACCAGGCTAATTCAAATGATCAAACTCCATTGCACACTCTATTGCCCAGCACACACTGTTGACCACTTACATTGTACACCCTACTGTCCAGTCACATTTCAAATCCCGTTGCTCTGCCACATTGCGCCGTTCTATTGCCCAACCGCACTGAATGGTACCACAGCACTGTGCTTACTTGAAACGGTGGCTCCATTAAACTGATGTTTTTAAGTTTCTGATTTTTTTTATATAATTATTATTAAACAACATTTATTCAACATCATCATCATCAAGATTTATTTATATAGCACCAGCTAATTCTGTAGCACTTTACAGTTGGGAACAAACACAGTAAAAAAAAAACAATACTGGGTAATACAAACAGATAGAGAGGTAAGAGGGCCCTGTTTACTAGCTTACAGTCTATAGGATATAATGTTGGTTTATTTTTACTGCAATAATAATGGTGTTTGTTGTAGGGCTCCATTTATCATAGCCTCTCAGAACTCTTTAGCAATGTTAATAAGATATTTGCTCTGCTCTGTAACATTTTATAATATTTTATAATATCCAAGTGATACTAATCTATTTAAAAACTCCTGTAAATAATTTAAATGTATTAAAGGTAAGTTCTACTGTTTTCACATTAGTGCTCATTGGGGAAACTAGTATTTTATTAGGAATTACCTACCAAAAATAGTAAATTATTGCGGATATTAGAGTTATAATGGATTTGTGGATTTGTGTGACCTGTATAAAAACAACCTGTCTGCAGACTTTGTATGGTCAAAAATCTCCTCGGTGCAGTTTATTTGTGACACACAAAATGGGTGGGGCACAGTGCAAATGGGTGAGACAGTACAAAATGGGTAAGGCGTAGTACTCCCCTTTGGAATTGTCAGACAGCTCAATATGCACATACACCTACATTTATGCCAAAATGCATGGGTTTGTGGAGAGAGAATGGCGATTTTGCAGAAGAGAAGAGATTTGCACAGGCCAATGGGAGAAATTGAGTGGAGCGAAGAATTCTTTACAATGTACGGAGTGGAGCGAGGTCCTTCAAATGAGATAAAGGTGTGCAAAGAACACATCTTTGTAAAAGGGAACTGTGATGAAATGGGGTCCCACTGGACTGAGGACTTTTTATTCATCAGTCGTTTCTCACAGTCCAAACTTAGGGGATCCAAGTAGGCTCACAATCCGGTTTGTTACCTATGCGCGTCCTCGGATATGAATCGAGGCAAAACGTCATTGTTGCGTTGTCGGATCTCGTGGGTTTTGGATTCCAAAAGTACCACCCTCCCCAAGAGATCCAGCGCCATTGCTCACACAGAAACAGGGGTAGCAGTGTTCTTGTCACTCTCCAGTTTCCAGTGCTATTGCTCATACAAAAACAGGAGGGGTAGCAGTGCTCTTGTCACTTGACAAAAACTGACTGGAAATGATTGGAAATTAATGTTATTGAGGTTAATGATAATAATGTAGGGATAAAAAAAGAGCCAAATTATGTGATTTTAGTAAAAAAAAAACAGGAATTTTAGAAAAAAATTGGGATCCAAAACCAAAACACACGAGGGTGGTTTTGCCAAAAAAACAAAACACAAAGTTAATCCAGATCCAAAACCAAAACCACAACACAAGGGGTCTGTGAACATATCTACTGTAATAATAACAGAGTAGAGCTGAGTAGCTTCCAGGAAGTAGCAAAGATCTTTCAGTGAGTTTGCAGAACTTCTGTGGCCTTACACAATTTTTCTTTCTAATTATCCCTCTGTAAGCTCAGTCTAATCTTCTAGAGGGGAGAAAAAGCTCTACATTTTCCTATTATGCCTCTAGGTGTGCCCCCAGGGCGCCCACAGAAGCTGCAGAGCTCAGCATTATCAGGAGAGCATTCAAAGCAACTGTCTCTTTGTCTGTGTCCCCTAACATTCATTGTAGAACCCAATAGCCTACTCCCAGAACCAGAGTGGACCACTTATGACCATCTGTCCTTTAAAATTAGTGCTCCTGGGTGAACTATTTTTCTATAGCTCTTCTTTTGCCATTGTTGCTACTCCCTTAATAATAATTTAAAGGTACCTGTAAAAACTATGGATGGCGTATTGCAGCAACAAATGACAAGGCCCAAAGCTAGACATTCAGTGACCTTTTGCAGGAACTCCAGAATGAACGTCAAAGACATCCACCAGCTGACTTCTTTTCATAGATATCTGCAAACTTCTTCCTCTCCAGACTGCCACTCCTTAAATGCCTACTTATGTACCTCCTATCATTCCTACAACTGTGTCACTGCCTTTCTTGTTGGACATGACAAGCTACAAACTCTGTGATCTCCTTAGTTTGCTCCAAAGATTTACAGAGAGTGATTGCAAGTTAATTTTTCCACAAAATCCATGGAGAACTTCTGGAGGAAGATAGTTCTTCCTAGACTGGAGAACAACCATGTGACCTACAGATAATCATCAGCTAACTCCCTGCCTCCGAATGTACCCTTTGAGCATTCACAACATTAGTGTCTAATGGACCACATAACTACCTCAGTCATATCACCCTTCCTGTCCTCATTCAGAAGATTAGGTATAGCCATGCTCTGTTTCCCTATTCCATTTCCAGCAACAACATCACTACCAATAGAGGGACAGGTCCATTATAGGAACACAAGACGATGAAGAACTATGCCTCTCAGGTAGCACTCCTTACCTTGACCTAATACCAGGGGACCCCCACCTCTTCTGGAGAGGTTGAAATCTATCGTCTTGACTCCCTTATGTGACGGCTGTCATCTTGTGGGTGATGCAAACTGCTTTGCTCAATTCTCCAACGAGGTTGCTGCTGCCTGGGATCCCATAAGCCATTTAAAGATGTCACTCAGTTTTAGGTTTGAGCCACTGAGAGATTGCAAGTCACATAGCCACCTTTCAGATAAAAGTAGCAGCTCAGCAGGCAGGATTCAACAGCTCTTCTGGGTTATCTAAAATAACCACCTAGGATCTACCTACATTAGGTTACCTTGCTGTTCAGTCCTCCCTTAACCAATAGTCTAGCCCTAATAGTTGCCCCTATGCATAGCTGTGCCAAGTTTCTATGTGGTTGCTAAAGATGTTTTTCCTCCAAATGCCGTTCTCAGGCGATTGCACCCAGAGAGCATGGCAGTTGTGATGTCTGTGCTTTATTTAGTTATGTTGTTACAATACAGCCTCTATGTCATAATTTGTTAGAGTTCAAATTTAGTTCCACTCTCTGTAAATGGCCTTTACCACAGCATTCTTTTGTAAGACATAAAAGTCAGCTTTTAATACATTTCTAAACCGATAGACAACCTTCACAATCTCCTCTAAGTGACACTTCCAATCAATGTCAGATCAATTCATCTCTCCTTGTTGTCTTTCTGAAAGCAATAAAAGCTGACAATCAATTTCAATCTATAGATCTGGATTGAGCAATTTGATGCTATGGCAATTATGTGAAGAACAGCATAGATTCCATGCGGTACAGTACAGAAGTCATTATGGAAAGAGGTTTTTGTGGGTTAGTTTAAAGAGTTATAGATCAGCAAGCTAAAACTTTCCCTTAGTGTAGAACAATTCATTGTGCAATAAACCACCGGACCATCAACTATAGTCAAATAAGAAAACATTGTATTTTATATGAGGAGGATTTATTGCTTTACATTTAGTGACAGATGACGTGCGGTGGCATATAATGTTCTACCATGAAGTAAGTGCAATTAGCATGTTTATAACAGGTTAGTGCAACATAGACTATTTAGGGGAGATTCTATTAGCGCTCAAGTACCACAGTAGCATCAAGCAGTGTGCTACCGCGTAAAGCTTTGGTAAAGATATTTACTCTTTAATTGCTCGCACTTCTATGAGGTGAATGTTTTCATTACCATAATTGAGGGTTATGTGTGCATAACTGTAGCCGCAACATTGCTGCAGAACTTCACGGGTAACTGAATCTCCCCCTTTAAGTGAAATGATTACCATAGAGTCAAATACCCCAATGGTTGCCATAGAGTTCATTGATAAATACTTAGGTTATTTACAAGATATGTAACAATATAATGCATTTCTTTTTGTGAAAAAACACCTCCCACACAATGAAGAGTAAGCTCATGGTAACCAGTTCCTTTGGCTATGCCACATAAAAACACAGGGCCTGAGTCATTAAGGAGAGCAAAGCATAAAAAAAGGAGTAACATTTGCACCTGGGCAAAACCATGTTGCATTGGAGGGGGAGGTAAATTTAAAATATTGGGACAGATTTATACTTGGGGTAGGACATGTCCTAGATCAACTTTAGATTTCAGTGTAATAATGAAGCTAGCAAATATTTGTGTGCTAGATGAAAAAACAGCCAGTATTTACCTTATGTGCAAAATAATAAACTAATTTGCACCCCTTAAATTGTAACATGGTTTGTCCCAGAGAACATTTACTCCTTTTTTGCCTTAATGACTCAGGCCCACTATGTGTAAGTTTTGCACTTTACTGGTCAGTCTGGAAATGTGAATGGTAGAACAAGTAAAAATGTTGCTTCAGCGTCCAGTCTACTAACACTTTAGCACCAACCCCCTTCTTTATTTTCAATGTTCACATTTGTTTCCTGAAGTATTGCTCAGTTTAGCCTCATGTATATCTTCAATAAATAAGGAGACACTCTGACTATTTTTATTGCACGTATCCCTTTTGTGTGTTTGAATGCTTTTACTAAATTGGTGAAAATGTACCTATAATTACACTTTGCTAGAAAATGTACATCTATAAGGTACAAAATTAATCCCAAAGTATAGTCCAAGGCCTGGATTCCATTACATCTCAGAACGTGCAAAACATAAGTCCATTTGTAGGGAGAAAAATGCTCTGAGGTTTATAGCTAAGGAAGGAATTGAGTCCTCGTCACTGATTGCATTACATTTAATGTAAAACAAAATAATAACACTTTTAATTGATTGTATGATGGCCATGTAGATGGTCTATGCAGCTGCCTTAAGATGACAGTATATGTGTATCTACAGTGTTATATCTTATCCATCTCTTTGTTTTCTAAAATCTTCTCTCAGCACTGATCACCAAAGTTCTATAGAGGCACATTATGAAAACTGTTCCTCAAGTAACTGTAGAATTTAGGGTCTTGCCCATATCCCCCAATCACACATTTGTTTTCACTTTCTAAAGTTAATACTACATTTTCTGCACAATTACTCGTGGAACCATTTCATAAATATCCCCAATATATTTTCTCTGTAAGGTAGTTATTTGTAGACACAATGGGAGTATTTCCTTCCATTAAAGGGAAGGAACAATAACTATCTAATAGTCCAAAACCAATAGCACAACAGAAGGAGTCACGTGCAGCTGTCCAAATTTCAGTAATAAACCATTCCCACCTTCAGGGGAGGGCTGGTAAATTTTAGCCTGGGGTCAAGAAATAAAAAAATGCAGGTGGCCCAGTGACCTAGCCCAAGGTAGCCCTCTATGGGATCGGCCTGGGGGGTATATGCTCGACTGCCCCCCAGCCCAGCCTGCCCCTGCCCACCTTGTTGCATAGTGTTTGTTGTATAGTGCAGCATGGATGAAATATGTCACCTCCAAGTGGTTTGTTAAAGGAATCAAAAGAATCAGGCCTTGGTGTTTGCACGTTTCCAGCATGTGATGGGCAGCCGGCACTTTGCTGTGTAAAGCTAATTCTGCCGATTGCTTCTTTGCAAGTAGGAGATGTTTTATGAAGAAAAAAGCCAGCACTCAGGGGACCACTTAGTGAGAAAGTAAAAGTTTATTTTCTTTCATTTACATATTTAAAACACGAATGATAAAAGTTTACGCATTTCAGGCAGCACCTGACTTTAATCGTAGAAACTGTTTTAAAATGCATGTGTGGATGTTTATTGTTCAGTATAAAATGCATACACGAAAGTCTCCCTCATGTCCTAGTGACTTCAGTAAAATGCCAGTGTTCCTGTGATCTCCTTCCTGTCACTGGAGTACTGCTGAACAAGTCTGGATTGAAAAGGATATTTGTGTTCCCAGATGGCTCTTGTGTATGACTATGGCTGATTGATGACACATGGCAGAGTCGTGTTTCCTAACTACTTAATTGAGCTATTTACATGCACTCTGTGATTGTGCTTGTTTACTGTCTGAAAACTGCTGGTGGTATTATTATTTTTTACAGTTAGTTTAATAACTATTAACTGGTAGCACACGGATCCAGCGTACAAAGCAGCTGTTCAATAGGAAGAACTCGATGGAAAAGTTATTCACATGAAAATGTAGAAGAGCTTGTCAAACAAATAAAAGCATTGGGGAACATTACAATATATTCAAGTCAGATAATTAATATACATGAAATAATTGCTGTCTAGCCAGCCAATACAGGGTTATTTGGAAGTGATGTATAAAATAAAGATATTAGCCTCTGTGGTGCAAAGTCAGATGGGCAATTTACTTCTGCCTCACAGCACTGGGGTCATGAGTTAAATTCCCCACCATGGCCTTATCTGTGAGGAGTTTGTATGTTCTCCCCGTGTTTGCGTGGGTTTCCTCTGGGTGCTTCTCCCGTACTCCAAAAACATACTAGTAGGTTAATTGGCTGCTATCAAACTGACCCTAGTGTTTGTATGTGTGTGTTAGGGAATTTAGTCTGTAAGCTTTATTGGGGGCAGGAATAAACAGCGCTGCGAAATTAGTGGTGCTATATAAATAAATGATGATGATATCTGCTTTCCACTAATCATATGGCTTTGACCTGGTTACAAGTGTGTCCATAAAAATAAGGCTTAGTGGCTTACACAAAAATTACATAGCAATACACCAGACTGATATTTAGAAACCACACTGGAACATTTTTTAGCGGAGGGGTGGACTACCAAAGTTTTGTTACTTTTGTTATCAAAAATGTATTTCTTTATATCAAAGGGTATTTTAGAGGTAGCTTTAAAATGAGAACACATCAAATGGTGGACAGGTTTTTACAAGGTAATAGTCTATCTTATCAGAAATGTGTTGACAAACACTAAACACAGTTTGCATTTTTACCACCTGCTGTACTCTGTAGTACTAAGAGGTACCTCTAACCCACTTATACTCACTAAGTGCAAGGCTACAAAATCCCGCTAGTCACATAAACATTTACTATAACCTTCCTATGCAAGGTTATCGCACTCAAACTTTCTTCAAATAAACTAGCATATATCAAACGATGTCATTTGTACAATAAACATATAAATTCAATTACATGGTTCCAGAGAATAGCACAGACGCAGATCTCCACTCTTTGTCCACTGCGTTAACAAGCATGTATAAAGCAGAATGCATGAAATGATAGCATAGTTCTCTGTATCTCTGTAAGTTGACATAAGACACAGGATTCCCTCTTTTCCTCTTTGATGAAACAATGCACATCTCCTTTTGCTATCATTGGTCCCATAGTAAACACTTATAATGATTTTCTACAGATAAAGGATTATGCACACTTCTCCGTTTTAGACTCAGTCCCAGAGTCCTATCTACCTTTCCCTGCACTACACCCTTGTCACTAAAACAGAGTTCTGCAAAAGGGTTTTATAATTTATCTTCAGGTCTACACACCAGTTCCCTATATAACTAACAGCAAAATATTCAGGCCATATAAACCTTTAATAAAGTAAATGTGTGTTACTTATCCAGCTGGTCTCCAATTTCCAATTGCAGCATGGCTTCTCTCAGTAATTGATTCAGGTAACTGCACCCACCCCTCACCACATTGCCTTTTCTGTTCTCTCCTCACTTCTCTCTATAGTCTGTCTCTCTCACTCTCAGACCTCCCCTCAGCTCTCCAGCTCTCATTCAGCATTTTTATGCCCTGCTAACTCCGTTCTCTCCACCCTGCTTTCTCCCTCTCCTCTCTCCAGTCTCCACCCTTCCTATTTTCAGAGTGCCTCTCACAGTCTCCTGTCCTGCTCCTCTTTAGTACACCTTTTTGAGCCAAAAGTGCTCCTCTAGTCTGCCAGGAGATGTAGATCTCTGCCGCCTGTCATTATCTTAGTGGCACATGTGTGGCCCGCTTGGGTCGACGGTGCTACATATTTATTGAGTAAATATTTTTTTTCAACACTCTAATTAAAATAATTAGGGCTTAGAATATTTATTTTCTGCGTAGGGTGGATTGAAAGGTAGATATAATGTAACTTATATAACTTATATATAGCACTATATTTCTTTATGTATAAACTCTTTTTATTTAAATTTTAATCTTTTTTTTGTTTTAGCAGTGGAAACAAAAGCTATTGAGTACATCTGCAATGCAACTGGCAAGTAGACAAAGTGATAAGTACTATTCTATTCCAGTGCCACCAGGACAAATATTTATAAATCACAGAAAAAAGCTCATAATATTTTTCACCACAAAATCAATATTTTTAATCTGTAAGCCACTTGGTCTTCTTTAGGCATAACTGTACTTTCTCCTGTGTTTGACAAGTAACATTTAATGTTGTGCATTGGCTATCCCTAAACCAATCCCGTAACTGGCATTCAGTTTGAATAGTTAAATAGGCAAATGTTTACAGCAACAGGAGCCTCTGTAACTGAAAAGGGTATAATTAACATTGGGGTCCTGCAATGTAGTGCTGGAGACCTCCATAGTCTTGTCTTTTTAAGTAGCAATTCGATGTAACAGTTATTAGTTATTTTTCAGGCCATCAAATCTAAAACTGTAAATACATAGGGTACATGGGGTACATGGGTATTGCTTTTTGAAAAGGCATATTTTATTGTATTGAGCCGCCGTGCTGCTCACTATTCCATATTGGTTGAGTGCTTGTTGCCTGACCTCTGCCTGCCCCTGGTAATTTTGTTGTCTGCCGACTGTCTTGACCCTTTGGCTTTGTTTTTTGAACCTCTCTTGATCGCTGCCCACCCTGACCTTGACTTGCCATTGTTTATCCTTGCACGATGCCTGCCTCGACCATTGCATTCCTTCTGGTTACCTATTACCTACCACTTGGTGTTCCTCTTCGGTTCACCAGCTACTCCAAGCCTCCATACTTCGCTTCTTGGCATCCATGATAAACTCTTACTAATCTGAGCTCAAGTCCTGTAGACAATGGTTGCTAACAAATGTATGCCATCAACAATACAGAAATAGATTGTGTGAGTAAGGTGAGTAAGCAGATCACACATATATAATATTTGCTTTAGAACATTATTACAGTATAGTACAGTTTACCAATTAAACATTCAACTGTTATGTCAGGTGTTCCAATCAAATACTGTCCAATTTAAAAAAAATCGAAAGAGTTCTTTGTTGAAGAACATCCGAATATAAATGCAAGGGCAATTTCATAGTGTAATACTGATAGAATTAAAAGTTCTTTAAATGTGATATCATTGCTCTCACATAGACTCCGGCTTAAACAGACCCTAAAGCATTATTGAGTATTAACACAGTCTGTGTTCTCTGATTAAGAAACATGGGAGAGGTTTGATTCCAAAGGAACTGTTACACTTCGCACTCTAAGTCAATACTTGCTTCCTCTACGCTCAAGGCTCGATCGCTGTGTAGTTTTACAAAATGGGGAGTGAGAAAGCTCACTGATTGGATATTTACTTTTCTTGTGAGGATGCTTTTAATGTGTAAATCAGTTTATAAAACATTCAATTAAAAAGAAGAGATGAAGGCACTCATCAAATCTAAATTCTTGAAACATGTTTCATTTGTTTTGTACAGGTTCTGATTGATAAAAGCATAAGCTGTGGAAATATATCTGACTCCGTCCAACGGATGCCTTGAGAAAGCATGTGGACACAAATACAATGACAGTATTTGTACATAGTTCCATACCATTTGCAGCATAGGTCCATAATATTAATCAGAGTCGCCATCAGGGAGACATGGCTAGGGACTGCGCAGGGGGCCTGGGTTTTGTGCTCCTTGATCTTTGGGGGCTGGGAGCTGTCATTCATATGTAGATAATAGCTACCTATCCATTGAATCATTCAGTGTGTCAAAGAAGTAACTGATACAAAGTTTCCTGAAAGACACTATGAACAAATGACCGTTTATAGTGCCTGGTAGCTCTTCCCCCTAGCAACAAGCAAGCAGGAACCCATGCAGATAGAGGGCACTATATTATTCAGGACGGAGGGGACACACTTTATAAATTACCTCCTCTGTACTGTAATCACTGAAATGAAGTGTGGGGCACATAACCCTGTTTATTAGATTTTAGAGCAGTGTTTCCATTAACCAGTCCTCAGCGAGCCCTAACAGTGCTGGTTTTCCAGGTCACAAGTGAAATAATTAGTACAACCTGTGGATCTTTCAAAATGTGTCAGTCAGTAATGAATACACCTTTGCTCCAGCAAGGAGATATGGAAAACTTGCACTGTTAGGGAGCCCTGAGGACTGGGTTTGGGAAACACTGTTCTAGAGGGTTCAAAGATTTCTGATATCAGCTGTGATATTGAGTATGGATGTACTTTATTTTACATATTTTCACGAGTTGGTCCATTTTGTTGGACACATTTTATCCATATATAAAGTAGACAAAAATCATATCTAATTAGTAAAAAGCAAAAGTGGAGGTGTTGCCCATAGCAACCAATCAGATTCTAGCTATCATTGTTTAGAATGTACTAGATAAATGAAAGATAGAGTCTGATTTGTTGCTATGGGCAACCCTTCCACTTTTCCTCTTTCCGCTACCCAATCTACCCATTAAAGTGTTGAATACATTGGAAATCACATCTTTTAATTTATTTATTTATTTAAATTCAGCTACAATGAGTAACACAAAGATAAAATCAAAATTAAAAATAAAATAAAGCAAGAATTACATGCCCCGTCAGAATTTGACACTCAACATTAGCGACGGGTTTTGTGACTGAACAAGCCAGTTCAAGGAGATACAAACTTCTGGTGATACAATCTGATAGATATGACTTTATCTCGTCATCTCATGGTTCATTATTCCACATTATATTTTTATAAATTAGTTTTTTCCAGAATATATAATATTTGACTAAAGCTCAAATGATCAATTCATTCTGTTGTGCGTTGTAATTGGGGAAGGACTGGGAACAGTTGAGGTTGCACTGTCAAAACTTGCAAACTTTTATGACCAAATATGGGTATAATACCAATAGTGGTTATATTAGTTGCATATGTGCACCAGTTAAAGGCTTGTACATGTCACTTCATAGGACCGTCAGAGCGGTTTCAACCACGTGGCAGTTTTTGAATTATGTTCATACTTGCCAACTCTCCCGGAAAGTCCGGGAGACTCCCGAAATTCGGGTCAGTCTCCCGGGCTCCCGCAAGAGCTGGCATTTCTCCCGCATCCCAGAATTCCCTTGTTAAAATGACGGGATTCACAGAGAATCACGTCATTTTGGCCCCGCCCCTTGCAACAAAACATCATTTTACTCATGGGGGTGGGGCCAAAATGATGCGATTTGAGGTGCCCCGCTCCCTCCTGCTCATTAGTCACGCCCCTCTCCCGGATGCTGCCTACTAAAAGTAGGCAAGTATGATTATGTTATGCTGCACAGTCAATGTTCTAGTTAGGCTGCTCCATCCCATACTGTTCCTCGTGGTTGCAGTAAGCTCTTGGCCCATAATTGTAGAAAGGACATAAAGGCCTTAGGCAGAAGGGGTCTGGTAGTAGCTGGGATAATAGGTGTCAATACCACTACATATTAAACTGGTTACCGAATATAGCTCTGCATAATAGACCAGACAATTGGTTTGATTCTGAATATTAGATTGGGAATGAAATATGGCTCAACATAATGAACTAGGCACCAGATATGTCTCTGCATATTAGACTTGGTACCAGATGAGGCTTTGCATATTTGACTTGGCACCAGATGAGGCTCTGCATATAACACTTGCCACCAGATATAGAACTGAGGGATGGATTAAGCCCAAGGGAAAATAAAAGCTGAGGTTTGTGTGCATAACTATTGGATCACTGTGAAAGTCAAATAATTGGATAAGGTAAACGAAATTGATTAATATTGTTTTACCATGAGATTGCGATTAGTACGCCACGTGTAGTGACGTAATCGCATGGATTAATAACACACACATTTACATTCGTACTTACACTTGTACATAGTACACATTTATTAATTCCAATCTACATTTATTTATTAGTAAAATGTATTAGAGATTATTTATACATAAATGATATTATATTAAAGGTATCTAAGGCTCAGAATATAGGAAATGTATCATGTTTAGTATCATTTTATCTTTGTGTTCATTGTGACATCATCAGTGTTTTTTTGTTAACTGAAACTGCATATAAGTTACCTGGGCCAGTTAGTTTTTCCTCTCTTCCTGATAACAGATAACATGACTGTAGCTGGACCTGGGCCCAGGGGAAGCACTGGGTTAATGCAATGTATTCGGTTTATATTTTTCAGCTTATTCTTATACCTTTTATGCGTAATAATGGCTTGCTGTAAATCTTGCTATCTTTTGCTATTAAATTGCTTTGTGCTTTGGAACCACAATAATGATCGCATTAGACAATGTTTATTGGTAAGCGAAAAAATGAACATTACATCACTAACGGTTACAAAAAGCAGTAGGTATTTCTAGAGTCGCCTGGTGATAGTGAGCAATCCACGAATTGAAGTACTAAGGCTGGTTCAGCTTTTGTCGTGGCTGAAGAACACTGTACAGGATAAACAAGGAGGGTGATGCGCACACTCATGGTATTCAAGCGTTTGGAACCCGTTTCCTTTGAAGAGTCGGTTTAGGTTCGGGGCAAGTACAGCTTCTCTGGGCTGGCTTGCGACGCATTACAATTAGCCCAGAAGGGTGCGGGTTCTGGCATGCCTGAGGACGGTTGTCCCATTAACGTGCAGATACTAGGGTGCGTTTATGTATAGACAAGGCTGAGTACAGTGTTCTGCCACCATAATAGCAAACGGTTATTTAAATAAAGTAGTTTTATTTGCAAACAAGTTGGTGTGGTGTGTTTTAATGTAGCACATAGGGGTTAAGGTTAAGACCAAGAAAGGTCTATGGTTATGTTATCAACCGTTAAGCATTTTAATGGCTATGCAGCTGAGTTGCTGATCCAGCACTTTCCATGTAAAGGGCCCCACCATAATTCTGTACAACAAGGCCAGAGGACTAACCTGAGATAAAAAATGCTCAGGAAAGAGATAGATGAGATGTATGTGTGTTTTATGATTGCAATTAGACATATTGATCCATAGCTCAGAGTTTGTACTGGAGCCCAGGGACCTTTAGCTACATATTTAAAAGATAGTGGATCATAAATAAAATCTTAACATATGAAAATAGTAAACATATGAGAAAAATGTATCAATCTGCAATTTGTCTTTTTCAACAATTTTCTCGGGTGAGTTTGAACCCGCTGATGTATGAAAGTGCTAGTTGATAGTAAATCACTGGTAAACTGATATTACCAAAATCACCATGCTGCAAATCGCTATCCCGACTTTTGGCCATTCTAACAATACAAGTCGTTATATGTATGAAGCAACGATTTTGCAGTAAACATCTCCAGAGTCAACATGCTGCTTTAGACAAGTATGATTAGCAAACACATCAGCCATTGGTCTATGCAGGCTAATGGTGCCTATAAAAAGGGTCCCAAAACGTAATTAATCTGAGGGTGGATGAAAATGCAGTTGCTAGAAATTTTTTTGTTGGGTCTTTTGGAGAAAAATTAGATTTTGGAGACTACACAGAGAAGAAGAGAGGAGCATCACCAGTACTAGGATCCGCTTAGACTGCGCAGGCCACGTGATTTTTGAACACGTTTGAGCCTTGACTCCCTCTCCGAGCAGGAGGTTATTAAAATGTTTAGGCTCAACAGAGCAAACCTCCAGCAGCTGTATGAGCGCATGCGACCTGATTTAGAACCTTTATCATGTCGCTCCATGCTTTCACTGGGATGCATGCAACTGGTTCATTTCAGTCTCTGTGTTCACAAGTTGTAGGGCTCACCAAGGCACATTGTTAAGGGCTCTTTACAAGCTTGTGCCTACCTACAGGCGCCCCCTTGCAAAAAATAAATTTGCGCCCTCCTCTTTTATAAATGATTTGTTTATTCAATAATGCTTTTCTTCTTTTAATACAAATCATATTATAAACTTTCATAACGAGAGTAATACAGGTAAATACATTAAACAGCATACATTTATTGTTCTGTGAATAATCTAAATGAAGAATATGTATTCTTTGCAATAAAATTTAATTTTTTTTTAGCACATTCATTTGGTGGGAAGTGTAGAAGAGAAAAAAATGCCCCTTTCTTCACACTGTGACCTCCTTCATCACACTATGCCCCCTCTTTCGTCACGCTTTTGTCTCTTCTTCACATTGTGCCCTCCTCCATCACCCCAATGTGCCCTCCAGCACCACCCCCCACTGTTTCACCCCTGCAGCATCGACCCCCCCCCCCACACTGTGCCCTCCAGCATCACCCCCCCCCACTGTTTCACCCCTGCAGCTACACCCCCTCCACACACACACTGTTTCACCCCGTAGCACCCCCCCACTGCTTTACCCCTGCAGCATCAACCCCCCTCCACTGTTTCACTCCTGCAAGTCTTGATGGAACTGAAGTAAATTTTGTTGCACTTCACAAAAATGCTCCATAGAAGCAGCTAAATTAGGTGCAGCTGCTGGATCGGTTTGGTTTGGTGGAGCTGGTTGCGGAAGGCTCTGTGGTGCGGCCTCCATAGACCTCCACAACTTCAGGGAAATTCTCCATACATTCAAGAATGATGTGTCCTACAGCTGCTAGGTCTGGTGCTGGTGTATGTGCAGCCTCCACATTGGACTCTGGCGCTTTATAGCCTTGTGATTTCCTTGGTAAAGTAAACAAACCAAAAAATTAATACACATATCAGTACAAAATTATTTACAGGAGTTTCGGTGTCCAGGAAAATGTGTAATAACAGTGACATGAAATATGTAAAATATTTTTTCAACATGAGTGGATTTACCATCTAAGGCAGGCCTGTCCAACCTGCGGCCCTCCAGGTGTTGTGAAACTACAAACCCCAGCATGCTTTGCCAGTAGACAACCTGTTGATAGCTGGAAGGGCATACTGGGACTTGTAGTTTCACAACATCTGGAGGGCCGCAGGTTGGACAGGCCTGATCTAAGGAGTCCTCATCATCCTGGCAAGCGACCGTTGGTGTTGTCTGTGTTTGAGACGAACCTGTGTATTTTAAATTTGGAGATGTTTGATATTAAAATATTTTGTTTAAAAATATTCTTAAGCTGTGAAAAAAAATATGACATCCACATGTTATATTACCTATGACATCCACATATCATATTTAGCACATTACCTAATATGTGTCAGGCTTCTGCATTCAATTTGCAGAAATGTATAAAATTTACATGATGCAGAAATATTAATTTAGCATAAAATATTTAAATTTAGACACTACTCACCAGCCTTAGGTTGGGACAGAGGCCTGTCCTTGTCCCGGACATTGATCCCTTCAATTACTCTGAGGATTAGTTGTTTACATTACCCCTCATAGCAGGTATAGTGTATGACCAATGCAGGCCCGCCGCCAGTCCTTTTCTTGTTTTGTGAAAACCGTTACAACTCACTAGAGATTGAAGGCAATTTCTACTCAGAATTGGTAGTTAATGCATATGGCGACTTGGTGCCTAAAATTGCCGGCGATCTCGAGTGAAAAATCGCAGCTTGATACTTTCCTAAAGCTTGGGATTGAGGCCTTTTCAGATTGGATTTGTTTTCATAATTCACAGCAACATGCCAAAAATATACTAAATCGCAAAAAAGATCTGTCTTTACTGGGACTGGTTTGATCTTTTCATCCTCGCTAAATTTTGTATTTTGTACTTTTCTATATTGGTTGTTTTATTTCTGGTTTTCAGAATAACAGGTAAGTGATCCCATATCTGGGGTCATGAGTTGATTCCTGACCATGGCCTTATCTGTGTGGAGCTTGTATGTTCTCCCCGTGTTTGCGTGGGTTTCCTCCCACACTCTAACAACATACTAGTGTGTATGTTAGGGAATTTAGACTGTAAGTTCCAATGGGGCAGGGACCAATGTGAGTGAGTTCTCTGTACAGAGCTGCAGAATTAGTGGCGCTATATAAATAGAGGCTGATGATGATGATGATACCTGTATATACGTCTTAGAGACCCCTATATTGGATTCAAATAAGGTCAGAGTTAAAATCAAAGTAAATATTTCAATGTAAGCCACTGTGTTATAATTATTTTAGTGCTATGCCATTTTTGACGATTTTGTATATATGGTGTTTTTCTTTGAACTATTTATTGAGTCTGAAAATCACCTGATTTATGTGCATGTTTTCATGAATACAGCTGAACTGTCTTTTTGGGAGGTATAAAGTAAATCTGAGTTTGGCATTATCTTATGCCAGAATAAAGAGAATTTGCAGGTCATGTAAACTTGTTCCCCTTACTAATAGAAGATTCCACCAGATTCTTCTGCCATCTGTCACCTGCTGAGCTGGACTAGAACTTGTGGGCTGTGCAAACAGTTAACAGAGAAGCATATTTCTTACAGACACAATCTAATTTACACAAAAGATGCTGACACATCTTATGAAAAAAAAATCTAGCGTAGCAGAAGACACAGAGATTTACGGGCCCCCCTCTAAATCCAAGTCTTATCCAGCTCATGCACTGCTGGCGTGGAGAATCTGCAGCATTACAAATGTGGATTTCAGAGTGCTGCTCTAGGGATCCTGGGAAGTTTGAGTCGATTTGTCCCATCCTGCTGGTATGCGAATAATGTTCAATCAGTGCCATTTAGCCTGATGTAACGCTGGAGACATAAAAGTGCCAACCTGCCAGTACTAAGATGCAATTCTAGAATTCCTTCTATTTTAGTATGTATCATATTTTGCAGCAAGATAGTAATTACTGGAGCCAGTTATGGTGTTAATCTGTCTACTGCAAGCTTTACAATAACTATGTGACTGAAATGGGCAGTTTGAACTGTCTGGCGCTTCTACAATTTCTGTATAGTATAGAATAAAACTTACATGGATTTAGTGAACATTTTTGTTGTCTCCATTCGTTCAAACAATATATAGTAATGCTATATAGGTATAAGGTGTTTTCTATGTGTGTTAGAAGAACCCTAAACTCTTTCAGCCACCAGCACACACAGCTACCATTGTCCAATGTATAGGACAACCTTGCACTATATAGTACTTACTCCCTGCCATTATGCATTATATACAGCCACTTATTTTCCAGTATATTACAAAGTGTGTTATATTATTGTTTTATTTCACTTACATAGTCCTCATTACAATATTGAGAGAATGACATAGAACACATGCCACAGCACTATCCCTAAATAAGCAACTGCTAGGATAGGTGGATCAAACGGCAAAGAGGAACATGCTCAGCTATTCTTCATGCATCTGTATATACAGGACTGAATATCGGTAAATATATTTTGGATATTTAGTTCCATATTATTTTGTCTGCTCTTTAGAATGTTGAATGAATGTAACATTTGCTAATATACTTTTACAAGTGCACATGTGTATGTATTGTGACACAAGCACACTACTGCTGAAACACACGCAAAAAAAACTTCTAGCTTTTTACTTTGTTTTAATGTCAAGATGGTAAAGGTATTGCACGCACGCATGCACGCTTGAACTGATTTATCTTTAATCTAGGTGCATTACAATACAAATCTTTTACTCTCCATGCATGCTTTCTCTGCAGATTGCCAGCTAAATGCCTTCCTTTGTTAGAGTATGTTCAGTGCTATTCTGTATCTCTATTTTCTAATAGGAGTTGTTAAAATTAATTGTCATACTTTCATCCATGCCTTGATTATGTCCTGCCTTGATTACTGCAACCTCCTCCTTACTGGCCTCCCCCGCAACTGTCTCACTCCTTTTCTGTCCATACTCAATGCTACTGACTGAATTATCTTCCTCTCCCACCAGACTACATCTGCCTCCCCTCTCTGTCAAGCACTGCACAGGTTCCCCCTCCGCTACAGAATCCTCTTAAATCTTCTCACCCTCACCTACAAAGCCCTCTCTAACTCCACTGCTCCTTACGTCTCTGACCTTATCTCAATTTATTCTCCCTCCCGCCCCCTTTGGTCAGCTATCGACCGCCGCCTGTCCTCCCATCTGGTTACCATGTCTCATTCCTGCATTCAGGACTTCTCTTGTCCTAACCCCCTTCTTTGGAATGATCTCCCTGCACATCTTCAAACGCTCCCTTTAAACCTACCTGTTCAGGGAAGTCTACCTTTCCTCTGTCTATCCTACCCCCTTACCTTCACTAGCTATCCCTCCTTGATTCCTCTACACCAGTCTAAGTATTCCTCACCTTCTTTCCTCCTCTATTTATCTCACTACCTGCTTTGTGTCTAGTTAGCCTAGTTAGTCCCTTCTAGATTGTAAGCTCACAAGAGCAGGGCTCTCTTTTACTCATGTCCTCCTACTTTTGTAACCCTTCCCCTTAGCTCTCCATACTCTAGTTCCATATCTTTAGGCCCCTGCCCTTAGTCTTATATTCTCCCTTGTCTTCCCTCCTCACTGACTTTAATCCTGTTAATTGCACCCATAATCTAGGCCACAGGTAAAGCTTGCTTCATTTTTCTCTCCCCTCCCTTGTTTGCTTTAGTTTTCTCCCCCTTCCACCCTTTGTTTTAGTATCCTGCCTTCCACTTCTACTTCTACCTCCTTAGCACTAGTTGAATGTTGCATCTGTAGCCCTATCTAGAGAAGGTTCGACTGGAGACCTCTCCTGTGCATGCCGACTTTGGAGTAACTGCAGGCCTGGAAACACATGGCTAGATGGGACAAAGATTTCCAGAACCTCTAATCCCTCCATCCAAAGGAGACCGTTATACATGAAGCACGTTTAGTGTTGCCGCTAGTGAACTAGCTTAAGTTTGAGAACTTATTGGGACATTTTACTTCCGTATATGTTATTGAATGGTCTGATGTTTTCTGATTAAGTTATTAGGAAACTGATTTATGTACAATTACCTATGCAGACCAAACAATATTCCAGCATCCAGGGGCAGATTGAAATGAAATGGGGCCCTAGACTGGGTATTCATTTTGTTCACCCTTTTAATCTCCATACATTAAAAGGGTGCCATAATTAAACTAGTTATAACAATAATACATTTATAACAAACCTGTGTTTCCATCCTCAAATGATACCAGCTATGTTTCCCAGTGTTAAGATTATACCGCTTTGTACCCTACTTTCACGATTGAGCCAATATCCCCACATTATGCTCACACTGTGGGGTATATTTACTAAACTGCAGGTTTGAAAAAGTGGAGCTGTTGCCTATAGCAACCAAGAAGATTCTAGCTATTTATTTAGTGCATTCTACAAAATGATAGCTAGAATCTGATTGGTTGCTATAGGCAACATCTCCACTTTTTCAAACCTGCAGTTTAATAAATATACCCCTTGCTAAGATCATGTTTCCTACTGAACTTCAATCAGTCAGCGTTCAGTAACAAGTACATTTACATCCCAACAATCTTAATTTATACAGAACTATCATGATATTTGGATGTCAAAAATGGAGTTGCCTATTTGAAAAGGGTGTGATCTCGTGGGGAAATTTGTGCAGTATGGGTGGATTTGGATTGTTGATTTAGGCGAATTGAGGATGAAGTCTACTTTGCCCCAATTTTTCAACTAGTAATGATTCAAGGTATGCTAAAGCAAACTGGACTAAGCACAAGGAGGCCTATTGGACTATATAGGTCTATGTAAGGCTGTATAGGGGCATATTAAGGGATTTTTATTTTCTACTGTAGAGAAGCAGATGTATTATGTTATTGTAGCATATATGCTATGTATTTACTTTTATGCTGCAATAAGTACATATTTATAACTATGCCATACATGAAAATATTATTTCTGGACAATGCCCAATGGTGTACATCAATTGTTTCTGTAATGGTGCATACAATGGTCAAGTGGTCTAATAGGCTATATTACCCCTTTAAAATGTAAGTATCCACAATTAAGTCTCCCCTTGGAACATCCCTAGCCCATAATAACTGTTGACATTCTGCTGAAAATGCTGTTAAAACTGAAGCGTATACAGCAGCGACAGCAATGGAATAATCAATAAATTATCTGAATACATAAATAATTACTTCTCTGTATAGTCAGTGCAATATCGTAAATTATTATGTGTTTTTAAGTATTTTTGAAGGACACACATCTGCAACTAGAAACATAAATTGTTATTTAATACACAATGAGACACCATGCATGTTTCATTATTCTATGTTCTGTGTTTATGTCGTGAAGAGGCAGTTTTCAGACAATCATGTTTCCTAGCTCCCCCATAAATATCTGGAAATGCTAGAAATAAAATAAACAGCACCAAACACTATGATTTTTATTTTTTGTAAGTCAACAGTATATTTAAAATCCTAGAAAGCCCATAGCATTGCCTGTAGTCTCTGGCCCTTTCTGCTTCGTCTTAAAGACAAATAAAAATGATATCCAATAATAGTCATGGCCAAAAGTTTTGCGAATGACACAAATATTTTTTTTCACAAAGTCTGCTGCCTCAGTTTTTATGATGGCAATTTGCATATACTCCAGAATGTCATGAAGAGTGATCAGATGAACTGAAATTAATTTCCAAGTCCCTCTTTGCCATGACAATGAAATTTATCCCAAAAACATTTTCACTGCATTTCAGTCCTGCCACAAGCTAAAATCAGGTCAGTGATTCTCTCATTAACACAGGGGAGAGAGTTGACGAGGACAAGGCTGGAGATCACTCTTATTCTAACTCAATCATCATGACAGACTGGAAGCTTTAAAAGGAGGGTGGTGCTTGAAATCATTGTTCTTCCTCTGTTAACCATGGTATCTGCAAGGAAACGCGTGCAGTCATCATTTCTGTCACAACTATATTTGTACCTGCTATTGTTGGCGCTACTGAGGAAGGTGCGGAATCTAACGTGCCCCTGGTATTCAACAGGGACCCCCGCAAGGAGGTATGGACTCGGCTGCAGGGACACGCAGGTCACGGTCCTTCCACGAGTCAACAGCGAGATACAAGAGAGGTGTCAGACAGGCTGGGTCAGTAACGTTCTGGAACAGGAGGTACACAAGGATATCCGGAGGGATGGTGAGGCAAGCCGGGTCAGTAATGTTCTGGAAGCGCAGTACAAGGGGAGATCCAAGAAGAGGTGGTCGAACGGTCCTGGTCAGAAAGGTCACAGGCAAACGAGGAAGGTCAGGAACAATACTAGAACTAGTAATACTGGTAATCACAGGAAACGCTGGAGGCAGGAAGACCTGATACTCTGGCACTGGTAGGAGGGCCAGAAAGTGTTTAAATAGTACAGTGTTCCAATAGGAATCATCGCTGCAGCGCTGTCATAATCAGCGTCGGGGAGATCCGGGCATAGCGTTCCGTTGCCTAGCAACGGGCACGCTTGAGTGTGCTGTGGTTGGGTGGCCGAGCGGCCGGAAGTGATGCGTCTTGTTGATAAGCAACCAGACGCGCTGGGGGAGAGATCGTGGGACGGTGTCTGACAATTGCTTTGCACAAAAAGGACTTCACAGGTAAGGATATTGCTGCTAGTAAGATTGCACTTAAATCAACCATTTATCGGATCATCAAGAACTTCAAGGAGAGAGGTTCAATAGTTGTGAAGAAGTTCTTCAGGGCACCCAAGAGCGTTCAGAAAGCGGCTGGACTGTCTCCTAAAGTTGATTCAGCTGCGGGATCAGGGCACTACCAGTGCAGAGCTTGCTCAGGAATAGCAGCAGGCAGGTGTGAGTACATCTGCACGCACAGCGAGGCGAAGACTTTTGAAGGATGGCCTGGTGTCAAGAAGGCCAGCAATGGTGTCACTTCTCTCCAGGAAAAACAGGGACAGACTGATATTCTGCAAAAGGTACAGGGATTGGACTGCTGAGGACTGGGGTAAACTCATTTTGTCTGAATCTTCTGTTTTGGGCATCTGGAAAAATGCTTATCCGGAGAAGGAAATGTGAGCGCTACCATCAGTCCTATTTCATGCCAACAGTAAAGCATCCCGAGACCATTCATGTGTGGGGTTGCTTCTCAGCCAAGGGAGTGGGCTCACTCACAATTTTGCCTAACAACACAGCCATGAATAAAGAATGGTACCAAAACATCCTCCAAAAGCAACTTCTCCCAAACATCCAAGAACAGTTTGGTGATGAACAATGCCTTTTCCAGCATGATGGAGCACCTTGCCATAAGACAGAAGTGATAACTAAGTGGTTCGGGGATCAAAACATTGAAATTTTGGATCCATGGCAAGGAAACTCCCCAGACCTTAATCCTATTGAGAACTTGTGGTCCATCCTCAAGAAGCGGGTGGACAAAAAAAACCCACAAATTCTGACAAACTCCAAGCAAGAATGGGCGGTCATCAGTCAGTATGTGGCCCAGAAGTTGACAACACTGCAAATATTGACTCTTTGCATAAACTTAATGTTACTGTCAATAAAAGCCTTTGACACTTGTGAAATGCTTGCAATTTACTTCAGGAGTATATAATTACCACATCTCCTTATGTCCCTATTGTACCACAGTGGCCTATATATCAAGCTTACCATATGTTCCGGAGTTGCTTATTTTCTTAGTTGTTAAACTTTTTTGTTGTCAGTTTCCTCCCTTTCCTGCTCTGTTGGCAGTGGATATATTCCGCGTATATAAATTAAATGTCATCATTACAGACAACGGTTAATTTCTAATTATAGTGTACAATTATCCAGATACATCTTTTTGACATTTTAAATACACCATTGCAATTTTATGTGACAACCATGAATTCAGAGGACATTTTGAAGTCGAGCAGTGGAAATGTGTGTGCACACATTTCATGGCGTAAACTGACTCAACGCTGCCATAAACACCCCACTATGTTAAACGAAATACCACAACAGAAACCATAAAAGCACATTTCAGCTATGCAAACTACCCCATACCAGAACACGAAATAATCTCATTGCAGTATACTCATTACTACACTGTAATTGCTGCATAATATTTTAAAGCCCAATAATAGCTCAGTAAATTGATATATAAAAAAACGGCCCCTTGCTACTTAGTTAATAGCAAGCACTAGTGTTAAGGAATGATCGGCGGGTGAGTAGACAGCCAGTTTCAGTAGCATATATATGGGCTGATCCCCAGCATACCATCTTTCATGCTTCTCAAACATAGACTGCAGCCCCCGACAATTTTACCGATGGTCACCTTAACACTTCTGCCCTCCCTTAAAAATGTGTGCGTTCCTATCTTGTACAGAACCATATTTGCAAAGTCTACCAGCAAGCTACCATGACCCCATTCTATATTGGATTGAATTGCTAGAGATATTATATTTATTCTGAATATCATTACATTGCTGTGTACATTTTACTGTTCTGCATTTTATTACACCATTCTCTATATCCATTGTTGTGCATATTATGTTGTTATGCATATCATTACATTGTTATGCACAGTTGCTACTCTGTTCTTTATGTCATTACCTTGTCCTGCATATGAGTAGGCTGTGGAGCACAGTTATAGCTCTATGTATGTCAATACATTCATCTGCATTTCATTAAAATGCTCAGCACATTATTACATTCCTGTACAAGTTGTTACATTGTAATGCACATTATCGCATTGGTTTGCTTGCCATGTATCTGAAATGCCGAGACATCATGTTGCATGTCTTGACATCTCCCTTTACATATTTATACAGCTCTGCATGACATTACATTTCACAATGTGTCATAATACTTCCATGAAGATTATTACATTGAGCTGCATGTCATTTGTCATTATCACATCTTGTTACATGTCATGACTTTGCTCTCAACACCGGCACACGCAGTGTAGGACAATTCAGTTACCAGAACGCTGTCTCACTTCCCCAGCCTGTGCTTGCAGTTAATAAATCCTAATATGGAGTGATCTCGCACCTTTGTTGCTTAGTGTTCCCTGATTTTGAAGGAAACAGATGATATACAGCCTGGAAAACAAATAACTACCAGATAATGTGTTGCTATAAAACTGTCATATACAGTACGTCTCTTGTGGGTGTAGGACATCGCAGGTGAAGCTCAGTTTATTATATCGGCTTGTAATTTATTGCTCCGCTAGAGGCAGGGCTATGCCTAAGTACGCTGTGCTACCAGTACCCTAGAACCTTACTGTACTTTAATACTTCTAACTTTCTACATTTCACGTCTTACTACTTAAAGGCTTTATAACCCTATGAAAGCCATTGAGATTTTCACTGTGCCTTTTGTGGTTAGGTTGTTTGGCGAACAGCGTCCAAATGTGTATAATTGAAAGGTGCACAAATGAGGAGAATTATGGAGCAGCCAACATTCAAGGCCCAATTACACTCAATGTGACCCCTGGCCTTCCATGTCGGCATTAAAGATATAGATAAGTGATTGTCTAATTCGATATCTGTGGTTCCAAAGCACAAAAAACTATTTATACCACTTTCATACTGTCGCCATGGTAATATCCCGGTTTTATGAACTGGGATATTGCCGGATGACAGTGCAGAACACCACGGCAAATACCTGTGTAGACCGTGTTCACACTGAACACAGGTCTGCCTGGGTCTCCCTGGCAGCATCATAAGTGGAGTTTTGATTGGCTTCTCTTGTGATTGTTATGATTCCTAGTGCATTCACAAAGAGCAATGAGAGTATAAAGCAAAGTGTCTTTATTCAGGTAATTACATAAACAAAGATAACTCAAATCCACGGATAAGAACAGGTTCCAAAAGAGACTGTATAGTAAAATGGCAGTAACAGGTATTATAAGTTTACCCCAGTCCAGAAGGCACAAGGCTGTCCAGGAAAGCAGACAGATTTCAGGGATCAAGCAGAGATCAGATAAACAAAGTCCAAATAGCCAGGCAGAGATCAAGGTCACAAGCGAATAAGCGAGGTCCAGAAGTCGAGCCAAAGGTCAGGGCAACAGGCATACGAGCAGGGTCCAGGAATGAAGCCGAGGGTCACAACAGAAGATCAAGCAATGGAGCAAACACAGGAACAAATGGATGAACTGCACTGAGCACAGGTAAAGGCAGGTATAAGAAGCTGAGAGCCAGGTTCAGTTCTAATTGGCAAGGAGGTTAACCCCTTCAGGCGTGGTGCAAGCTCAGGAGCAGAACAGCAGCACCTCTGATGGACCAAAGGCACTGCTGCCACATACAAAACACAGGCAGAGTTGTAACGGTAATGTGATTTTTTTTTGTTTTGCATTTTTAACTTTACAATAGCTTTCGGTGAGACCCAGGTTGAAAAACCCAGGTCACACTGTTCACACTGGAGGCTATCCGGGTTAGGCCCGGGAATAACCCTCCAAAAGACCTCAGTCTAATTCCCTGGTCATCCAACACGGGAATTAGACTTGGACCCGTTCACATTGAGCCTGGGCTTGCCCCAGCAATAACCAGGGTTTTTGAGGCAGTGTGAATGGGGTATAATTAAGATCACATATGTAAACAGATTTTACAATAATACTCAGATGCAGGAAAAAGAGAAATAAAGAATAGAACAAAAATATCACTATGACAGCCTGCTCGGCAAGCCTACCACAAGAGTTTCACTAGAATATGCTGCCTACCAATGGTCAAAGCAGTACAATTTATTCACTGAGATAGTTATATTAACACCAACATCAGTTTCTGGTACATAGGTCATACAAGGACAAAGGTCATCATTACAAAGTTGATTTTAGCATAAGAACTAGTGAAATTAGCACAGAAATGGACAATGAGAATTGTGTACTAACTAAATACAATGTTCAGTGTAGAATAGTGAGAGGTAATAGAGAATGTTTAACATCCCAAGGTAATGGTGAATCTGGACCAAGACTCAGGAAAGGAATATTGGTACATTTTAAGTATATCCAAATTCAATGGGAGAGCAAATTTCATTGTCCTAAGACCTCGTTGATAAATGGAAGCCTTGTCATTAGAAATGCCTACGCATATCCTATTGGAATATGATGGAACAGTGATATTAATACAACAAGCGATGCAATTACGAAGCACACGACTGCATTAATGGTGACATGCAGTCACTAGTCTCATCGGATTGCAATTGCATAGCACACAGGGAAAATAATTTATAAGCAATCCAGATTGATTGATTTGACCAATATTTTAATTTATCTTTAACACCAGGCTAATACATGGTAGGTAAAAATGTGCTCATCCTTAATGTTAAGTCTGGCTTCCTTCACTCTCCCTCCTCGATGTTTATTTTCCCGCGTATTTCAAAACTCAGTTCCACTTGGCTTTTTAAACAGGTCATGGCAATTTTTGTTACTCATTTCATTTTCATTAAAATCAGAACTGTATAGCAGAACAGAGGCATGAACTAGCGCCATTGATGGGGAAGATGTGAAGGTGGAGGGGACAGCCCTTGTCTCTCCTACTCGCTTATCCACAATGTCCACACAAGTATGACTCATTGTTTTCAGTCTTGGGAATATGTTAAGATTAAAGCCTTACTACATTTTTCTTTCATGTTTTCTTTCTACAACTTTTCTGTTATAGTTTAAAATGAATTTCAGTTTCTACCTCTCCCTGTCACAATTTTGCACCCCCCTAAATTTTGCCCACAAAAGCCTCGCACCCTCGGTTGCTGCCTAGTCAGCCTATTGTATAATCAGGTACTGCCAGCATTAAAGATGGGAGGTAACGATTGCAAAGGTTCATTCCACAATAGAAAAAAAACAATCTAACAAGGGGTTAATGGCGCACACTATGTAGGTGGAGAGATGTAAATAGATGGTTAAGTGTATAAAGAAATTGTATACACTTCTAAATGTTGTTGATATATAATTGGAATAGATGGATAACCTGGTTTTTCACTGCTGCAGACCCATGGTCTATTGCATATAAACCACTTTCACATATATGTGTCAACCAGAAAAACAAAACAGGTTGAGCTGTTAAAAACCTGTACCACTGATATTTAGATCAATACGACTGGAGTCTCTATTAAGAACCAAAGGAGAATATTGGAAACATGAATAGTCTAAAAAATACAATATTTTATTCACAATGAATGCAATCATAGGAATCTATACAAGGATAAAAATGTATAAAAACATTGCCAGCCAGCACTTAAATCATCAATAATCCTTATATACAAACAAACTTTCAGTACTGCGGTAGCAAATAAATAACATTGATTATAATGCTTTGTTCAAATATTAGGAAACTTGTTGTCACAAATCAAAAAGTAGGTATAATCTTTTCTGGGGGTCCTATAGCTTCAACTTATACCGCCCCGTAAATGAATCAAGTGAAATTCAAAGATGTTTCTCTGTGATCACAGTTGTATTGTTAATCGATATTATACGACTGGATACATTGACACAGTCATCTAGCTCTCTGTAGTAAGCGTAATTATGTTGATCCTGCTAAAGTTCAAACTAGACAGCGTGCTTCTTACCAAAAGACCTCTTCACCCCTCCGGAGGGAATATATGATTCACAGCACGAAAAAAGGGATTTCAGGCACAGACCTTCTTTATGGGTACCTTCTTATTACTCCTATAATTAGCGCGGTATCGCGCGGCTCCGGATGCAGCCCGTTAGCCAGCGTGAATGGAACAGGTCTTCTTCCAGATAAACTTTCTGTCGCGCAACCAGGCGCACCTTCAAATTGAGTCCGTTTAATGGCTGGAAAGATACTGACATTCGTTCCGGTGTAACGATAGTAAGTTAGAGCCGGAAGGAGTAAGTGTGGTATCCGCAGACCCTAGTCTGTGTGTATGTTAGGGAATTTAGACTGTAAGCTCCAATGGGGCAGGGACTGATGTGAATGAGTGAATGAGTGATGATGATGAATTTTTAGGTTTTGCCAAACACAAGAACTACGCACTACCCTTGCCTGCTGCATCTGTCTGTTCATATGTACTTAGAAATCTGGGATTTCCGCTCAGGTATGGCATGTCGTGTTCTGACATAGGGAAATATTCATTATAGGCAACACCATTGTGGCAATAAGGATGATTGTTTATTGCAGCTTATGATTTATCCAAAAATGTTGTGGAGACAGCTGATGTGCGCTGGCTTGGCAATCCTCGCATGCGTTCTGAAACTGAAAGGCCGAATTTGAGCTTCAGTTCCACTTTGTAATAAAAAATAGAAGTATGATAAAGTTTCAAAAATATTTTGTTTAAAATGTTTTAAATATTCTTAAATATTAAAGCATTGCATGCTAATATTATTATTATTATTATTCTTTATGCTATATTCATTTTTTTTTTACTGCATTGGCATTTTATCGCCATGCTGGGATGATGTTTTGGTCATCCCAAAATAAGCCCACCATCCAGTGAAAATATCCAGTTTTGCCTGCAATAGATAAGACTTTTTGTAAATATCCCTATTATGTCTAACAGAATCAGTGAAAGTACATACACTTCAATACCATAGCATTCATTATTTTAACTCAATTGGCAATTATAACAGGGACAGTCACAGCACAAAGAGATTGCCCAAGTTTAACACTACAGAAAGCCTTTGTCTTAGAGCAGCATAGACTTTTTTTTTCACACAGAAAATGAACTGAAGGAATAAAATAAAATGTACTGATGTGATGTTAAACTTAAGTGGGGAAATGTTAAATTAACTGGGTCAAGAGTTTTACATTAGGGTAGTGCAGCTATATAAGGCTGTGTCACAGAAACTGAGTAGTGTAGAAAGGAGCCATAGCAAATACACACTTTAATGTGAAGAGTATATGTGCGGGGTCTGGACATTGCCGCTTTAAATTCTGATTTCTCTAGGTCCCTCTGTTCATTGACGTGTAAGTGAAGTGCCACCTAGAAGTGTGTTTGGATTCAGTGCCTATCAGCATGGCGCTGTGTTCGGAAACGTCAGATGTTGTCTTTATATCCCTGCAAGTGTCAAAGTCCTCATTTTTTTTGTAGGATTCTTCGGTGTCAGTGTTTTGACATTCGTGAAACCATACACAACCCCATTGCATTTGGAGACAGTACATGCTAGGCCCCTAATCTACCAATAGTTGCCGGGTCAGTGTGATAGGGCCGTGCATTCAAGCCATTGGCCTCCCTTCCACCACGAACCCCTTCATACTCTTCAGACATAGTATAAACATTGTTTAAGCTGGTTGGAGAGGAAATAGTTTCAGTGATTTATACCAATGCACTTAGCTGTAGTGGGACATGTGTGCTACAAAAACAGTTACGCATACTCTCGTTAGCGTACCTAAAATAAGCAATTTTGTTCTGCACATGCCCACAAATATGTGTGTGCCTACAAAAATATGCAGATTTGGTACTTTTGGAGAGGCGGAACTGGGGAAGGAAGGGCATGCAAATGCAGACCGAGAACAGTAAGAGTGGGTAATTGTGAACTGAGGCAGAACCCACAGAGATGCATCTATGGACATAGCCAGATTTAGGGGGGGCACCTGGGCCACATGCCCCGGACGCCCCTCTCTCTGGAGTCTCCCCAGCATCAAAGTCTTGCTGCCAGAGCCAGTTATTATTCTCATGCATTTTTAAATGCATGAGGCTAATCTATCTGTACAGACACCTCAAAAATTTCTGCCCCCAATTCTAGCTACTGCCAAATCTTTTTACTGACCTTTGCCTCAAACGGACTTCAGTGACTTGTCTTATCTTACTAGCTGATAATTCCTACTTAACTCTCCAATCTGGCTTTCACCCCTCCACTGCACTGAAATTCACCAATGATCTTCTCTCTCAAGACGAGTGTTACTACTCCCTGCATAACCTCCTGGATCTCTCTACAGCCTTTGACACCTGTGGACCACCCTTTCCTACTGCACTCCCTTCACTACATTGGCCTTTGTGACACTGTCCTCTCGTGGCTTACCTCCCCATGTCTTCCCTTTACCACTACCCATTGGGAGCCCTCAGGGTTCTGTCCTCAGATCCCTGCTCTTATTTCTCTATTCTTCCTCCTTTGAACTTATCAGGTCCCTCTGTCTTCAGTATAACCTCTATGCCGATGCCACCCAGATTGAGAATAACAACTGGCTCTGGCAGCAAGACTTAGATGCTAGTGAGACTCCAGAGAGAGGGGCGCATATTTGCATCTCTGTGGGAAAGATTTGGCAGTAGTTAGAATTGGAGGCAGACATTGATGAGGTTGACAGGATCGCTGATTGGCTGGAGCGGAATTACCATTGGCTGTTGCAAAGCTCTACTCATTCTCTGGATTGCCAAATTGCTCTAGAAACCCACGTGTATAGCAGAAATCCCCTGCAGATATCAAGTTCCATAACACCAAAGAGGATTTTCCTCTGCACACCCAGTCCTTTTGCACTTTGTAAATGACCTTTATGCATTGTAATATGCATTGGAATATAATATCTATCTATATCTATCATGTAAATACAGACATAAATGCAGACATGTTCCAGATTAGACTAATATGAATATGGCACTGGGTAATGAGGCTAAGCTTGTAATTAGAGAAATAGCTGAAACATGTACATGTCTATGATGCATCTAAGTTTTAATATTTGTAGCTAGGCTATCATTTTGTCTTGTGGAATTGTGGGTGATAAAAAATACATAAAACCGCATCATAAAAAATGCACAGAAAAACTATTTTATATTATGATTTCCCGGCAGTAAATCAATGGCATATTTGAGTGATCCAGAGCAAGGACATTATGATTTGAATAACAGACATAAGATTACCATTAATATAAAGGAAAACCAAAGATGAGATGGCTGTGTGATTTTACAGCAGGTGAGAATAGGATGGACAGATCTAAGAGGAAAAACCTTTGTTGGAATAAAGAAATCCATTCAATCAAGCTTGTTATACATGATAGCATGAAAAAGGAATATAATTTAACATATAGGGCTACACAGCCTAAGTTACAGTCTGGTATTATGTGAGAAACCACAAAAGATTATAGACATTTGATGAGACAATTGTGGCCCACTGCCAGCTATAATTATCCATTAGCTGGCCAATAACCGAGACCCTTCTAGTAATGAGGAAGACAATGGGAGGTGTGATTGATAAAGTAACTTGAAATATACTGTAATGTTCTTAACTACAGAATTTTAGCTAGTCTATGTTGCCATGGAGATCTTGGTTGCCCTTTAAGTGGCCTCTATATAGAAGAGATAGTACATGTTTTCTGTTCATTTTAGCATATTCAATTAGGATTCGCTGCCACGCGTAATAGGGCTGCGCACAGAAATCTGCAATGTTGCGGTACCGTAGTGGCACTTTATAGGCGCAGCAGAACGTAATCGCGGCCGCGAATCCAAATTGAATGTTAGATAGCCCCTGCCAAAATGCCTTTCCTATGGCATTCCCCTTCATCTTTCCATCATTCCACTCTATTCACGTACCCAAGATGATCTTTTCTTTTTATTGGAATCTGGAAAGAATGCCAGCAGCCAGGATACTTGACATCACCCTCTCAAAGTTGCTCTGCTATGATTGGCAGTTCTGTAGAATGCTGCTAAACTATCAGTCACAGCGCTGACTGTCTCAGGATATGTCAATCACACTACTGTACGTCTCCCATAGGGCCAATGCTGTTATAGGAGGGAGCAGCACTGGCTGTCAGCTCACCTGCCAAGCAATGAAACAGAGCTGGCAACACTTGAAAGAAAAAGACAGTCACAGGAGAGAAAGCAAAAATTCTGGACCAAAGGAAAAGTGTAATCAATTTTATACACCAGTGTAACCCCCTTTTACACTGGTGGGGTATGAGTGCTTTCACACTTGTTCACTTCTTGTCCTGGGTTCTCCTAGACTAGATCAATCGTCTCTTCTTGGTTCTCAGGCTGATTGGGGTTCAAGATGTAAAATAGCAAATGAACATGCAATATTAAAGAGCGTGTATGACATAGATATGGTGGTGCACATATCAGATATTAAATAGAATGGGCTCCAAATAATCTACTGATTGGTGAACAAATAAATAATTAACTTCATTAAAACAATCTCATTTCTTTCTCCCTAGCACAAGACTTGGTTGCATTAAACAGTAAATGAACATGTTTATCTCCTGCAAATTAGCTTGTAGGACGGTTGCAATAAAAGAATAAAATCTTTCTCCTTCTCACTCGTGCACTCTTGACTTACGTTGACATTTCAAGTTGCAATACATGCAAACATGTTAGCAATCACATTAACCTTCCCTCTCTCGCAGCACTAGGTTCCCTGGGCTCTCATAGTAATCCCTGGCTGTAAGCCGAATGTCACCTCTGCTCAGGCACTCCATTTTTTGCTGATTGTGCCTCTTGCTCACACAGCCTCTTTCTTCCTTGGTATTTCAGTGGCAGACTGCTTCTCTCTCAAATCCAACCTGCACTCAACTGATGTCACGGCCAATGAGGCTTTCACACTTTGGCGCTCTGCCCTATTCACAGCAGTAACCTTTACCCACACATGACCAGAGTGCAAGCTAAACTAAAAATGTCAACATTTTGGAAAAAAAGACAAAAAAAGCATATCACCCTACATTTAAAATCTTTAATTTTGGACATGGCCATACCTCCTCTGAAATAGGGCAGGGCTGTGTCTCTTAGGGGAATTTCCATGCCACAGTGGTGGTGGCCACGCCTTCAAGTGTGTCTAGACTTTAAAATGCAACACTGCCCCCAAACCCCCTCCTCTGCCCTGCTGCGCACACACACCAGAGGCACTTGATCACCATGGTGAGCAGGGGACATAGCTAATAACTGCCCACGCTTCGGTACAAAAGTGCCAACAGCGGGACAGTTCCCTCAAATTGGGACTGACTCACTTAAATCGATGTATGTAAAAGTTACTCAAATAGATATCCCCACTGCATGTGAATTCCATATGGATAAAAACCATAGAAAAATTTCATATTAAGGTAATTATGCTGAATACCTTCTCTGTTTAAAAAATTGACTATCACTGTGTAGTTTACTATGAAAAGTGATTTTCAAATGTATGTCTGTAACTGTATGTTAATCTTAAAAGAAATATGTTGTGCCAGGAGGCAAGCAAGGGCACAAATCTAAATAGTCATGTTTCTTGTCACGAGTGGTTTTGTGTCACTATTTGTAGATGTTTACTTCATTGAATACACATATTAAAAAAAAAACTGTCCTTGGTTATTTGTCCATTTATTGTAAGCATTATATTTTAAGCAAAGCTTGAAAGGTATTTAAATGTAAAGTATGATGAAACCAAGGGGATGTCGTCCTCTAGATTCTTTGCTTGAGCTATGAACCAAACACATCCTAAATTAAAGGATCGGCTCGGTACTTTCGCGCTTTGTTCGGAATCGAAAGCGAGGCAAAACGTCATTGCTACATCGTCGGATCTAGCAAGTTTTGAAATTTATAAATACCGTCCTCCACGGCGATCTAGCGCCATTTGAAAGAGACACAGAAGGGGTAGCACACTGTGTAGAGCAGTTGGTCAGCTAAATAGATAGAATTGAAAGAGAAGGGGTAGCAGTGTCCAACAAAGTCTACAGTGACATTCAGGAGAGCTCCATTGCTAATTCTCATTGCAGAAAAATACAAATACTACTGCTGTCAGGGTTGGTGTAATTCTGCAGTCAAATTCTACTGTGTTATATAGGTAACACACAAAGAGGAGAGCTCCATTGCTAATTGTCATTGCTGAAATACAAATACTACTTGCAGACTTTTCTTCTGACTTCTTTTTTCTGCCACTGCTATGTGCCAATGTGTCCTAGATGTGGTAGGAACTGCCGTGTGTTTGAGTCATTGCTCTATCGCTTAGCATCCAGCCAGGTCGCTGCAGTATTTGTCCGAAAGTGTATGAAAATAATAATGTGACCTGTGAGGTGGTCAAAATTGACTGCAAATGACTTGAAATTAGTGTTATTGAGGTTAATAATAATGTAGGATCAAATAAAGAGCAAAATTATGTGATTTTAGCGTATTTTAGCAATTTTTCTAAAAAGAAAATACAGAACCAAAACACACGAGGGCGGTTTTGCCAAAACACGAAGCTAATACAGATCCAAAACTACTTCACGGGGATCAGTGAGCATCTCTACTTTTAACGAACATGGATCACAAAGTTTCTGTAAAATACACAAAAAAAGCATGACATGAAATTTATTAACCACGATAATTTTGTTAAAAAAAAAACATTTTGAAAATAAGGAACCACATTACAAATGTATGTTACTACATAGGCTAACATAGTAGACGACATAGGCAAGGCGTTCACAAGCTTTAAAAAAACACAACTGCAATGCAGCTGTGCAACCAAGTAGGAGCTAGACAACACACACCTAATAGTTTGAAACAAACAGCAAGGCTGAGACAATTTAAAACATTTGCACACACTTAAAGTATGCACTGCTTGTAATGATAAAATAATCCACTATTTAGTATTAGAATCTAATGTAAGAAAATTCACTTATTAAGCCATGTGATATATAGTGTTGTATAATGAGAGGTGTCATGTGTGCAGGTGAATAGTCAATCAATTAGATAACGAGGTTGTGAATGCTGTGTTTGGTCATCACTATCGTCCATTAGGTTACACTTCATCATCATCATCACCATTTATTTATATAGCGCCACTGATTCCGCAGCGCTGTACAGAGAACTCACTCACATCAGTCCCTGCACCATTGGAGCTTACAGTCTAAATTCCCTAACACACACACAGACTGGGGGTCAATTTTGATAGCAGCCAATTAACCTACTAGTAAGTTTTTCGTGTGTGGGAGGAAACCCACGCAAACACGGGGAGAACATACAAACTCCACACAGGTAAGGCCATGGTCGGGAATTTGAACTCATGACCCCAGTACTGTGAGGCTGAAGTGCTAACCACTAGGCCACCTTGCTGCCCAAAGTGCAAACCTCACATCTGAAAAAGAGCGTACTTCTACGTGCGCCTGATAAAATAAGATGTTGGATGAAGGAAATGCATAAAGGAACACTGAAACACTAATTTAACTACAGAAAAGGGAATAGAATTTCTGGGCAAAATATGGTCAACAGGAACCTTACATCTGAGAGTTATTTAATGGCATCATATTATGTTACCTGTTGAACTGTACTGTATAATACATATTATGGGTGGGAATTAATCAAGACAAAGCCATCCAGTCTGTATAAAATGACTAAAATCCCCCAAAAGCTATATTGTAACTAACCAGTTCTGCCACCATTAGGATTTAGTTCCATAGCTGACACTCTAATAAAGTGTTCAGATACTCCCTGACTTATCTCAAAATACCACGTCAACCTAGTTTAATCAGTTACTGTAAAATAAAATGTTATCTGCTTTAAATGTAGCATTTATCTGACACATGAATTCTTTAATAACTCAAACACAGAACATTATTAAATGGAGTTTAATATGGCAGTCACAATGCTTAAGATATTAAAAAGGATAACAAAATGACATAAAAAAAAAATTACAAAACAGTTTCCTAATATAGACAGGAATACAAACTGTAGCAGAAAATTCACTTGTGATCTGTGGTTTAGGAGAAGGTTAGAATGTAGACAGTTTCTCAGAAACAGACTGAACCCAAAAAACTGACAATTTTCCAATATTTTAGAATTTTTGAACACACATCTTACCCCCCATAAAACCTGTCACTGAAAAAGGTGTCACCCTGGCTAATTGGGGTGATGTCTGGGCAGTCATTGAAAGAAACATATGGTATGCTAATCTGTTTTACAACCGTTATTGCCTTTTCTTTCAAAACCACTTCTGGTCAGAATTTTATAATCAGGATATCTTTCTTCCAAAACCAAAACATAATAAATATATATATATATATATATATATATATATATATATATATATATATATATATATATATATTATCACACTGATACACAGATTAAGCGTTTATGCACATATTATGTTATTTCTCTGTGTTCCCTATCAGGCTGGAATTTATGGATGACACAATTTATGTGCCTCATCCTCATCATCATCATCATCAACATTTAAATATATAGTGCCAGCAAATTCCATAGCGCTTTAAAATTGGGAACAAACATTAATAAAACAATACTGGGAACATACATACAGACAGAGAGAGAAGAAGGCCCTGTTCGCAAACTTACAATCTATGGGACAATGGGAGTTTGAAACACAAGGACACGTGCTACATCATATTGCACATTGGGCCAGCTAGAATGCAAAGGTAAAAAGTATTGAGTGGGCTGTGTGATCAGTCACACAGCAATGTTGGTCAGAGGGTTGTTGTCTTGTGTTAGCTGTGTAGAGGGTGGTAATAGGGTAGCCTAGGGAGATTAAGATGCTGGTTGAGGAATATTATAAGCCTGTCTGAAGAGGTGGGTTTTCAGAGAATGCTTGAAGGTTTGAAGACTAGAGGAAAGTTTTACAGTGTGAGGGAGGAAATTCCACAAAATAGGTGCAGCCCGAAAAATGTCCTGTAACCGGGAATGAGAGGATGTGATGAGAGTGGAAGAGATGCATATCTTGCTATAGCAGAGGACCTAGGACTGAGCCTTGTGGTACTCCAACTGATAAAGGAAGTGGAGCAGAAGTGGATCCAGAGAAATTAACACTGAAAGAGCGATTAGATAGGTAGGATGAGAACCAGGGTAGGACAGTGTCCTCAAGACCTAGGCATTGTAGTGTTTTTATGAGGAGAGAGAATGGTCAACAGTGTCAAATGCAGCAGAGAGATCCAGAAGAATTCGAAGAGTAATCACCTTTAGTTTTTGCTGTGATCAAATCATTGACAACCTTGGTCAGTGCTCGCTCTGTGGAGTGTTGAGAGCGAAAGCCTGCCAGAAGAGAATCCAGTAGGTCGTTTGCTATAGGAAAGTGTTTGAGGCGAGTGTAAGCAATTCTCTCGACTTTTGGAGGGGCATGGGAGCCCCTTTGTGGTGATTAAAAAAAATAAATGAAAAAAACCCCGAATGAATGAAAAGAATAGCAGGCGGTCTCAGAAGACCACCGGCCTACTGGGGAAATTCCGGGTATGACCATCCGCCCCTGAATGCAGGAATATAACAGTCTGAGGCAATGCAGGAAAATAAGTGTCCTAGACAATGAAGGACATAACACAGTTTCTGAGGCAATGCTGCTGCAGATCTCCGTCTCTAAGGTAATGTAGGAATATAACAGTCTCTGTGTTAATGCCGCTACAGAATGCATAATCTTTAAGACAATTCAGGAATATAACAGTCTTTAAGACAATATAGAATGGGAAAATGATTACCACAGCCCATGCCTGGGGATACTGTATAGAGCTATATGAATGATATATGAAAAGCTTGCAGATGGAAAGACTGTGTGCAGATGTAAAGTAAGATATCAGGAGCCAGAAAACAAGTGAAAGTAGAGCTAAGAACCATTAGACTATAAGAAAAGCCAAGTATCAGGAACCAGGAGACAAACAAATGCAGAGCCAGGAACTACAGATGAAAGGTCATAAGCACACAGAACACATTCAGGAACCAGGAGACTAGTATGTAACACTTTTACTCGCAATGAGTGCAGGACAGGTAAGCGCTTATAAAGTGCAGCCTTACAATTAGCACTTAAAGGGAGACCCACCAGAACTGCATACCAGGGCTGAGTAAGAAGCAGAATGCACAACAGATGAAAAACTAACAGATAGCTTTTTGTTCAGGCCAAACACAAATGCAGATCTTTCAGCAGTATCAGTCATAGCTGTATTGAGTAATTCAGTAGACATTGGGCTTGATCCATTAAGGAAAGTAAAGAAAACAAATAGTAACTTTGCACCTTGGCAAAACCATGATGCATTGGAGGGGGAGCTAAAATTAAAATGTGGAGACATATTTATAGTTTGGGAAGGGCATGTCCTAGATAAACTTTAAATTTCAGTGTAAAAATAAAGCTATCAAGTATTTGTGTGCTACATGAAAAACAGCCAGTATTTATCTTATGTGCAAAATAATAAACTAATATGAACCCCTTGCATTGTAACATGGTTTTGTCCAGGAGAAAACTTACTCTTTTTTTGCCTTACTTTCCTTAATGAATCAGGCCGATTATGTTTAAACTAAAGCACACTCTATAGCAGAGTGTGATAGAGTGGACAACTACTTTACCTTTTTACGTGGTCAACAAGGATAATGAGAGAAAGATAAAATCTCACATGACAAGTTTTAAGTTCACTTTTTTACACGATTGCTTTTTTTGTTTACTTAAAAACTGTCTAATAACTATAAAATATATATGCAAGTGTAAACACACTAGTAAATATGCAGCATAACCATATATAAAAAATTTATATAACAACAAATATATACAGGTTCCACTCATGTCTGCTAAGAACAGGAAACTGAGGCTACAGTGGACATAGAAACTGGACAGTTAAAGATTAGAAAAGTGTTGCCAATAGTGACATCTAAATTTCTGCTGCGACATGCAGATGGTGGGGTTTGGTGCAAGGGTCCAGAGGTGACCTGAAAATGCACTGGTGGTGGGACAGGATGAAAAGGTGGTGTGCCCCTGTAAATGCGTCATCTTAATAGTTGTATTTCATTGAAAATATTCTTGTCCTGAAGGATGAAATCTAATTTTTGGTGCAAACGTAGCCATACTCATGTTCTTAATCATGAGTCAGCAAGTGAAACCCCTAATCTCTCATCGACTGGTGCAAACTTTTTGCAACCCTGGAGGCCCTGTCATTTTGTCTGACAAATCCATACATTTTGCCATAAATCCTACTGTACATGCACAAAACTAGGCGCAAGACATCACATCACTGCATGATCAGAGCGGAGCTTTTAAATACGTTGATTTATTTATAAGTGTTTATGCTACGAGTAAAGTTTGTTTGTGCCCTAATGCTGCTCTTGAGACTAAAACAAGGGGACTCTGATATATTTTCCAGGTACCATGTATATCTACATCCAGTTACCAAGTATGTCTATATACTAATGCCCAGTTTGAGAATACAATGTCATTCTTGATTCATCCTTTTGGCTTAGCTCAAGTGTATCTGACCTACTACACTTAGTTCGGGATGGGTCTCCTTGGTCCTGTTGGAGCCCTGTTGGTGCAGTTTGGAGCCCGAGGTACTTGTGCCTCAGACCTGAAAATGCATTAGTGGTGCAACTGGAACCCTCACCTTGCAAAACCCCAGGGTAAAGGGGACTGCCTGAGACTTGCTATGGAGGCGGTCCTGAAGATCCATGTATATAAATATGTAATGTATATAAATATGGAATATATAAATAATATTGTCGAAGTCGTATTATTGGATGAACGAAAGTATATTGGTTAATATTGTTTTATTGGTCGATTGCACTTGTGGCATATGGTGATCGCAAGGTAAAATACGCACGTACACACTCGCATAACAATATTTAGTTATTTATATAATTCATATTCATATTGGTTCCGTTACACAGTAATTTATGAGCAGATAGTATATAGTTTATTATTAGTTTATATAATATGAGTATATGTACACTTCAATGTTATTTAAGGTTCAGGTTATAGGAAAGTTGTCATGTCTAGTATCAAACCCCTAAACCCCTATTCATCAGCAGCTGTCCGGTTCATTCGGCGAAGAGATAGGACATTGCATACTCAAGTTATTGTTGTTAGGGAATAAACCTTTAATAATGATGCTGACTATAAAATGCTAATGGACTAGTTGTAACTGGAGTCGTGGCGGGAAGAAAGGAGCCCATCCCCTGGAGAGATGACCCCCACCTTTGGATTCTTTAGTTTGAACTAGCCTATGACCTGTTTACCCTGGACCCACCTGAAGTCTGGACCTATAGAAGCAAGCCACGTCATCTCTGTTGTTCACTCTGTAGCACTGAATGTATATATAATCATAGCTGCACCCACACTAGCCTCAGTCTACTCTGAACACAGTATTCTAAACAGATACACTGTCCACTGGGTCCCATAGGAGCGCAGCGAGCGCATGCGATAGCAGTGGTATGTATTTATCTTTTGGTATTGGCTGTACTGTACTGTATCATAATATAATAATGTATTGAACTGTTAATTATTTACATCTGCTAAAATAAATCACTTTGTGCGTTGGAAACACAACACAATCGCCTATGCAATGCTTATTTGAAAACGATAAAATTACTCTAATAATATATATATATATATATATATATATATATATATATATATGTTATATTAGTGAAGTGTAAGAAATATGTAAACCACATTTCAGATTGGCCAACAGTTGGCCTTCCCACACAAGTATATAAAACTGACATTGATGCAGATTTGGTTGCCAAAAACCTCTGTCTTGACAAGACAATGCAATTGAAAGTCCACTTTCTGAGACCTTAAAAGGACGGAATTTGGCACTGGCTAGAGTTAGAGAACCATATAGACTGGTTAATTAATTTTTTTTTAATTGAATCGGAGAAAGCAAATGCAACAATGGCAAAGTTACAAAATCCTTTGCTAAGACAGCTTGCTGCAGAGTTTGTGAAGGGATCATTAGAAAATAGACTGGAAGTGAATGTTAATGCTATAATTAGAAACACAGGAGGAAACACAGCTCAAGATCACATAATTTTACCCATTTCTCACAGTTTTAATTAAATCCAGATCCAAAACCAAAACCTTTCAGGATTTTTGGGCAAAACCAGTAACAAAACCAAAACACAAAGGCGTTTTAGAACCAAAACCACATCCAAAACCAAAACTTTGGGGTCAGCGTCCATCTCTAATATAAAGTCACATCAGAACACACAGATTAAAAATAAAATTAAATACAATAAGACTAATATAAGACTAATATATTATTAAGTTTAGAGATGCTTTGAGAAAGGTCCCTTTGGAACGAAACGCGTCACAGAAGTAGTATATGAAGAAAGAGTGTTGCCTCTTTTTTTTTTTTCTGATGAACCACTAAAGGCTACTATTGCAGATCTAAATTTATTTTCCCGAAACAAACCGACTGAGTAACTCTATGCCGGCTAAGAAATTGCATTTAAGTATTTTTCCGAATTGCAGTGGAAAGGATTCTTTCTGTATGGGTGGCCACCTGAAGTTCCTACAGCGCATGTAAGGTTCGTGTTCCCGCTCCAGCTGAGGTCAACTAGAGCGGTTACTGCGCCTGTAAGATGTGAGCTCTGGCGTCAACAGATATCATAGGATCTTGGTAAGCATACCTGTTGGCACTTTTGTTTGGGGCGATGAAGGAGATTTCATTCTGGTGTGAAAAATTAGTTCCCAATTTCTGGGTAAGGATTGTTATAATGACTTATTCACTGGGAGGAAAAGATTATTTGTGATATTTTAATGACTGTAAAGACTATTACTATTCTTATTTCTCTGTAATATTAGAGGACAGACAAGCGATTACTTGTGGTTACTCGAGGAAAGACGGCTCACGCTTTACTATTTGTGGTTCTGACCACGATTATAATTGATTGTTAATTACTAACTTAATTATTAAGTGTTTACACTTTTTTTATAGGAATACTTTCATGAAATTGTCTATTTTAGAGTTTATCCGAGCGTTGTTATTTAGTAAGGTTTACTGATTAATGTATTTGTGCATTATTCATATAAACACTGATTTGACCTTCATTAACAGCTCTTGATTCTGCCCTCTGTATTGGATTTACTTGTATTTTTATTTATTAACCTATAGATTGTTTAGAGCGCTGTCTATTGCTATTTTACATTTTTGTTAGTCTGAGATAATGACAACCTCTCCTTTGATAGCTGCCTAGATCTATTGGTTGGTAGATTTAGTGATTGGTTTAATCCTAGCATAATTAGTATAATCTATTCACTCTTTGTCCTTTCTGCCCCTGATTTATTCATACTTGTCAACTTTTCATTTTAGCCTTCCCAGAATTCCTGGAGGGGAGGAAGGGGTAGTAAGGGAGCAGGGGGTGGGGCTTGTCAAATTGCATTCTGCCGGGAGACTCCTGAATTAAGGGTAGGTCTCCCGGACATTCCAGGAGATTTGGCATGCATGTACTTATTTATATATTTGTATATCGCCCCCCCCCTGGACCCCACCAACAATTTCTTGACACTACAGAAATCCAGCAAACCTCAAACGCATCAACTGTCTCCCCTGTCTTCCAAAGACCTTTAAATCTGCCCTTTGGAATGCACGCTCAGTTTGTAACAAACTTACCTCCGTACACGATCTCTCCCTCTCAAACAACCTCAATCTTCCAGCAATAACAGAAACATGGCTCACGCAATCAGACACTGCCTCACCTGCAGCCCTTTCACATGGTGGCCTCCATTTCACCCACATCCCCAGACCAGGAGGCAGACAAGGAGATGGGGTTGGACTACTTCTCTCCCCACAGTGCACATTCACATATCTCCCAAATGTCCCATCACTCACATTCACATCTTTTGAAGCACATACTGTTAGGATTTTTAACCCATTCTCTATGCGTGTTGGTGTCATCTATCACCCCCCTGGACCACACCAATAATTTCTTGAACACTTCTCTGCATGGCTCCCTCACTTATCTTCTGAGATCCCCACCATCATCATGGGTGATTTCAACATCCCTATTGCTAATCCACATTCCAATGCTATTTTAAAACTGCTCTCTCTAACCTACTCACTTGACCTCTCCCAGTGGATTGTATCCACTACTTATCAGGATGGCCACTGTCTTGATCTTGTTTTCTCTAGAATATGCTCAGTTTCTGATTTCCTTAACACTCCTTTCCCCCTCTCGGATCATCACCTACTCAGTTACTCGCTCACTCCCAGTTCTTTAACCTCCCTGCTGTCAAACTCTTCCAAGCCTCCTCATACCCACTGGGATATTAACTCTATTGATTTTCAACAGTTTTCCATCTCTCTCCAACACTTTCTCTCCCCAATTTCTACATTCTCCTCCTCGGATATAGCAGTTCCCCATTTTCACCATACCCTAGCAACTGCCCTTGATCAAGTGGCTCCAGTGACTCTTCATACTCAACCATGGCACACTAAAAAAACACGAAATCTACAAAAAGTTTATCATAAAGCTGAACGTCACTGGCGTAAAACTTGTACCTCTAATGATTTCAGTGAATTTACTGATATCTAACACTCCTATTGAAATGCTCTGGGCACTGAATAAAAAAACTTCCAATCCGTCATCTATGCTCAGACTTCTAACCCCAAACTCATTTTTAACATGTTTAAATCTCTTCTCAATCATCCCACCCCAAACCCTCCGACTATCATTAGTGCCCAGGATCTTGCTTCCTATTTCAAGGACAATATTGATAAGATCAGACTTGAAATGGTATCCTCTTCCTCGACAAGTAATCAGCTCAATTCCTTTCCAGCATCCTCTCACACCCTTCCTTCGTTTGATCCCACAAATGAAGAGGAGGTTTCTACTCTCCTTATCTTCCTACTCTACCTCCTGTCCTCTTGATCCCATACACTCAAAAATTGGTAGGTCTTTGTCTTGTGTGCTCATTCCACCTCTAACTCAATTCTGTAATCTATCTCTCTCTACTGGTATTTTTCCAGCACTATTCAAGTATGCAGTTATTACTCCTATTCTGAAAAAACAAACTTCTGACCCAAACTCTCTCTAATTACCGCCCCATCTCTCAGCTCCCATGATCTTTCTACACTCGCCTCACAGGTTTCCTTTCTGCAAACAACTTATTGGATCCTCTTCAATCAGGCTTTTGCTACCAACACACCACAGACTGCACTGGCCAAGGTTGTCAATGACCTGATCACAGCTAAAACTAAAGGCCATTACTCTCTTCTAATTCTCCTGGTGTCACGACTTGCACTCTGCAGCTGCTGTCTACAGTGACTTTATTGGATATGTTATGTATTCTACTTGTAGTACCACTGCCCACCAAAGGGGCCACTGTGCTAATTTGATTATTTTCCTTGATCACTGGGAGTGGTTTCAGCTGCATGAGGCCTATACAAACCTGCCTGCTTCAAACAGTCTGAGCTAGATCATCAGGTCACTCCTGTGAGCATTTCCATGTGCTTTGTTCCTGTGTGCATTACCAAGTTGTCAGCTCCAGTCTGCATTACCAAGTTGTCAGCTCCTGTCTGCATTACCAAGTTGTAGGCTCCAGTCTGCATTACCAAGTTCTGTGAGTTCAGGTCTCTCATCAAGACTGGACTTCCTTTGTGAGACTTACCCGTGGTTGCAGTGCACCGCTATTCCAAGATCTGCTATTGTTGCTCTCTCTACACCTGCTGCGCTGAATACCATCTACGGATCTGTTAAGTCTTCTATATTGTTGTTACAATTGAATTGTTGCTCTGTCTTTTCATTTCTGTATATCTGTGCCACAATCCGTGGTGGACTGTTATTTGTGTTCTTAATAAAGCCACTTTAACCACTTTTGTGGTCATACCTGGGAAATCCTGACACCTGGATCTCTCTGCTGCATTCAACACTGTTGACTACTCTGTCCTCATACAGGCACTACGATCTCTAAGTCTTTAAGACACAGTGCTATCCTGGTTCTCATTCTACCTATCTAATCGCTCTTTCAGTGTTTCTCCGGAACAACCTCCACTTCGCTTCATTTATCAGTTGGAGTACCACAAGGCTCAGTCCTAGGTCCTCTGCTATTCTCTATCTACACCACTTCTCTTGGAAAACTAATAATCTCCTTTGGATTTCAGTATCATCTCTATGCGGATGATACACAAATTTAACTATCCTCTCCTGATCTCTCACCATCTGTGTTGTCTCACGTTACTGACTGTCTTTCTGTCATTTCATCTTGGATGTCCTCTCGCCAACTCAAACTCAATCTTCCAAAAAACAGAACTAATAATAGTACCACCCAATAATAGAAGCTTCCTGCCTGACATATCTATTTCTGTTGACAACATGACCATAAATAACACCCCGCAAGCTCGCTGCCTAGGTGTAATCCTTGACTCGCAACTATCCTTTGTTCCACACATCAACTCTATATTTACATCATGCTGCATACATCTAAAAAAACTTTTCCAGAATACCTACATATCTCACTCAAGACACTGCAAAAACTTGAATTCATGCACTCATCATCTCCTCCATCGACTATTGCAATTCCCTCCTTACTGGTCTTCCCAAAATCAAACTCGAGCCCCTTCAATCTACTTTGCATGCAGCGGCTAGCTTGATTTTCCTTGCAAATCGTTTTCATCTGCTAAGTCACTCATTCTCTACATTGATTGCCTGTTTTTCAAAGAATCCAACATAAAATTCTACTAACATACACGGCCATCAACTAAATTGCACCAATATACATCTTCTCACTTGTCTTAAAATAACTTCCAAATCAACACCTCCGTTCTGCACAAGATCTGCATCTCTCTTCCACTCTCATCACATCCTCCCATTCCCAGTTACAGGACTTTTTTCAGGCTGCACCCACTTTGTGGAATTCCCTCCCTTGCACAGAAAGACTTTCTTCTAGTCTTCAAACCTTCAAGCGTTCTCTGAAAACCCACCTCTTCAGACAAGCTTATAATATTCTTCTATGACCCTCTTAATCTCCCTAGGATTCCCTATTACCATCCTCTGCACAGCTAACAGAAGGCAACAACCCTCTGACCAAAATAATTTGTGTGACTGACCATACAACCCACTAAATAATTTGTAAGCTTTGCATTCTAGCTGGACAAATATTCAATATGATGTAGCACTTACCCTTGTGTATCAAACTATTGTCCCATAGATTATAAGCTTGCAAGCAGGGCCCTCTTACCTCTCTGTATGTATGTATTACTCAGTATTGTTTTATTACTGTTTGTTCCCAATTTTAAAGTGCTACGGAATCTGCTGGCGCTATATAAATAAATGATGATGATACTGCAATCTGTTCCATTTGTCTATGTAAGGCAAGTAACATTTTGGCAAATCGTACTTACACCCAGATTCAAATCAAAACAGATCTTGAGATCCGCTTGGATTTGAATATGGTCGGAACTACACTGAAGTTCCGTGCTTTTTATTAAAACAAAAATTTTGTCAGAAAATGAATCAGGACCTGTGTGTGCAGGAAGTGACTATAGTTGTGGTGAGCTTTACTGTGTAGCGGATCCTATTTTGAAAGCACAGCAAGACACCTAGCAATGTGCAAAGTACACATTCCAGAAAGGGTCAAAGATACAAGTCCTAGATAGGATACATATTCCTGTAAATTCCATATTTTGTCAAGGTAATTAATCACTATTCAGTTAAATCAGTATGTCAGTCATGCAAAAAACAAAATGTGCCTGATTGCTTGTCACATAGTAATTGTTTTGCAAGGGGTGATCTCACTACTCACCTGGATGTTATTTGACAAGGTTTATTTATTGCTGGCTACCTTGCTGTTCATGTCACCTTCTATTCCAAGAGATCCTGTTAGTTAATGAATTTGCTGTGTGACGGATTCCCACAGAGATTCTGGTTACTTCTACAGTGTAATACATATCTTATAGACTATACCACATAGTGGTCTGTGGTTCATTTATTTATTTTGTTTTTTGTTTTATTACTTTCATCTTCTGATTAAAAATATTGTAATATTTAACACCTTAAGCCAACTGCATATTTTAGTGTTGCTACCCACTGGTGTTAAGACAACACCAGTGACACATCCTGTAAAATGTGATCATGTTTGACAAGCAGCGTGTGACTGGCGTATCAGTGTATCAATGGCCTTTTGGCTAAGATCAAGTGTAGTTCCTGTCCTAGAAGGGGTGGTTTTAAGACACTCTGGAAGGGATGGGTCTCCTTGGTCTGATGCCAGAAGGCCGGTGAAGACTTGGCGGCTCGAGGTGTCTGTGCCTCCGGGGGACAGTGCCCGGAGGTGACCTGAAAATGCACGGGTGGTGGTGGCCCCATGATCACGTGTAAAGAGTAAGGAACAGAGCACAATACACTGAGAGTGAACCCTGCACCACCTTATATTTTCTTGGTCCCGGTCTTTTGGCTGGGCCAGAATAATTTTTTTACCCTCTGGCCGCTGGGGCTTATGGCCACTTTTTTATTTTTATTTCTTGAACATGCAGCACTTATGCACATTTAGCACTTTTTTTGCACGGAATTCAGTTTGTTTGATTTTCGTTTGCACGTTTGAGTTTGACCCTAAGGGGAACCCCTCTCCCTCAGTCATCTGAGACTCTCTCCTTATGGGGAGAGTTGAAGAACCAGTCCCCCGGGGAAAGCTTTGGCCAAACCCGGGGTAAAGGTGGCTGCCCGAGCCTTGCGGCGGAGGCAGCCCTGAAGACCCTTGCTCCCAAAGGGGCCTTTTGGCTCCGGGAGTCGGGGATGTAAAGGGGCACCTCCTAGCTTCGGCGAAGGGGTGTCCGAAGATCTTTGTTCCCCTAAGGGTCCTTTTGGCTTCGGGGGATAGGGAGCAATAGAGCCCTTTCCTTTTTGGGAAGGGTCTAAAGTCCCAAGCCCCCAGCACTGTTTTTGCACGGCACTGGGTGATTGGAGCACGCACCTCGAGCTTCAATAAAAAAAAAAAAAATCAGTGTATCAATGGAGGACACGTGAGTGAACGCTAGTGAATAGAGGTGGAAGTGGTTATTGGGGTCATTGGAGACTAAACGTTCCATCCCAATAACGATTTAGATGCTGTTACTAGCATTACAGAAATGCCAGTAAAAGCATACTATTTTACTGTGGGCTACTAGCCTTAATTCCTATAAAAATTCCCTTTGTTATGATTTTATGGCTGACGCTAAAAAAGGCAGTTTTTGTGTTACTAAAATGTCTGTGACCTTGAATAAAACCCACCAATCCATTAAGTTTAACCTTTGACATATCACTGGTACTTTTTGTCCTGTTGTGTCCGTTTAGTGTCCAAGGACACTAAATACAAAATACAACTTAATCCAATATGAAAGGGATGTTTTAACAATTACAAATGTGTATATATATATATATATATATATATATATATATATATATACAAGTTAACCCGTGAATGATACTCATGCATTCTAGTCAAATCAAACCCTTAGATTGTACGCTCCTCTGAGCAGGGCCATCTCTCCTCCTGTTTCCACCACTTCTAACTCTGCTCTCCAGCTACTTAGCCCTCCTCCTCAAAGGTCCTCCACCCCACATCCACTTTCGCTCCCTCCTCCCCCCTGGGGGTCTCCCTGTCTTCCGCGCCCCCCTTCTTGGGCCCCGTCGTTTTCGGATCCTCCCTCCCCCTTCCCCGCCCTCTCTAGCTGTGCATTGAGCGTACTGAGATGCTGTGTTTACTGTACTGTGCTGTCTCCCATTGTATTGTGATTTTGTTTGTCTCTGTACGGCGCTGCGGATGCCTTGTAGCGCCTTATAAATAAATATTAATAATAATAATAATAATAATAATAAAATCAAGCCACTTAAGGTGTTAAAAAGGTTCTTGTCATGCATTTGGGCCTAGCTCAGGCCTCCTCAGGGGAAGAGTGTTACTTCCCGATGCAAGCGCCCTTTTTTAACGTGGTTTTGTCCACATGTCACCACCTCATCATTCTTCTCCATCACCTCATCCTTCATCTTTATCGCCACATCTATCCAGATGTCTATCCAGACACAGGGATCTCTCTCAGCGGTCCTGAGTATCACACTCCTCTCACTCTGTCACCCCCGGCAACCACCAACCACTCCCCACTGTCACCCCCGGCAACCACCAACCACTCCCAACTGTCACTTCTCCTTCAAGAAATATATATATATTTTTTTTAAATCTTTATAAACACTTTTAACAATTAACAAATTAAAAACATCTTAGTATACCAAATTTCAAGAATTTAGGAGGTCAGTGTATAACTCCGCCCAGCAGGTGGCACTGCAGCAAATTTCAGCCCTTTCTGAGTTTTTTTTCCACACACACACTAAGAATTTAGTAGTTTAGTGTATAACTTCGCCCAGCAGGTGGCGCTGCAGCTTGGTTGGTTTTTTTTTACACACACAGACACACGCCACTAGGCTTTTATATAATAGATATATATATATATCTATCTACTATATAAATGCCTAGTGGTGTGTGTGGAAAAAAAAAAACCAAGCTGCAGCGCCACCTGCTGGGCAGAGTTATACACTGACCTATATATTTCTTGAAGGAGAAGTGACAGTTGGGAGTGGTTGGTGGTTGCCGGGGGTGACAGTGGGGAGTTTTTAACACCTTAAGTAGCTTGATGAAGGAAAATTTATGAGGTGGTGACATGTGGACAAAACCACGTTAAAAAAGGGCGCTTGCGTCGGGAAGTAACGCTCTTCCCCTGAGGAGGCCTGGGCTAGGCCGAAATGCATGACAAGAACCTTTTTAACACCTTAAGTAGCTTGATTTGACTAGAATGCATGAGTATCATGCACGGGTTAACTTGTATGTATATATATATATATATATATATATATATATATATATATATAAAATACCAAAGCTGTGGAAGGAATGTGTGTATTATATTGCATCTAACTTTATCTACTTCACTACAAATTGTTATCACCTTGTACCAGACATTTTAGGGACTGAAGGTTTATTTGCAGTGTCCTTCAGTTGGAAGACTAACAAAAAGTCTGACTTCCACAAGAGAAAAACTCCCCACTTAACAGTCCCTTATCTCAAAGTTGTTTAATCCTGATTAGAGATGTAATTAACCCCAAAAATTGGAATTGCTCTGATTTACCAGAAAATGAATGTAGAATTTTTTAATTAAGTAGGTGATTTGCTTTTGTTCATATCAGTGAATAATGTTTTGTCTCATTCAGTTTTCAAAGTGTTTTTTTTACAGGGTATAAATAGCTGTCTGCAATGAGTGTCCCTAATACGTGCAATCTTGCTCCACAAAAATAAATATTGTTTTCTGCATGTGTTTTCATAACCAGGTGCCTAGTCTGCACTTAGGAAAGAACATCATACCTCTATGAAACTGCTCCCATCTGATAAAGTTTCGATATGAATCCTTACAGTTTCTGACAATTTGCTCCGCAAATCTGTACACTAGGTGAACTAGGTGCACTAGCACAAATAAAGGAACATGTTGTCCACAATGAAGATTTACACACTGTGCTTCGACTATTTTGCTTGTCTTAAGACTCATAAGTGATTATATCTCAAGAGGGTTCTACTGATAAATGTAACAGGTTGGGTAGTATATCTTAAGGAATGTAATTTCCACTTGTTAAGAATATTTTTGTGTTGTAGATCAATGTAATGTAACCTATCCCAGTTCAGTAAATATTTTACATCACACACTTATTTTGTTTTTTTAGAATTTAGATGTTCTCCATTGTTGATTTTTATAAATATTTTTTTTATTGAAGTTGTTTAGACATACATATAAAACATCAGTTGTCAATTTCAGCTACAATTTGTTTTTGAATCGACATAGGCACGATGAAGAGAAGGATTTAAATAAGGTCCATCTAAATAAAAGCTGTTTTGCTATTGTGTTATTTTTTCAATAATAGACATTATTTTTCTTAAATTGAGGAGAATCAGTTTTCTTTTGGAAACTATGTTATTTCCATGAGGCACGGAGAGATCAGGGCAAAAAGGAATCACATATAGTTTGGTGTTTCATTCCGTATGGTCTTGTGGAAGGACTTCCAAATTTGTTCCATTGAAGCAATTGATAATGTAATGAATACACTTTCTCAAGTTTCAAAGAATATTTGAGGATGTTTAACCTCCAAACAAGTCCATTCTCATGACTAAGAACAGTTTGTCTTTGAATAGTTCGAGTATGTGTGTGAGGAGGGGGAAGTTGGAGTCTGGATCCATATATGGAGGGTACACTTTCTGGTTACTGCCAAAATTACCATTATCAGCCTTTGGCCTCCTTTTGAGAGTCTAACATTTTGCAGCAAGATGCCCAATACTGCCCATTCAGGACTGAAAGATAGGTAGTATTTCAACAGGTCATCTGTTGCAAACCTCCCCAATGCTGAACCGTCTTATGATCGAACATGTCCAAAGACAATGAAATACGTACGATGAAGGTTCACTAGATTAAGGACACCTCAAGTTGTCTGAAAGACCCATAATATACCTGCGGTAGGGTGAGGAACATTTCCACGTACGTGTCTGCTGGGAGTAATTTAATAGAGATAGAATTATATGTAGTTGATCTACTTCTAGCTCAAGAAACTGTGCAAGTCATTGGGCAAAAAGAGTTTTAATTGAATCGTGATAGTGTTGTGAATCTTTTTGGGGAAAGGACAATAAGAAGGAGGTTAATGGAATATCTCAGTCTGATCTGGAGAAAAAAATAATTATGCTCTTAGCCTACTGTTTGCCTGAAGAAAAGTTAGGCCACATGGGCCAATGAGTTGAACTTTATTTCTAGCTTGTGCATATCTGAGGGGCTTCCTGGATGTTTTGCCCAGTAGGTGTCCCATTGATTGCAAACCCTACAATTCCCATATTATGAAGGGATGAGCCATTTTGCCATTTTGAAACTCACAGAATGTCGGATTTGTATGGGTTCAGCTTGTATTTATGTCTTAGTATATACCACATTTTCCTGACTGACCTCAATAAAGGGTTGTCTGAAAAAGGAAAGACGTAATGCTTGGACCTGTGAGAAATTGTTGCTCTATAACCCTATTTGTATAAGTACTTTGTCCATGTAGTCAGCCTCTTAGATATGGTAAGTGTGCTGCATGGCTATAAAAAACTATGTTTGGAAAAATGAATACCTTCATTAGCTTTGGATTGTTGTCATGTGACAACGTTATTGTATTAGTGCACAATGGTTTGTAAAACGAGGATACAAAATGGGATGGTGATTCATGTTTCGTCCCCTGACCCACACAATTAAGAATACCATGCCTGATAAATAATTGCCATTGTCATTTGCTGAGCCTGGACCTATTAGCCACAAGTGGTAATGCCGTACTTGTTAATTTTTTTCACTTTACAAGCATTGTTTCTTGCCTAGAAATATAAAACTGTACTACCCCTCCTCATAAAAACACCTACAGTTCCAATATATAGAACATTAATCTTTCTTCGCTAGTACTATATTCCTCTTAGCTGTTAGTTTTAACTTTATTTATTACAACAGAGTTTCTTCACAGCTAAGCTGTTTAATCTCCTTTTTTTAACAGTGTCCTTTTCCTAACGTTTGTAGAGAATTTTTTGCTAGCTATTTGTACATAAAGATCAGCTTTTCAGTGTATGCCCCTACAAATACAATGTGAACTTTGGTCACAATTAAAAGCCCTGCAAACAGGGTCTGATTAAGGGTTCTGGCCGCCCTAGGCTAATACGGCCGCAGCGCCCCCCCCCCCCTCCTCCGAATATATAGGTGTATAGGAACACTCCTGAATATGAATGTTTAGGTGTATTCTCCAGCATTCAAATTTAGACAGATTGTGCCATTGTCTCTTACCTGTCCTTGCTCTTCTCTCTTGCAACTTTGTTATCCTCTCGTTGGCTTCTGGAAAGTTGTCGTCCTTTTTTGAAAATGCAAAAATGTATTATAATGCAAACCCTGAATGATTAGGCCCTTTAGTTAAAACAAAACACTCCATTATGGCCAGCTAAAAGTACCCCATTGGACAGGCATATATAAGCAATATCTGAATATTTGTTGTCAATCAAATACAAACCTCTACCAGCCCCATCTCACTAATATTTAGTATTCTAGTGATTGCTGAGACCACCCATGTGACCACCACACAATCATGAGATTCTGCCCCCCAAAGCTGCTCTATTTTTTAAAAAGCCCCTGCAGCCATTTTCCTTAACCACAACCCCTCCGCACAGCCATTTTCCTTAACCCCTGCTGCAGCCATTTTCTTTACCTCCCACCCTGCATCCATCCCTCTTGCAGCTATTTTCCTTACCTCCACTCTGCTAGCTAGCTATCCCCCCCGTCACATCAAAACTCCCCCAGTCACATATATCAGCCCCCCTCCTCTGCCCTCCTTCATACATATCAACCTCTCTACCTCCCTATAGATTTTCATGGCAGCCCCCCCCCTCCCACCCTATAGATTTGTATGACAGTCCCCCTCTCCCTCCCAATACATATGCATGACAGTCCCCCCTCTCCCTCCCTATAGATATGCAGGGTAGTCCCCCCCTCCCTATAGATATGCAGGGTAGTACCCTCCTCCCTATAGATATGCAGGGTAGTTCCCCCCCCTTCCTATAGATATGCAGGGCAGTTCCCCCTCCCTATAGATATGCAGGGCAGTTCTCCCCCTCCCTATAGATATGCAGGGCAGTTCCCCCCCTCCCTATAGATATGCAGGGCAGTTCCCCCCTTCACTTACCTGTAGCTGTGCCAGCGTCGCTCCTCTCCTCAGATCAGCAGATAGGAAGTGAAGATGTCCTGCTTCCTGTCTGCTGCACAGCAACAGGCAGCCTGGCGATTGGCTGTGTGTTGCTAACCACTGACCACCAATGCTTTTGATCGTCAAGCCCTCCACCCCCCCGTGGCGACCCCCCCGCGGCGATCCCCAGCGGCGACCCCCCCCTCCCCCACCCCGAAAAAAAAAATGAATGAAAAAAAAAAAAAAAAAAAAAATTTTTTTTTTTTACAAAATAAAAATACCCACAGTGCAGCGCCCCCCGGGACCCAGCGCCCCAGGCTGCAGCCTGGTCAGCCTAGTGGTTGATCAGGCCCTGCCTGCAAACTTACCGTGTACTCAATTGAATTGTCTCCTCTTGTCTTATATACTTTCATTCAAGCAGTAACCTGTGCAACAGTGTGGCAACTTCTATATTACTTGTGCAGAATACAATTCAACTGCCTTCAGTTCTTGTCTTTGTTTGAACTGACATTTTAGTTTGACATGGTCTCACCTTCATAAAATGTGCTGATTTCTGCAGAAGGATAACAGAGGACAGCAATTGGCCTGAAGTAGCATAATCAAAGAGGTTGTTTTGACTGAAGAAAAAGTATTGAGCTTAGCAAGAGTTAGCATTGATGTTTTAGTAGTGATTCAGCCAATCGGTTGTAAGGCTTGAGGAGGGGCTACGCTAGGGAAGGCTTATAAGGACAGTTAGTGACAATTAGCTTTCTTCTGCCTTTCTTGAAAGTTCCTAGTGACTATAGCCTTGACTGACCTAGTTGGTAAGTATTGGATAGTGTTTTCACTCTGCCTATTATGAAATTTTTCTGTTTTTAATATATTTTTAATTCCTGCTTTTGTCTTTGCCTTGTTTTCTTTCTCTTTATATATCTTTATCCGTTATTTTTTTTTTTTTGTTCAATTTCCAGTTATTTCCCTTTTCTTTTTCCACATCTATTCCTGTCAGATTTTTATCTCCGCCCCCTTGTGTCATCCTCAATTTTGCACCCCAAGAGACTACGGGTTCCCCCGCATAGCCTCATTGAAGGGTCCCTCTGCTGTTGCCTTCTGAGAGTAATGTTTCCAAGAGATCCAGTAGTAAAGATAGAAAGTTAATATGGCTGCTGGAGAGAAAGTTGGGCGATGCTTGCCACCATGCTAGGGCTGCAGGCAGAATAGTGGGTAATGATGTTTAGAGCTGTTCTAATACAGCTGTGCTTAGGGACATTAGATGTACAGTGCATGGTAAGATTCGCACTGGACATTTTGTGGATATGTTTGCCATCACAACTAAAGCAAAGGATGCTTTGTCTGCAGCAAAGTCACGCTCTGGCATTGGTAAAGAAGCTTATCATAATTCTACAAATCAGTTAGAAGGTATCCTTGTTTTTGCTGCGTGTTATCTAGAGAGCAGGTCAGAGGAACATATGGATGTCATAAAATACATCTATTTGATACAAGGGATGTACACTCACTCTAGAGGTAACATGTGGAGGCGTTATGATGAAAGCATTCCACAGGAAATGGGATTGTTTGCTTGTGATGTATCTAGGTTGTAAGGATGTTGAAGTGTGGCTTGAGGTGACGCAACCTAGAACAGGACTGAATGATGTGTGTGTGACAATAGGCAAAACCCAGTTAGATATGGGTCTCCCTTTCTGGGCAGATGTTTTACCTATAACGGAGGTCACTGTGACAGGGGGGCATCCTGCAGATATAAGCATGCCTGTTCCGGGTGTGGAGGCGGACATCCTCTGAGAGATTGCAATAAGAGGAACGGACCAGGTTCCACTGAATGACCCAGCGCAGGGGCTCCTGCTTGTTAAGGCTTTATCCTCAATAATTTTGTCCGAATTTGGAATAGTTATGTTGGTATCCCAATAGACAAGCTGCGACATTTTTATGGTATGGTTTTGTTAATGGTTCTAAATTACCAGTCAGTGGGAGAGTGCATGTTGGTTCCCCCACAAATTTGAAATCAGCGTGTAAAATGCTGTTGATTGTACAGGAGAAAGTGGATACGGAAGTGTCCTTAAGTAGAATGAGCGGAACCTTTATCTTCCCCTTCTCTACAGGGTCTGGTTGTTTCACCTGTAGGTGGTGTTCCAAAACAGGACCTGGGAAAATTCAGGCTAATTCAACATTTGTCGCATCCGTGAATAATGTAATTGCAGAATCAGAATGTACGGTTGTTTAGCAATCTTTTGAGGATGCATTGATGCTAGTACAGTGATGTGGGTCTGGCGTGTTGCTGGACAAACTTGATATAGTCAGCTTTTAGACTTTTGCCATTGCATCCTTCTTCATTCAAATATATGGGATATTGTTTACCTTGTAGTTATGTCGACAAATGTTTGCCTGTGGGAGGTTCGGAGTCATGCTCCTTTTTTTATTGTTTTAGTAATTTTTCTTCATTGGTGTATTATCGCTGGTTCTGGGCACTATGGTGTGGCCCATTATTTGGATGATTTTCTATTCATTGGTCTGTGTGGGTCTACGGTGTACCAGGAACTGTTGTTTTCTGCCCAGTCATTGTTTAGGGTCATGGGAGTTCCCATTGGAGCAGGCAAGTTTGAGTGCCCGACAGTAAAATTATCGTATTTAGGTATTGAAATTGACATGCAGGCTGGGTGTTGTAGGCTACTAAGTGAGAAAGTGGCTAAGCTAAGAGGTATTAAGGATTTGTTCCATGGAGTACGCAGGGTTAATTTAAAAAAGTCCCTGCTTGGTCTTCTTAATTTCGCTTGTGTCCTTCCAATGGAAAGAATTTTTTTGTCTTAAGCTTGAGAGGGCTACAGCGGGTGTAGCTAGGGCTCATGTTTTTGTTAGGCTCTTTGCTGAAATTAGGGAGGATTTAGCTATTTGGCTTTACTAATGGCAAATCTAAGGCTTATATGCTTGCGGCCCTGTCAGGCATCTCCTTTTTCCTTGCAGCATAATGAATTTCATGATGTTACTAAAACTTTTCTATTTGCAAAGCATTAAAAGGTTAGACTAGGTTTTCTCCATCTGAGCATGACTAGAGAAATATTGATAGGGGAATGTTAGTTTATTTGTTGGTTGTCATTTCAGAAGTCGCTATTGATGGTTTTGAAGCATCCTTGTTTCGTTTAGCTTTCTCAATGGCCTTTTTTGGAGCGTTTAGAATAAGTCAGTTAGTGGCTCCCTCTAAATTAGCAATTTGTTTGGGTTTACTTCATAACAATGTGAATTTTAAGGATGATCATCATCATCATCAACATTTATTTATATAGCGCCACTAATTCCGCAGCGCTGTACAGAGAACTCATTCACATCAGTCCCTGCCCCATTGGAGTTTACAGCCTAAATTCTCTAATATAGATAGACACTCACACAGACAGAGAGGGAAAGACTAGGGTCAATTTTGATAGCAGCCAATTAACCTACCAGTATGTTTTTGAAGTGTGGGAGGAAACCGGAGCACACGGAGGAAACCCACGCAAACACAGGGAGAGCATACAAACTCCACACAGATAAGGCCATGGTCGGGAATCGAACTCATGACCCCAGTGCTGTGAGGCAGAAGTGCTAACCACTAGGCCACTGTGCTATGATAGCATAGTTTGTAAGATCCACAGGTGCAAGACCGACCCTATCGGTAAAGGGTGTTGGATCCCTTTGCGATGCAGTCAGGACTTTACCATTCGCCCTGTGCGATTAGCTTGGTTGTATCGGGCTATAGGACCAGCCCCTGGCAGTATTTGGCTTAGACACCGTGATAGCTATCCTCTAACAAAGGTTCAGTTTTCATTGGTTTTTAAGAGTTGCATAACTAAGTTTGGTTTAAATATTGCAGTTTGATACTCATTCTTTTAGAATTGGTGCAACTACAGTAGCGTTGTGCACTGTTCCCTAACAGGGATTGGGCAATTAGTTTAGAATGCTCTTTTGAGGGGTTATGGGTCACCACTTGGTTGGCCATGCCTAAATGAGGTAGATTTGAGCTCCACCACCTAGAAGTGTCCCAATATTAAGTTCAAAGTTTAGTTTATGGATATGGCCTAGGCTGATTGGTGTTGCTTCTATTTGCTACCATTTCAATAAATTTCTGACCTTTCATTGGTCAAACAAGTGTATTGTGTCTTTATTTTATAGTGGTAAGATAACTTTCGGTAAGTGAAATAATATTATAGATGAAAGCCATCATCCATTAGGCATATTAAATATTTTTTAAAATGAGATGTATAGGTGAAGAGGAGTTTCACGAAGTCAATGTAAATGTTTTCATTTTGAAATCACTTCCGGAGCCTAGGTTATTATGGGAATACAATTTCTGATAGGAGCAATTCTCTCTCCTAGACAGCAAGAGTCCCGGGCATATTCATTTCAAAAATTTAAATGTGTCTGAGGAGGGGGTGTCATAATATGTCTGGGGAGGGGGTGTCGTGATGTGTATGGGAGGTGTCGTGATGTGGCTGGGGGAAGCCGTGATGTGGCTGGGGAGGGCATGTAAAATGCAATGCTTTATTATAATGTATATATTATACACTGCATTATCTGTTATGTATTGTGTTCACTTATTGCTCGGCTTTCCATATTTCATGTACCTATGCATTTTCCAAACAGGTCCCAACATTCCAGGATGCATACAAGAATCCAGTACCAGGTAACAACAGATGTATGAGAGTAACACCGTTTTAATACATAATCTCATGTCCAAAGATTTGCAGACATGGTCCATTTTGACCACTCCTCCAACACTATGTGGCCATGCTCCCTTCGGGGGCAGAATACATCCTTTGTCCGGGGTTGTATACCAGGGCCCCAAATTCCTCTTGACGGCCCTGTCTGTACTCTGCCTGTATTTGATATAAACTGCATAATGCTTATTTTATCGGTTTAATAATGAAATAAACACATATTTAATTAATTATAATTCAAAGCGTGGCACAAAAAGCAAAATATGAGTTAATCTAAAAAGATTAATATTAATCCAAAATAAATCCTCCCCTTCTGATCCTATTGGCTGCTTAAAAATCCCCACACGCAACTTTAACCCTTAATAGGTAAGTGCAATGTGCACACACAATCATATTGCGTTTCAGTGCATTCGGCTATAGGACCTCTCTATAATCATAATCTGCCTATAATCTATAATACCCCTGCAATTTTCTTCTAACCCTACAATAGCTATACAATTAAAGCCTACAATTAACCTTGTATCTACAATTAACCCTCTAACTGCCTATTCTGCAAATTCCTACATTGGAAACCTTAACATTATCCATACAATGCAATACAGTGTGCACTCTCTTTCTCTGTCGTTCTCTCTAATTCACTCCATCACTCTCATGTTTTCCTGATCTTTCTCTTTCTTTGTAACCTTCCCACTCTCTTACTGTGTGTCACTTTCCCACTGCCTCTTACTGTGTCATGTTCTCTCCCTCTCCCTCTGTTATGCCATTTGAAGACAGTTCATGGGAAGCTTTTGGGAAAATCAGAAAGCTATGTTAAAAAAATAGCAACAAGCAGTCCAGCATCAGCTATCTCCCTTCTCTCAGCACCTGCAGTCTACACCGACAATACCTTTCTCATCAATATCCTCACTAGTGATAGGAGTTAGTCCTGCATCCAAGTTGCTAAGGCTAGATGACTCGTCCCCTATCCAGGATTCCTCTGTGGGGGTGGATCTTCAAACCAGCAGCAGACCAGGAAGAAGACTACTAGTAGTTTACAACAATTGACTGTTAAACAATCCTTTGCAAGAGGAAGCAAGTATGAAAGTTGTCACCCAGTCGCAAAGTGGATCACAGACGCCATGACGACTGTGCTAGTATTAGATCTGCGTCCAATATCCACTATTAATGCAGCTGGTTTTAAACAGTTACTTGAAGTCTTCTGTCCCCGTTACCAAATTCCATCGCAACACCATTTTACTGGAAAAGCTATTCCTCACCTCTACCAGAAGGTGTGTAAAAATGTAATTATTGGGCTACAAAATGCCATTCTACCCACTGTACACTTAACCACAGATATGTGGACAAGCGGAACTGGGCAAACTAAAGATTATGATTGTGACAGCCCACTGGGTTGGTGATTCGCCTTCACCAGCAGGGACAGCAGCAGCATGTACCCAAGTATGTCACATTTTTCGTAGACAGGCTACTCTGTGTATCATCTGCTTCACTAAGAGGCATATTATTATTATTATTATTATTATCATTATTATTACTATTATCGTAGATTTGTAAAGCACCACAGTGCTCCACAGCACCGTGCAGTAGGGAAGAGAAGGACATACATAAAACAACAACAGACAAGGCAGACAAAATGAATGGAGACATGAAAACAAAGGGTATGGAGGACCCTGCTCATTAGAGAGCTCACATTCTAAAGTGAAGAGGGCACAGCTGGAACAAGAGGAGCGAGTGTGGCTCAGAGTGGAGATTGGGATAGTTGTGAGGGTGCATTAGTGTGAATAGTGTGATTGAGGATAAGGTCACCTCTAAAAAAGGTTTTCAAAGAGCATCTAAAGATTTGAAGCCTGTGGGAAAGTCTGAATGAGCGTGGTAAGGAATTCCATAAGTGGGGAGCAGCACGGGAGAAGTCTTGAAAGCGGGAGTGAGAGGAGGCTATCAGAGACGAGACAAGGCGCAGGTCAGAGGTAATACCGCTGACAACCTGTTTGAAAAACTAAGGGATATCATTGTAACATGGCTTATCCTGCTTGGACTCTCCTAAGGATATGTGATTTCTGATAATGCCACCAATATTGTTAGAACATTACAGCGGGGGGAATTCCATCACATTCCCTGTTTTGCTCACACAATCAACTTGGCGGAGCAGAACTTTTTTAAAAAAAATGACAGTGGCATGCAGGAGATGCTGTCTGTGTCCCGAAATATTTAGGGTCATTTTCAGGATTCTGCACTAGCAAGTAGGAGAATTCGGCAGCTGCAAGAAGAATAGAATTTAGGTGGAATGTAGTTTAGTCCAGCGCAGTGGAGAATACTTTCTGTGTTTTGCAAGGTACTGAAACCACTCAAAGTAGTCACCACTGAAGAGAGTGCAGACACTGTTAGCTTGAGTCAAATGATTCCCCTAATTAGACTTTTTGAAAAGCAGCACAAGTAATTGAAGGAGGAAATGAAACAAAGCAATTCCGCTAATTTCCTAGGTGTAAGAGCTATGTCTTCCCTTTCTTTCCAACTGACCCAGATCTCAAGAGATGCAATGAGCTCCTGGTCAGCAAGCCGACAGCTCAAGTGGTACATGACACAATGACGTCTCCTCCATCAGTTTCTCTGGAAAGTGCTGCTAGGAAAAAACTTAGCTTTCCCAAGACACCCAGTGATGATGCAGATGAGTCTGCACAACATTTTGACATTTGGTCTGGTCTAAAAGAATTGCCCAAAAATCGTGACAGCTGTTACTTAAAATGAACTACACATTCCATGAGGAAGGCACAGACTTCTGTGATGGTGGATTCCAGCGGGGATGAACTAGTTTTGTTTAAAGATGATGTACACACTGATGAGGGTGAATATGATGACAGTGTAGATTGCAGGTGCTGAGATCTAGCTGAGAGAAGGGAGCTAGCTGATGCTGGTATGCTTGGTAATATTGTGGGTAGAATGGCATGTTGGCAATTTTATGTTTTTCTACAGTAAACTTTCACCTTTATTAGAGAGGTGTTTTTTTCTTTAAAAAGGTACAAGCTTTTTATTTATATTTTTGTTTCCCTTACTTTAAACCACTATGCACTTGAAAATAGGCTTAAGCACATGAGGTAGAAAGATTAATATCATTATGACTGAGACTGGAGAGTGACAAGAACAATGCCACCCTTCCTGTTTCTGTATGAGCTATAGCACAGTAGAATGTCACTGGAGACTTTTAAGAACTCTGACAGCCCTATTACAATTTCTATTTCAGCACTGAACCCTGCCACACCTCTCCTGTTTGTAAAAGAGATATGGCACAGTAAAATTTAACTGCAGATTTTGACCAAGACTGCTAGCCCTATTATTTCTATTTCAGCAATGACAATTAGCAATGGTGTAATGGAGCTCTCCTCTTTGTGTGTTACCTATATAACACAGTACAATGTGACTGCAGATTTAGAAGACCAAGGGGTAAATTTACTAAACTGCGGGTATGAAAAAGTGGAGATGTTGCCTATGGCAACCAATCAGATTCTAGCTGTCATTTTGTAGAATGCAGTAAATAAATGAAATATAGAGTCTGATTGGTTGCCATAGGCAACAACTCCACTTTTTCAAACCCGCCGTTTAGTAAATCTAGCCCCAAGGACTGCCAGCCCTATTATTTCTATTTCACAATGGAGCAATGGAGCACTCCTGAATATCACTGGAGACTTTGAAGAACAATGCTACCCCCCTCCTCTTTCTATTCTACCTGTGACGCTGCCCAACTGAATTAGAGACTGCCAAGAACTGTGCTACTCCTTCTGTCTTCCTCTATGAGATGGCGCTGGATTGCCGTGCAGGGTGGTACCTATATAATCCAAAACTCGCAAGATGCGACGACGTAGCAATGACATTTTGCCTCGTTTTCAATTCCTGTGGCGCGCAACAGTACTCGGATCTGCTAAGTTTGGGTGTGTTCGGTTCTCGGGGAACGGAGAACTCTAATCATAATCCAATAGTTAATGAGATGAGTTATTAATAAGATCAAAATCATTTGAATCATTATTATTGCTGAACACACAATTTCCTACTACAATATACACTGATTCTGTTTGACACAGGTGTTTAATTTACAAAGCAAAAAAAAACATGGGGCAGCACATTTTATACAGCAAACAGGTTCACTCCAAAAAGAGCATTTTCATTTTTAACATTACTTGCCTAGTTTAGATGTTTTGCCTGCAAATGTAAAAAAAAGGCAGATCAAACCATTTGAACTATGAACTATCCATAGTGGAAAACACTGATTTTGTTTTTGGTCAGTATTTTGTATATATGATAATGTACTTATACAGATACATGTTTCTTTGAACCAAATTACACGACTCATTGAGGCCCTAAGCATAATGGATGCTTAATTATCCTCTGTTTCACAGTAAGGGGTCTTTTCTGTATCTTTTAAATATAGTTGTCATGCTTTAACTGCAGCAACTATCGTGCAGCATCACAGTTCCCATAGATTAATATGGGGACTGCGATGTTCTGCAATGAAAAGCTTTTGAAAGCTTTGAAAAGCTTTACATTGCTCAGACAGGTAATGCCATCTCAGGATGGCGTTACCTGTCTTTTCCTATGGGATTCTGCTGAAGCCTCTCTGGCTTTGCAGAATCCGATACAGTGGAAGTGCTGTGCGCATGGGCATAGCACTTCCTCCTATCACCAGCAGCACTAAGCTAAACAGGTAAAATACTTCACAGCATGGGTACTGAAAAGATGGGGGAGGCTTGCTGGATTTGGGTGGAACATCAATATGTAGCACAGCATTCTGCTGCAATACATATTGATAGATTCTGCATCCCCACTGTGACCAATGATGCATAGAAAGAACCCTAAGTCATGCAAGATTTTCTCCTCACACTTGCAGTACCGCTAGTGAGCACTTGGGTTTCCTACGAGTTACAGGAACTGTACTGTGTTATTTTAGGGGGTTACTGCATTATTACAATTTTGAGAACAATGGGATTCCAGGCGTGTTCCATTAATTTTCAATTTAAGCTTTTTTTCTCCTCAAAACTTACAATAGTGTTGACTGTCCTTTAGCTGTTACATAACTCATGAATATAAGATTAGATCTGATAATTTATACATTTTTTCAGATTTTTATTCCATTGGTTTCTGTGTGAGTGAAGAGTGTTCCATTGAAAGTGATAATGAATGAATAACACCACTTTCAGAATGCTGTTAAAACCAGGGCATTTGAATGGTGAAAAAGCAACAGGATGCCTCTTTTATCGGATATTATCTTGCTTGCACAGATAATTGCAAAACTGAGACTGAATTTAAATTAGAGAGCTGCCCTACACCCTCCAATCTACTCATCATCCACAGCAAAATATTGGTCCATCACTACTGCTACCATCATGTAGAGCACAAGCATGTATAGTGACATAACATGAACATCCTGACATGCCAATATGGTAGTACATGACCCCAGAGTCATTATTTTACTGTGACTATAAACACACACCAAGCTAGGTGGAAAATATTGCTCAACTATATCTTCAAACCACTTATCAATACAGTACACCAGCAAGTTGAACATACAGCACTTTTTATAATGGACATTTAAGTGGAGTATTGTTTAAACAGCATTTAGACCTTTATCAATCAGTCATACTTAGCATTCATAAACATTCTACTTTAATGGAAAAAAATCCATCCATCTGATCCAACCATAACTCTTGCGAAAATATATATTGTAAGCAAACAGTTTTGATACATAATCTTAAATCTTGTTGCCAAGCAAGGTTTAAGCACTGATTAAGCACTGATTTTCTATCTTAATTTTTCTTCTTTTTAGTTCTCTTGTGTTTTATTTGACCTAATCGAACTGTTCCATTTGCCTCAAGTAGTTTTATTTACCTCAATTACCCTGCTTTAAAGTCCTTTACTTTGTCACATAATATTTTTCAAAGGTCACAAAACCCCTTCTCTATACAGCTCAGCAAGCAGGGCTGACCTAGGCTAATATGCTAGTAGCATCCACTCGCCTTCCACGCCAGGCTAATATGCGGTAGGTAAAAATGAACTTGTCCGTAATTTAAAATCCAGCTTCCTTCATCTCCCTCACCAATATTTATTTTCCAGTGTTTTCAAAACTCAGCTCCACTTGGCTTTTTAAAAAGGTCATGGCAATCTTTGTTATTTTATTTTCAGCAAAATTAGAACTGTATAGCAGAAAGGAGACATGAATGAGCACTACTGAGGGTGAAGATGTAAAGTCGGTGGGGGCTGTCATGCCTGCACCTGCTGTCATTCTTGTCTCTCGCTTATTCTCAAGCGCCCACTCAATGATGACTCATCGTCTTCAGCCGTTGACCTGAGAACACATTATGATCAAAACTTTACTACATTTTTCTTTCATATTTTTACTTTGGAGAATAACTATTCTCTTATATTTTAAAATTCATTTCAGTTTACACTTTTTCCTGTCACAATTTTGCACCCCCGAAAACCTCACTCCCTAGGCTGTAGCCTAGTCAGCCAACTAGTCTTGATGACATCCTGATGTTTTATGACAATTTTAAGTAACAATTCAACATCAGGTAAGATATTAACGTAAGTGTGAATTTGAGAAGACAAAAATCCACTTTCTCGAATACATCATCTCCCCAAAAAGGACTAATTATGAATCCTGGAAAAAATTAAATCTTTACTCTGGAATCCTATATATAAAAATGTGTAAGAAATGCAAAGATATGTAGGGTTTGCAAGGCTTTTAACAAACCTAGAAAAAGGTCACCATGATTATTTAAAGATTTTTCCCACTCTAGGATTTTTCCTATTCTTCATGAGAAAAGCTATATATCCATATCTTCCTAACTTTGAACTCTATTGGCCTCCCCTACAGGCAGTCTTATCAAACTGTTAATTTTGCCAAAACTTCAGTTTGAGAGTTTGTTTAGAGGTATTTGATTCCATGGGAAGTAAGGCCCGCAGAGCATCCTCCCCCCCTTCCCCAATGCACAAAATAACCTGCTTTTAACATATCACGGAGGTGGCGGTATCCAGACATACGAGACACATACTACACTCATTTTTGCTTTTATGATTAATATTAGTCATACATGAGGCTAAATCTAGCAGTTTTTTAGGAAAAAAAATTAAAGTTTATATTAATGAAGGAAGGGATACTAAAGTGGTACCACCATTTGCGTGTCCTGCAGAAGATTCCAAAAAGCTCAGTAAATGTGAACTGTGGAAGTTTTGTACTCACAACATGAACAAATTATGTGCATTTGATCAAATACAAATATATAACACACCCACATATTTAGTGGTTTATAAATCAAAGTTACAAAATGCAGCCTGACACCTTAGAATCCACTTAATGAGGTTAGGGGTTGAGATTTTTAACAAATTTGTTAACATGACTACAAGGCAGGAAACATTAAATATTCACTTCATATAATAACCTAGTAACTAGCAAGCCTAAAACTGAGGCAAATTCAAATCTATGACCGAGTGACCAGTAAAGTCTCAAAAAGTGTTTGCATATCATTCATAAACCTCTAATTACAAGCAGTCCATTACTTCGAATGTTCATCATCATCATCATCATCTACTACTTACACCTGCTCCGGAACACATGCAAATAAATCTGTTTTTTCAGCCACATCTGCGACTACGTCCCAGTTTTAATCCATACACAATTGAACACGCCCTTACTGTACATGTCTATGTTGCAATATCCGCTACCTCACCCATCACATCTCTTCAAGTGTGAGGAATCAGTAAGTGCCAAAAAGTCCCAGGTCTGGATAGCCGAATTTGTGTACATCTCACTCTGAATCAGGCCATTTGTGTATTTTTCACAAACTGTTAAGAATTGCACATTTAAATGACACAGTTGAACAAACAGGGAACAACCTCTGCTGTCTGCCTGTAAAAACTGCACCTGATGCATTCTGGTACTGCACTTCTTATTTCACTTTCCTGGACATTGTAACTTGGTAATTAAATCTTTGTGCTTCTGTCTTTATTTTCCTGCCTCACTCTCTCCATCCAGCTGCTGAACTCATACTCTCGTGCTAACCCCCTACCCTTACACTTGCTACTTTTGCTTTCCACAAACTCTTTCACCACTACGTTCTCACCACTTCACTCCTGTCCCTGTCTTTTCTCCTGCCACTAATAACCTATTTTTACATCCTAACAGAGCTGACTTTTAGGACTCTCAAAATCCCTTGCATTATATAAAACATAAAGTTTGTGCCATAATCCATGAGGACAACTTTCGGCTGCTCTACTCTGGAAAAAAGGTCTACCAGTTTTTGGCCACATGTCTTGCCACGGCAGTTTGTGTGTAAGCCCATGTTTTTTCAAGTAGGCAGAGATGACCAGTTGTTGAAGGACCTTCCATATTTGGTTATACTTGTCTCTCCTGTACAAAATGTAATTTTGCAAAACAAAGCAAGGTTTTTTCTGCATCAGGTAAAGTCGGGATGGTGCCTTTGGTTGACCTATCTCATCTTCCACAGCCAGGTCATTCACAAGCAGATGGGCGGCAGATGTAAGATGGACCCATTGAGCTAAGCGATGAAGAGTCCATAAATAAACTATTCCATCACCGTTGCTTCCATTATTTGGCTGTCAGTGTCAGTCTCTGGATGTAGTCACTTGATGACATGACTGTTATATACAACAGGCCTCACAATGACTAGTCAAAGACTTTAACTCTGAAGGCTTCTGGGCCGAGAGATATGGTCAAAAAGAACTGCTTTGACATTTTAATACTCCCCAACACCTTCAGCAACCAAGAGGTCTTGTGCTTCTCCTATTTGCAGGGGTACCAGACAGTTTGTCCAGAGACTCAACACTGAGAGGACAGAGATGCCAGAACTGCTTCAGTTGTGATCTTTTGCACCTTCTCCTGATGAGCAACTCTCTTCTGCTCGAACAGCATGAGAAGGTTTTAGATCTGTTTCCTAAGGATCAGGGCTTAACTCAATCACTTTGTTGATATCAACTAGTCAAAGCTAATTGGTATCTGCAAAAGACTTAAAGCTCAATGTCAGCTTTAATACACTCCATTGTAGGCACACCAAATAAAGCAGCACAGAAACAGGATTTTTAAATCTTGAAATTTAAAGGCTCTTTAACACTAATTTGTACATCTATTTTTTAATTTTGTGGGGATTTTTTTTTTATATACATCTGCTTTAGATATTTTATTTGTTGCTTGATATCCCTTGCATCAGTTGGGATACTATTTGTTCATTTTCACATATAAAGTTTTTCTGGCCCTGGATTTGAAAGGCCCAAAAATGTCAAATATAGCAGCAATCGCATTGCCTATTTTTTTTTGTTTCAATAGGAGACAAACTTGGCTGTCTTTCCATGTTAAATCTTTATATAAAAAACAAAACAAAATGAGAGATGTGTCTTTAAATCTTAAGCTCTCTCAGTCAGCACTGAATAAAGCCACAGCAGTCTAGCAAATCCATTATTCTAATAAGCCACAGCAATTAGGCGTAATTGATTAGTTAAAAGCTAGTTAGCATGTATTACTAAATCATGGGGAATGATGCACTGCAGTTTATTAGTATTTAGGGTCCTATGTGCTTGAGGATCAGTTACGTGGACAGTGTGTTTCAGAGCCAGATTAAGGCTTTTGGAGGCCCGGGGCACTTAAGACAGGTGAAGCCCCTATGGTCTAAAATTATGACCATAGTGTCATTGTTCATGAGAGATAGTAAATAGTAACTAGGTAGTAGTCAAACCACCTTGTAATATTCATTAACTCTCTTCACCCCCATCATTTGTTAATACATTCATCCTCATCATAACATCCCCTTTAACATCATTAACCCCTTTATAGATTTAAACCCTGCTGTGGCCGGGGTCCCAGGTGCAGGCTAAGCAGTGGAAGTCTGTCTGAAAAGTGCTGCTAGTAAAGACAACATTTCCCGGCAGCCCCTATGAGGAGGGGCAGTGTCAGGACTCCCACCAGCGCAAATTGGCAGGTGGGAAATTTAAGAGGGACCAGGAGCCAAGGAAGGGGAGGGTAATTGTGGTTTGGAGGAGAGGTTCTGGAAGCAGTGATACCCGGCAAGTAAATAATAGCCTACAGCATCAAGCGGGAGAGACCATCCGCAGCCTAGGAGAACATAGAGGCAGAAACCTAATCTTTATATAAAATTACTATACTATTATTATTATTATCATTGATTTATAGGGCGCAACAGTGCTCTGCAGCGCCGTACAAGAGGGAAAACAGGACATACATAAAACAGGGACATACAAGGTAGACAAAATAAAAGCAGACATGAAAACAAAGGATATGAATGGGTCATTAGAGAGTTTACATTATAATTAGAGATGTTCACTGAACCCTGTGTTTTGGCTTTGGTTTTGGATCTGGATTAACTACATGTTTTGGTTTTGGTTTTGGCAAAACCGCCCTTGATTTTTTTCCTAAAATCCCTATTTTTTTATTGCCAAAATCACATATTTTTGCTTTTTTCCCCCCCTATATTATTATTAACCTCAATAACATTAATTTCAAGTCATTTGCAGTCAATTGTGACCACCTCACAGGTCACAATATTATTTTCATACATTTTCAAACAAAGACTGCAGCGATCCAATAGCAATGGAGCGCTCCTCTTTGTGTTTTACCTATATAAGAAAGTACAATGTGACTGCAGATTTAGAAGACCAAGCCTGCCAGACCTAATATTTCTATTTCAGCAATGACAATTAGCAATGGAACAATGGAGCTCTCCTGAATGTCACTGGAGACTTTGAAGAACACTGCTACCCCTCCTCTTTCTATTCTATCTATGATGCTGCCCAACTGCACTAGAGACTGTCAAGAACTGTGCTCCCCCTTCTATGTCCCTCTGTGAAATGGCGCTGGATCGTTGTGGAGGGCGGTACTTATAGAATCCAAAGCTCGCGAGATCCGACGACATAACAATGACGTTTTGCCTCACTTTCAATTACGAGGGTGCGCGAGTTCGGTTCTCGGGAAACCGAGCCTGAGCTTCTCCAATTATAATTGAATGGGGGCACAGCTGAAGCAAGAGGAGCAAATGTGGTTCAGAGGGGAGATTGGGACAGTTGTGATTGTGCATTAGTGTGAATAGTGTTATCGGGGATAAGGTCACCTTTGTAAAAAAAAAAAAAAAAAAGAGAGAGATGGGTTTTCAAAGAGCATCTAAAGATTTGAAGGGTTCTGGGAAAGTCTGATTGATCGTGGTAAGGAATTCCATAAGTGGGGAGCAGCACAGAAGAAGTCTTGTAGGCAGGTGTGAGATGTGGTTACCAGAGACAAGACAAGGCGCTGGTCAGAGGTAGATCTAAGTGGTTGAGAGGGAGAGTATTTTGATATGAGATTTAAGTTGTATGCAGGGGTGTTGTTGAGGGCTTCGTAGGTAAGGGTAAGTAATTTGAATTTGATTCTGGAGGACACAGGGAGCCAATGTAGGGATTTGCATAGTGGTGCAGCAGTTGTGGAGCGGTGAGAGAGGAAGATCGTTTCTTGCATTCGAAAATTAGCAGGAGGCAGCGGATAGCTGCTCCCAGTCTCTGGATAGTACACAGCCTGCAGAGCAAGCCGAGGAGCTCTAAGTCTCCCAAGATTTGGCAATCTCGTGAGAATAAGAGCTTCCTTGCTCACTATAGGAAGTTCCCACCTTGATGGATGTCAGCAGCACCAGAAGCATAGACAAGTACAGTGGGCTGGGGGTGTCATAATGTGCCTGGGGGGATGGCGTGATGTGGCTGGGAGGGCGTGATAAATGTAGTGTTTTGTTATAATGTATGTATCAATGCCACACCCACAACACAATGTGGTCACGCTGCACGGTTTCTTTCCTGCTAAAATTAAGTTGGGCCTGTGTACTTTAAATGCCAGGGCTGATTTTTAGTCCCAGTCCGGCCCTGCTGATGACTAAGAGATGATATTCTGTCTTCTTTAGGGAGAATTTTTGTTCATAGTCAAGGGGTAGGTGTCAAATGCATAAATCACGAACCAACAGCATAAGTCCAAACATCACATACCAAAACATTCAATACAAGACTAGTTTCAGGGTAGCAAGAACAGGGGTCAGAAAAACTGGATTGGACCATCAGTATTAGGATGTCCTTCGTGGATTCAAGAACATTGAACTAACACAACTCTTTAACATATAGGCAACCAAGAAGTCTGTTAATCATACTCAGATATGGTGATATCATCAGTATACAACTAGGAAGGGTGTATACATAGCCTGGACAGGAGCAACTATCTTGGAACCAGATAACAGAAGAGATTGTAGACAGAATAGGGTGAAACAGGTACGCTACAGTAATTGACGCTTTATACTCAGCCAAGCCAAAATGGACTAAGTGTTCAGACTTGAAAACTGGAAAGTCCTCCATGACTGGACTAATAGGAGCATATTGTGGAAAGGTCACATACTAAATAAAGCCTTTATGTACAATTTGGTCTAATTCATCATCTTTAAAGACTTACATACAGTTCGAATTTGCATCCTGAATAAGGTTGGTTCTATGTCTAACATTACACTACATTTTTTTGTATAAATCTTGTATAAAATGTTCTCCTACTGCACTGTAACACTGGCACTTGGTCAGACTAAACCATTAAGCAGGATGTAGGATTAGAGTGAAGAGTTGTTTCACTACAAAGATGGGAGGGGAATATTAATGTAATTGGGGACTACTAATGTAATGTGTAATCGGTGGGAACTCTTAATGTAATGTAGTGGAGGTTATTATAGTAATTTCAGGGCTATTCATGCAATGAGGATGTGGATGGGGCTATTCATACAATGTATCTGTAGGTGGTAGTTAATACATTAATATGGATCTCCTTTTATATATCTTTGTCTCTATTACTATATATTGTAGGGATTAATAATGCAATGTGTAGTCTCTATATTAAATTGGGGGGCTTTTTTTTATATACGGTTATTATTGATTTAATGTCATGGCTGTTGTTTCTCCTGAGAGGAATAGTTAATTCTTTGCTTCGAGCAGACCTTCAAAATAGGAACAAATCTGTCATACTAAAGTTTAGTTTTGGCACTTGCTTATTTTGGTATGCATCCTTCAGTAAATGAGAAACTTTTGAAGATTTAAAAGATAATTTGCAAAAGTGCAAAATGTAGATGCACAGTAGACGCACAGTCAATTTCATTAAGGACAAATCCAGCATTTATGTCTGGTTGGAAATATGCATAGTAGCATGGATAAAAACATCTCTCCAGATGCACCTAAAAAAAGGGTTTCCATTGGATTGCATTAGATGACTCCTGATTGCCGTCACTTCCTGAGCAGCCTTAAAAATAAATAAAAAAAAGCTCTTTGATGGGAGGGAAGAAGCTTTGAAGTCATACTATGATCAGAAAATGTCTGTAACTATGAAAATACCCTGTGAAATATTATTTTTAGAATTCTGAAATATTTTGTCCAACAAAAATAAATACATCATATTTTTGGCTGTGGGCATAATCTTAGAGGCATCACTGTCTCTAGCCCAATAGGTCCAGCTCCCGCTATCAGATTATGCAAACCTTTTCACCTCCCACAAGTACAGATCCATTCATAAAACATCTGTGCATTTGTAGTTGCATGATGTCACAAAGTAGCATCTGTGCTGCTGAACATGAATAGGAAGGGATGGTCGTACATGTAATAAAAGATCATTTATGGACATGAGAAAGCCAGAGACACAACTTAAACACCTTTTCTTTTGTGATGTTAAGCACCTATCTCTGTGCATATCATCATCATCATCATCACCATTTATTTATATAGCGCCACTAATTCTGCAGCGCTGTACAGAGAACTCATTGGTCCCTGCCCCATTGGAGCTTACAATCTACATTCCCTAACACACACACAGACAGACTAGGGTCAATTTTGTTAGCAGCCAATTAACCTCCCAGTATGTTTTTGGAGTGTGGGAGGAAACCGGAGCACCCGGAGGAAACCCACGCAAACACGGGGAGAACATACAAATTCCTCACAGATAAGTCCATGCATATGCTCCTAAGGGTACATACATGGGTTATCATGACAATATGGAGGCAAAGGGATGTAGTTAAAATTTCAACAGTCAAAATGTCTATAGTTATAATGTTGACACAGTTAAAATGTCGACATGTAAGATGTGGACATAGCTGTAAAATCGACTTTCCAAATTTCAATATAAGTCACTAGATTTAAAATGGCAATGCATGAAAAGAAAACAGACAGCAATAAATGTAAAAAGAAATGGCCTTCCCCGAAACAGATTAACCAACCCTAGTGCTGCCAGCCTAGGCTGGCACTATCCCGATATTACCATTACCAGCTCTAGGTTTAGCCACTATAGCAGGTAAACCCACAGAGTTCTCCTGCCATAATGCTAAACCAAACACAGACTGGATTCCCTAGGGAGATTGAGTCTGCAAAAAGATATGTGGACTCCCCCTCCCCAGGTTTACCAGCCCTGTGCTAATAGCACTGGGGTTCTTCCCACATCCCTGGTGCCGTGGGTGTGGAGTAATAATAATGATTTCAATTATAAAATCCATATTGTCCCTGGTCCAGGCTTTCATTTACATTTATTGCTGGTTTTTTATGTATTGCTGTTTTAAATCTAGTGATTTATGTTGACATTTTGAATAACGACTTAACAACCCTGTCCACATTTAACATGTCAAGCTTATACCTGTGTTGAGATTATGACTGTCGACATTATGGTGTCGACATTTTAACATTAATAGTTTTTAATTAAGGTTTTAAAAGTATAGCAAAGGGTGGTACAAAAAGAAAAAGGGGGGAGAGGGGGGGTACATTGTGGGGAGCAGACATAATATTGCGGTCAAACCACACAGCATATGTGTATACATATATCGGCATTGTGTCCAGAAGAGGAAGAGATAGTAACAATATTGAATATTCAATCAGGAGCTTGAGAGAGATTGGCTGAATCAGGAGTTAGAGGGGTGTTCGTTTCTATAGGGTAGATTAATTTGGAGCCCTCGCCATCAGTTGTGAATTTGTGCCATGACATCCACTTAACAATTGGAGAAGATGATAACATGGAGTATGGGGCATCTAGTGTTTCCATATGAAAACTAAAATGTATCTTCGCAATGAGTAGAGATGGGGATGGCTGTTTCCAGAGTTGTGCAATTGCCGCCTTAGTGGCTACCATGATATGACCCCATAAATAACGGTGGTGTTTTGGCAATTGCTTAGGATATAAATGAAGAAGAGCTACAAGAGGTGACGGCTCTAAGGATATTGATGTAACACTCTGGGCGAGGTCAAAGATCTCTTGCCAAAGGGGCTGGATGACAGGGCACAATCAAAAAACATGAATAGGATCTCCCACAGCTCCACAATTGCGCCAACACAGGTTTGGCAAGGGAGGAGAGTCCTGCATGCACCCAACCTGAAATATCAAAGTCAAGAAGTAACGAAGATACTGTGAGGAGGGAGATATTGTTAACTGGAAGAATGAGGTCTGTAAAAGACCCTATGGATCTGTCCCAAATTCTCAGCACATCCACCACAGGCATTAGGGAGTCAGGAGAGAGAGGTCTCAGGTGTTTGGGAAGCCAAATCAAATCTGCAATTGGACACACAGTGTATAGAGCCCATTCCAAATCCACCCAGGGCTTTTGGGAGGTCGGGAGAGACCTATCTCTAATTTGAGATAGAATGCAGGCTTCTTTGTATCTAATCAGATCGGGTAAGGTTAATCCACCACATTTTTTGGACAGAGTCATACAGGTATTTGACCCGTCTGACTCTAAGTCTGGATGGATGGCCTTTCCAGATATGGCGAAGCATCAGTGAGTGGAATGGGGACATGAATTTCTTTGGTAGCATGCATGGGATAGTTCTGAATAGGTACATAAGTTTGGGGAGGAGCATCATTTTAAAGGCCACTATGAAACCTCAAATGTCATCCATGAAGTAGAAAGCTTTTGGAGTTGGTTTAATAATGGAGGATAATTAACTTCAAATATATCTGAAAGGTTAGCAGGGACGTGTATTCTTAAGTATGAAATTGTTTTTTCCTTCCATACATATTTAAATTTAGAAAGAAACCCGTTACTAAAGACCTTGGCAGATGGACCACGATTGAGTGCCATGATTGCCTGTAGGATGGCCCCCTGAAAGCCAAATTTGAGTAACACCTGATTCATATAGTCCCACTGCAATCTGTCAAATGTTTTCCCCACATCCAGAGACAGCATTAACAGCTCAGCATGGTTGTTCGAGGCATAGTCCACAAGATTTAGCACTCTTCTTGTGTTGTCTGACGGCAACATGAACCCAACTTGATCAGGATGTATAAAGGATGGAAGAATGGGGCTGATCCTATTGGCGACCAATTTTGTGTAGATCTTTAGATCAGTATTTAGGAGACCAGTAGGCCTATAGTTACGGCAGTCCACCGCATCCTTCTCCGGTTTCGGGATAGATACAATGCAAGCCTCTAGCATCTCCTCAGCAATCTGCCACAGCCCGAGCCTGCATTGAATAAAGAGACCAGTATGGGTACAAGAACTTTCTGAAAAGTGACATAGAAATCAATAATGTAGCCATCTGGGCAAGGGGCTTTTTTTGTGGAAGACTTTTAATAACATCTGTCACCTTCCTAGGGGTCCAGGGGCTATTTAGAGTTTGAAGTGTGACTATATCTAAGGATGGAAGATGAATGTGTTGGAGGAAGTCCTGTATGTTAGTCGGGGAGGGCTGCGGGGTATTAGAATCATCTTTAAGATTATACAGGCCAGCATAATATTTTGCGAACAGGTTGGCAATATCTTGCGGATTGAAGAATTTTAACCCACCGGGACCAGAAAGTTGATGTATACGATTTATAGCTTGTTGGCCTCAGAGTTTCTGTGCTAGCATGCGCCATGCTTTATTTCCTGCTGATGAGAACTTATGCCTAAGGTGTGAGAGAGCTGCCTGGGTGCGGGCCATAAGAAATTGTTGAAGTTGATACCTAAGCTGAGTCAATTGATTCTTTAACGAAGGAGAGGGATTGTTTTTATTACTGGTCTCTAGAGCCACAATTTTAGATTCTAAGGGGTAAATGTATCAAGCTGCGAGTTTCCCAACGGTTTGAAATGTGGAGATGTTGCCTTTAGCAACCAATCAGATTCTAGTTATCATTTATTTAGTACATGCTACAAAATATTAACTAGAATCTGATTGGTTGCTCTAGGCAACATCTCCCCTTTTCAAACATGCTGGAAACTCGCACCTTGATACATACACCCCTAAGTCTCTTTGCATTAAAGCATTAGCTCTCTTAAGTCTAACCCCTATTTGGATCGAAGTACCTCTGAGGACAGCCTTAAGGGCACACCAATGTGTAAAGACTGATGTATCCTCTATAGAATTGGTGGTAAGATAGTTGTCTAGTGTTTCTTGGAGGGCTATCCTACAATCAACAGAAGTGAGGAGGTATGCCGGTAGTCTCCAGGATCTAGGGGGGCAAGACTGAGCAGTGGGGAACCAGGATCATAGTAATGGAGCATGGTCTGATCACGTAATTGGGAGAATCAAAATGGATTTTGAGTGTTGAAGGGCCCATTTGTCGTTAAGTATGAGATCGATTCTGGAATATCTATTATGTACATGCGAATAGTAAGTAAAATCTTTCTCCCCAGGAGACAATGCTCTCCATACATCATATAAATCCTGTTTGGCCAACACATTACGAAATGAAAGGGAGGGACTATCCAAGTTTGGAGGTACAGAATTGCCAGGAGAGTAATAATCTGGGATCTAAGACTAAGTTGAAGTCTCCCAATAACACTAGACTATCAAATTAAATTTTCTGTAGTTCTTTAAAGAGGATTTTCAGGAAGGGTATCTGCAATGTTCACAATACTCGGATAGGCAGTGATGGATGATGTGGGTCAACCGGGATTCACAGGAGTGGATTTCTCCAAAATGGACCGTCTGTACCTGTAAGATAACAGAAGAAAACAAAGACAAATCTGCTTCAGTCCTAGTTCAGGCATGATTCACTGTCGACCAATCTGTCTGGATCCGAGACTGCGGTTGAGTGGAACTAGAGGTACAGATGATATCCCATCCTTTTAACAGCTGGACCCCCTCTTCAGGAGTACCGATGACATGTGTAGAGTTGTTCTTTTGTACAATAAGCTTCCCCGGAAACCTCCAGCGGTAGGGGATATCATTAGCTTGGAGCGCAGTAGTAACAACATGGAAGGAGCGCCTCTTAAGTATAGTCGCCGCAGAAAAGTCTGGGAACATTTGTAGATCCATCAGTATATGTGTATGCTCTGTGGCTCTAGCTGATCTCAGGAGCTGTTCTTTAATATGAAAAAAGTGTATTCCAAGAAGTGTGTTCCTGCGTGCTGATCCAGTGAACACTAATACTAAATGTATACTGGCCTGGTGTTTCCCTTAGCAGCCGGAAATCTTCAGTGAGAGTTCTCTGCAGTGGGGCCACCGCCTCCATCGGGCAGACTGGATCTGAGTTGCTGACCCTGCATGCAGGGAATAGACGGGAGCGGAGCCTCCAATAAATGTCCAGGAGGTTTAGGCGTGCGGCGTGGTAGCCGGGAGTTAGGCTTCCCTACAATGTAGGTCACGAAAGGGCCGAGTCGAGATCCTCTCCTATTTCAAATAGACGGAGCCGGAGTCCCCAACAGTTTATTTATTAAGTGATGGTAGATGAGGATGAATCTGGGTGCCCAGTCATGGAAATCAGCCTAGATTGTCACAGAGCCCGCAGTGCACATGTCTGGTTGGTATAGCGTCCAAACCACACCCCCATTGTGTCGACATTTTGTCTGTCGCCTTTCCATATCCAACCCGGAGGCAACTGTTGGGGAGCAAAATTTCCCTTATTCTGATGGTTAAAGTTGAGCAGTGCATTCCCTGGTGAATACAGTCTAGGCACAATACGCCTGATTCTATCACTAAATGCAAAAAGTTGGATGTATAAACATTGTTTCAAATATAGTTCCTGCTTGACCTGGTGTTCCTTGTATCCTGTATATCTGTTCTGTTTTCTGTGTTTGATCTGGATTGTTTAAAGGATTCTCTGTGTTCTGCTTCTTCTGACTTTGACTTGTTAAATGGATCTGCATATATATTTCTACCTGTCCTGACCCCTGCCCCTGGCTGTTTTAAAGGAACTGTTGTCTTCTCCTGCTTTTGACCTTGGCTTGTTGAATGGATCTACATATATATCTCTACCTGCCCTGACCCTTGGCTTGTTTAAAGGAACTGCTGTCCTCACCTACTCTTGACCTTGGCTTGTCTGTTACTCTGCATTAATCTTTGCCAATCTAATTTTAAGTTTACTCTGTTGTTATCATCAAGGTTGCTCACTAACTCCTACCATGTTCTCTCCAATCTACTGGGCAATAGTGAGAACAACAACTCCTAGTAACTGAGCTTAAGTCTTGGTGGCAACTGAGTACTGTGGAATGTATATTATTCCATATTGCCCTGAGTGAATGAATTGTGAGATGAATTGTTCTCATTGTCTTGACTGTTTCACTGAAGGGCTGATTGCAGTGTAGAGAAAGATGAAAGTATTCCAGGTGAGGTGACTAGCTAGACTGCTGTTCTTAGCAGAGTGCTGATTACAGGAATTGAAAGAAGATGATTGCAGCTGTCTATGTGAAAAGCTTTCCGACAGCTGTCATCTGCAGATAGTGTTGTGAATCCTCACAATACATGTTGATTTTTAGTCATGGACATTTTGCTTAATGTAACTTGAATGGTGTTGATGTGACATTTCCACCATGTTCATTTTGCGGACTCTCCACCATCCAGCAAATGTGGGCAAACTCGGAGGTAAGTAAGCACGCTTGCAAGACATTGCAGGTCTATATTTTTTCAGATTTGTAAATTATCTCTATTGATCTGTTTTTTAAATGGACGACAAGCCAAGTATAGAACAAGCAGCATTTATGAACTATAATCAGCTTAAAAAAAATTCTGTGAATATTGATTTGTTTCACACCTCTGGTTTTTCTCTGACAAAACTGCTTACATGTATTGTGAAGAATGTGTAAGGTATTTATAGTTAACGGCTCTATCCTAGAAAAAATTGTGCTACGCTCATTGTTACCAATCTGTTTTTGTTTCTATTTACATCTTCCCGATATATTATTGCCCTGCATTAAGAAGTAGTGTCATCTGAAGTTAGATATTGTTCCGTTCTATATATAAGTAACATCTTAATTTGCCACACTTTATCCCAAAATCAACATGCTCATGTGATTCTCTGAACTATGCTGGATATCATCTAATCCGGCCAGAGAATTCTTGTCCACAATGATCTAGAACCGGTGGTAGTCATCATTCCAATGCCAACAATGCCGACAATAGTTATACAGACACGAAAATGCCGATCACTATAACCGTGACATATTATAAACCCCGACAGCAGAAAACGCTGCCAGTGTGATTTACGTCACTTAAAATGGCGACACTGACATTTCCAGCATGAAGGGGGCAATGGCAGGACTCAGTGGCTGGATAATGTTGGAGATGTAGGCTGTTATTTTTTAAGTAAGTGTGTATTTTGTACATGTTGTGATTATAGTGATCTGCATTTTTGTGTCATTATAACTCGTCAGCGTTGTAGTCGCAATCACGTAGCCGACCCTCAAGAACACAGTTTTTAGACTAAGGGCTAGGTTTACTAAGCTGCGGGTTTGAAAAAGTGGGGATGTTGCCTATAGCAACCAATCAGATTCTAGCTTTCATTTATTTAATACATTCTACAAAATGACAGCTAGAATCTGATTGGTTGCTATAGGCAACATCCCCACTTTTTCAAACCCGCAGCTTAGTAAATCTAGCCCTAAGTCTTGCTAGCGAAGAGGGACTGATAAAGTTCCAAATTTTCCATCTTTTTCTGTGGCTAAAGGTTTTTATTATGTGATGATTGACAGTGTTTGGATTGTATTGCAGCTCTAATGTAGGCAGGCAGTGGGCAAGCTATTTCATGCTGATATTGTGATTACTGTTTCATATGTCCAGTCTGTGATCTATTCATGGTTATTGACATATTGATTATTTTATTTAGTAATGTGTATAAGTTTTATTAAGATTGGTATTTGATTTGTGTAATTTACACTCCTAGCGATCCTGTTCTCTATTTGTAAATTACCCCTATTGACCTTTTTTCAAATGAACGAAAAGAAAAGCATTGATCAAGCAGTATTTATGATCTATTATCAACTTAAAAAATGTCAGTGAGTATTGAGGATATGTTTTGACATACATTTCAGGAGGCATATCTTTGTGGTTGCCATAGGCCTGGTGAAAATATCAATGTTAATGATGACTGTGAAGACCCGGGGTATTAAAGGCTAAACTCACAAGGGGTACCCTGGGACTTCTGGGTCAAGTCACGCAGACAGGAGACAGGGAAAGATGCAACAATATCTTTGTCTAATACAAGTCCACTCAATCAGAAAAAAGGATAACCCATAAAAATATAAATCAGACTAACTGGTCTCAATAAACGGCAGTTTACCACTAGACTTCACAGAACTTTACCACATTGTCCGTGAATAATGCCTAATCGATCTAGATGTGAAATGATGGAGTAAGACCACAGGAGTCTTATGGAGCTACTGTTCAGCAGAACCAGCAAGTCGGCAAGTCCTAGAAAGTTTGTATTCCAGTAATCACGATACTCCCAGGCGTAATCCTTAGCACACTTCAGGAGCAAAATAACACGCACACACTGAGAAGCCCCTCCTGCAGACCTTTTATAAGGGTCAAAATTTCCCCTGCTGGGCATATTTCCATTCAGGGTTATCCACAGGTCTTAGGAAAAGGTTCCCCCTGATTGGTAGAGTTCAATGAGGGGCTGTACAAGAGTATAGTCATGTCTCAGGGCCAAATGAGTCCCCCACTGCTGTTTTCACGCCACAATGTCATTAATCCCTTGGTGATGGTGGGTGGTAGTCAGTCACTCCCTGTTTTAACCTCTTCTAGTCATGTGAGATGTCAGAGGGTCTCCAGCTGCTCCCAGCGTCCTGTCTTTAGTGTCTTTACAGGAAGTGATTGGCCCAGAATAAAACATCCCAACTAGCCCTGTTTAAGAACAATAGCTGACCACTTAATGCGATACTTCACATTGACTGCTGGAAAATAAAAAGCCTGGTTATGTCCATTCTGTCACAATGAGGACACCTTACTTTGAGACGGGTGCATCTACTATTTCAAGTTACGTTTCTGCAGCTGTGTCTGTAAAGATACATGCGACTGAAAATGCAGCAGTAGAACCACAATTTGTAACAATACCAAAAAATACCTGGCGCTGATGTGAGAATTTGAGAAACCACAATAGGCTGAAATGCACGAGCATCTGTAGAGGTACCTGTGAGATCTTTAAAATACAAAACTGTTAAACACTATAAACAACACTGAATGCAGGAAAACTCATAGGAAATATAGAACAATTATAAAAAAATGTGAGTTCATGAACAAAAATAAATATATAACAAATTTATTAAAATATAATAAAAACTCTGTATAAAGTGCTATTGTAAAAATACCTCTACAATAAACATGTTTGTATAAAAAAGAAACAGTTGTTTAGAACAATAACAAAATATATATAGATCAAAATAGGAATAACTGTGTGTAATGTTAAGTGAAGCCATTTTAGCTGAGGGCACTTAAAATGCATGGATTATGTTTTTCAGGTCCTTACCCATTAGGGGTTAAAGTTGTTTTAGTCCCAGCCAATAGAATCCATGGGGAGTGGTTTCAGTCACCTCATTAGAAACTCCCATGGGCTTCTAGACCTTTCCTTCCTGTGATTTCACTGATGCAGGAGCTCCCTGGAGACAGATAAGATCGTTTTTATTGCTTTAGCTTTCTATCTTTTCTAACTCCCTGTTTTCATCTTTTTCTGTTTAATCTCATCCTTCACCTTATCTTTTAACCCCCCTCGTTTTTCTTTTTCTTCATTTATTTCTCCTCTTTCTCTTTTTTCCTTCTCCCCCTCCTTTTTTCCCATTCCCTCATTCTTCTCCTCCCCTCTCTCAATTTTCTCTGTTCCCCTGTATTTCTCCTTGCCAAAAATGTCCAGACCTAGGAGATCAGCGGGCCCCCCTGCACGTCTGTCAGACGGGTCACAGCTCCCGGCCGGGAGTCTGCGCCCGCCTGTTACTTTATCCAGCTCTGCCCCCTCTAGTGAAGCGCTGGGAGCGCTGCCTGAAAGCGTGCATCCCAGCGCTGTTAATATTGCTGCAGGGGACTCCCCTGTCGCTGGGTCTCAACGGAGATCTGGGCAGGGGGGAAGGGGCGGCGCTCGCAGGTCCCGGGCTCCAGAGAGATCAGCGGCACTGGCTGCCTCAGGGGACGCCAGCGCTGCTGTGCAGCATAGTCAGCAGAGGAGGAGATCTCCTTCTCCTACCTCTGCTAGGTCCAACCAGTCCTCCCTTCCTCCTCGCTCTCCACCTCCCAATTTGGCAGGTCAGGTCTCCCCCAGGGCAGCAGGGGGAGAGGGAAGCTTACAGGCACTGGCTTCCTCTTACAGTTCCCCCGTTGGTAATCACCTGATAGCTGTGAATGAGGTAAATTTGGAGTCACAGCATGTCTCTGTTTCTGCCACAAGTCACAGACCCTGGTTACACAGCAGCAGTGGTGACAGTATACCTCAAATTAATATTATCCCCCCACTTATGCCTCAGGGATGGATCAGGGGTAGAGTGCGCCCTCATATGGCTCATAATGTAAGTTTTCAGCCCATGTTATCTTCTCAACTACACACACCCTCACTACCTCAGGTTGGGCCCCCTATACAGTATAATTTCATATCTCCAATAAAAGCTGCTAATGTTCCTCTGCAGAGGCTTCCATATAGCGATTCAATCAATGTCGGGGGTCACCCCTCGGCGCTGGTTCAGTCTGGGAGCTTTCAGCAAAGCCCAAACACAACGCTTAGTCCATGGGCAAGACCAGCAGTAGCACAGGTGGAGGCGCCCCACGGGAACTTGCCTCCCTGGTCACTACCGTATCCTCCTCCTAATCCAGATAGGGTCCAGCGGCCAATGCAGAATTGGATGGCACCGTATCCACCTCCTTATGTTTCAAGTTATGGGCATGCTTCTGATGCAAGCATTACAAATATACCCGTCCCTGATCTCAATAGCTCCCCCTTTGGGTTTGGTTCCTCCCAAGATCTGGCCCGCCCACCAGCCCCAGGTTTTTCCTTTGGTACGCCTGTCCCAATAGAGTCGTTAAACAGCATTTCAGGAGTTAGGGTTAACCAGTCGTTTGTGTCTGAAGTAGCTAACATGCATTCTGTTTCAGTGACGGCAGTATCGGGCGGAGGGGCGGCCGCGCCATTGCCAGAAGTTATCACAGTGACGGGGAGCTCTGCCTTACAGACGGAGCCAGCAGGGGATTCGGCTTCAAGAGAAGAAACATCAACCCAAGCACTTGCGTTACCAGGGACATCTGCGCAAAGTGGTGAGTGTGATTCTATTTTGGCACATCGTTCACATACACGCAGTCCTCCTTTAGCTACCACTAGTGAAGAATCAGATGAGGAAGGTCAGGGTCCGCGTAAGCTTTTAAAAATCTTAACAGAGCATTTAGCGAAGCCCGCTAGGGTGACCCCTTCAGGCATAGCTCCACCCACGGCTTTAGGCGGTCCTATGGTACGATGCGACAATACAGCATTGTTAAGAGGCGTGCGTCGCAGTTCAAAGGATAGGATTGACAAAGGGTACTATGTCGATTTGTTTATGCTCACCTCTGCAGCCAAAAAAGAATTGCTGGCTGCCTGTGGTAAGGGAGGAATGGGTGAAGAAAATTATAGAACGTTCTCAAACTGGTTGAGGGGGTATTGTATATTCTCTGCCATCTATGTGGAGTCTAGACCGGACACCAGGGCGGATGTGTGGAGGTACCTACACCTGATTAATGATCTGTGGATTAACGCGGGTGGTACAATTTGGAGGCGTTACGATGAGAGTTTTCGTAGCAAGGCAAACAAAATGCATACTATCCCATTTGGGTGTAAGGACGTTGAGTCATGGATGGCACTGATGCTGCCAACTGAAGATGCTATGCCTCCTGTAGTACCTAGGTTTCAGAGCCAGGGGAGGCGTAGTACTCCCCAAAACAGTAAGAACAGATGTTTCGCGTATAACAATGCCTCGTGCGGAAGGGGTGACTCTTGTAGATATAGACACGTATGCTCCAAATGCCGAGGCAGTCACCCAGCTAAGGATTGTACCAGGCAGTCATCAGGAGTGGGTAGGGGCCGCGGTGCGCCAGGAGGTGCTAACTAAGGGTCCATCCCCTATTGATTTAAAAGTTCTAGATAAGTGGCTTAGTTTTTTCCCAGATGTTGTTCAAGCCCAGTGTCTATCCCAAGGCTTTCATCATGGTTTTCAGCTTCCAGTAGTAGGAGAAATTAGGTCGTCATCGGGCAGGAATCTTAGGTCAGCAGTCTTGCTTCCTGATGTGTTGAAGGATAAGGTTATGAAGGAGGTTAGCTTGGGTCGTATGATTGGGCCTTTTGATTCCCCCCCAATTCCTGATTTGATAATTTCCCCTGTAGGAGTTGTCCCTAAGAAGGCTGCGGGTAAATACCGTCTAATACAGCATTTATCCCATCCTCCCGGTTTTTCAGTTAACGACGCAATAGATGTTAGCTTCAGTTCAGTCAATTACCAGTCCTTTGAGGAGGCCTTGACTTTAGTTAGGGGCTTTGGGCAAGGGGCTTTATTGGCCAAGTTAGACATTGAATCGGCATTTAGACTGCTGCCGCTTCACCCAGAATCTTTTAGATTCATGGGCTTTAGGCTACAGGACGGTTTCTACATTGATCGCTGTCTCCCCATGGGGTGCTCAGTGTCATGCGCTCTTTTTGAAAAGTTTAGTTCGTTCCTGCATTGGTGCGTACAAGCAGGAACGGGTCATCAAGGAATCGCCCATTATTTGGATGATTTCTTGTTTATAGGTCCCCCTTCATCCGCAGTGTGTGCAGACACGCTTTTTTCAGCTACGGCATTGTTCAAAATCATGGGGGTCCCAGTGGCGCATGACAAGACTGAAGGGCCTAACACATGTTTGTCATTCTTGGGCATAGAGATAGACACCATTGCAGGTTGTTGTCGTTTGCCTGAGGAAAAGATAAACAAGTTGGGGGCAGCGGTTTCTGAGGCGATTAGTTCACAGGGTAGCTCCTTGCGTCAGGTTCAGTCTCTTCTCGGATCGCTCAATTTTGCATGCAGGGTGATACCGATGGGACGTATTTTTTCTAGAAAATTGCAAATGGCCACATCAGGCTTAAAAAGGCCTCATGCCAGAGTACGCCTATCGGCGGAAATAAAGGGAGATTTGAGAGTATGGGCCAAATTCTTGCAGTCTTTCAATGGAGTGCGGATATGGCCTAAGAGACAAGTCTCGAATGTTTTGTTGGAATTACACACAGATGCCTCTGGGGCGAATGGTTTTGGGGCCATTTTTCAGGACGAGTGGTGTGCAGCTCCTTGGCCTGAGGGGTGGCGTCAGAGCGGTTTGGTGGCAAATTTGCTGGTTTTAGAGTTATTCCCAATAGTTTTAGCCATTGATCTATGGTGTCATAGGTTAGCGGGCCAGAATGTTGTTTTCTGGTGTGATAACCTTGGGGTTGTGCAGGCAATAAATCGCCAAAGCGCTACGTCATTGCCGGCAGTGAACCTTTTACGTAGACTTGTTCTGAAATGTTTGGAAAATGATATAATTTTCCGGGCCAGACATGTACCCGGAGAGGTGAATAAGGTGGCAGATGCGCTTTCGCGTTTCCAATGGCGCCGCTTTAGGGAGCTAGCTCCTTTGGCTCAATTAACCGGCATCCCTTGTCCTTTCTATGCATGGCAGTGGGTCGAGTCGGAATGATCGAGTTGGCGGAGTCATCCTTGGCGCAATCCACAAGACGTGCGTATCAGTCAGCTTGGAGTCAGTGGGAGGCTTTCTTACAATCCAGGGCCCCAAGTACATCAGGTCAGGCGGAGGAGATTTTAGAGTTTATGTGGGAAAGATATAACACGGGTGTTAAAAAGGCGGCTATGGCCTCAGCGTTAGCAGGCATTTCTTTTATGGCCAAATTACATTCAAAAGTTGATCCCACAAGAGGTTTTATTATTTCCAAGGCTATGAAAGGGTGGGCTAGAACCCGCCCTTCGGTTCCTGACTCTAGGCGTCCCATTACGGTTCCCTTGCTTAGGTAGTTGATTATGTCGCTTGCGGAGGTCACTTCTAGCTCCTATGAGTCCACTTTATTCAGCACAGCTTTTTCTATGGCGTTTCACGGAGCATTTAGAATTAGCGAACTTGTGGCTAAATCGAGAGTTTCCCTAGGTACAGCCCTTTTGGGAAAATATACTTTAGTTGCTAGTACGCAGGTCTCCATAAAAATTGCACGATCCAAAACGGATCAGTTTAGTAGGGGTCATTGGGTCACCTTGTCCCCTTGCAATGATACGAGTATATGTCCGGTGGCTTGGTGTAATAAATTTTCAGGAATAAGGCCTAAGGATAGCGAGGCTTGGCTAGCACACATGGATGGGTCTCCTTTGTCCAAGTTTCAGTTTAATGCCATTTTTAAAAGTGCAGTGATAAAGGTGGGGTTAGACCCAAAATTTTATGGAACGCACTCGTTCCGTATTGGAGCAGCTACAGCTGCTGCCATGGGAGGGGCCTCCGTACCCGATATTAAATTGTTGGGGCGATGGAAGTCCGATAATTATAAAAGGTACATTAGACCTTAAGGCAATTATATGCTCATGTTTTGCATATGTTATTTCTCTATTGTCTATACTTGGTTCTCTTGCTTTACTTTTATCTTTCTGGTTCTTATCCCCCCTCCTCCTTACTCTTCCCCCCCCCCCCTTCCTCGGTAATCCAGGGCGAGAGCTGCTTGCCGTGTTCAACGGGGGCATGGAGGGATTTTTTCCCAATTTCTCCTACGGATTAAGGCCTGATTAGTGGTGAGCCTCCGGGGTTTTTTGGGTTGGTTCACCTTCATCTGGGTTACCGTTCCTTTACTTTCTTATCTGATTAAACCTGTTTAGGTTGGTGACATTTCCCGCCTAGGGGTGTTAAATCGTTTTGGGTTGGTACCTCATAGCTTATGTTAAACCATGATTGGTTGGTATGTTTGCATGTCTGTATCATAAATCACGCAGTGGTTGGTAGTCGGACATAGAACCATAGAATTAATATATTGTCATGTTGGTGTAACATACGGTAAACCATGACTTATTTCCCACCTCCTGTTTAACCTTTAAAGGTTGGTATGTTTTCAAGGCACGTATAGGCGTCATATCATATTCCCATTGAGCATATATATTCATCAATTCACCTCATCAGATTGGTAAAGGTAATACTGTTATTAGTGCCCCCTCCCCCTTAAAATATAAGTCTAATAGGTTGGCATTTATAGCCTCACATACGTAGTTCCCCTCTCTTTAGCTTAAGCAATTTTATTCATCATTGGCCATATTAGTCTTCTGGGCTATTAGATAAGCAGTTCTATCATATATTTAGTCATATAAACCGGTTGGTTGGTCCATTCTCCCCCCCCCCCCCTGTCCCACATTTTCATACGAAGTTGGTATTAAACCTTTGCGGTTGGTTGCAAATATGGACAATTTGTTTAAAGTATGCAGGGGTCAGGGTCATTGCTCTTCAGAGCTGGTGTGTCTTGGTGTTATGTATGCATATAGGAGGAAAAAAGTAAAGGTTACAGGGCCTGTGTTGTCCCTGGTTTATATTCCAGGAATATTTTGGAATATTTGTTACTACTCCAGATCACCAATTCTTTCTATCTTCGGTTTACAGGCCTGAAGATAAACATTTGGATAATGGGACACTCATTTGTGTATTGGGCTTCAAAACATCATTTGGCGAATGAGTGGTCTAATTTCCCATGCCCGGTGGATATAAAATGGATGGGGAAGAGGGGCCTTTGCTGGCCATTCCTGTTGTCTTGGTTAGAAGAGGAATTGGCAAAATCACAACATCCTGATATTATTGTTTTGCATCTTGGGGGGAATGATGTGGGGAAGACTAAATCATTGGCCCTCATAATAAGCATTAGAGAAGATTTACGTGCTATTCGGGCACGATGGCCTACAATTGGGATTTGTTGGTCCAACATTGTCCCTCGTTTATACTGGAGGTTTCCCATTCGCCCCTCTACGCTTACTAGATTATTAAGAAAAATTAATAGTGTTACGGGGAAACTGGTTAGAGAATTGGGGGGGGTAGAAATTTTCCACCCATCCATTAAGGCGGATAATACACACCTGTTCCGGCCGGACGGTGTTCATTTGAATAAAGAGGGGATGGGGTTTTTCATCAGGGAGATCTATGAGCAATTAGGTTCGTGGTTTTGTGCTCGTGGTGGCGGGCTGGGAACCCGTTAAAGGGTACCAGCTATGGTAGGAGAGCAGTGCAGTCAATGACTAGTCACAACGGTGGTTAGGATATTTGGCCGCACGTCACTGCCCCTTTCAAGTAACATTACTCTTGATCCTTCTGAGTGGAGGATCCCTTGGCGTGCTTTGCGTGGCCGTCAATGTTGAGTTCAGAGGGGAGCAGTCATGCTGACGCCTGTTTAACACCGGCCAATGTTAAGGGAGTATTCCTTGGTTTAGTTTGAATGCCATTTGGGCATTGCAGTATTTGGTTAGATGATTAGTTGTTTAGTTGACTGCAGTTTGCTCTCGCCACCACCAGGTGACTTTCATTTAATTGGTTTATGATTAATAAAAACTGCGACCTTTTGCCAAAGTAGCTATACGTGTCTGTGTCTTTATTTCATTAGATTAAGTAACACTTTTAAAGTACAAAGGTTGGTAAGGTGCGTGAAGGAAAAGGACATTAGCCATATGCGTTTTATGTTAAGTGAAGCCATTTTAGCTGAGGGCACTTAAAATGCATGGATTATGTTTTTCAGGTCCTTACCCATTAGGGGTTAAAGTTGTTTTAGTCCCAGCCAATAGAATCCATGGGGAGTGGTTTCAGTCACCTCATTAGAAACTCCCATGGGCTTCTAGACCTTTCCTTCCTGTGATTTCACTGATGCCTCCCTCCCGCCCAGCTAGTTATTGTTTGATTTAACAATCTTTTTTTACAGAGGAGGCGCAGTTGGTGGGAGAGCAGTGCAGTCAATGACTAGTCACAACGGTGGTTAGGATATTTGGCCGCACGTCACTGCCCCTTTCAAGTAACATTACTCTTGATCCTTCTGAGTGGAGGATCCCTTGGCGTGCTTTGCGTGGCCGTCAATGTTGAGTTCAGAGGGGAGCAGTCATGCTGACGCCTGTTTAACACCGGCCAATGTTAAGGGAGTATTCCTTGGTTTAGTTTGAATGCCATTTGGGCATTGCAGTATTTGGTTAGATGATTAGTTGTTTAGTTGACTGCAGTTTGCTCTCGCCACCACCAGGTGACTTTCATTTAATTGGTTTATGATTAATAAAAACTGCGACCTTTTGCCAAAGTAGCTATACGTGTCTGTGTCTTTATTTCATTAGATTAAGTAACACTTTTAAAGTACAAAGGTTGGTAAGGTGCGTGAAGGAAAAGGACATTAGCCATATGCGTTTTATAAAGATTCCTACAGCGTTCAAAGTTAGGAGAGCAGATACTTATGGAGCAAATAGTTTCTTCAATCTGAATTTCAATGTAAGATAAATCTGTAGTTTCACTAGCAGGGTTTCAACCACAACTTCTGAGATTTGGATAATACAACAATATGAATAGTCACCTGACTCTCCAACAAACTCCCCGTATGTAAACAGGAATGTATCAGCGCATAAATAGCAATGTATTAATCAGTAGAATAACGTTTTTGGTCCAACTCAAAGGTATGGCACCACAAAGTGACAAATGATCACCTTTAAATAGAGTAAGAGTCCGTCTTCACAGATGCACGGCTGGGCAAACCGCTAGCACTATACAGAGCATGCACTCACGGTATGGTATTTCTTTGATCCTGCGCCCTTCCAATCAATATGGTGATCCGTGAACAGACTTTAATAAACAACAAATGGTCCGCAAACAGTTTTGAACACTTGGATGGAATAGAAGTCTTCTTTCAAAGACACACGGCTAGATAAACCGTCAGAGCTTGACAGCACATGCACTCACGTGTAATATCTCGTTGATCCTGCACCCTTTCCATCTGAAGTGCAACAGGTAAGGGGACTTTAAGAAGTAGATGGTATGCAGTAAAACTGAACTCTGTGATGGATAGGTAAATGGTAGATGTATTCAGAACAACTTAGATGTATTAAGACCCGGACTGACGCGTTTCTTCATTAGCACGATTTCATCAGAGACAAAAAGTGAACAGTCTACGTGTTCCAGTCTCCAAATACACCTTTATAAAGGCCCACCTATTAATTAGATTTTCCTCCTGTGTGTTAATTTGAAACTGATTTCTTTAACCCAGGGTATTTCTCACAATCTTATCTGTACAACACATATACATGGATGACATATTAAAAATTAAATTTAGTTCATGAACTCACAAATTGTTTGTTGAATAAAATATCCTTCTCATTAGAAAATTAAACATTTAGTTAATTCTTTACTATGTAATTTTAGATTCAGAAATAAAAAAGAAAAAAAATGATAAAAATAAGGATCAGAAAGAGAGATGTATTAACATACAAAACATAAAAAATAAGGTTTATTTCATTTTATTTGTTATGTTTTTATTTATTGAGTTACCTTTGGATTTAATTATGTCAATATATAAATATATCATTTTAGATATGATTCTTCATACACAATATTAATTTTATTTATAGTCGAATTGCCGCATAATATAGTTATTAGTGCTCTCTCTTTCTAAATTATAAATTATGCTTCTTGCAAGAGTCCTGACAAAAGCATTAATTCCCATAGAAAAGTTTAGATACATTAATCATTTCTAAAATATAAAATGATAAATCATAATTTCCAGCACTTTTGTGATTACAGGAAAGCTGCAGAGAGCATGTATAAGAGTCGACCCGAAGTGTGGACAGGGAACACGGAACTATGCATTGTCCTTGTACAGGGAACATACTCAACTCTCTTGCTTGCCATAGATTTCCTCCTATCTGGGTTGAGAATCACATCAAGTGTCTCTGAGGAAGATTTGAATGAGCTTGGTAGAAAATCCAATTACTGCAAGCTTTCAGGGACAGCCCGTTAAAAAGCATGGTTGGGCCATAATGCTTTCAAAATTACATTTTTATTTGCTAAAGGAGTCTTTCACATTGTACATTGTGCAAGATGATCTCTTCCTTTGCGATATACTATGGGTTCCATTGTGTCAAGCAATGCACAATATATAGACACTTTGTACCCCACAACATATCTGTTTCTTCAGTATCTGTTACCATACGGCATTCCATTTGTCACACTGACAAATCAAATGTTTGTACAGTTTTCTAAATGTTTAGATTGTGGCATTTATGAAGAACTTATGGGGCAGTAGTGAAGGTCATAAAAAGGTCCAACCTTCAATAGACTGTACATACACATGGCTTATGCAGACCTAAAGGTCCTCATTCACAGCTAGGAGCAAACTTGCACCTGGACAAACTATTTTTCAGTGAAATATATCAGTGTTAGGTGCAGTGCAAATAATCTTTCCAGGGATAGGTAAAGTATGGGTAAGTGGTGGGGAAAACATAGGATGGAAATGAGTAAAGGTTATAGTGTAATATAGTTTAGTGGAATGAAGGGGAAAGGGCAAAATATTTTTATATAATAGCTATAAATAGAAGAGGTGTAGAAAAGGGAATAAATAGATGCTGATTTAAGAAAATAGGAATAGTGAGAGGGGTAGACATAAAAATGGACAGATGTAGGACGGTATGTGGACATAGGACGGATATAAGCAAATGATGGCTGAGGTGAAATAACTACTTTGGATTCTAAGAATGATAGATAGACAGAATATAGGGTGAGATGAGAGTGGCTTTAATGTATCAGTATGGAGCAACTGTGTTGTGAATAGTGAGTAAATATATATTAGTAAGTACTAGGCAAGGCAGAGAGCTATAGTGAATAAGTAGAAGTATGAGATAATGGTACAATGGGAAAGACTATGAATACATGGAAAATGTGGGGGAGAATATTTTGGGTGACGTGCAGTCCCAAATGGGGCTTAAGATGAAAATGATGGAGCAGTGGGTGGAAAGATAAATTGAAGTGAAAATATTGCAACTTTCAGATGGGAATAGGAATGGGAGTACTATGATTAGATATATTAAAAGTAAAAAAATCCTCAAATAAAGGCTTAAACAACAATAGAAACATAGACAATAGCAGTGCAAATTGCCATAAAGCTAAATTAATGTACTGTAAACAATAAAGTAAGAAAAAATAGTAAGATAGCTCAAACTGTGTCTTTGATCTTTAGTGTACTGTAAGTAGTGCACCAAACTTATTTTGCCACAGGCAGATGCTTTCTCATTTGGTGGCCACCATTGGGGGCAAAACATGTTACGTTGTGGTTTTAGATTTTAGAGAGGTAAGATCAATGCAGCACTCTCAATAATTTTTGCATTTCAGCTAGGTTTACTAAGGCTTGGCTTAAAATTTGTACTACTGGAACACTTAGGGTAAAGCGTAACAGTAGCTTGGAGTAGACTCCAAGGAAGAGCTGGCAAATTTTAACCTGGGGGAAAAAGGGAAAGAAATGCAGATGACCCAGTGACCCAGCCTAAGGTAGCCCTCAATGGGACTGACCCAGGGGGCAGATGCCCCCCAGCCCAGCCAGCCTCTGGTAGGCTCGACTGATTGAAGAGAGTTCTTTTAAAAATAAATATTATTTTTAGACCCAAGGAAGTGGAGACTTTCCACTTTGCAGCACTTTGTATCTGGTCTCCCTATGACAATTGGGGACTCAGACAGAACCTCTATTATGGCTGATACTATTCAGACTTGACTACTTGAAGGTCTAATAGTTAGCCCAGAGCAAATTGAATTTTATCCCATTGTCTGAGAGTTGTGGGATGACTTTCAAAGAAATATAGCAGCATTGAGAGCGCAACTTCAAAATGATATTCTGATTAAACAAAGTCGCTGTGAGTTTATGGAAATTAAAAATCTAAAGTATGCCAATGTCTGTTTTAAATTATTTTTGTGTTTAATTACAGCCTGTCTACCCAGCTTATCAAAGGGCTTTTTGTTTAAAAGTGCATCTTACTTAGATATGCCCAGGCTTGCAGTTGATTTAAACACAGATCTCCAAGAGCAAAAGTGTTTTCCTGGGCTATAACAGCATTGGTTTTGTGTTTATTGCATTCCTCATCCCGGGAGGTAATTCCAGCTCAGGCAAAGGTGTTATTAACCTCATATTGCAGCCACAAACGCACAGCACCACTGTCAATAACTGTGAAGGAGTGATATTGATAACCGACTTGGACTGCACTGGCCATTCAAGCATGAAATAAAGCAGGTGATTGTTCGGGAATTTCTGATTCTGCCCACATTCAATTTGATTTTATTTTCCTTTGCGTAATAAAATTTAGCAATATGTGTCCCAGAAAAGCATTCTGGTTATGTGTGTTTATATATGGATATATATATTATTTCCAAGCAAATAGCCATTCCCTTTCATGTTTGAGTTACCAGGGATTGAATATTAAGCATCCCCTAGTATTTCATGCCTTTATTTAAAAAAATCCCTCTGTCTTCAAATTGTTTTACGAGGCACAAATGTTTTATTCATCCCAAATCATTTATTTGATAAGGCTTTATTTGGACTAATAGGTCAGTTGAGTGTATGATTTAAAGTGAATCTGACATATCCACTTGAAATTACACTGATGTGGCTTCCTCTAGATGACCAGGGGGGATATTTACTAAACTGTGGGTTTGAAAAATTGGAAATGTTCCCTATAGCAACCAATCAGATTATAGCTATTATTTATTTAGTACATTCTACAAAATGACAATTAGAATCTGATTGGTTGCAATAGGCAACATCTTGACTTTTTCAAAACCGCAGTTTAGTAAATATACATATCCCCAGGTGTTTAAAAAAAATAAAAAAATTCAGTGTTTTAGTAACCTTTTCTCTTTAAAGAGCACGGTCATCTACAAACAAGGAACACAGATATTTAGTGGGCTGACCCAATATTCATGAGAATGCAGCTTTCCAATCATCTAGCAACCAATGCCTCTTTAATATTAAATTATGTATTTATATAGGCAAATCGAGGGGGGGTTTCTAGTACCTGGAAACCCCCTCCAAGCCTGGGGCACTGTATAATTGAGGTAGCTGGACCCTGCTTCCGCTTCACACAGCTCTGCTTGAATAGGGAGAGCTGCGTGTACCTAACAGTAGTGCTCGCAGCATTACCCATGTATATTATGGGGATAGGAAGAGTTGGAGAGCAGCCAAGCACTGTCTAAAATTATAGCCACGCCCCCATGCATGCTGGTAATGCCCACTGGCTGCGTGGTGTGGAAACCCCCCACTACAAATCCTGCGTATACCCCTGATTTAGTACCTTAAAGTATTTAGCATACCTCAGTGCAGTGGCAGAACTAGGAAGCTGTGGGCCCCAGGCATGGAAGCAAGGAAGAGGGAACCAGGTCCCACAGCTCACTAGTTCCCCATGCAGCGGACCTTATTATCTCCATGGGCCCTGGTGCACCGCACCTGCTGCACCAATGGTAGTTCCACCACTGTTTCAGTGATATATAAAAATAATAAAATGCAGACCCTCAAATATCTGCTGGCAATACAATGTTGATCCTATTCAAATGTTATCTAGTTTACATAACTTATTTATAAGAGCAAAGTGTTTATTGCTGAAAATTGCATCATCACACCCCTGTTTAGGAATTACCCATTGAAGTGAGTAGCGTTTGAAGATGCGATTTGCATCATTATAACACGTTCCTGCCCACTTTGCAGGCCGGTAAGTGTCCTAGATGGACAACTGCCTGTACCTCCATGAGTTCTAATGAATTCAAGGGAAGTAATAGGATGCAGTCATAGCAATTTTTAAAAAAGTAAATTGTGTTCTCTTGGCGTTTCTTGATAAATCAGGCCCAGGATGTATAAGTTAGTCGTCTTCTAAATATTTGTCTCTTTCTAGTATACAAGGGATAGAATTGATTCTTCATATCGTTATCCACTGAGTTGCTGGCTTTACATCTAATAATTATGTGAGATGGTTAATTCTTACCTTCTGGTATATGTTTCCAATTATTATCCTTTGAGTCAGGCATGTTTTTCTGCATCAACCACTGACAAGAATCGCCAAGAACTACTAAGCCAAGGAGCAAGGGTCAGAGTAGGCTACAGGCACTGTGTCATGGAAGAGGCGATAGCGACTCATGCCCAACATAACCCCAGGATGTGAAGGTTTACAGTGGAGGTAATCACAGCTGAGGAAGATTGCAGCCATTATTTGGATATGTTATGGCCTGGTGTGAAGTCTAGTCTATCACTATTGAGTGAAGTATTATGATACAAGGAAGATGATGGCATAATACAAATTCCTCAGAAGTAGTATGATGATGCCAGGGTCAAGGTGATTGATCGAAAAGAAGTGGGACAAGGAGCCACCATAGTACTACAGCTGGAAACTATGCACTATTTTCAAATAAACTAGAGACACAGCATCCAACAGTATTTAAATATGTTGAACATTGAACTTGTTGATACAAGGGAATGTAAATGTCACAAATAGCGCTCCACTGAGACTGTGGCATTTATGTGTAACAAAGGGTTACTCACATCAAATCTATCTGTCTAGCTATGATTACAATCCCCTTTTTATATCACACTCTCGCTATTAATTAAAAACTGCGACTACCAAGATTTGATTTCAAAGGTTCGACTTTGAGGTAGTCTTTGGTTGCTCCCTTCACTCAAAATACTATTATAATGTATATCCTACTTCAATGCAACTCAATTTAACCAGAGTTATCATTACCCAACAAGTCTATGTATTTCAGTAGCATTTTAGTAACTGACCAAACTTAACTAGCCTGTGAAATTGTTAACAACACAAAGGCAGAATGTTATTACATCAAACTTAATATGGCAAAATTGTCACAATCCTTAAAACATGCAAAATAAGATAACAAAAGGACTTACAGTAATATTATACAAAAATTTCTATAAAAATAAAAAGGATAAATATAGAAATAGATTAAAAAAAACGTACACAATTTCCTCTGTATTGAGGGAAGGCGCAGAAATATCAACCATTTCCCAAAACAGTTGGCCTCCAGGAATGTTAAAATTTTTGCTCCTTCAGCACCCAAGCTCTCCTCCCACTGTGAGGTCAGGGGTATATGCAAATAGATGTATATGCAGTGTATATGTAAATAGGTGGGAAATTCACACCTTGGGGTAAATGTATCGAGGTGCGATTTTGTAAAATCCAGCGATTTTCTCAGAAGAGTTGAAACTCGCTGATGTATGAAGCTCAGATTTCATGTGTAGTTCCACAAAACAAAATGGCGTCTGTTTGTTATTTTACATTATTTTCAGCATTATTATCCTACTACCCACAGCCCACGGGTGTAGGAAGAGCCCTAGGGCTTTCAGCACTGGGCTGGGTGTCCCTAGAGGGGGGAGCCGCTCGATTTTTTTTGGCGGACCCCACTCTCTATGAAATCCAGCCCAGCGCTGAATAGCCTGGGGTTGGTTTGTCATTATGACCACGTGTCCCCTTGCTATAGTGCCAATCACCCCGGGCTGGTTTGCCTAGTGCTGGTTATGTTGTGAAAATCGGTGGGATCCCACGCAAATTATTTCCACAATTTTCATGTAACCAGCAGTAGGCTGGCAGCACTAGGGTTAACAGTGCTCGGGCGGGGGGACAGGGTCTGGCTAGCAAATTTTAGCCTATGGGTTGAGCACACACCACTGGCCCATAGTGCATGACCAGCAGCCCGTAACTATGATGTTCCACTTTAAAGTGAACTATGGCTGTATACAGTGAACCCTATAGTTGTGGAACGTTTCAGCTTGCCCTCTGGCAGGACATACTGTGCCTGTCTTCTTCGCCTCCGTAGCTTCTACATCATACTTGCCTGCTTTTGAAGGCAGCTGTCTAGGAGGGGGTCCGTTGAAGCGGCGTGGCCACGCGTGGTGCATCGTGATGCCACATTTAGCCCCACCCCCACCCATCTTCAACAACAGAGATAGCTGGATCCGGGATTTTGTTTGCTCTCTCGGGAGTCCGGGAGAACTCACAAAGATTCAGAAGATTGTGCTTACCTACGGTGCTCAAGCCCATCCATGGCTCTTCTGAATGGCAACCACATGACTCCATTAACTTCAACAGGAGAGGAGGAAGCAAGTAAGAAGTGAAGAGGGGAGAAGTGGAGGAAGAAGTGGGAGGTCTGAGGGGAACAGGAGAAAAGTGGGTATTGGGGGCAAATAGTAAGAGATGGTAGGGGGGTAGATAATACAAGTGGGGGAGATAGAGACAGGGGAAGACAGAGGTGCACATATAAAATTATCAGTGGTGGTAGAAGCTAATACAGTAGAGATATCTAAACATGTATAGCATAGACATAAGGATATCTTTACAAAAGAACTAAGGATCAAATATGGTTTGAGGTTACCATAGGTTAAAAAATGGGCAGACTAGATGGGCCAAGTATTTCTTATCTGCTGTCAAATTCTATTAAAGACAAACACATAAAGTGGGGGAAAGAGAAGACAGAGATGCACAGAAACACAAGCGGGGAGCTGGAGCGAGACGCACATAAATTTGGAGACAGAGAGTAGCAGGGGCAGGGGTAATTCTGTCCGGGTACCAGACATAATGTAGAGGAGGAGCAGAGATTAGGTCAGGGGGCGTGCATATGCATTGTGCACATGAACAAGCAACTCTCCCTGTGTGATTAGAGTGGTCACATACCGCCTCACCATATCTGCACCGGGTCGTTCCCATTAGGTAATGAAAAGACACTGGCAGCTCCAAGTGATCGTGACCGTTGTGCACCATACCAGAGTGAGAGCTCAGTTGAACAGTACAGACAGTACAAATAGTGGGGGGCCGTGGTGCCCTCTTGGACTTGCGTCTCGGCCGGCTGCACTGTCCTCATTACGGCCCCGGAGAGGTGCATGAGAATTCATTAACTGGGGGATTTAAATATTGATGGCAGCCAATCAATGCGCTGATCGCAGATATGCAAGTAATACATTGTTGATAAATTATCAAATAAAACAGGGTAAGTCACTTTAAATATTAGCGACTGAGGATGGCAACAAAGTCTTTTCTTCAACACATGAGATATTTAGCAAGCACGCATAGTGTGGGCATGTATCACTGGTAATTGGATTAAAATGCTGTAGCTGTTCATAGTCTAGTGTTCTTATATACCTAAGAATATTTAAACCTTAGTCCATTTCAAATGAAAGAAAATAAGTATTTGTAAATCACATTTAATACATTTAATAATAAATGTGATTAAAATAATGAGATAAAAAATGAAAAAACATTTTCAAACTTTTAAATTGGTGCGACCGAGTTGTGAGGATAATAAAATTAAAGAAAAACCCTGATCATGATGTTGTACTCATTACGAAAGTGCCATTTTTCATAACTAATTGCTTTAATTTATTCAATAGCAGGTATGTTTACATCAATGTAAGTCTAGAAATACATTTGCTATATTGGGATGCACGATAATAAGTGTTCTATTGCCTTCTGTTGCATTGAGTCCCCCATTTATAGTGTCACTGTGCCCACATATTCCAAGAATTGTGTTGCACTACATGAAGCTCATGTACTGTATGTGCTATATAAACTTAAAGAGTTTGCAAGATTCCGTGTTTATTAGTTTATCATACAGTATTTAAAAGACTAAAACTGCTTCAAGCTATTTTATGTCTTCATGTATCATTAACTATTTTGCTTCCTAGTGCAGCTTTTATCCTTGGAACACAGTCTTCTAGCAGAATATTAGTTCAAAGATGCCTCTACTTATACTGTACGAACATAATGCATTGCTATTCTTCCATACAGTGATTACTTTATTGGAGAGTCCAGTCCCAGTGGGTAAAAGTAGAATAAGCGTAAAAGGATCGGTTTACAGGTGAATATATGGATCCATGTGTAATTCATCTAAACCACGCTGTGCTCTGCTAGTCTGTACTTAGTGTCTTACAGACCCAGCTGGCTCACATAGGTGCACAACATTTTCCACTCCTGTTTAGACACCTAAACCATGGTTATTTTATACTGGTTGAACTGTGAGTAGTTGTTGTGCTGCATTTTTATCTTATACAAACAACCAGTACATATATCTTGTTCAGTTTTGGAGGCAAAAAGCCATTAAATCAGTGCTGGTAATTAAATATGCTGCTGCTTTTAATTTATTCCACGATCCGTCATGTACCCACTCATCTGTGCCTTCTCTCTCATGTTTTACACATACAGACTTCTCCTTGAGAAGCCTTAAGCTGATCTTCCAGGAACAGAACATAAATATGAAATGTAATATAGACTCAAATAAGGAATTGATGAAGCAGTGTGAGGGATGGAATATATAGTCTACACATATCAGTTATAGGCTATGTAATAGCACATTATGTCAGGGTTCTATATACCATTTAGGTAAGCTATTTTTCTCAACTTCAGAAACAAAATTACTTTGTTTAAATACAGAAAACGGCTTGTTGGACCCCAGCCAACTTTGTTCTGACACCAGTAATAATAGTGATAATGTACATTATTTACAGTCTTGTGACGGACCAAAGATTTTAAAGCTTCTTTTGCATCTCTTCAAAAGCATTACATTTACAACTGTACAGCTTTTTCAACCTTGAAACATGTCTCTTGTAAAACGGTCAAGACAGACAAACACGGATCTCCCTCACACGTAGTTAGACGGAGATAAAACTCACATACAGAGAAAGAAAAATTAACTGTTATATTCCAGCCTACTGCTATGGAACTACATGTCCCAGCATTAGACTAAATACACATTAGCTTCAACATGTTACTATCACTCAGCACTCCGGACATATTTTTTCTCTTGAAATATTGAAGCATACTTGGAAGAACCTTTTTATCAATGTTACATACATTGTCAGATAACAAAAAACAGCGTGCTTCTTATCTCAACACACTGAAATCTTTTACACAGAATAAGGGAGGGGCACATCTCACTCTTTAAGCTGCGCAACATCAAACATACATTTTTAGTACACAACCTACTTGATTCATTGTTTTAGTCATATCATTTAGCGTGTGATACATTTAGCCTATCTACATATTTTGCAACTTTCTAGATCTCTTAACTTTCCTTTGCTACCTCAACTTTCTCTTGGGGTTTGGGCTCAATACCCCTTTGTTCTTGTCACATTACCACTTGCAACACCCTTGTTTCTCTATTAACACATATCAATTCCTTCTTTGGCTATCCCCACTTTCTTGATAAATTACTTGCAGACCTTCTACTCCCCACACATCCTAGAAATCTGCGCATCATTTCTATGGGGGTGTTGCTGTAATCTATCTGCTTACTGTCTATATTCCCCTATATTGACAGTACTTTTGAGTCCCAATAGAGACTCTGGTCTAGTTTCTGTGGGTTATCCCAATAGTGGACATCCCGTTCGGTGGACTCCTAACAGTGAATGTCCGGGTCTGTGGGCTCCGTACACTAGATTCCCTTTTTGGGCTCCATACACTAGATGCCCCTTTTTGGACTCCTTATACTGGATGTCCGGTTCTGTGGGCTCTGTGCACTAGATCCCCTTTTGGACTCCTTACAGTGGATGTCCCTTTTGGACTTTTACACTGGTTGTCCGTGCAGAATAGCCTGACAGCATCTGTGATGAAGGTCTAAAAACTCTTTCTAAACTTCTTGACAAAGTTCTGGGGAGGGTGTATCACACATGCACTCAAAATTCACTCATCTTTCAGAAATCTAACTATCAATACAATTACAATAAACAAATTGTTAGCAACTGTATAATTCTGAGACTTACAGATCTGCGTGCCTGATACCTTAGACGGACATGAGGAAGCTCTAAACATAGGAGCCTGACGAGTAGAAAATTCTACTCACCCGAGTTATAGTCAGAGTCCTGTGCCCAGAACGACCTCCAGTTCTGTCTGTCCTTGGCTCAGGTCAGCAGTCTCGGTGTGGACCTCCAATGCTGTCAAATCTAAATCAGATTGTTCACCTGTAAGTGTCAGTTTATCAGTTATGAGCTCATCAGCTGAAAAGAATTAAATACACTGCATGGTTTGAGTGTACAAATAAACTCTGCTTTATTAGTTACAAGTTCCTATCTATATAGCAAAAATCACGTATTGCAGAAAACTATGCCCCAAAAGGTTTTAACCACTCATGTTCCCTTGACACAGATGTTAGTATATTCTCTCATTATCACACAAGAATACTTCACAGGGGGGGGCTGGCTTATCTACTGTCTGTTATGTCCAATGTTATAAGCATAGCCTTGCAAATAATGAATTACTCCTACAAAACAGGTGCATCTAATTGTATTTAAGCTATGACAGACCAAAATGGCTATAAGGCAACAAGATGGCGTCAGCTTAGCAAAATCACATTTCTCAAGGTCAAATAGCCACATGCGTATCGTAGCGTTGTTCAGGGGGCAGAATGGAGGGTAGCATAATGGCTTACCTAAGGTGTAGTCACTCACATTGTGAGTGTCAGATCTGTGTACTCAGGGGCGCATTGGGAACTTAAAGTGGCCCTGGAAAAAAAATGTAAAGTGGCCTCATGTAGGCGGGATCAAGTCAATTGTAGGTGGGGTAAACATAAAAGTAGGCGGGGTTAACCATTGCCACATCGGTGGTAGGCGAAGCAAATGCAACATGTAGTGGGCACATCAGTGGGTGGAGTACACACATTGGTTACATTTAGCAGTGCAGTTTAATCCAGCATCAGGAGGTTCCCAGGGTTAGCATTAACATGATGATCGTTGTGTCTGTGAAGTCCTTCCTATTGCATGAAGCCTGACCACTATCATATGGATCATTCCAACTGGGGCCTCATCCCTCTAAATCTCCCACTGATTCTAAACTCTACCTAGTGGTATAACAAAAAACAAAAGGAAAAATCACATTGCCTCTGCCTACCTATATGGTTAACTGTCATTACTTGTAAACACTAGCATCAGTAATTTACCAAATGCTTTTTATGTTTGACTTAAACAAATATACGCCATCCAAAATGTATTGCAAGACATATCAGGTATTATATTGCTTTGAATGATAATTTGCCCAATATTAGTGATATAAGTACAATACAGAATGCATGCTAGTGAGCGCCATACAAGGCAGAGAGTATGCTAGTGAGCGCCATACAAGACAGAGAGCATGCTAGTGAGCGCCATACAAGACAGGCAGCATGCTAGTGAGCGCCATACAAGACAGGCAGCATGCTAGTGAGCGCCATACAAGACAGGCAGTATGCTAGTGAGCGCCATACAAGACAGAGAGCATGCTAGTGAGCGCCATACAAGACAGGCAGTATGCTAGTGAGCGCCATACAAGACAGGCAGTATGCTAGTGAGCGCCATACAAGACAGAGAGCATGCTAGTGAGCGCCATACAAGACAGGCAGCATGCTAGTGAGCGCCATACAAGACAGGCAGCATGCTAGTGAGCGCCATACAAGACAGGCAGTATGCTAGTGAGCGCCATACAAGACAGAGAGCATGCTAGTGAGCGCCATACAAGACAGGCAGTATGCTAGTGAGCGCCATACAAGACAGACAGCATGCTAGTGAGCGCCATACAAGACAGGCAGTATGCTAGTGAGCGCCATACAAGACAGGCAGCATGTTAGTGAGCGCCATACAATACAGGCAGCATGCTAGTGAGCGCCATACAATACAGGCAGCATGCTAGTGAGCGCCATACAATACAGGCAGCATGCTAGTGAGCGCCATACAATACAGGCAGCATGCTAGTGAGCGCCATACAAGACAGGCAGTATGCTAGTGAGCGCCATACAAGACAGGCAGCATGTTAGTGAGCGCCATACAATACAGGCAGCATGCTAGTGAGCGCCATACAATACAGGCAGCATGCTAGTGAGCGCCATACAATACAGGCAGCATGCTAGTGAGCGCCATACAATACAGACAGCATGCTAGTGAGCGCCATACAAGACAGGCAGCATGCTAGTGAGCGCCATACAATACAGGCAGCATGCTAGTGAGCGCCATGCAATACAGGCAGCATACAAGTGACCGTCGTACAATACAGCAGCATGCTAGTGAGCACCATACAATATCATTCTCATGGTCATTAATTAACCCCTTCTCAAAATCATTAACTATTTCAGCAACCCCATTCAACATCAGTAACTCAATTATAATAAACTCCCTCATCCACATTAATAATTAACCCCTACATCAATTAATTTAATTCATATTAATTAACCCCATCATTACCTCCCTCACCATAATTACCTCCATTAGAGGTCCATTAACTCCTTCACCCTCATAATCAAACCAAATCACCACCCTTGTTCACAATAGTTATTTTCCTCAATTTTCCTCGTTCCTCTCCCCCCCCCTGCTGCTGATGTACTCCTCACTTCACTTCACAACCACTTACCTGTTGAGGATCTGATTAATCTTCTGTGATGCTGTTGACACACAACAGTCTAGTGGAAGATGACGCTGCCACGGCATGTGAGGAGGGGCCACCAGGAAGGAGTTAGAGGCCACCAGGAAAAATTTAGGGGCCGTTAAGTTAGGGGCCGTGCGCTGTAGCAATAGGCTGCACGGCCCCAACAAGGAGAGGAGCGGCCTTTTTTTCTTTCTTTTTTTTTTTCAATAACTTTAATAACCATGCGACGGCGAACCGCAAACAAATAAAAAAAAAAACCAAAGGTTAATTAAAAGAGACTTTAGTTGGCCTCCGGGCGGCCTCTGGAGTCCAACGGCCTACCGGGAAAAGTCCCGGTAAGTCTTATGCCCAATCCGCCCCTGTGTGTACTATATGTCACTATAATAAAGCCCACTCACTACTGACTGATCTGTGCAAGTTGCATTTTGCTCAACTGCATATTGAACAATATTGGTGTGACACCAATGTAAAATGCAGATAGGGACAAAATAATTTGGCAGGTTTCATAATTTTCTGGAATTTGGCCACTTCTGGGTTGCCAGATTAATTTGATAGGGCACGGAGGTACCGTATTCACCTCCTGGGCCCCCTGCTCTGCTCTCAGTATGGGGCCTCTTTAAAGTATGCACAGTACAGAAGGCGATGACTCATTGGGCTTATACATGAGGAGATGACACCTGTGGTTAATTACATGGAGATGACATCTTGGGTTATACAAGTGAACATGACATCTGAAGGCTACACACAGGGGCAGGCTGGGCTGGGGGACAGGGGGGCATCTGCCCCCGCATGCCGATCCCATAGTGGGCTACTTTGGGCTGGGTCACTTGGCCACCTGCATTTTTTCCTAATTAGCTGCTAAGTTGAGTCTTGCCTCAAGAGGCTAAGCCAGCCCTCCCCTGGTTACACATGAAGCGACACCTAGGGAATTTTTTTAAAGTGATAACACCTAGGGTTATGTATATACAGGGGGTTGTGACTGTGTAGGATGAACTAGTGTTTTTCATCTATGCAAAATTATTTTGAAAAGTGTGTGTGAAAAAAAATATTATTTTTTTGCACAAGTTACACAAACATTTTCCGCAGTAAACTATTTTTTTTAACAGAAATCCTCATACTTCTACAGAGAACTTGCAGATGAAACCGTGTCAAGCATCGAAAATCTTGCACTGCAGCCAAAACCCTGCGAGTTTCAGTTTGCTTCCTCCTTCCCAGACACAGACTTGGAATAATCAAGAAAAATGTAGTGTACAATAGAGGGGTAGAATTAGCATATATAATACATAATCTTCATTAGCAGAGGGAGTTCCGTATTGAGATTTCCAGAGACACACACAGAATACATTTCTGATAAAGGTGAATAGAGCCACAATGAATAATTATACAAAATAATTATACAATCCCTGCAGCACTGCTGTATTATTTCAGTTTCCACATACCCATCTCCTATGTATGTCCTCCCCTTCCCAACGTTAGCGTTAACTCTTGCAGCAATTTAAGTAATGAACTACTCCTGCTTGCTTATAAGGCTGTGGATGAGGTTACAAACTTTCTTCAGTGTATTTGAGTGTATTTGTTTCTGGCATGGTCTAACAGATGTTCTGGAGCTGCTCCACACTAATGTTCCAGCTCCAGGAATATTAATAATTGTAACTGTTTTATAGGTTTAGCATCAATTTTAAGTAAATGTAGTGTATTTGTCTAACCGATGTTAATTTGATATAAATCATAGCCTAATTTTACGTTGCGTCTAAAAATTTAAAGCAAGCAGAAAGCGGATCAGCTGCAAACTCCAGAGACCAGCCTCTCGCTCATTTAAGCTCCACTCCAGCCCCTGTAGGCCAGATCCAGCTCTGCCATAGATATGAAGCATAGATAATAAATAAAAGATTATCTCTTCTTTGGCTTCAGGTCTTGGAGCTGGCTGGTAGCTCAGGAACATCAGCCATCCATCCGAGCACTGGCCACTGACTGGTAACAGCAGTGATGATGGATAGGCTTGATGTCACTCCTGTTACCACTGTTTGGAATCATTAATTGCTATGAGAGATTAGTTATGAATGTCCCCTTGAACTCCAAGTGGAAGTTTCAGCTCCTGGTACCTCCATGTCATTTAGATTCTAGAGTCATCCAGAGCTATGCATAACCCTGAATGGCCCCAAAAACACTAGCTAGCATGGAGCCACCAGGAGGTACATGGCTGGGGGAGTGGTGTGGTGCAGGTGGGAGTTTAGCACTGTGCAATAGGTGTTTGGCAAGGGGAGTATTTCTGTGCATTATGTGGCTAGCTAAGGGAGATCTTAATGCAATGTATGCCTGTCAAATGTACAATATATATATATATATATATATATATATAGCTGGTGATAAGTTTATCTCTGTACATTATATGGTTGGCAATGCATACATCTCTGTGCCATATTTGATTTCTAATGGGGGTATCTCTGTGCAATGTATAGACGACAAGAGGGGTAACATTGTGATGGCTGATGATGAGTTTTCTGTGTGATTCATGACTGGCAGTGGCAGGGCCGTCTTTCCCATTGGGCACAATGGGCAGGTGCCCGGGGGCCCTGCAGCCCAGGGGGGCCCGTCGGAGGAAGAAAAAAAAAAAACCTGAAAAAAGAAGAAGAAAATACTTACTGTGCTGTCAGCTGGCGATCCGGCTTCCTCCATGGTCTCCTCCTCCGTCGCGCTCGCAGTGCATTTCGGGCATGACGTCATCACGCCCGCCCGACATCCATTGCGGAGCGCGACGGAGGAGGAGACCATGGAGGGAGCCGGATCGCCAGCTGACAGCACGGTAAGTATTTTCTTCTTTTTTTTCAGGTTTTTTTTCCTTCCTCCGACGGGCCCCCCTGGGCTGCAGGGCCCATTAATCTTTTTTTTTATATATATATATAGGGTCCCCGGTGCACTGCTGTGCCCGGGGGCCCAAGATGTTCTTAAGAGGGCCCTGGGCAGTGGTGGTCATTTCTGTACCATTTATGTCTAACAATAGAAAGTTATGCTCTATGAGCTATATATGACTCTAAATAGGGAGGTATCACTATGCACTTTATGACTACCTACATATGTTATGTGCCTGGCAACGGGCAATAATTATAGGATGACTGTTCATCAGGGTCTGACTAAGGGTTGAGGCTGCCCTAGGCTAATACGGCCATAGCTTCCCCTCACCCGCCATACCACACTAATACCTGGTAGGTAAAAAAAAAAAAACTATTTTTAATTTAAAATCTGGCTTCATTCACCCCCTATTTTCCTTCCTTCACAACTATTTGCTTATATTTTATACGTTTATGCTTTTCCTTGTCACAATTTTGCACCCAGTACTTGCATGCTAATTCTGCAGCTGGCTTTGTGCACCAAATTAATTATACAACTCTATCTTATTTTATTTTAAAAAGAATACTTTGCTGTACCTCTACCCTAAAGTGGGTGAGCTTTAATAGGCCAGATCCAAATTATTTATATTGTGTCTATGGATGTATGTTTCAGAATCTGGTAGCCTTCCTTTGAAAATAAATCTATAGTTATTGTCTCTATGTTACTCATATAACCCTTAATAGCAGTCTGTGTCTACCTTTGGTGAAGGGAAAGCAGCTTCTCCAACTGAGAAGGATTAGGAACCTACACCCACATGGATCCTGGTACCATCTTAATGACTAATAATTTACGATTACGTTCCTGAGTTTTCCTCCTTGCAGAGAATAGGTGAGCTGTGGGCAGCCATTTTGTCTATTTATCTAACTGAAAAAGTATAATTACATTTTCGCTCACAAATAGAAATAGTGAGGCACCAAATAAGCTATCAAGTATTTGTGTGCTGCATGAAAAAACAGTCAGTATTTAACTTATGTGCAAAACAGAATGCTAATTTCCCCCCCTTGCATTGTAACATGGTTTTGTCCAGGAGACTGAAATAAGAAGTTTCTCAAGTTAAGATCCTTAATGAATCAGGCCCTTGGTGAGGATACCAGGGTGAAATTTTATGTTGCTTATTAGAGGTAATAAAAGGGACCGTGGAAGTGAGTGAGTGAGTGAGTGCGTGACAATTGAAAATGAGCATTGACCATACATCTTCAGAGTGGAAATGTAAGAAGTCAGCCATCAAGTGGAAGCAATGATCTATGAGGTATTCTGTACGTCCCATCATTTTAATGTTCTCTGCAATCAGATCTAGAGTCTATGTGGTAATTGGTGCAGTTTATTATCAATCTGACTGCTGAGTTATAAGCTAGCTGAAGATAAGGCACCCCCTGTCTGCTCCTCTTCCTAGGGTGCTTAATGGTGACAACTTTTATTTGGGAATATTTCCCCTTCCATATCAATCGATTCATCCTTCTTGGCAAGCGGAATTGAAAAGCGGGAGCATAAGGAATAATAATAGAACCAAGCTAAATATTAATTTTAATACTCCCTCTCTCCCCAACTTAATTTTCCAGATCAGATTTGATATTTCTAAAGAGTGGGATATAATAATTAATGTCAAACAGAAAGATTGCGTCCCTGAAGAGGTATGTCCTAGGCTACATCTTGTAGATATTTATAATTGATTAAATTGGGGAGCTGGGATAGAACATTGTGCATTCTGTTTTACTATATGATTTTTTTGTGTGGTGCTTGACCAATCTGGAATCGCCTCTTGTGGGATGTCAAATTGATGAATAAAATCCCGAAGATTTGTGAGCATTCAGAGAATTGTTGAAGACAATTGTTGAAGGTCATCCCTAATGGTTCTAAGAAGAAAGGAAAAACTCTAGTGATAATTAATAGATTTTTTTCTAAGTTATACAATTAAATATGTATTATACATTGTCATATAAAATGAAATGAGATACACCTATTCAGCTTAATAGACTTTTGAGTAATTCCATTTACATGGCAGCCACTTAAATAAGCTTTACCTGCTAAGTTCTTACAGAATGACTTTACACTGATATACCATAGAAAATCCAGCCTGTTTCATCCTTGTCAAAACTGATCAGTGCACTATAGGGGTTTGGTATCAGTATGTGAAGAGGAATAGTAGTGGCTTATTAATGTATTGCACCAATGAAGTATCCCAAAGATGTCACATCACATCCTTACAGCAAGGCATAGAGAACTAGAAACCGCGAAAGTTATTTACTAAGCACAAAATAGCCGATCCACAGTCCATGTACGGATTTCAGCAAGTGTGCCTAGATATCCACCGGGGCATACAGGTTTGCGCAACAAAGATGGCTGCATCTGCGATGAAGAAGCCGCAGTTTGAAACGATAGAGGTGAGGAGATGGGGGGTGTTAAGGCATTCCTAGCAAAGTACAGAGTACGCACACCAATACATCCCATTTTGCGCAGCAGTGCAGAAACGAGATTTATTGGAGTTAAATTATTCTAATGAGATAAAAAAAGTGGAGAGGGCACATTATTAGGGGTCTTCCTTACCATGCACAGCCAGTCTCACTAAAGGGGCTTAAAATTTGCTCTAGCTCGGAACTAGCAGAAACCTGTTTTGCATATTTTTCTGTTGTTATTTTATCATCATCATCCTCACCATTTATTTATATAGCGCCACAAATTCCGCAGTGCTGTACAGAGAACTCATTCACATCAGTCCCTGCCCCATTGGAGCTTACAGTCTAAATTTCCTAACATACATAAACAGACAGACAAAGAGAGAGACTATGGTCAATTTGATACCAGCCACTTAATCTACTAGTATGTTTTTGGAGTGTGGGAGGAAACCGGAGCACCCGGAGGAAACCCACGCAAACACAGGGAGAACATACAAACTCCACACAGATAAGGCCATGGTTGGGAATTGAACTCATGACCCCAGTGCTGTGAGGCAGAAGTGCTAGCCACTAAGCCACCGTGCTGGCTTAGTGGCTAGCACTAATTTTTCCCTTTTCCCATAGATATGGAGAGTCAAGACTTCTTTGCCTTATTTACAGGGGGGTGCAGTATGCTTGAGCCAGACTTTTCATTCATTCATCGATAGTACAGAATATTATTTAAATCAAAATGTAACCGACAAGCTTGTTTCCTTTTCTCCCAAAGGGGGTTCAATCCTAATTAGGTATGTGAATAACCTTCATTGTTCAACTAATTTTAAAACTTTTTTTTTTACAGATACTGAAGAACTGCTCACATATCTAGCACACAATAGTCACACGGTCTCTACGGAGAAAATGCAGTTGTGCCAGCAAGAATTTGAATACATTGTCATTGTCTTTCACCTGGTCGTAGACGCCTCACGAGAGAGTGAGACTATCCAGTTATCCTGCACAAGGAATCCCCGCATATGACAAACCCTTCTCTCTTTTCATACATGAACAGTTAGGATATGCATCAGGGGTTCTTACACAGAGACATGGTGACAAACAAAGACTTGTAGCATACTGCAGTGCACCCCCCAAGCCCCCCCCCCACCCAGAGCCTTTTCCGCGGGCTTCGCCTGTATGTCTCAGAGCTGTTCCAGCAGCTAATTATTGAAAACTATGCAGACAACAATTATTTTTGTATATTCTACATGCAGTAGAAGCACCTCTCACTTATAAACAGACACAACACATTTCTACTGCTAGGCTTACAAGATGGGAACTCAGTTTGCTGGTTCCCTCTAACGTGATTTTGCAAAGCCCTGATCCTACTCTGTATGTTGATGGGAATTGCAACAGATCTGATCAACGTCAGGATATGCAGTAGTCACTGACAATGAGGTAATGGAAGCCAAGGCATTACACCTCACTCACTAGAGCCTGCTAACCTGCTAAACACAAAACTGTAAAAATATCAGACTCCAGGTATGTGTTCGTGATCTTATGGGAAATGAGAAACTTTCTCACATCAAATGGTACACCTATTGCACATTCTATTGGCTTCCACATCATCATGGACACCCTGCGCATTGTGCAGAGCGACCTAGAGCTTTTTCGCAACATCCCGACAGCAATACTGACACTGACCAAAGTCTTGGTAGTATTGCACTTCTGTACGTTTGAATCTTTCCAGACCACAGGGGTTGTTGGAGCAGGATTGTCCCAAGCCACCTTAAGTCGTGTGCTGAAGTTTGTGCTGTGGGCTTTCCTGTTGTGCATCCAGCACTCCATCCATCTGCCAGTCAATGTGGGAGTCCCTTGTGCCCATAAAGTGGCAGTTTTCAAAAATAGCCTGCTTTCCACACGTTATATGGGTAGTCAATGGTACACATGTAGCCCTGGTTCCATTGAGTGGAAATGCTTCTATTTATTCAAAAACATTTCCACTTGATCAGTGCCCAGGCTAAATGTGATGCAACCAGAAATTGTGGGGCCCAGTACAAATGTAACAGGCAGGGCCCCCCTTCTTCCTTCTCTAAACCCACCTTCATTTTTAAATTATTCTCTACCCAACATTTGCCACCCGCCCCCATCTACAGTCACCAAAAAAAAAGCTATGTCACCATTATAATGAAATCCCAGGGATCTTAATTGTGTTTTTTGTTCTGTGTTCCAGTCTTGGGAAATTACCCAGATATTAATATAATTGCATATTAAGAGATCCCATCGTAAGCTCATTCACGATGGGCTCTCTTAACAAAACTAAAACTATGTCGTTATATATGGTTTGTTAGTTTGCCAAGATATGGGTGTCTACTTCCAAAAGAAGGTGCCAGGGATGTCAGCATGGATCTAGGTGAGAAATAAAGATGGTGAATAAAGGCATTGTAGGGGTGTTCTTATTTCAAATAAAAATCTGTAAAAAAAAAACAGTGTGTGTTTTATTGACATTTTTACCTGGTGCACTACACGACCCAGTGGGCCCAGGGCATGCTGGCACTTGTGGTTTACCAAGGGACAGCAGGCCCTGACAGCCATGAGTATGCTGGTGCTTGTAGTACTACAAGCTACAGCAGCCTGGGCATTCTGGGATACCCTGGGGGGTGCTTTTTTTTTGTCTTGATCCCCTTAGGGCTGGTTTCAGTGGCGCACGCAGGGGGATTTCTGGTTCTCCAGAAACCCCTCCCCTCCGCGAACCAACGGTACTGTACAGCAGCCGCGGCGCTGTCAAAGAAGCATCCGCAGCAGTGCTGTATTGTAGTACAATACAGCACTGCCGCGGATGCTGCTTGACAGCGCTGCAGCTGCTGTAGAATTCAGACTCACCGAAATGGAGCTGCTGCGCATGCGCAGCAGCTCCCTCTCACAATAATTTTTTAATTTTCCGGGGGGGCGAAAACCCCCCCTTCAAAATCCTGCGTTCGCCCCTGGGTTTGGCACTACCAGAGGTGCAACCAGGATTACAATGCTTAGTACTGGTGCCGGTAAATTCGAGGGGGGGGGGGGGATGCTATGTTTTTTTCCCTCTGGTTTTGCCATTACCAGCTGGCAGCACTAGAGCTGGTTATGTTTTTTTGGGGGATCTTTTTTTTATTATTAATTAATTATTATTATTATTTATTTGATGACCTTGAAGGCATTGCATAAGATACACTTAAAGGGTATCCTACACTTTAAGCATATTTAATGAAAATGTATACATTTTACATTCTATTCAGAGTCACATGTATCTTATGATATGTGCGGCTCAGAATACATAGGGACACAAGTTATGCTGGCTTGATAAGTGTAAACTGAGTCTAACTCTACATAATGCTCAAAGGGCCTGAGTCATTAAGGAAAGTAAGGCAAATGAAAAGAGTACATTTTCTCCAGAGGAAACAATGTTACAATGCAAGGGGTGCAAATTAGTTTATTATTTTGCACATAAGAAAAACACTGGCTGTTTTTTCAAGTAACACACAAATACTTGATAGCTTTATTTTTACACTGAAATTTAAAGTTGATCTAGGACATGTCCTACCCCAACTATAAATCTGTCCCCACAATTTAAACTTACATCCCCCTCCAATGCAGCAACATGGTTTTTCCCAGGTGCAAAGTTACTCCTTTTTTATGCTTTGCTCTCCTTAATGACTCAGACCTGAAGTGTGTAGATGAGTGAAACAGCTGTCCACCCCCATTACTACTCTGCATCTGTGCTGCCTTATGGAACATACATCATGAAAAAAGCCCAGTTTTATTTTTTCGCAAACCAGTCAGTGCCCTCATAGATTTCCTCCATAGACTGTTAATAACCACAAGACTGAGGCATTGCTGCGAGGGCTTTAGAGTTAAACAGTCCTGCTACTTTGGGCACATTATACATCCTGGTTTCTCACCAGTAAATAGCCGTTTCAAATTACCCGAAATTATGTAACTCACTGAGGTAATGACTTCATTCAACATGTTTAAATGGTGCAGTATTAATGTGGAGATTCAGCCCTGAGCGACAAGTGACCTCTTTACACAAGGATCTGCATTTATATGCAGGCAGGCAGGAATTCTAATCGCTAGATCACAGTTTAGTGTGAGACAAGTAATACCGAACACATCATAAGACCCAGGTTTACTGTCCGTAGAAACTCCGGAAATCAAATAATCTGCATTGTGGGCTTTTTTAGCTGTGTTATCATCATCATCATCATCATCACCATTTATTTATATAGCGCCACTAATTCCGCAGCGCGGTACAGAGACCTCATTCACATTAGTCCCTGCCCCATTGGAGCTTAGAGTCTAAGGGCTAGATTTACTAAGCTGCGGGTTTGAAAAAGTGGGGATGTTGCCTATAGCAACCAATCAGATTCTAGCTTTCATTTACTTAGTACCTTCTACAAAATTATAGCTAGAATCTGATTGGTTGCTATAGGCAACATCCTCACTTTTTCAAACCAGCAGCTTAGTAAATCTAGCCGTAAGTTTCCTAACACACACACACACAAACACACACACACACACAGACAGACATAGAGAGAGACTAGGGTCAATTTGATAGCAGCCAATTTACCTACCAGTATGTTTTTGGAGTATGGGAGGAAACCGGGGCACCCGGAGGACACCCACACAAACGTGTTAGGCACGTTTGTTTTCTCCAGACCTGAAATGGCTAAAAAATCTGTGGTTGTATAAAGCAAAGCAAATGTACACCAACGACTCTCTGACTCAACCCATGTATTTAGTTTGAGAAATGAAAAAATAGAAAATGCAAACGAAATAGAGTATGTTTTTCTATGTTTGTTTTGGAAGCAGAACAATTCCACACAGACTCAAGAACCTTCTGCCAACCCGTCTTTATAAGATTGTCTTCTAAAACATAAATGTACTCAATGCTCCCTTAAATGCTCCAACTGTAACTTCCTTAAGTGCTCCAACAGTTTCATTTGCTAATGATGAAATATTCAGCTTTCAACTTCCTTGTTGCTGCAGCTACATTTGTCAATGTCTCAATAAGGGTGCACCCCGATAGTGTAAGCAAAACGTGGGCAGCGTGGTGGCTTAGTGGTTAGCACTTCTGTCTCACAGCACTGGGGTCATGAGTTTGATTCACGACCATGGCTTTATCTGTGTGGAGTTTGTATGTTCTGCCCGTGTTTGCGTGGGTTTCCTCCAGGTGCTCTGGTTTTCTCCCACAATCCAAAAACATACTGGTGGGTTAATTGGCAGCTATGAAAATTGACCCTAGTCTGTGTTTCTGTCTGTGTGTGTGTGTGTGTGTTAGGGAATTTTGACTGTAAGCTCCAATGGGACAGGGACAGATGTTAATGTGTTCTCTGTACAGCGCTGTGGAATCAGTGGCGCTATATAAATAGATGATGATGATAATGATGATGGTCAGATTCCCCTTTTCAACCCAATGACAGGCACATACCGTATGTGCTGGTATGGTCACACAATTTGGTTGTTTAGATTTCTTTGGTATGTGTCAGTGACAGTGAGTTTGTCTATTATGTTATTAGCCAGAACGTAGGCATTCTATGAAATTTGACATAAGAAGATACAAGGAAGTTGCCAACAGTTCCTGAATATAAATAAAAGATAACACAATTTTTATGAAAAAGTGAAATGTCCTGGAAAGACATTTTTCCCAGGTCAAGAGGATCTGCATAGAGATGGTAATACAATGAGAATTATCTGGTAGTGCCTTTAGTCCTTCTTGACATCTCTGCTATGATTTTGCTGCAAATATTCCGGCAAGACCCATCCGCATTAAAAAAAAATGATTTGTAAAAAAATAGAATTTACAGCTAATAAAAAAATAAGACGTTTATAAATATGTTCCATAAAAGAGAACAAATACATTCCACATGAAACTGCTGTAACCAAAGTAATTTTTTACTAGAAAATAGAAACATATTGTGTCGTTACCCAGCAGTAGTTGGGACCCTTGTTCTATTTTTTACCAATAGAGAGAAAAGGATGTAATCCTCCCATGTAGCTTCCTATCTCGCTCTTGTTCCGTTGTGTTTATTCATCTGTACGTGTTAATGGGCTAAACACAAAGTACTGTTTGAAAATGATCTGATAATGGTGGTGATTAGGGAAAATGGGATTAGAGATTAATGTAAGTATTTACTATAATGTTCAGATTCTATCTGCGGACTGCAGGCTATGATGTACAGGTGGAAGGCAGTGGGCAGGTACAGATGGCTGAACACTAATTAACAAATAGCAGGCTAATGAGGCTGATTGTTGGCATTTGTCTGCAATTACAGGTACCGCATTTAATTATAGGCTAAATCTGTTTTTTTTCTTATTATTTTAAGATTTTCTATTAGTAAAACTAATCCAATCAGGCAGATAATTTTATTTGTGACAGCTTGAAACCACTGTTGCATGTTATATAAAAAGGTTTATGAAATCTGTTTTCCTATAAATGTTTAGTAAAACATTTGGATGCATTGGAGGTCATTTACGAAGGGCAAAATATTCTGCTGTGCAGCCTTTGTGCAAGAGTCTGTAGATATCCACTAAGGTGAATGAGCAAGCTGACAGAGTTTGTGGAAGAACAGAAGGCAGAGTCAGTACCTAGCTTCCAGTGGGCCCTAATCGTTCAACCTCCCCTCGGGAGTTGTGCCATTTTGGATCTTTCTTACCATAGTAGATGGGAGGTGGTGTGAAGTGTCGCTCTGCACACCATATTGCAAATACAATCTGTGCTTTCTGTCCCGGCTAGCTGATGGGTATGGGCAACCCATACCAGAGGAGACCTCCCCGAATGCACGGGTGTTTAATACTGTCACATGTCATATTATCATCTTCATCTCCTGCTTTCCTGTTATGACCTCAGTTTTGAAGAGGGCATAGATAGAACAATCTGTAGCCAAGCAAAGCATGAGAAGGTCCTGCAGCACAGAATATATCACTAAGTAAGTGTGCTAATCTTGTGGTAGGCAGTGATTTGTTCACTTGTGTGATTGTGTAAATAAGGGCAATGCTGCATCTGACAGGTGCAGTGTCATGGCATAAGGAAGCTCATGAAGGCAAAAAAAGTTACAAATAGAGAGTTTGATTGTAGGAGGGGCTTCAACAGCAAAGAGTCCTCGGGGTAAATGTATCAATCTGCACAATCTGCAAGTCGCCGATACTTTGGCGACTTTAAAACGGCAATGTTTTTACAGGCAAAACTTGCCTGTAAAGACATTGCCATTTTAAATCTTCCCTGCAAAGTCGACAAAAATATTGGTGACTTGCAGAATGCGCAGATTGATACATTTACCCCCTGATGTTAAGCTCCAGTTTTATATGCTTTACACCAACTAATATATTGAATTGATTTTGTTATTATTGGTTACACAGCTATTTTAAAGAACTTAATAGAAGGATATGAGTAAATGTATTGCATGATTTCTTTTTGGTTTTATATGATGGATTCTTATCCTATGGGATAGAACCCAAAACGTATTCTTATACCCTCTGCCTGTCTGCTAATAAGGACGATAAACCTGCCTGACTGAGGATTAATCCCTGCTTTTTTTGCCATATGGATCCACACAGTACATATCCCTCCACTACAAGAAATGAGGACCCTCAACCCAATACTGTAACACTACAGCTGATGGCTGCATTGGTTGGCTTCAGTAACACCCAAAGAGCTGTGAGTAAAGCACTAAGTTTTCAGTACCTTGGACAGGGATACCATAAATGAACTGGGCCTTACTAACTTAACAAACTGTCTTCACAGAATGACCCATTTTGTATCACCAATGTTTACAAATGGAGACTGTTTGAAACACCTCACTTCATTAATTGACAGGTGTGGCCAAATACTTTTGTCCATATAGTGTATGTGCAATTCAGAATAAACGGGTAAATGCCCTTTTTTTGCAATACGCATTTTAGGCCTGCTCTAAATGAGCCTCTTTATTTTACCTTCATACGTACAACTTTTCACTCCTCCCATTGTCCTCTTCACTACTGTGTCTCCTGTTGCTCCGTATAACTTCTTTATCATTCCAAATTTTTATAGCAGCTGTGTAAAATACATTACAAACTCTCTGCTTGCTTAAAACATCATTTAGATTTTAATATACATTCCTCGTTCGTTTCTGTCTGCAGAGAAAAATATTAAAGTGCCTTTGAAGAGCGAGGATGTACTCTATCAGCAGTTGCAGATTTATACTCTCCTGTTCTCTCTCCCAAGTTTCCTTGAGGACAGCAGAGAGGACAATTGTCAAATCGAGTTCTTAGAGCAAATTATAGCCTTAATTAGCTTGTTTTTCTTTTAATTGCGAAGTTCTTATGTTAAGGAAATCTACAACTGCATTTTATTATCAGTTGCCAGGAGAACACTTCAGAAAATGAAATAGCTTATCTCACCCATATCTGAAACTGCTGCTGAGATATTATTTAAATAAAATGTAAAGGAAGCCATTGCCAATGGCTATGAAGGCCAAACATTAGCTTTTCCCTCTTCCTTGTGCCACTATCCACACAAATCTGCCAAGCTCTGCTGTTGTCATCCCATGTCTATAATATACATTTATTTATTTAGATAAATTAATATTATATTTAAAAAAAAATTATAGTTAGGATAATACAACATTGCTTGTGTTTTTTATATTTGTGCATGGGAGAACAATTGCTCCCTAGTCTGTGTTCTGTATATGGTTTCCCCTCACTAATGGGTGTAGCATTGTTTGGGGAAAATATTATGCAGATATCAACACCTTATGAAATAATTTAGGAGTGCAAGTTCTGTTTATATTAATTTGTGCTGTTTGTGATCTCTTCCCTCATTCTTATCCTATCTTCACTTAGCACAAACTATCCATGACCTGCTCTGTCTATTTTCCCCCATCTGCAGGCCCGGCGCTCCCATTACGCAAGGTTAGGCAGTTGCCTAGGGCGCCGGGCTCTGGAGGGCGCCACAGAATGAAAATTACTTTAAACTGTGCGGCAACCGCTGACCATACCTTTCACAGCCGCCGCACAACATTCAGATACATCCACGGGGAGGGGGGGAAGAGGCTATTGCTCTCCACCGCCGCCTCTCTGCTCTGTCTCCTCCCCTCCACTCACTGACTGTCGGGCCGTGACATCATCATCACGGCCCGACAGTGTGAGTGAGTGGAGGGGAGCAGACGGAGCAGAGAGGCGGTGGTGTTGAGGCAAGGTAAGGAAAGACATGGGGAGGGGGGGAGGAGGGAGGAGGGAGCCGATTTTCAAAGTGTTCCTGCGCGGGGGGGTAGGGGCGCCGATTTTGACAAAGTGCCTAGGACGCCACGGACCCTAGCACCGGCCCTGCCCGTCTGACAAATTATCCGAGCCCCCCTCAACTCCCTCTTTCCCTATACAGCTTTTAGATGAGAATACATCAATGCTTCCCATTAAATATAAACATATAAATGAAGTTATGTTCATCAACTTGTAAATGATAGATGGTGTCTTACTAGTTAAAAATAAAATAAAATGAATACATTTAAAAAACACAACATGTCCCCCCCAAAAAATAGAAATAACAGCTCTTTGGGGAGACAAGGAGCGTGGAGTCCCCCCAAAATAGCTATGACAGTCCAGGCTGGGGACACTGTAATAAGGCAACCCTCAATGTTTATCCCACTGTCATAATATTTCTCATTGCTAGCTTGTGCTGCAAGGGCTGTATCCCCTAGAGAGATGTGCCCCGCAAAAAAAAAAGGTAATACCGATTTCATGATAGAAATAAGCATTTTTCTATGTGATTACTGGTCCCAAGGAGGACAAGTAATCAAGTTCTTGACACTAATATGTTTAATTTGCTTTTCCAAATGAATTGAAAGCTGGAAGAAAACAGAGGATTCACCCTGGATATAGGTTAATAATAAATGGGTAAAAAAAGCATGTCTGGGGGGGTAGATTTTTTTTTTATAAAATACATGCATTTTTTATTTTTTTTTAGTGGGGCCTATTGCCCTAGGGAGTTCAGCCATGTGCTGAACATGTTCGGGCTGTGTGACTTTATAACGTGGGAAACCTACACTGCGGGTTTCCCTGTTATGATGTCACCAGCCCAGCCTGTCAAAGACTGGTGCTGGTGACATCCGACATCCGACTTGTTCCGACTCCCAAAATTGGCACTAGCACCCCGGCTATGAGAGCTGGTGATGGTAGCACTTTGCTGGGGACACACTCGGCCTGATTCATATTCAGACATAAGTCCCTTTTACGGTCGTATCTTCCATGAAGTCAGTGATACACAAATGGTTTGTGTCCAACTCTAAATGACACCCAAAAGCTCTAATTTAGGTTTATTTCTAATACCCTGCTCCCCAACTAGCAAAACTGTTTTACGCTTGATAAATTACATTTAAAAGTATTTAAAATCATAAATTATTTTTCAATGTCTAAGTCATCCGTTTGGAAAAGATCATTCTATGTTTCAGTTTAAAATATCTAATACTTATTTCCTTTAGTTAAAGAAATACAACAAAAGAAACTTGCAGTTTTTATTCTGCTCAGCTCAGTTGGGGAGCCCATATTCATCATTGGAAATGCTTACATCTGCCAATCTGTTACTGAGAATGCTTGTGGACAAGTCAATCAAATGAAAGTGATATAAATGAAAATTAATTTCAAAAACCTTGAAGAATGATTAAAGATCTCCAGGTTTGATAATCATGGCATGCTAAAACCAGTTGTTTAAAAGCCTTTATATGTTATGAATATAGCTTTCAGCGGCTTTGTCTATAACTACTCCTGGGTCAGCTAGAGGTCTTTCCTTCTATGACAAATAATTTATTTGGTCTTTAACTTAATATCAATGACATATGAATGAATAAACTTGGTGCGGATATAGCCCAATTATGTTGCTTCTGGCTACATTTTCCAAATATTTACAGTAGTCTATATTTGAGCGTTATAAATGTTAATTATAATTTCATAAATTTCCTACGGTGCTTAAAAACATTGCAATATTTCCTTAAAATAACTCTCGAAATAACTCTCAAAATTTGGCTTGACACTTTCTTATGCAACGTCCTGCAAATTTCAGTGGGTGTCTGTACTAATCTTGGACTGTCTGATGCCCTCTCAATCTACAGCTACTTGCTCTGTTGAGACAACTCATCAATCCTTTTACAAACGGGGAATTAAACACGAAGGGTGAGGGAGTGACCTGCGTGTGTCTCGTTTCCACATCCCTGCGGGTTTTCACAATCAATAACCTCTTTCTTTACAAGAGGATAACAACTTCCAGTGAACACAGAGCGACCCACTGCCAATTATCTTGGGGCATTCCTTGTGAAGGCAGATGATTAACCCTGTACCACACAAAGCACTGCTGTGTAAATGGGACTTTAATAGACTCCAGTATAAAAAGACCTATACTAGAATTTTATATCAAGAAGAGACATTTTACTAATCCGCAGCCTTAAAAGCCAAGTCCGCTTTGACGTCTTTATTTTAGGAGTTAAATGTGCAAGATAGATACTAAAATCTGATTTTGCAAATATAACCCCAATTCTATCTGTAAACATTGGCTATAGACACTCTCATGCCTGATGATATTGTGTTTGTAATTCAGCGGACGGGTCAAGAATTAGACAGAGCACATACAGCAATAGATCCGTTGGGTCTATTTTGCACGATTATAGTGCCCCCTAATCAAAACTCCACAGAATTGGAGTATTCCATTAAATAGCTGCGTTAACTTAAAACAGCAAACAAACCACCCTGCAATATGCATTCAGGTATGTCGTGTTGAAAGGTGCCTTTAAACAATATCCTGTCAAACCATAGCAATGTAAATATCAGAGGTCTGTTGCCTGCCCAACTGCCATGAGATACTCCGTTATATTTATTGCAACTTGATTTATATTAATATATAATAGTATAGTGTATAATAATATATAATATAAAATGTCAACCAGTATTTATTCCACATTTAAATGCACTGTAAGTATGAATTCTCATGCTACAATGTGTGTGACATAAAAGTAAGCATATAAGCAAAGGAGAGCAAACAAATTGGATGTATAAACATTATTTCATGTAGAGGTGCAATTCATTTATACAGTCATGGTCAAATGTTTTGAGAATGATACAAGTATTGGTTTTCACAGTTTGCTGCTTCAGTGTTTTTAGACCTTTTTGTCAGATGTTGCTATGTTATACTGAAGTAAAATTACAAGCATTTCATAAGTGTCAAAGGCTTTTATTGACAATTACATTAAGTTTATGCAAAGAGTCAATATTTGCAGTGTTGACTCTTCTTTTCAAAGACTTCTGCAATTCACGCTGGCATGCTGTCAATCAACTTCTGGGCCACATACTGACTGATGGCCGCCTATTCTTGCCTAATCAATGCTTAGAGTTTGTCAAAATTTGTGAGTTTTTGATTGTCCACCCGCCTCTTGAGGATTGACCACAAGTTCTCAATGGGATTAAGGCCTGGGGAGTTTCCAGGCCATGGAACCAAAATTTTGATGTTATGATCCCTGAGCCACTTAGTTATCACTTTTTCCTTATGGCAGGGTGCTCCATCATGCTGGAAAAGGAATTGTTTGACACCAAACTGTTCTTGGATGGTTGGAAGTTGCTCTTGGAGGATGTTTTGGTACCATTCTTTATTCATGGCTGTGTTCTTAGGCAACATTGTGAGTGAGCCCACTCCCCTGGCTGAGAAGCAATCCCACATATGAATGGTCTCAGGATACTTTACTGTTTGCATGACACAGGACTGATGGTAGTGCTCACCTTTCCTTTCCTGGACAGGCGTTTTTCCAAATGCCCCAAACAGTCTTAAAGGGGATTCATCACAGAAAATGACTTTAACCCAGTCCTCAGCAATCCAATTCTTGTACCTTTTGAAGAATATCAGTCTGTCCCTGATGTTTTTCCTGGAGAGAAGTGGCCTCTTTGCTGGCCTTCTTGACACCAGGCCATCCTTCAAAAGTCTTTGCCTTACTGTGTGTGCAGATGCACTCACACCTGCCTGCTGCCATTCCTGAGCAAGCTCTGCACTAGTGGTGCCCCGATCCCACAGCTGAATCAACTTTAGGAGATAGTCCTGGCACTTGCTGGACATTCTTGGGCACCCTGAAGCCTTCTTCACAACTATTGAACCGCTCTCCTTGAAGTTCTTGATGATTCCATAAATGGTTGATTTAGGTGAAATCTTACTAGTAGCAATATCCTTGCCTGTGAAGCTCTTTTTGTGCAAAACAATGATGACTGCACGTGTTTCTTTGCAGATAACCATGGTTAACAGATGAAGATGATTTCAAGCACCACCCTCCTTTTAAAGCTTCCAGTCTGTTTTTCTAACTCAATCCACATGACAGAGTGATCTTCAGCCTTGTCCTCATCAACACTCTCACCTGTGTTAATGAGAGAATCACTGACATGATGTCAGATGGTCATTTTGTGGCAGGGCTGTAATGCAGTGGAAATGTTTTTGGGATAAAGTTCTTTGTCATGGCAATTCATCTGATTACTCTTCATGACATTCTGGAGTATTTGCAAATTGCCAACATAAAAACTGAGGCAGCAGACTTTGTGAAAAATATCATTTGTGTCATTCTCAAAACTTTTGGCCATGACTGTATTTTGATGTTTATCCATTTCATTTGTATTCAATGTTGTGAGTTTGTGATTCTTTGTCTAGCCCAGTCAGCAGGGGTGCCAAGTGGGGGGCTCGAGCCCAACACTGGATGCAGCAGCCAGTTTTCATTTATGCATTTTCATTTTTAAATTACACTTTTTTTCCCACCATGTAGTAATGACCGTGCGCACTCAGGACGGATTTTATGGGTATAGGGGTAGAGAGCTTCTAGCTTCAGTCCCCAGTCAGGACTTCCCATTCCCCAAAAAGTGTGTTACGTCACACTGTCAGACACAGCCTGCAGAGCAAACCAAAGGGCACTAAGTTTCATGAGATTTGGTAATCTTGCAATACTTAGAGCTTTTCTGCTTATTCTACAGGAAGTTCTGGGGCATGATTAAGGGTTACAGCCGCCCTAGGCTAATACACCAGTAGCCACCCCCACCACCACCAAATAAGACACAAATCCTTCACTGCTGCTGTTCAGAGAAGCTGTGCATAGTTCTCCATAAACTATACAAAAGAAACCGCTAAAAAGAATAGCGCTATGAGAAAAATTTAGCTGATTCACTATACAGTATAAATATATACATTGTGCAGTAGCAGACTCTTGTTTTCAATAAAATAAAAGAATTGTCTCCAGTCTTGCAAAATCATAAAGTATTTATTAATACATAAAACACACTTCATTCTTCAACTATCTTAATATCGTACTGCACATAGGTAGCTACATGTTGATGGAACTCATTGCAGTAAAATTCCACATTCAAATTTAGACAAGTGTGCCTTTCTCTCTTACCTGATCTTGCAGCGTGACTACCTGATGTTCTCTCCTGCTTGTTCTTGGAGCATTGTTGTCAGTTAGCTGGCTTCTGGAAACTTGGGTTCCTGTTTTGAAAATGTGCAAATATTGTATTATAATGCAAAGTGTTAACAAACCCTTAGGCTGTTCAAACACAAAACTCCATAATGGCCAATTTAAACAACCCCCTAGTACTACATATATAGACAATAAAATATTTGAAAATTATTTATAATCATAAACTAATATCTACCAGCCCCACCTGACTGGTATTCAGCATTCTAGTGACTGCTGAGACCACAGTGAGCATCCTCACTGTAAATGCCACAGAATACAGAGATCATGACCCCCACCAGCCATTTCATCATCTCCCCCCTCTGCCATTTTTATGAACCCCCAGGCAGACAATTTATGACCCCCCCAGCCATTTCATCACCCACCCAACCAGTCATTTGCTCATCCACCCCCCCAGCCAATTTATTGCCCCCCTTCATCCATTTTATCAACCTCAGCAGCTAATTTATGACACCTCCAGCCATTTCAACGTCCCCTCTGCTATTCCATCACCCAACCCCATCCAATTCATCACCCCCCTCTCCAGTCAATTCATCACCCCCCTCAGCTATCAACATCCACTGCCCATTTTATGTCAGCTCCTCGAGCCATTTCAACATTCCTCCCCTCGCCCCAGCCCCCCCTCCCCAGACAATTTATCACCTCCTCCTCCCCCCCTGATATTTAAGCAGTAGGTTAAACTTACCCTCCTCTCTTCTGGAATTGCTCCACTTCTTTTTCTGGTTTCAGCGCTGTACTGCAGAAATCATCATTTTTTTCTGTCGACAGGAAACCGGCAGCATATGCGCTTGCTGTTACATGCCCAGCCAGTGTGGGTGCAGTCTGTACTTTGTCTGGTCTAGGGAGCAATCTCACAAGACCAAACTAAGAGAGCAGCAGCCGCACTGGCAGGGCAGCTTACAGCATTGGATTTGTTTTTAGCTGCCTCACTGTATAGTGACAGTCCTGTTCTAAAGGGGACGGCCGCGATAATGCAGCCAGTGACCACCGACATTAAAAACCAAATAAACTAAAACACTTGGTAAAATTTGACCCCCATGATCTAGCACTCCAGGCTGCAGCCTGATCAGACTATTGGTTGATCGAGCCCCGGGAAGTTGCCACCTATGGACGTCAGCAGCACCAGCACAGCATAAGGTACAGTGTGCTGGGGCTGTCATAATGTGCTGGGGGTGGTGGAGTGATGTGGCTAAGAGGTGGAAAGATGTGGCTGGGAGGTGAAGTGAATTGGCTGGGGCTTTCATGATGTGGCTGGGGGGGCATAAAGTGGCTTGGGTGGACGTGATGTGGTTGGGAAGGATGTGATGTGACTGGGGAGGACCTGATGTGGCTGGGGAGGACGTGATGTGTTGGAGAGGGCCATATGTGTTTGCAGTGGGCGTGATGTGGCTGGGATGGACATGATGTGGCTGGTGAGGACGTGATGTGGCTGGGGAGGGCGATATGTGGGTTTGGATGGCGTGTTAAGTGTAATGTTTTATTATAATGTATTTATTATATATTGCATGATCTGTGTTATGTACTGTGTTCACTCATTGCTCGGCTTTCAATGTTTTATGTACCTTTACATTTTCCAGAAAGGTCCCAATATTTCAGGACACAGACAAGAGTCCAGTAAAGCTGCACTAACATGTAGGTGAGAACAACAGTTTTAATACATAATATGTCATGTCCAAAGAGGTGCAGCAAAGCCCCCTGTTGGCCATACCTCAAACACTATGTGCCCACCCCCCCTTTGGCAGTGCACTACCCTTATTCTACTCATCGATGGAGGGGGCCCTAAAAAGTTAATGCACGAGGGCCCCAAATTCCTCTTGGCGGGTCTGCCAGTATATGTTCTAGTGCAGTGATTGGGTACAGGTTTGTTCCAGCCTTGTACACTTGAAAGTTGTCTAATTGGATGTGTGAACTATCATATTTTGAGTCCACAACCGACCCCAAATCAGTTTGACAGAGTTTTCACATCACAATTTTGTGCTGTTTGATGACCTTGCTCCTTCACCTTTCTAACTTTTAATCTTTGGCCCTCTATTTGCTTGTATTTTATTGAGGACATTGCACCTATCACTGGCAACGAGGCCGGGGGCAAATCACTCTTCAGTCATTTATGAAAGTACAATACACCAGCAGTGCAGTCTGTTTGGGGACATCATAAACCTGTTTTTGCATGAATTCAATAATTTATACACGTTTGCGCAGGACTCAGCCAGTCAGGATGGCAGCAACTCTGCAGGTGCAAAATGTTGTTCTTTATTGCTGGGCAAATCAGGGAATTTTCTTGCTGAATGCAGTCTAGGTGCAGATACAGCCCTACCTAATGTTTCATTATCTCCTCTATCTTTTGAGTGAAGATCACACTTCGGATGTACTATAAAGATTCTGCAATAGGTATAGCACCTAAAACAATTCACAGATAACAACACTGGATATATAATTATTATTATTACTATATGATACCACAGAATGTACAGATGAATGATGCAGTTAGTGCCAATAACATGACATTTCAATCAGGGATATTGTAGTGTGACCCAACACGACCCCTGCCAGAAATGCACCATAAGGCTACAAGAAATATGCTCCATCTGTAAGCAAAATGACTATATTGATTAATATTGTAGTGTTGTAGGGATAGTTTGTTATACAGCACATGAGATAAAGGCATATATGGATTAGCAAACACTATATAGAGGATTTATATGACATGACAATTATTTTTATTATTATTAATGTAGGTTGCAAGAATAGATTTCAGATTTGTACATATTACAGTTTTTCCTGGGCTACACCATATAAAACACCCAATACTTTTTGTTCTTGTTTTAATGCAAGACAGAGGCAACCAAAATTTATTTTGCATGTAAGTGATAAATGGAGAACTGAGGAAACAGTGGAAGGTGGTACGACTGTTGTATGGATCAAGATGTTTTGATCTAGTAAGGTGTTCTATAAATGGTTAAGGCAGGGTTTCCCAAACCCAGTCCTCAGGTCTCCCCAACAGTGCAGGTTTTCCATATCTCCTTGCTGGAGCACAGGTGTATTTATTACTGACTGACACATTGTAACAGATCCACAGGTGGTATAATTATGTCACATGTGATCTAGAAAACCTGCACTGTTGGGGAGCCCTGAGGACTGGGTTTGGGAAACCCTGGGTTAGAGTATTTTTGAGGGTCTATATAAAGGCATGTGAGCTGTATTGATTGGCTATATGGAGGTATAAGAAATGTATTAAGGGACTGCGTGGGAAGATAGGATTAATTACATTAAGGAAATTTATTTTTCAATTATATGCACTAAGGGATAATAAGATGAATTGTATATATTATTTCATTTTTCAGGTGGCTAGTGTTTTAAAGCAACATTTAAATTCATCTCTGCTGTGATTAATGATATTCCAGAGTGCTGCAACATTGTTATAACAAAATAAAAACTAACAATGATTTCTCCTCTAATAGCTATCATTCTACTGAATAAGGAAGGGAGGAGAAAGTGACAGCTTAGGACAGGGGCAGTCAAAAGTAGCCGGCCAGCTGTGGTAGAACTACAAGTCCCAGCTTTTAACTGCCAGGGCATGCTGAGAACATATTTTAAGGGACACAGGTTAGCTCAAGCACAGCTTAGATTAATAACTTTTCAAACTCACTTGATGCAGCGAGTTGAAGTCTGCATCATACAAGTAATTAGATTAGGAACAGTGTTAATATACTGTAAAAGTTCATATCAATAATTCACAAATGATCATTTTATCAACAGCGGGGGTATAGGCAATGTAAGGAATATGGATCAATAGGAAGGCTGTAGCTGAATAAAAAGAGGCCTTGTATGGATGCATATGGCGGGTTAAACAGTAGAATAACAATTCTCTAATAGATGCACCTGTCTTGCTACAGAATGAGATTTAGCTCTGCAAATGGATATAAATTGGATTTCTCCTGCAGTTCCACCTGGTTGTTTAGAGATGGGACGCAGGCTGGATTTCAATAAATGTATATTCTGTGATGCTCCAGTGGGCCCTGTTCTTCTTCTATGTAAATATTAACTCATTCAGCAGAAAATAAGGTAAAGCAACGTGTGCAGCTTCCAGGTGATACCAATCTATCCTCTCTGGCAGCAAATGGGTAAAATGCCCAGCAGTAGTACACTTTTATCTGTCATGTGCACCTTGTTTCCTGATATCTCCATGCATCTCCTATATCATCATACTCTACTGCTGTCATTTATTATCTTCAGCAATTATACCCACAGCACCTCCACAGGCTCTTATTCCCAGTCAGGCCCAGTGATTTTCCTAAACCATCTGCTCATGTTTGTCAATATGTCCATACAAGTGTCAAGACAAGCACTCTACATGTGACACACACAGAGAGTGGAAGATTCATACAGCTTGCAAATATATATGTGACAGTGGCAGATTACTAACAAAGACATCCCCCTTTAAACTCCTTAGTGTAAGTATGGTTGTAAAATGTGCTACAGTGAGTTTAGGGCCTGGAACTATTCATAGCTGGGGAGAATTTCTTGCTGTTTATTGCTAATTACCTTGAGTATGAGGCTTGCTATATGTAGTCATATATACTTAATATGTGGGAGTGTTCTAATATAGATTTAAAGGGCCTGAGTCATTAAGGAAAGTAAGGCAAAAAAAAAGGAGTAAATGTTCTCCGGGACAAACCATGTTACAATGCAAAGGGTGCAAATTAGTTTATTAATTTGCACATAAGTTAAATACTGTCTGTTTTTTCATCTAGAACACAAATACTTGATAGCTTAACTTTTACACTGAAATTTAAAGTTAACCTAGGACATGCCCTACCCCAACTATAAATCTTTCCCCACATTTTAAATTTACCTCCCCCTCCAAGGCAACATGGTTTTGCCCAGGTGCAAGGTTACTCCTTTTTTATGCTTTGCTCTCCTTAATGACTCAAGTCCAAAACGTGTATAGATCATACATGCCAACTATCCCGGAATGTCCGGGAGACTCCCGAATTCCATGTAGGTCTCCCGGAATCCCGGGAGAGCTGGAGATTCTCCCACATCTGCCCATTTCACTAAATTAGAGCCGCATGTACGGGCGGAGGGGGCGTTGCTTCGCGAATCGCGTCATTTTGGCCCTGCCCCCAGTGATGTAATGCTTGGTTGGGGTTTTGACCCCACACAAGCACTACGTCACTGGGTGGGGCTAAAATGACGCGATTCACGAAGCACCGCCCCCTCCGCCTATACACCCCTTGCGCCCTCCAGAAACTCCCGAACTCGGCCAACATAAGGTTAGCAAGTATGGTATATATCAAAGACTTATGATTGTTTAAATAAGAAATCATGCACGGAAAATGTTTGAGGTATGCGGACTCGTGGTCCGTACACTGCTCAGGTAGTTTTAAATCGCCACTGGGTCACATTAATGCAGTTACGAGGACATATTTACACTTGTATGGACACATTGACAAACATGAGCAGATGGTTTAGGAAAATCGCTGGGCCTGTCTGGAAATGTATAAAATTGTCAATATAGCAATACAATACTTTTAGTATAATCAGGGTCACTGCTATGGCTGGCTACTTACATGTCCTCTGATCTTAAATAATTAGGCATCTAAAATGTAATAAAAGAAATATTGGATAATGCACTATCTACTGTAAATTATATAGATAATGGGAGTCACGGAAGAGTTGTGTGACCATATAAAAGCATGAGGCTGTAGGCTGAGTGTTTTTATACAGGTCACAGAAGTCCAAGGTGACTTTCAATATCCTTAATTATTTACAGCAGGGGTGAACTATTCCTTATAATACTCAATTTTTTCTATTCAAGGCTGAAATGAAGATATCAGGACTTACCAATTATAACCAATGACATCAGAACTCTCTGTTTATTATACAGATATTATTCACAGAAGTTTATATACATATATTACATATATGTAATGGGCTTCATGTATGTTTAATTACCTGTAAGTCAGTCTAAGGGCTAGATTTACTAAACTGCAGATTTGAAAAAGTGGAGATGTTGCCTATAGCAACCAATCAGATTCTAGCTGTCATTTATTTAGTACATTCTGCAAAATGACAGCTAGAATCTGATTGCTTGCTATAGGCAACATCTCCACTTTTTCAAACCTGCAGTTTAGTAAATATACCCCTAAGTGTGATTCATCGTTCGTGTGGATTCACTCTTGAATTTTGTAGTTGATATAATGATGTATCCATATTTCAAACAAATTCTCTGAATTTGACACATGATGTCTGTGCCTTGTCACCCACTTTATTTAATCTTTTAAGCACATTTTTACTATTAATATTGATAATTAAGTGGGTGAGTTTTTCGCTTTACATTTGACACATAGATATTCGACTATCGGAATAACTAATTATTTATATCAATGATAGTTTGCATCAATCACGCTTGTAAATCTAGTATATATACTGGATTCTGCTGGATTCTTCTGGAGGAGAAGTTTTGTTTTTTTTTTATTTTTATTTTATTTCCATTTTTTTCACTTCTATATAATTCTATCTTGCTATTACAACTTTGATACCATTTAGATGGTTTTACTATAAATGGGTGGGTTATTTTGGATAATAAATTGATTTTCATTAACAAAGCTTTGGGGATTGTTAATGATTCTTCTGGTTCAGATCCCTTAAAAGAAAGATATTTTATATCTAAATCTCAGAGATTTGTTTACTGAGGGCTTCTTTTTGACTATGTTAGAAACACCTAAAAGTGGAAATTATTACAAAAGTCAGAAATGATCATTAATTTTGGATAAAGAGGTCCCGTAGATTTAGGACAGAATGGGTGTCAAACTGAATTATATCGAACTAAAACACCAGCGGACCTCGATTTAATACTGTCCAAAGTGACAATCTCACCTATTCAAGGTGAGTATAGCAAACAAGAATACATCATAGAACCTTGTATATAATACAGTGTGCACTTTTCTTCCCTTTTTGAGGACTCTGTGGAAGGAATGTAGTCGAAATGCCGACAGTCAATATGTGAACATCATAATGTCAAATGTTCAAAATGTCGACAAAGTTAAAATGTCGATAAGTAAAACGTGGACAGGGTTGTAAAGTCGATATTCAAAATGTTGACATAAATAAATGGAAGTAAACAAATTAAAATGGCAATAGAAAAATTTGTAAAAATAAAAACGGCAAGCTCACCTCTCCCCCCCCCCCCCCCCTAAAAAAATAAAACACAGCTTAACCAATCCTAGTGCTGCTAACCTAGACTGGTATTAAAAAAATCAGGGGGAGAAAAAGTGCAGTGTTCTGGGTCCCCCTGCCATAAGGCCAAACCAGCCCCAGGCTGGTCAGCATGGGGCTGGAATCCCTAGGGAGTTCGGGTCCACAAAAAAATGCGGACCCCGCCCTAGGTTTAACCAACCCCGTGTTTATTGCACTAGTGCTCTTCCAACACCCCTGGAGACCTGGGTGTGGGGTAATATTCATTGTTTAATTGTAAAAATCCATTTTGCCCTAGTGCGCTACAGGTCTCAGCATGCCCAGTCTGCCATTAAGCATTTGAGCATGCTGGCGCTTGTAGTACTACAGGCACCAACATACCCATGGTTGTCGGGGCATGCTGGCACTTTGAGGAACCACAAGTGCCAACATTCCCTGGCACCCAGGGCCCACTGGGACCTGTAGTGCACCAACAAAAATGCAACTAAAACACAGACACAAGTGTATAAAAACTTTTATTTCTAATAAAAACACCCTACACTACCCCGATTCCCCATCTTTATTGCTCACCTAGATCCAGGGCCTTCATCTGTAATAAATCCAAGGATCCTTGGCCTGGCAAAATAAAAACCCCTCATATGCAACGTAAAACTAGCTCATAAGAGCTCCCGATGCGAAAATGAGCTCTTACAGTGGATCAGTCATAAATATAACATGGGGATTTCCCATGGCTTGATCTGCCTCTCATATATGTTTATGAAATATTGTCCAAAAAGCTTCTGTATGAAATGATACTTTGCACATACACCCAAACAGGACCAAGAAAAGAGTATTTTATGGATGAACTAATATTCACCCAGGGATGCCACACTGCTGCCTCTTATGCAAGTTTTGATGTGGAGATAAAGACCTTGGGCCTGATTCATCAAAGCATGTATCTGCTGATTTTGAGTGTTCCATACACAAAATCACTCTGCGCCTGCCCAGAACCAGGACATACGCTAGTAGACGCAGCCCTGTCAGCTCCATCTTCATATGCAAAGACCACTTACTACAGTCTACGTCTTTTGGCAGTAAAAGGTGCGGGGAAAGGGCATTTGGCCGTAGTCAATGTAGTAAGTACGTGCCAAACACAAGCGTACACAGCCATGGCTGAATCAAGCTCTGAGCCTCTGAAAGTTACTTGTTTTTTCTGTTGTATCTCTTACTCCAGCTACAGAGGTAGTCTAAGTCCTGATCAGTAGTGATGACAGTCTCGTATGCCTGCTATAACATGTGTTTGCAAACAGGAGCAACTGTAAAAAAATATTTTATGTTCAGTAGACATTAACAACATCCTAAAAAATGAATTTCATGGGGAAAAAACTCTTTTTGTTAATGTGTTATCATTAATGCCTATATTATTAAGAGGTGACATTAAATTTTTTTGTTTATGTGTGTTCTTCTTTAAATTTATATTCTGCATAGGTATAGGACGTATCCTGCAATGTCTTGTGGAGTAAAGCAGAGCAGACCTACACCCGAATTCATCAGTGCATGTATCTTCAGTTCTGTTCCTTGTTGAATTCAGGAGTATGCAGAAGCGGTTTATGTGAACTTTTTAAACGATGAATCAGGCCCCTTGCGTCTGACCTCATTAGGCACACTATGTCTGTGGCACCTCTTTACCTGCATGGCGGTTATGCCAAATATTTTTTTTCTTGCTTTGACAAAGAGAAGTTAACTTAAGGCTTTATAAAACAATGTATCTTAGGCTGGGAAATGTTACACAGGTGGATGGAATGAATTGTGCATCATAGTTCCAATATGCTGTTCTGGATGGGGCACATTTAGCGGGCAATTTAATTCAGAGCGAAAGTGTCATTGAAGCGCCACATGATGAGACTCCAGGTCAATGGCCGATGTCTTAAATCTCTGCTCATTTTTGCATGCACCTCTATGAGATTCTTCTCCTATAATAACCAAATGTGCGCATAGGAGCGCATTGCTCGAAGCTCCGACTGCACTTTGCGATGAAGTGAAGTCCCACTTAAAGGTTGATGTGCATCAATTTTTATTTTTTTTTGCCTAAGATATGCATTTCTGTAATGTGTATCCACACCAACATACGCATACATCCATATGTAGACTTCTACGCATTGTTGACTTGTGTACCTCTGTGCTTGGTGCGGCAAAACAGCAGTGGGTCGGTGCGGGCAAGTGTAGGCTGACTACAGTAAGGATGCGAGCACAGAATTGGGACACGGTAACACAGCGGTTAGCATTTTTGCCCCAGAGCGCTGGTGTCATGGGTTTGATTCCCAACCATGGCCTTATCTGTGAGTTCTGTTCCTTGTTGAATTCAGGAGTATGCAGAAGCGGTTTATGTGAACTTTTTAAACGATGAATCAGGCCCCTTGTGTCTGACCTCACCGTGTTTGGTGTAGTCATGACATCACACATGGTACAAGTAGAGTTCAGTTTAAAAAGGTAAGAAGAAAGACTTTAATTATAACTGGAACTTTATATTTTGTGGCAGGTATAGTAGGAGTTGATGGAACCACCTGTTTTTTTTTTATATCTTCAAGAGATGCCAGTCTTCCCTCCTGCTTCTTTCCCTCCCTCCCATCCAAGTAGACTAGCCCCATTCCATGGTTCAGCACATGCAGGAGTCAGACACAGGAGTCTGCCTCCCTTTGAAGGCAAGTGTATTAGTGGTGGAGGTGTATTGATATAATGTAGTGTGAGGTAGTAAGGTAATGTAGTGGGAGTATTAATGTAATGTGAGGATATTCATTTAATGTAGTGGGGGTTTTAATGTATTGTGGGGGCTGATAATGTAATTCGGAAGTACTGGGGCAGTATACCAGTCTCAACTTCATGTGAAAGGTGCGTGGAACATAGTGTATGCTCCACATATAGTTAATATGTGCAATTTGGGCAGAAATATACGTAGATCCTAGAGACCCAGATCTTCTTAATCCACCATGCTTATAACATCAGTCATTTTAAAAATTATATTAGCGCATCGGAGCAAAATATTTGAGATATATATTATATATATATATATATATATATACACATATACTAAGAAAATAAATAAGCAGTTATCTATAGTAGCTAATCAGTAGATTAGATTGTATCAATCTAATGCAGGTTTGACAAAGAAAGCATATGACTGACTGGTTGCCACACATGTGTACTGTTAGTAAATAGTCCCCATTCATATGATCTGTGCACACTGGTGAATGTACTCTGATGATGTTGCTAAGTTACCCTGTGTGGTTTTTTTGCAACGATCTTCAAGCTACTATAAAGCATGGGAATACAACAACAGTGGATTTATTCAACAGGTATTACTTGGTGAAACATAGGTAGATATTATTTAACTATGTTTTCTGATAATTATTAAAAGTGTATGTTATTGATAGCTCTATGATCGAGAGCAAGTTGCGATATTACAAACAAAATTGTTCAATTGGGCAGATATTGCAGCTTGTGGAGCCAAAAATGTCCCTCATGGAACATGGCAGAAATGTGGTCTGAAGTCATCTGGCCTCTTGATCTAAGAGATCCAGAACATTACCTTTTAGGAAAAGGGCATTCTGATAAGATTTATTGTTTATTGGATCTTCATGACACTGTCCTAAAGCTTCTGTAGTAGAGCGGGGATGTAACACTTTAATTTTTAACCGAGTGGAAGTGGAATGTCAGGTTAACATTTAACAATGTATTTTACCTTCATGGTCCATATCTGAAAATGTCAGTGATGGAATTTAGTAGTCCTTTAACTAGCAATGAGTAACAGGGCTATTAGAGAGTAGTATGTAACATTCTAAAGATGGGAAACAATACAGTAAGTTCTGTATTATCATCATCATCAACATTTATATAGCGCCAGCAGATTCCATAGCGCTTTACAATTAACATCAAAGTTATTTCTGTATTTCTTTTTACAGTTGCTTCCAAACCATAATAACAATTATGCATTCAATGTAATGAATAATGAGGTCAAGAATTTGTTTTATACCATGAAATGACCTTTACTAAGTCTATCTGTAATCCTTCTAATAGCAAATCAGTAGTTATACAACACTAAAGGCACATACAGTATTTTTATTTTTTTCTTCAAATTATGATGGTAAATAAAGGAAAATAAACATCTTTGAAATACTGCCGATGCGAAGGAACACGTCCAAACCGTCTGAGGCAAAATCAAATTACTGCATTGCCTGAATGTTATTTGAGCAGCAGCCAGACTTACTTTGTTTGAATTCTGGCCCGTAGATGATAAATCAAAAAACTATATAACACTGTGAATAGGTACAATTTATATATGTCCTGAAGCTATAGAAGAAGGAATAATGATGGAGCTAAGAAAAAAAAAAAAATAAGATAATTAATTGGAATCTCATAGCTTTGATCCTGGTGCACAGACATAATTGGCACGCTTGTTAGGTGAATCACAATCAGCTTGTCTGTCAGTGTTGTCAGTGTAACCCTTTAACTGCCAACCAAAGTGAAAGTGTGAAAAGTAACATGGAAGCAGCGCTTCAGGGTCTACACGAGAACATTCAAGCCATGGAATTGAAGGCAATTAAAGCTTAACAGCTCTTCCCATTATCCTTTCTCTGTAACCATAATTTCATTATCAAATGATGAAGTTATGTGACCTGAGAAACTGAATATTTAACTACAAAGGAAAAAAGACTTTGGTTTGCTCTATGTTATTTAATAACAGTAGGAAACCTGTTTGGTAACATTCCCTGGAATAGTGTGTGGTATATATATATATATATATATATCATCATTTATTTATATAGCTCCACTAATTCCACAGAGCTGTACAGAGAACTCACTCACATCAGTCCCTGCCCCATTGGGGCTTACATTGTAAATTCCCTAAAACACACACACACACACACACGGGTCAACTAGTTAGCAGCCACTTAACCTACCAGTACTACATACATACTATTTTTATCGAGGCCAGATTCATCATTAGGCACAGGGTGTTTGTAGCACCTCTTTTCCTGCACGGCACTTATGCCAAATATTTTTTTTCTTGCTTTGACAAAGAGAAGTTGACTTAAGGCTTTATAAAAACAATGTATCTCAGGTTGGGAAATTCTACACCAGTGGATGGAATGAATTGTGCATCATAGTTCCACTATGCTGTTCTGGAATTTAATTCAGAGTAAAAGTGTCATTGAAGCGCCACGTGATGAGACTCCAGGCCGATGTCTGGCCTTAAATCTCTGCTCATTTTTGCATGCACCTCTATGAGATTCCTCTCCTGTAATAACCAAATGTGCGCATAGGAGCGCATTGCTCGAAGCTCCGACTGCACTTTGCGATGAAGTGAAGTCCCACTTAAAGGTTGATGTGCATCAATTTTTTTTTTTATTTTTTTTTTGCCTAAGATATGCATTTCTGTAATGTGTATCCACACCAACATATGCATACATCCATACGTAGACTTCTATGCATTGTTGACTTATGTACCCCTATGCTTGGAGAGGCAAGTGGGTAGATGCGGGCAAGTGTAGGCTGAGTACAGTAAGGATGCGAGCACAGAATTGGGACACGGTAAGCACAGTGGTTAGCATTTCTGCCCCAGAGCGCTGGGGTCATGGGTTTGATTCCAGACCATGGCCTTATCTGTGTGGAGTTTGTATGTTCTTTCCGTGTTTCCATGGATTTCCTCTGGGTGCTCTAGTTTCCTCCCACACTCCAAAAACATACTGGTAGGTTAATAGGCTGCTAATAAAAATTAACCCTAGTGTGTGTGGTAGGGAATGGAAGTTCCAATGATGCAGGTACTGATGTGAATGATTACATATTCTTATTTTGTAAGATGATTTCCGCTATATAAACATTAATAATAATGATAACACAATTAGGCATGGACACATCCGCATATACACCTGAAATTCCCTCCCAACGGTCCTAAAAATGGCTTGATGGATTAGCGTGTGACAAATTGGGGATGTGGTTTGTTAAATTAGTAGGGCAAAAATGGCAGATCAGGACATGGACAGTTTTCTGCAAAATAAAAATATGTCAAGAATGCTGGGAGGTATGATGATTACATGCAGAATTATGAAGTGATATTTCTTATATGATATTTTAACTATTTCGCTTTAAAATATATTTTGAGCTCAGTCTTATAGATAATTGCAGTGATGCATTTGTATCGTGTTGCTCTGCTGCAGGTATTTAAGTAGCAGCCGCTTGCAGGGCACGCTGGGAGTTGTGATCACATTGCAGGTACAGGGGGACAAATTGCCTTGTTCTATACCGCAAGTACTTCCACAACAACTGGAAAGTTTAGCTGGCACTAGCAAAGCATCTGCCATAGTGGAAAAATCAAATCCCTGGAAGAACGTCTCTCCCTCACTGTAGCTAGAGGAAAAAATCTACATTAGTAAAAAGACATCTTAAATCCCAAATGAATAAGTACATAAGGACTCCTGGCCTCCAGTTACATTTCTGTTAATGTGCAGCTTTCCTGCACAGCATCTTAATTCAGTACAGACTTATTGTGAATTAAATGTAACGGATAAATACAGTCTGTGCTCTTCTTGGCAGAGAAGAACTTAATGGATTCTTATTTTATGTATGTATAAGTGGAGATATAGAATTGTGTTTGTGCATTAAACTGCTTGCTCTAATCTATATGAAAAAAGCTATAAAATGAGAAGAGTTGGTATGTATATATATATATATATATATATATATATATATATATATATATATATATATATATACACACTGTATATACAGAACAACCATTCAGTTAAATCATATGAAGGCGCACTACGCTGTTTATCTGAAGATCTGACTATGCAATGATATTTGGAGTGCTGAAACTTAACCCTGTTTTTATTATGTTTAATCCATAACAATATGAAAATGTTGTGGTTTAAAGTAAGAATGAATACAGGGTGTTCATAAAAACTTTAAAAAGGAAAAATAAAGGTAATAATAAAACGTATATGTTGACCATACAATTATTATAATTATTATTCTCTGTTATTTATATGGCGCTACAAGGTTTCCGAAGCGCCGTACAAAATAAAATAAGAACAGTGGACCATACAGGGTACAACAGTCCAGAACAAGACGAGTAAAGCAAGACTCCAATAGCTCCAATCCTAGCAAGTACAGTGACATTGGAGAAGAAGAAATAGAATTGAGACAGAAGGGAAGAGGACCCTGCTCGTAGGAGCTTACATACTAAAGGGAGGGGAAACAGACATCAGACTGGTTTCCCCTCTACTGAGGAGTCAGTGGAGGGAGGCAAACACACGAGGAGCACGAACAGGAAAGAGGGAGGAGGAGAAAAGGATGGAGAAGGTTAGGTAGATGGTTGGTAGGCTTTGAGAAAAAGATGGGTTAACAATGCAATTTATTCACTTCCTAACCTGCATCAAGCATAAACCCAGACTTAAACAAATAGCTTCTGTGCACCCTTCAAAAAATTGGTATACTGATAAATGATCCACTGTTGGCCTGTGTGTAAAAGTTATCTGCCGAGCACACTAGTAGGTCCCCACGTCACTTGGCTGCATGAGATGATTGCTGTGTAATTCGGCAACACACACAATGGCTAAGTGGGAATTAAATTCTGTTGCTTAGTGCTCGGTCCAATTGGCAGGATTGGTCTAGGTATGACCAGCTTTACGTAGGAACACACTTTGGGCTGTACTTACTCATACCTTCCAACTGTCTTCAACGGGTGTGCACAGTAATTCAAGAATATTATTAGAGGAGGGGTGCATACAGCTATTAGTGGGACATTTCGATACACTATATGGTCAAAAGTATTTGGCCACACCTGTTAATTATTGAATTGAGGTGTTTCAATCAGACCTGTTGCCAGAGGTATAGAACATCAAGCACCTAGACATGCAGGCGCCATTTGCAAACATTTGTGATACAAAATGAGTCGTTCTGAAGAGCGCAGTGACTTCCAGTGTGGTACTGTGGTAGTATGCCACCTATGTAATGAGACGGTTAGTGAAATTTCTTCTCTGCTGGATATTCCTAGGTCACCTATAAGTGATATTATTAGAAAGTGGAAGATTTAGGAACAACGTAACTCAGCCACAAAAGTGGAAGACCAAGTAAAATCACAAAGTGGGGTCAATGATTGCTAAGGCACATGGTCCGTAAAAGTCGCCAATGCTCTGCTGATTCCATAGCTAAAGAGTTCCGATATTCCCCTGGCATTAATATAAGCACAAAAACTCTGCGGCGGGAGCTTAATGGGATGGGTTTCCATGGCCGAGCAGCTTCATGCAAGCCTCACTAAGGCCAATGCCAAGTGTCGGATGGAGTGGTGTAAAGCACACAGACACTGGACTGTGGGAGAACATTACCTGCCTGACTGCATTATGCCAACTCTGAAGTTTGGTGGAGGAGGGATAATGGTAGGGGGCTGTTTTTCAGGGTTTGGGCTAGACCCCTTATCTCCAGTGAAGGGCAGTCTTAATGCTTCAGCATACCAAGTCATTTTGGACAATGCTATGCTTCCAACTTTGTGGCAAAAGTTTGGGGGAGGCACTTTTCAGTGCACAAAGCAAGAACTACAAAGATATGGTTTGATGGGTTCATTGTGGAAGAACTTGACTGGCCCACGCAGAGCCCTGACCTCAACCCTATTGAACAACTTTGAGATGAACTGGAACGGAGATTGCGAGCCAAGCCTTTTTGTCCAACATCAGTGTCTGCCCTCATAAGTGCTCTACAGAATGAATAGGCACAAATTCCCACAGAAACACTCCAACATCTTGGGGAAAGCCTTCAAAGTAGAGTGGAAGCTGTTATTGCTGCAAGAGGGACCAACTCCATATTAAAGTATATGTATTTGAACACAATGTAATGGTCAAGTATTCAATTACTTTTGTCCATATAGTGTGTATGAGTTAACCCACAAATGACTGGGGAACATTTATAGAACATGTAACAAAAGCATAGTAAAATCAATATCCAGAGCATTCTGCATGCGCTGTGGTGGATTAAAATAGCCTTGGATCCCTGGTGGCCCCTAGGACTGACTCCTGCAGGTCTGGCAAGGAGCTGTTCACTACAGTGGAGTGTCCAGAATAGCCTCAAAACCTTTATTAGCTGGGGAGAGCAGAGTTACCTCCCCTAGTTAAACTTCTTGAATGATTGCTTAGTCCACATCCACCCCCTCCTCAGCTCTCTCCTATTACATTTTATGTTCTCTCCTCATTGCAGGTGGTAATCAGAGAGCGGGTTAAACAGAAAAAACACAATTGGCATGTTCACTGAATTTAAGATATCGATTCACACAGAAACAGACCTAACATTAGGTAACAAGATATTTTGGAATAATGCATATGACTCAACTATGATTAACAGCCCTTTTAGGGACACTAACAGTAAAACACTACATTTTACATTTGCACACTGATAGAGAACGTTTCTGGCTATCGCTGAGGCAGCAAGTCCTGGGTGGACTTAACATTTCTAAATGTGCCAAATACCCATTTCTCTATGCACAGGGACCCCTGGAAAATCTAGGATAAAAAGTACTCCTAATATAGTCTTATGTCCTGTGGGAAACAAGTGTCTAGTTGATAGGGGGTTAGGTTTAACCCCTCCTTTCATTACACAGGGACTGACAAACACAAACACAGATATAACAGAACCAGACATACCATAGAAGGACAGCTGGAGGTTCTTCAGGCAATGCCAGGTTATGGCCCTCTTCAGACCCAAGCTGAGCAGGCTTGTATCATTAGCTGTAGCAAACAACCATGGTCTTGTGGCCTAATTGCTACTCCCCATCTCCTGTTTTGTGGCAGGTCTGCCAATAGCGCCTCCTCAGTATATTAAAAAAAATACACAGGTGAGTATTGACTACTATAGATTTTGTTTTATTTCCAGGCATTTCCAAAGGTCAGTAGTATTGAAATTTAGACGTGCAGCCATGGACTGCCTCAACCACTCCTATTGTAGTCTGTCACTGAGTATTTTTCAAGGCGAATATTTAGACATTTTGCATAATTTAGGAATGTCTTGCTGCAGTTTGTGACTCAGTAGGCCTTTGTAGTGGCTTGTGACATGAATACATTGATTCAGGGATGTAGTTTTAGTTTTTCTAAGGGATGAACACACATGAGATAAATGTTACAACATTACCATTCAAGCAGAAAAAACTTTTATTATAAGTGACAATTGTACAAATCCCAAAATGTTTAACTGAAATCCAATAGCCTTGCTCTCAATTTACTTTGTTGATCTGCATCATCTACAGGATCTTTTCACACTAAGGGGTATATTTACTATGCGCCAATTCCATAGAATTCTATTTCCGATGCTTTGAAAACATTTTTTTAAAACAACACTTTTATTACTGACAAAGCCTATTGGGTTTTGTCTTTAATAAAATTGTCATTTGAAGAAAATGCCTTCAAAGCATCGGGCGTTTCTACGGAATTGCAACATAGTAAATATACCCCTAAAACTCAGACCTTCATGATGTTACACAAACAAGATGAGACAGATATGTTAAAGATGACTCCCTTATTAAAAAAAAGGAATAAATGTTTCTAATGTTAATTTTCACTTCAATTCATTCTCAATTAAAGGGTCTATTCATTATGTATCCCACTTTTGCACCACTACTTGTCATTGCAGCGATGCCAGATGAATTAACATGGCAATTTACTACTAAAGTCATATAGGGACAGCGCATGCGATAGGAGACTGTACCTGTGACGACTTCTTTCTAAAGTTTACTTTGGGATCCAACCGCATAGGTCATTTACATAAATTAATGCAAGGGACTCCCTCAACAAGCAATCAGCACAAATCCTTTGCAGCACCCTCTGACACTCGTTCTTCATTTGATCCCACAAATGAAGAGGAAGTTTCTACTCTCTTATCTTCCTATTCTACCTCCTGTCCTCTTTATCCCGTACCCTCGCAAATTGGTAGATCCCTGTCTCCTGTGCTCATTCCACCTCTAACTAAAATCTGTACTCTCTCTCTCTACTGGTATTTTTCCATCACTTTTCAAGCATTTAGTGATTACTCCTATTTTGAAAAAACTAAAATTGTGACCCAAACTCTCTCTCAAATTACCGCCCCATCATCTCAGCTCCCATGCCTCTCCAAGCTTCCTTTAGAAAATTCCCTACACTCGCCTCACACACTTTCTTACAGCAAACAACCTACTGGATTATCTTCAGTCAGGCTTTCACTCTCAACACTCCACAGAGACTACGCTGACCAAGGTTGTCAATGATCTAATCACAGCAAAAACTAAAGGCCATTACTCTCTTCTAATTCTCCTGGATCTCTCTGCTGCATTTGACACTGTTGACCACTCTCTCCTCATACAAACGCTACAATCCCTAGGTCTTGAAGGCACTGTCCTATCCTGGTTCTCATCCTACCTATCTAATGGCGCTTTCAGTGTTAATTTCTCTGGATCTACCTCTGCTCCCCTTCCTTTATCAGTTGGAGTACCACAAGGCTCAGTCCTAAGTCCTCTGCTATTCTCTATCTACATCACTTCTCTTGGAAAACTAATAAGCTCCTTTGGATTTCAGTATCATCTCTCTGCAGTTGATACACAAATCTACCTATCCTCTCCTGCTCTCTCACCATCTGTAAATAATATATAAAGATGAAAAAAAATGTCCGCGCTATATAGAATGGCAGCCACTAATTATACTACAAATAGAATCCACCTGATTTCTATAATATAGCATACAACAAGACAAAGTATAACATGCAGCGCTAAACTGTTGCTGATAAGGATATACAAAATAATAAAGTCCAAAACTGTCTATAAGTCCATACAATGACTTAATCCAGAGGTTGGTCAAATGGTTCACTCAAATATATTCTCATAAATGCTCCAAATCTTCTCCACATATACTGGAAATAATTATCAGTATTCAAAGGAATCCTGTTGGTAATGATATCCTCAAAATAAAGAAGACAATGTATCAGAATTTATCAGATAGTGTTTCCCCTTGCTAAGGCACACCTCATGTGTTTAATACTCTAACTTCCAAGAGATTTGTGAAGTAAAAAAAAAAAAAAAGGGAACCCATACACGTGATTGTATAGTGGGTCATGCAGAAAAAATTGTGACAGTGAGCATATGTTCACACCATAGTATAAACTTACACAAATGATGGTATAATGCACCACATAATCATCATTGCTGTCAGTTTGTATCACATAACTGCTTCTCCTGTAAGTTTTCGCTCATGTGTTTCATAAGGTAGAGAGATTTCAACAAACCAGGGAAGATATAAAAGATATATAGTGTTTTATCTTTTAATACAAACAACTAACAGCATTCCTTGATAAAGACCATTTGGGAAAGGTCGAAACGCGTTGGCTACACGGGGACAAGTGCCACCTTCTGCAGAGCTGATATTCATCTGGAGGAGAGGAGATATGCCAGTGGATATTAAACAGGCTGATTACACTCTGGAGCTCTGGTAGGTGGACTTGCATTTATTGATATACGCTGACTGTGGATTGGACTTTGTTTTTAATCATCTGTACTTTGTATTATTGCTAACGGAGTAGCCAATATCAATATTATTAAGTTTTGCCCAACCTTAAGCCTTTGAATATCCAAAAAAAGCAGACTACCATTGTGTACAAGTGTAAGTAACTTCAATTCTATATTGGTGTCAAAGTCAGCAAATTGGATAAAGTCATTTAAATTAATATCTAGCAAACTTGGTTGTCTTTGTCTGAAATTAGGCGTAGAGCACGCTACGGTTTGGAGAAGCTTATCCAGCCGCAACACGTGGCAATAACAGGTTTTTCACTTTTACACACATTCACACGAACATACACATTTGTAATTAGTACACATTAATTGTAGTTGCAACACATAGTTATCTTTGTCGAAATGTAGTAGTATTTATGTTTAATATTATAGGTTATATACATGTTAGTAAAATCAAGGGTTTAGGTTGCAGGAAATATGTCATGTTTAGTATCATTTTAATCCCCTATTCATCCGCAGAAATAGACTAGTTTAAACCGGATTCTTGGCGGGAAAATCGGAGTGCATCCCCTGGAGAGCTGACCCCCACCTTTGGATATTTTGGTTTGAACTGGTCTATGACCTGCAGTACACTGGACCTTCCTGAAGCCTGGACCAATAGAAGCAAGCCACACCATCTGCATTGTTTTACTGTATTCACTGACTATATATAAGCAGAGGCTCTGGACCTAGTGGACAGTCTACTTGACCACAGCCTTCAGACCTGAATGACTGTACACTGGATCCAGAGCGCCTGCGATAAGTAACGGTTGTACTTATTTTATTCTGACTTGTTATTCTACTACTTTTGGCTATTAAATCACATTGTGCTTTGGAACCACATATCAGCAATCGACAATCGTTATTGGATAGCAACTAGACGTGCATAACAATTGGCAATCCAGTTTGCAGCAGTGGGAGCTCATTCTAATGCTGCATTATTCAAACAGACAGTATACTCATATAAAGGTGGGCCTGGTCATCCCTGAAGACAGAGAGGATGATTTAATTTCTGCCCATGACATGGCTGACTTAGGTTCTATCGCTCAAATCAAAGTTATTTGATATCTGCCAGGATACGAGTCGCTCTGCAAAGTATTACAGTATGCACATGTCAAGGTTTTATTTGATCAGTGCAATCTTTTGCAGCTCTCCAGTAAATTGAGTAAGCTAATGGTCTAAAACACACAAAAAAGGACATTCTGCCTGGCACAAGTTTATAGTGCAATTGTCCATTGTCAGTAAAAACAATCTATTGACAGCCCTGTGAGTTGAGGTATCTGTGCTGGAGTCAGAAATTCTTAGTATGGTGAGTGCCATCATTTTATGCCTCAATAAATTAGGGAACCAGCACTTTAAAGCATTTATACTTTACTTAAAATCATATTATTTTAATAAATATATGAAAAGACTACAGCACCACTTTAGTTACTTTTAGCTAGCATTGTAATGCCCTGAAATGACTCTAAAACAATGAAGAAAGTTTAAATTATTCACGATTTACATTGCAAATGAAGTATTTGTTCCAGGATGCAACAATTGATTCAGTGGGGGGGAAAAAATCAGCTAGTCCTCATCAGCAGCTTCTCAAAGAGTATACCTGTGAGTAGGCATTAATATTTATTAATTATATTATATTTATGAAAAATGTATATGCATTAATGAGCTAAATAATATAAGTAAAACACAACTAAAGTCTTTATAGCTAAATGAGTATGTGCAGCATATAGCTCACCCATATGTTGAAAGTGGATATAGTTAAAGGAGATGTTTAAAAATGGACATCTCTCCACTCAGCTCAAGACTTTGCCCACATACTGGTCCAGGGCAGTGGAAATTCTCTCCTAAAACCAGATGATTTGAACTCTGTTCAATTAAGATTTAAGCCAGCAAGTGTAGGAGGTACCTGATTAATTGCTACAGCATTCAACCAGGTGCTTCCTCATACAGACAATGTTGAGTCAACACCTTTTGAATTGCAGTACTCTGCATAGATTGCTAAGGATTCCACCATTCCTGGAATTTTGGGCTTAATATCAATGGACACAACTCTCATGGTGGAGGCTAAACTAAAAATGTAAATAAAAGTTTTAATGTATATAAATTGGTTTATAACGTATAAGCTCATATGAGGACAGACAGGATAGAAGTTAATTTGATTTGATTAACTGCTTTCATTGTCCAGCTGTTACCTGTTGGAAGGAAATGTATTTCACACCAGATATGTGGCTTTCCCTCTGTTAACTCAATTTCCCTCTTGTAATAATTATAAAAATTAAGTTTTTTTGTAAAGTTAGAGAATATTGGTGTTTGAAGGTTTTAGTCTGGTCAATTAGCACAGTGGTGTGAGAAGTTAGTGACATTACAGAAAGGGGAAGAGTGTGGACTTAAAAACCCACTTCATGTTATTGAAAATGATCAGTTTTAGGGAACCAATCCAATTGAAACCTATCCATTTCACTTCTGACTTTCTCCAACATACAGATTATATGAGTTGCGTAAGTGCTCTATTTTCTGTATTTTTATCCCTTTATTTTCTGTTATTGCATTTATTCCTTATGTCATTTATTATACCTTTTATATTCAATCTAAAATGTAATAAGTTTGCCGTTGTTACACTAGCAAATCCCTAAAACATTTAACAAGGGAAGTGTTCCTTTGTTATTTTAACTATTTGAATGCTAGGGTATGCTGTGTTAACTCTTTGATTACTTGACCAAGTTAACCCTTTGAATGCTAGTGTATGAAGTGTTTACCCCATTGGCTAACAAAATGCATAGAATGTGCCAGCATGTACATTTCTGTAACAGAGTTTTGGGTCCTATTGCCTTAATAAAACAGGTAATGCCAGTGTTATGGTGTAAATTGATGTGACAGACCTGCTGTTGGGTGTGTTTCAGTTAGATTTGTCACTTGTGTGAAAGGTGAGGGCAAGATTGAGTGCTGAAATCCTGTGTAAACCTTCGCACTAACATCAAAATCACTGATGCGGCGAGCACTTTCATGACGATCACATCTTTACTAAGAGGTGTTGGTTACTCCCAGGAGAGAACCACTTGGCTGGGGTAGCTATCAGAAACACACAATGTCCAACCAAGCACCTTAGTCCTGAGAGGATGTGTCATGATCCCAAAATAGCTATACTGTGCACAAAATTCTCCTATTTATGTATATGCTGAAACATAGTGATTTACATATTGCCTGTTTGAGAATGCCTGACTATATTTTCTTTTGTTCTCACATACACAATGGCCTTATTTGTCCTGGCTGCACTTTTCAAATGATTTTATTCACTTGTACACATTTCATTCATTTAAAGTAGTGCACCTTGTTTTCACTAAATGATAGACAAAGTGAAGTTGATGGGTTGGTGTAGGTAGAATTGTGAGTGACAAAGCTAATTTAATGCGTTGGAGAAGGTAGAGTCATGAGGGGAGAAGCTGAAGTCAATGAAAAAGCAAACAAAACAAGACTCTTTAAAGTGCCAACTGAGAAACGCAGAGCTCATGCTTGGTAGTAGTGAAAGCTTTAGATAGGCTGCATAGAGCTGAGGTTTCTAAGTTTCTTAGTGCTCAGTAAGTATTATCTAAGAGTGTTGCATAATCCAGTATGCTTTTGGCTGTGTAAATTGTTGATGCTTCAGATGAGGTCTCTTAATCCTTAGGGACATATTCAATTAGGATTTGCGGCCACGATTACGTGAGGCTGCACGGGTCCCGATACCGCAACATCTCTGATGCTGTAATGACACTTTATATGCACAGCTGCGCATAATCGCGGGCGTGAATCCTAATTGAATATTCCCCTTATTGTCTTGACCTTTAGTAGAAGTGCTGAGCCTGCAGTGTGATATAAAAGTGTTGCCGTTATAAGTGTTGATGTTCATATGGACTAGCTAAGATGGAGATATCTAGAGCTAGAAACCTCCTTTAATATTCTGCAGATGGACAATGGAATCATTAGGAAAAGGGGGAATGTGTGCAAAGCCTGTATCATCATAAGGTTAGTGATTGGTTTGCAGTCTCCCAGTTGACCTTAAAGCTCTGACCACATTCCTGCATTCACACACATGGTTTTGGCAAGTGGTGCCTCACCAATTTAAAGGGGGGAAAAGATAATTAAAGAAAAATATAATTCACCCATATAGCATTTTTGTTGTGGACTAAAACCTGAAGCATTTGTCTGAACATTTCTTTTTACTTTTGTGTGAAAATGTACATTTTTAAGTGTTATTGTTCTTTACCACTTTACCACATTTTCTAAGAGGAAATTCACCCTGAAAGTACCAGCATGATAATATGCCATTATACAAGGAAGCTTATTTATATCCACAAGGATCTGATTATTCTATCAGGCTGGCTGTTATTAGGAAACTAGGGCCATCTGGGTAAGCATGAGTCATGTTTTAGAGATTGTTCCCTAGTTGCAAGTCAATACCGCTAACATCTAGAGGGCTACCAGGTGCATTGATTTCAATGAACAATCCATTTGCTTATTTAAAACTTTGCATGGAAATGGTTAGGCTTCTGCTATGTAGACTCCTTTTACAAAAAAAATAATGATCAGACCTACATGAAAATATCATTTCTGGAAGTAAGACAAGTTGGAAAGAACATACATGTTTAGTTATGAGACAGATAAGATAGTAGAACTCACTTTAGCTAAACTAACCACAATACATTTGACAAAAGGCCGTAGGATTTTGCATTTTCAATCCTCCCCTATTCCCATTTTATCCTGAGGACCCAAACAATAAACACTAAACCAAATGATCACATCTCTGTATTTAACTTTAATGTAATCATTATAACCTATGCAAACATTTGTAATGGTTCTGATACCAAACAGAAACTAACATCCTTCATATTAATGGAGTGTGCATTATTTTTTATCTTAAAAAAATCATGCTCTGCACTTTATTCTTGGCCCACAGGTTAAGCAGCCTTGGTTTAAATAGTCCTAATGTTAGGTAACTGTGTATGATTAAATAAAAATAAAGCAAGAAACAAGAGTAAACCTACATCTACTTGGCCAAATAGCTCTAATTGGGGATTGATATGTTCAGAGTGCATGATAGAGGTTGTGATTATAAATACTCCACCCCATCCCATACTAATGTTATTGGTCAACTGTGGTTGTCTGTTTTACCCTGCACTTGTGCTCATTGTTATGTCTTCATTGTGTTTCGTGTCTAAATAACTTTAAGAATTTCAGCTCTCGGTCACAGATATCTTCTCTTGAAGTCAAAGAAAGTCATTATAGATAGATAGGTCTGCCTAGGACTTCTTACACACTAAGGGCTAGATTTACTAAGAAAAAGTGGGGATGTTGCCTATAGCAACCTATCAGATTCTAGCTGTCATTTTGTAGAAAGTACTGAATAAATGAAAGCTAGAATCTGATTGGTTGCTATAGGCAACGTGCCAACTTTTTCAAACCCGCAGCTTAGTAAATCTAGCCCTAAAAGTTATACAGGAATGAAATTGGCTTAATTACTGCATAAACCACGCCTGTTTGATTCGAATAAGCTTGGCACCTCTCATTTAGCCAGATGTTTTGCTTTTGCACAGCTTTTTCTAAAAGTATTTCTAAAAATAATATTTTATTTATAGTATAAGCATTTACATAGCTTCCAACTGTGAACATCTGTCTTCAAAGGGGAGTCCTATTGAGTTTACCCCCTTTTCTGTGTTCACCTGTATCATCCTTCTTTCAGTTCCTAAAAGATGCCTGCTTCCAGAATTTAATACTATTCATTATATGTCATTTTGTGAGCATTAGTGCTTTGTAATATTTGCAACATCTTATGCTAAGTCGCTTTTGTGTTGCCTTAAATCTCGGTATTTGCAGAAGAGTAACTGTATGTATATAATTGAAATGAAAGTAATATTGTGCATGTTCCTCCTTGCGGCTATATAACATGTTAGAGAATATACCTTTACTTAATTATATAGAGTTTTATTGATGTAGCTTATAGGGAAGAGTGAAGAACTCAATAATTATGATGTCACAGAACATTTATCCATTGCTAAGTGACCAGAAAATCAATGGTAAATAACCTAACAAAAGAGAGCTTTATAACAATATAAATAAGTCATAGCTCTAAGTTTCATTAAACGATGAGCAATCTTTATGGATGCAAAAGTCTTCGAACTGCCAACAAATGGTGCCTGTCACAGGCAGTACCAAATTTACTGACTCTTCAACACCCAATGGAAATGAGTTTTCATTATAATAGAGTCTTTGCCAGTATATAATATTGAGGTATATACTTGGCTATTGTACACATTTTTTGATCAAATTGTATCACAGTACAAAAGAAATGTTGACAAACCAGTATTTATTTATTTTTACAAATAAACCAAACGTTTTTTGAGCTTTAATATTTGAAAATTGAGACATACAAAATATAAGTCTCAATAATTTCTTTCAACTATCAAGAGGCTAAATCTACTTCCCATTCTCTGCGGATGTTTCTTGTTGCTCTTTGCAACTCAACAGACTCTAGTGCCTTAGGAATAAGTAAACAACCTAAAATACATGTGACAAACGCCAGCTCGCACCTCTGCTGCGGACTCCGATAGTGTCCTGAAGCATGTTATGCCTATTTGGCTTAGGAAGGAAATAAATGGCTGTGCTTGTTGGAACAGCAAGGACACTGGTCTTAGAATCAGCTGTCTGTGTCCAATCTGCAGAACCACAATACAGCTGGCTCTGGGTGGATGGTCATCCCTCCAAGGGAACATATGACTAGGCTGTGACCTTTCAAAGAGGTTGCTTGGGGCATAATGCTGTTCCTGATGAAGGTTTGTATCCACAGAGTAACACGTTCACTGCCATGTTATTTAACAGTACTTTATTTTGTTGAAAACCTGGGTTTTCTATTCACCTGAAGCTATTTCACTTTTATATAATTATCTGTTTTTATTATTAGGTTGCTTCTCATGCTTTAACAAAGGAACACAATTAATAAGGGTCGCCTACGAGCAGCAAAATCTGCCACCTCTGGGTCTTTGGAAACAACTCTATTAAATCATTCTGGATCTGATGTACAGATGGATGCATTTTACGTCACAAACGTAGAAGTAAAATGCTTCCAAAAAAACTTTGATATTATAAGGATATGCAGAACGCCACCTATTTATATATACGAGCGACTTAGCATACTACGTAAAATTTGTATGCTGTAGGAAGATGTGACTTAAAGTGTATGATACACTTACAATGCATCCTGCTGTACAGAGTGGACAATCATCATCAGCCTGTCCCCCCTCCAATAAGGGCTACCAGCACTAGTGCTCATAGCCTATGCTGGTAGCCACAATTTCAGGGAACAAGGGAAAGCCTCTCTCTATAGATTGGTTGTGTTAAGAGCCCACGTGGGGTCTCACCACGATCTGCAATCAATGCATCAATGGTTTTCATTGATAAAATGTATGACATTGATGTTAATGATAAGGAGTTGCTCTGTACTGATAAGTGTGATAGGCTTAGAGCCTGTTATTCACATCTTCAGTGTGTTTGTTTTTTTTCTTTTATCCCAATGAATTTCAGGTTTCAAGACAAAAGTGAACCCCCCAATAGAATTAGGTAAGCAATAAATGGATAAAATAGGATTTGTTTCAGAGTGTCTTATTAATAAAGGACTTTAGTATTGTGTTTTTAGAGGGGCACTACTGCTATAATAAAAGCAAAAAGTGCTTCCAGAAAGTATTTGTTTAGGGGTGTGCACACTTATGCAACCATGGTATTATGGGTTTTCTATTTTCACTCATTTGTCCTAAAAATTGTCTATTTGTTTTTTGCTTGAGTTTTGTTGATTGCACGGTCACATTTGTGGTAGAAAAACAACTGACATGGATAGGGGGAACTTACAGAATAATATCGTGCTTTATCCTTTATTAAAATAGACTCTAAAACAATGGTAAAATCAATCCACAATTTAAAATTGCAGCACATATATTTTGTCCTTCACATACATGTATGGAATATGCTAATATTTGGAAGTGACTGGGTAAAGGAATTCAAAAGGGATGTTGTCGTGAACATAGAGAGCTTACAGTTATTTATAAGAGATAAAATCATAACTATTTGGTAGCCTGTTTAGAAGAGACAGATTGCTTGGCTGGATTAACTCTTTGGAAACCAGTGTGTGAAGGGTTAACTGTTTAGCTACCAGAGCACAGATTGTGCGCAATTGGGTGATTAAGTCATAGGTTTGCTACGGCCCTTATACGTAGCTGGTGGCAGTTGCAGAGAGGTGTAAAGCGTGCGTCTGTGTTGGGAAGGGACCAGCGAAATCTGTAGCCTTAGAGGGTAAGAGGTGAGTGTGAGATTTGGGTTGGAATCCTGTGTTCCCTTACAGTAAGCTTCCAAGACACAAGTGCGCAGAGTGCAGTTTGTGACCGATAAAGGGGTTCAGGAGCGGTTTCCTGACAAAATAGAGGTGATATATTGTATGACTGTTGGAATATATGAAAAGATATCTAATCAGGGAGTAGGTAGAGGGGCTATTTGTGTAAGTGCATCTACTAGCGGGGCTCCTAATATCAGGTGAAGGAGATCCACTTTCAAAATCTTCATGTGTGAATCTCAATTTTGTATTGCATACTCTGGTTTTCATTGGTTTGGGAATCTGTAGAATACACACTGTCTTTGGTATCTAGAGTGTGGAGGTGTCGTTCACACAGTGTCTATGCATGTAAGATCCAGGCATATTACACCATTATTGTCCTTTCTTTCTTTTTCATTTAAGGATACTTTCTACGTTTCATAATACCAATTCAAGTAACTATCAAGTGACCTTCAGCTTACCAGTGGACCTTTGGAAACGGTAAATTGCATTTATTAATAAGTTGACAGTATTCTTAAGGCTAATATTGCCTGTAGCTCCGTTTTGATTCATCATTATATGGAAACTTACCAGTTCAACAACTGACCCTGGTCCTTTATGTATGTGCACACATACTAGGAAGGTGTTATTTTAATAGTGATTTTTACATCACTATTCAAGCACGCAGTGATTACTCCTATTTTGAAAAAAAGCTCCTTTGGATTTCAGAAGCATGCGGATGATACACAAATATATCTATCCTCTCCCGATCTCTCACCATCTGTGTTGTCTCGTGTTACTGACATTCTTTCTGCCATTTCATCTTGGATGTCTTCTCGCCAATTCCAACTCAATCTTTCAAAAACTGAATTAATAATATTCCCACCCAAAAACAGAAGCTTCCTGCCTGACATTTCTATTTCTGTTGATAACATGACCATAAATCCCACCACTTCCACTCTCATCACATCCTCCCATTCCCGGGTTACAGGACTTTTTTGGCCTGCACCCACTTTATGGAATTCCCTCCATCGCACAGTAAGACGTTCTTCTAGTCTTCAAACCTTCAAGCGTTCTCTGAAAACCCACCTCTTCAGACACCTCAACCACCATCTTAATCTCCCTAGGTTACCCTGTTACCACCCTGTACACAGCTAACACAAGACAACAACCCTCTGACCAACATTGCTGTGTGACTGATCACACAGCCCACTCAATACTTTTTACCTTTGCATTCTAGCTGGTCCAGTGTGCAATATGATGTAGCACATGTCCTTGTAATTCAAACTCTCATTGTCCCATAGATTGTAAGCTTGTGAGCAGGGCCCTCTTACCTCTCTGTCTGTATGTATTACCCATTATTGTCTTGTTAATGTTTGTTCCCAATTGTAAAGCGCTATGGAATTTGCTGGCGCTATATAAATAAATGTTGATGATGATGATATATAATCTAAGACCTAGTTGCCTTCTCTCCTGGAATGTCCCGGAGACTCACGAATTTCTGGGAATCCTCCCAGACTCCCGGGAGAGCAGGGCAACCTCCTGGATCCCAGACAGATTGCTACGTTAAATGGAGGGGGCGGGGCTTAGTGACACAAATCACGCATCATTGTGGCCCCGTTCCTTGTTGGTATAGGCCAAAATGGTGATGGCAGCTTAGGGGGGAGGGGTTAAGTGATTCTTTGAGCCCGCCCCCACATGCCCAGCTGCCCCTGGACCTCCCGGAAGACAAATTGACCAAGTAGGCAAGTATGATCTAAGAGAGGAAATATGTTGATCATAGAGTAACCTTTATTTTTATAATGTTAGCTCATATTGTTGCGAGACATTAAATAAAAGTACATATTTTGTATATATCTTCTGATATCTATGTTGGTGTTACATTTATGAATAGGTTGACTGACAACTCTCAGCGCTGTACATTTTTTCTTTTTGTACAGTCTCTCTGTGCCGTGGTTGCCCTTTTTGCCTCTGCCTTGCTCTGCAGTGCTTGTCATAACTGTTCTCACTTTCAGTGTCTCGTCTCAAATTCAGGCTCAGTGTCTGTAGCTGCACTGCATTCTGTCTCCAATCTGCTCTTCAAGGTCCTAGAAACCCTCTACCTCCTCTACTGCTGCACCCTGCATATGTTCTTCCTCTCTCTGCTCCTTGGTGTCAGGCTCTCTACATTTGGAGGGCTGATGTCACTTCCTCTGTCCTTGGGCAACCTGGGTGGGGTAGTTTACAGCACCCAAGGCATCATGTCACACTTTGGTAGCAGAGGGTTGAAACAAATATAACAGCAGTACAGATACTATCCAAAAGCAAAATGAGAATAACAATATAGATAGATTATAGATTATACATCTGATTTAGAGGCAATATTAGGTTAAGTGTATTTTGGACTTGGATTGTACTCTAAACATGACTCCTATTTACCTCATTCCTACACTATTTACTGTAGTATGTTTTATCCCCCAGTACCACGCTCATATTCCACTAAGCTTCTTATAGATGATGTATTACAATTGAAGCTGATGATTACGCTAGAGCAGTGGTTACCAAACCCAGTCCTCAAGTACCCCTGACAGTGCAGGTTTTCCAGGTCTCAAATGATATAATTATACCACCTGTGGATCTTTCAAAATGTGTCAGTCAGTAATGAATACACCTGTGCTCCAGCAAAGCGATATGGAAATCCTGCACTGTTAGGGGTCCCTGAGGACTGGGTTTGTGCTAGAGTAAGAAGACACTTATGTGACAGTCTAGTTTGCTAGACACACAGGCAAAATTAATCACTCAAACAAACCTGCCTAGTCAATCACATGTGCACTTACTCTAGCTGCTTAGAGGACTTATCTATCTTAAGGACATGAACAGGTTCTTGCACTGCTAGAAATGCATATCTACTAACAATTCTGATCAGGACAATCACCCAAACTATAACCCTCTTTGCATAATAGTACACCCCTTTTCTGGTAGACTGCAAATTTGCTGACACAGAAAATTGTGACTGTTGGCAATACTTTAAGTACGTTATTACCATTGGGAACTACTCCGCTAACATTTAAAAATCGCTTGCCTTTGATTTCGCTCCATAAAGTACAAAATTCTGCTTGAGACATAAGAATAGGCTGACCATGTGATGCCACTCTGATTATATTTAAAAGATAGTACTTGGCATAGATCAGCTGCCTGTGAGCAAGTGTGTATAATAATGTCTGCTAGATTTGACATCTCGTAGACTAGGGTGAGCTTATTTTATATCTGATAATGGTATTTATGAACAAGTAACTACATTTTACAAAATATAGGGCATTCATGTAAAAAATTAAACTTTAATATTACAAATGTTTCAAATATATAAAAATACTGTTTAGTTTAATTTTTTAAAAAACTTCAATAAATGCTGTGAAGATTTTTATTCTTTATGTGGTGTATAATTAATACTGTTTATTACCTGATAGAATATTATCATTATTTCAGAATAGTATTTGTAATTAGGGTTGCTTTAAGTCATTAGTGGGCCTAGGTTAAACATCACGGGCCTGATTCATCAAGGTACGCAAACTCATGTTTCATACTTTGAGTGACGCAAACCCTTATATTTGCGTTGGAGTTTGAGATTAAGTTGACTTTGAGTGCCGTATCTGCTCTGTTGTTTGCGCTGCGTATGTGGTGTTTTACGTAGCTCAAGTCCCGTTTAGCAGATGTGTATGAGTTTGCGTACCTTGATGAATCAGGCCCCACATTAGTAGGTCTACTCTCATGTGCACAACCCAAAGGTAGAGTGTATCAAATTTCCTCAAAAGATCAGTATCAGTCCAAAAAAATTAAAGATGTTTTTTACTAGGCTCAGAGAACCTCCTGGGATGTCTTCAGTTTTCAGCCAATCAGATCAAGAGAAAGTTCACATCAGAGCTCAAAGCATTCCAAGAGATGAGTGATGCTTGTCTTGTATGGAGCAGTCGCCTGTGTGATTATCAGGGCTGCTTGTGACAGGTGCATTGTCATGAGGTAAGGAGGGGAATGGAGGCAATTAGGAAACCATTAACTGAAAGATAGCATAAGGAGCAAATGTGGTGTTTGACAGTCCTTTGTCACATCTGTATTTTTTAGGGCACCGAGTCAGCTACAGGACAATATAATTGCTATATGAAAACAAAAAAATAACACAATTGTTTCCTGCTGTTATCTTTATTAATGTACATTTGTATGTATAGAGCACAATAAAAATATGAGACATTTTTAGCCAGAGGAAGTCCATCTTCCACATATGGTGGAGCTGTACCAAAATGCAGCAATAATGAATGGGATTAAGAAAAGTGAACTTCAGCATTGCAAGTGTCATGATCCCAGTTAGCCCAAATTGTATTTTACCCTTGCTCCTGTCCTCTGCTCCCCCCTCACTCCCCACCCTTAGTTTTTTCTTCTCTGCCTTTTAAATGTATCTTAAAATGGAGACATCACCTGTTCCCTTAGAATAATACCGAATTTCATCAGATACATCACAGATTACAGATTCTGTATTTATTTGTTGTAGTGCATCTGAAATAAGGTTCTTGTCATGCCTGTGATTTGTACCTTGTTCATTTTTATTGCATATATATGTATCTTATATTTAGTATAAGACCTATATATGCTTAGTCCTATATTTGGTATATATTTGAATCAAAACATTTAAGATCAAATCCAGCATAAAGGGTACACAAATATATGCTTCATGCATCACTGAAATACAGTTCAATCATGTACACGCACCTCCCAGTTGGGGTGAATAAAATGTGGCCTAATGGCACCTAAACAGCCCTTTTATAGGCTAGCTAGGAAGCGGCTAAAACAACATTACCTGCTACTAATGCAAGCAAAATAAGAAAGAAATATGGCAACATCTGTATTTTATAGGGTACCAGCTGCATAGCAATATAAATGCACAAGATTAAACAAATATCATACATTAAACTTCTTTATGCTTCTACATGTACCAATTATAGATTGGTATAGATTTATGATTTTTTTTACATTATTGCAAATTTTAGAGGCAGGAATATAGTATTGTTGAGACTGTACAGCTTGAGCTGGGTTTACAGTTAGGATTTAGACGCGCATTAGTGCTTTAGCTGCAGTTAGGTCTAGATAAAGGACTTGTCCTGATGTTCTGGTATTGGAGCAAGAGTATTAAGTTAACGTTAAGGTTAGTATATATTGTTTTAATAGGTTTCCTATTGCAATCTTTAACCATTTCATTGCCATGAGGTCCTTGCTATATTGGCACCTCAGGAGGCTATAACATTCTTTGCTCTTTCACACTCTGGCCGTTTTACTGATAATACCTTCTTTATTTGTTTACTCTACCCAAGAAAATGGTATTTGTTTCAAGGCACAGAGGTTTTTGTTATAGTACCATCATAGTTCAATACATGACAAAAGGGGAAAAAATTAATTAAAAATGAGTTTGTTTTTTTAAAAATCTTTTGCAAGTAATACCGTAGCCTTAGTTGTCAGTAACATGTATGCTCATGTTAGAGCAGTTTTACACTATACTGACCTGTGTTAGTAGATAAAAGGAGCCTGATTCATCTTCTGACGTAAGACCATTTGTAAAACCATTTGTGTGCAGCATCTTGTGCGAAATAGCACTGTGAATGCTCAGAAATGGATCTTAAGCCGGTGAACAAAATTACATGCTATTCATGTCAGAACGCAAATGACACGACTGCCTTTGACTTGAAGGGTAGAATGGGGGAGGGAAGAGGCAGATGAACATAGGCGATGTACAGTAAGGGCGTGTTTACACAGATGTGGCTGATTCAAGTCCTGGGTTTCTCTGAAGTAAGTTTTTTAGCCGTTTCCTTTGCACCAGCTGCAGTGATGGTGTAATTAATGACTTATAGGAGCAATTGTTTGCGTTACACGGAAAAGTAACACGGTGCGCGCACTATTACCGTCATTACGGTAATAGTGCGTGCAATTACCTCCCAGCCACCCTTATGTAAGATATTGAAAAGGATATGTACAGATTAACAAACCAAGCACTCCAGCGATAAGCAGTGCCACTTTTGAGGCTAAAGTGCTTGGTTTGTTTGGTCCCTCACAAAACAAGCTACCAATAGCTTAGCTTCCTTATGCATAACAGTGCTGTCAATGAACTCTACATTATTAAACCATGTCTGCTTGTGCTGCATCTTTAATCTCCTTCTCCTCTGTGGATACCTCCCTCTCATCCATGAAGAACTGCTATACTTATATAGACACAGGAATGGATATTACAACTGGAGTGGCATTAGATCTGCTTCAGACAGACTGTGACACGGAACATGTGAGCAGCATGGAATCTGGCATGTTGGAATACGGTGCATTGAACAGAGATATAAACCAATATATAGATGCAGTTGAGAAGACCGTACTTAAGTTAAAACGTGACCCACCTGATGAGATCCCGGATTTAAGAGAGCTTGTACACAAGAGATACACTGCGCTTCAGAAGAATAATACAGAGGAGGCCCTGAGGCAGGATGATAAATATGTCCAGTTTAAAGAACAGCTAAGAGACCTGAGAAAACAAATGGATGTGTCACCGGCCCCTGCAGACTAAGCTTTGGAAGATGAAGACAAGGAGATCGCCGTCACCCTGAGCACACAGCCGGTACAGTGAAACTGAGAATGGCTTATGAAATCAGTTATGGTTCATTTGATCGCTCCATCTGTTCCTTGGATAACTGTGCTAATTCTACAGCTAATACATGGCGAAGAGCCATGACCCCAACCGGGATGTGTGCATTTATCAGACCAAGACCAATCCAGGGTGCCCCAGCGGGTTGCAGATGGTGAATCCAGTGAAAAACAAAGAATGTGGTAACACATATGAGAGAGAAGCAATTGAAAGGATGATTGAAAACAAACTTCAGAAGGGTAAATCCGCCATGTGTCCAAAAATTGACTGTGATCACTCTGACATGAGTATATCGGATCTTGTTCCAGACAATGCACTAAAAAGATCCATTGGAATTCACAGGAAAAAGCAAGGTCATCACTGAGCTTCGAATCAGCCCCAATGCCCAAAAAATAATAATATAGCTAGATACCTTTGATGTAAAGTTCAGATTACAAACACTTTGTGGAATACTGATGAAACAGCAGCAAAGTGGAAGGTTTGAGTAATACATATACACGTCTATCTAGACATCCATGCTTATATCACTTCTGCAAGCAACGTTGTTCTTTGGTAATAAAATAGTTGTCTTTATACCATTCAAAAAAATTAATAATAATCCTCCACCATTTTTTGGATGTTGATTGTTAATAGTAGGATCAGGTAGAGTTACAGCAGAGGTAATATTGGTCAATTTTTTTACAGTAGACAAGACCAGATGTTAAAATGTTGTGCGGAGTCATCTGCATCATCACTGGGTTTCTTGGGAAAGCTAAGTTTTATTCCAAGCTGCAGTTGATTGAGAAACTGAAGGAGGAGACTCGGTGGGACTAACGCTCAAGAGTTCTTCTGGGGAATCCAGGATAGTGGAGGAGTCATCTACCCTTAGAACTTGGATGCAGGACTAACTCCGATTGTTACTGAGGGTATGGATGAGAGAAGGGACCTAGCTGATGATGGATGCCTCAGTGACAGTTGCAGAACTAGCACTCATAGAGAAAGGCAAAGGCCTCATTCTTTCCTTGCCACTGCATGTGTTGAATGGCATGTTGGGAATTATTTTTTTTTTTGCAGATAACTTTGCCTGGATTACAGGTTTTTTTCTCTTTACCAAGGTAAAAAGTGTTTTTTTTTTATATTTCCCTGACTTAAAAATTCTATGCACTTTAACATAGGCTTTAGCAGATGATGTAGACAGATTACTATCATTATGACTGGTGCCAGCAGCTGCTTGGTGCTTCTGGTCTTCTGTGTACTGCTGTGATTCCATTTTGATAACACAGTAAAATGTGACTGCAGATTTTGAAGAACACTGCCAGCCCTATTATTTCTATTTCAGCAATGACAATTAGTAATGGAGCTCTCCTGTTTGTGTGTGAGCTATTACTCAGTAGAATGTCACATTTAGGTAGAGTGTACTTATACCCAGATTTAAAAGGAAACGTATATTGAAATCCGGTTGTATTTGAATACGGTCGAAATATGCTCAAGTTCTGTGCTCGTTTGTTAAATGTGAGTTGCGTGCAGGTTGCATCTGAAGATGAATTAGGTCAAGGGACGCTCCCTCCTCTATGTAAACTCATGTGATTATTGTGCATATTTTTGCCAAGGACAAAAAGCCGCACACATTAAAGGGTTACAACCTTGCTATGGCCAGTGGTAAGATTTATCAGCTTTCACTTATTTAGTATGTAGTTTAACAAGTATTTTGGAGGTACAAAAATCTCAGGATGGCAGTAACAGAAGAGAATCTTTTATAAAATACTTTATTATTGATTTTTTACATATATTTATATATTTTTTTAAAAATACTTTTATCTTCCTTTTTTATTTTATTTCTAAACCTTTTTTGTTCTTTGTCCCACACTAGTGGAACTGAAATCTGAAATCTGGACTTTTAATTCCACTGAATGGGCGAGCAGGCTAGCCAGCTCACACATGTGCATTTCTGCAGAGACTGGCCGAGCGAATCAGTAAGTTAACACTGCTTTGGGACAGTATCGCCAGGGAAGGTGAATATGGGTGAGCTGCCTCAACGATATTTTCTTGATAAAATGTAGCCATATGTGCTTTCAAATAATCGCCCTTATTGTCGCATCTTAATAAATTTTCCCCTTAGTCACTAAGCTTTCTAAAGTAAGTAGATGGGAGACAGCGCCTTGCATGCACATTTTCTATTGAGAATGTTGTGTAAGGCTGATATGTCAAATCAGATGCATTTAAGGGTTTCAGGCTAGTGCATACGGACATACCATTCTCTGTTCATATGTTGCTTAGAGCTTAGAGCAGTGTGCTGTCTGGATTGAAACAGGCAGTAAATTTAAGCCCTGGTTCACCAAGACACCTGGGCATTAACTTACTCCTGGGTACATGAACAGGTTAACTCTACATATAGTTACATCAAACTCAACCCAAGGAAAGATCAAAATAATTATTATGGGACCATCAAAGTCATGTCTATGGGTGTTGTATCTGGCATCCTACCAAGAGAATCAAAGCTTGCTTTCCCCTTCACAAGTCGCTTACAGAGCAGACAATGTGTATTCAGGAAAATATATTTTGTGCTGCTATGTTAACTCTTTCACAGCTAAAAGTCTTGACACGTCTTACATTGTAGCTGTGGCTAATTGTGTGACTATTTTTAGATGGCCTGCTCCACCTCCCTGCGCTTCCTATGTTGCTCTATTTTATGTGTGAGGGAGAAGAGTTTATCCCTGGAGGGACATCTGTGCTTAGGATCAAAGTGTTTTGTCGTGTCACAGAGATTGAAACACGAAAATGCTTTTTAGATCTTAAAACTTGCATCACCTTGTTTTCCCAATCTTAATTAAAATGCAACAAAAATACAAGCTTAGAGGTAAGTAATCACTCACAAGAGTATATGGCTTATTGCTGTTCAGAAATTACGTTTGGGATCCAGTTTCATTTGTGCTCAGCATACCCAGCCATATTTTAAAATGGTTGTGGGCCCAGTACTGAAAGATTTCTGACAGCAAAGTTTGGGCTTCAAAATTATGTACTTAGCGGTAGATTTAATGAAGCTTCTAAAATGAAAAAGTGGAGGCCTTGCCCATAGTAACCAATCAGACTTTTGCTAACATTTTCTAGACTGTACAAGACAACTGATAACTAGAATCTGATTGGTTGCTATGAGCAGCACCTCCACTGTTTCCTGTTAGAAGATTTGATAAATCTATCCCTAAATTTCAAAGAAAATCTCAAGTTATTAGTTTATTTGAAGAATACTAAGGTGGTGTATTATTTAATATTATTTGTGTGAAAATTATTGGTGCAAAGTGTATACATTTACTTGACAGCTAGAGAGCTCACTTATGTTTTATCCATTTTAATTTGGACACCGGGGCATGCCTCTTGTTATATATTTTAGAAACATTGGTCATTTTGGGTGACTATATTTCATTTGTATTCTATTATTAATGTTGATGGAAAGCAAACTGGGCCCCTGTTAGATACAAGCACTTTTGGTATGATTATTCTAATGGAGGTTTGAAGATATTTCTATTTTGGATAATAGGGTCATCCCAATTAAATTTTATGCAACTTTTATAGTAAAAAAAAAATGGAAGTTGTACTCTGTAGGTAATATGTATATAATGCAAGCCGCATTCCAACCAGGGATATAAGCGTGCATTTCTTAATTTCAGAACACGGGAAACAATAAACTCACTTTATTAAAACTTAAGTTTATGCGTAATAATACGCTGGTGAATAACTTAGTATCCACACAACATGCAAAGTATTTAGTGTGTTTTTTTGAATAATGGAATCAAATTGGTGTATTAGACTATAAAAAGATGGAGTCAGCCAGTGTTTCCTCAAACTTGGGTAAATACCAGAGCAGTCGAAAAACATTGCTTATAAAGGGCTGAGTGGTGAAGCGGACCCTGGTGGACCTTGGTGAGGAACATCTACAGCTTGTGGAGAATCCCAGGATCTTGCTAGAAGATAAACATATTTTGTTTCATGCAGCTAAACCAAGGACATCCTGGGAGGGAATCTATATACTAGTTATTTAGTACTTAGTTACGTAGTATAAGGTGTCATATATGCTGTTTTTTGTAACCTCAATACTTGTTATTGAGATTTTTCCAAAAGGGTCATTAGGGGGGTGGGGGGTACAGAAAAAAGAAATTGGAAGGTGGTACGTTAAGGAGGGTAAAGGTTTACAAGGGAGGTTGGACACATGTGCAAAACAAAACCATATATAATCAAAGCAATACATTGAACACCACAAGTCAAGCTTTTCAAGCTGGCAGGTTAATCTAGCATATTATGATTTAAAGTTGGGGATATTCATTTAAACTGGACCGCTAACGGTAGCAGGTAGTGAACAACCAGAAAGTATTTGGCAGAAACTCAGATTCAGACAGGCAGGGGTCAGGAGTAAAGAAGACAGCAGAATCCTTTAAACAAGCCCGGGGTCAGAGCAGGTAGAGATATGAGAGCAAATCCATTCAACAAAGCCAAGAGGCACGAGTGGAGAAAACAGAACAATCCGGGTCAAATACAAAGAACAAAGCATGTGAGGATACAAGGCACACTAGGTAAAGCAAGAACTTTCACCAGCATTGGTATGCTGTCAGGAAGAGGTTTATAAAGGCAGCAACAGCCATCAGAAACTGCAGGATAATTACCTGCATGGGTGTGGTAAGTAATAGCATAGCAGCCAGACTAGGAGCTGAAGAGAAGCTTGTAGCTATTTACCTAGCAACCATCTGAACTGCAGGATAGAGCCTACACATGATTGCAGCAGTAATGCACAGCTGACAACAACTTGAACCATTTAACAAGGGGGAGGAAGCAAGCGCATAGTAGGGCATATCTTTTGCTTCCATTTCGATGTTGAATTGAATTTTAACAGTGATCTTAGCCAAAGTGGGTTGTGAATATTTTTACTAGTGCTGGGCTATAGCTGCTCTAGTCGCTATTAGTATATGTCCATAAACATATGTGTCTGGTTTCTAAACTGTTGAGGGATATAAATGGAGTAATGCAATTTCTGGTTCAGTATTAATGGGTACCCCAATGATTGGTGAAATTTTACTAAACATTTCTCTCCATAGTGCTTGGATTATTGGGCAATTCCACTATACATGCATAATGTCTCCTGTACAGGTAGTTTCACTAAAAAATTTGATTGCATAGGCCACATTTTGTGTAACTTAACAGGATACTTTTCAGCATCATTTGTAGGTGTAAGGTATATAATCTCGTACTGTTGCAACGAAAAGTCCCTATGTAAGTCAGTTTCCCATTGCAATTGTGTAGAAGGCTTGGTTTATGGTTCTGGTGGCTGCAGCTACTGATAGCAGAACATTATTCCACCTCTGTTACCTCCTTCTGTAAGCTGATTTAATATCTGACCTGGGGGTAGGCGTAAGGAGTGCTGTATTTTAAAGATTTCAGGTATGCTATGCCTAATTTTGTAATTATTTGTATTTATCCCCAGAGGGTATGCTGAACTGTTCTTGGAAGTAGCTGAAGGGGAGCAGGGAAGAAAATAGATTATTAAGGGTAGACATCCCCAGTTGGCACCAGTTAAAATGATTTAAATCCAAAATCAATTTTGTTAAGGCTTTAAGAGATATGTTTGTAGCATAACCATGTTGTTTAATATATGCTGTTTTTCAATGTATTTATGTGCGTACCTTTTTAGAATTAAATATTGATGTTTTACAGGATTATGAACAAGTAGCCATTATTTTCTTCCTTTCCATATGATGAATTCCCTAAATTGGTTTAAATTGTGAGATATATATGGACAAATTGAAGGAAACCAGAACACTTTTTCTTAGAAGAAGCAGACATCCGATTGACTGATACGAATTACAGCACCTTTTTTCTGTACACCATTGTTTTGTAAATGCTCCAAAATATTTGTAGAGTAAGTCAGTGAGTTACTTATTAATTCTTTTTTTATATTTATATGTAAACATGGTTATATATGTAAAACGATTAACCAACTTCTGTAAACCCTGGAAAGTTAACATTTGACACACTGGTAACTTTAAGGCCACAACTTCCAGGAAAATTACAAAAAAGCTATAGTGGAACCCAGCTTTCAGTCTATGAAGCATTCATTCTAGAAACAATGGGCCTGATTCATTAAGGAAGGTAAAGAAAAAAAAATTGCAAGTTTTCTCCTGGACAAACCTTGTTACAATACAAGGGGTGCAAATTAGTTTATAAGCAAGGGGTGCAAATAAGTTTATAAGTTTTTGCACATTAAGATAAATTCTGACTGGTTTTTTTTATGTAGCACAGAAATACTTGATAGCTTTATTTGTACACTGAATTTTAAAGTTGATCTAGGACATGCCCTACCCCAGCTATAAATCTGCCATCACATTTTAAATTTACCTCCCCCCAATGCAACATGGTTTTGCCAAAATGCAAAGTTACTCATTTTTTTGCTTTACTTTCCTTAATGAATCAGGCCCATTGTGTTTGCATGTCCGTATTCAACTAGAAGCAGAACTGAAGAAATTACTTTTGTTGAATATGGTTGAATATGGTTGCAGGTATGCTCTGCATATATAACCCTTTCACTCTGTGCATTTTATGCAGACATAACACACTGCAGGGTACGTACAATACAGATGTGGTATATAAAGTCCCAGCAGAACGCACAGAACAAAAAAGTATTCAGTTATTGTCTCCTGTTAAGATTATAGGTCCTGTGTCATTAGGGACAGTAAAGCAAAAAAAAAAATAAGTAACTTTGCACCTGGGCAAAACCATGTTGCATTGGACGGGGAGGTAAATTTAAAAATTGGGAACAGATTTCTAATTGAGTAAGGGCATGTCCTAGATCAGCTTTGAATGTCAGTGTAAATATAAATCTATCAAGTATTTGTCTCCTACAAGTCTACAGTGCATTCCCTCTGGAAGCAGACTCAATTGTTTTACCAGCAGCTAAATTTGCACACAATACACTAGCATGTGATGTCATAATAGTGAATTATGTTAGCCTGTGATCTTACTTAATAAAACTACATTTGCTTCAACTGCATCTAAACCACTCAGCTAAACCACTTAATTTGGCATGTATTGTGACATTAGCATGTGACATCATATTAGTGAGAGGTTAGACTGGAACCTTATTTAAAAGAAACTAGATTCATGCTGGTCATCAGGGCAAACACATATTTATAAAATGTCTAAGTTTAACCAGCATTCCTAAGCACGGATTTGTGAACAAGCAACTTTAACACAAGGTATGACCAGGCCCAGCCATCCTCGGGTGCCTGCTACTCTTATCCTTTGGCGAGGAGGGGACACACCGAGTCAGTGTCCGGCAAAACGAATAGTGAAAACTCAGCATGAGATGTCATAATATTATGTTAGATTGGGACCTTATTTAGTAAAACAACATTCATGTTTGGGTACCAATCAAGCACATGACAATTAGCCATTGAACCTGCAGAGCTAAGCATGGATTTTCAATAAGTCATTTTAAAATTGTGGAATGACACTGCCATGGTCATCAATGGATGCCTGCTTCTCTTTTTCCCCACTGAAGAGAGAATATACAGAGTCAGTGGAGAGTACAAAGAATGGCGAAGGCACAATAAACTACTCTGTGGAATTAGTCAATTCTCACAGGCCTGCAGACCTAGAAATTTTGGAGGACAAGCAACTTGTAGGTCACTAGTGAGATGAAAAACCCCAAACACCTTGAGTGATGCCTAGATTCTAAGATATTCTTTTAAAGTGGACAGGATCATCTTGAGAATCTCATGCTTCCAACACAGACACATCCTGATCCCTACCAGAAAAAACTATTACTTTGTGTGCAAGACAGCATTGGTATCATACATACAAATACATTGTAAATGAAGTGGGTGCGCTGCAGGTTCACCTCCTCCAATGGTAGTCTGTGTGTGCTGACCAGCCAATGAATTAAAGGAGGTGGGCCATGTGACAGATATATAAGTTGCTGAGTAACAGTGAGCATCCACAAGTCACCGGCCAATACATACCTCAATGACTGACCCAAGCTCCCAGGATAAGGTAGGTGGAATGGGCATGTGGATTATTGCCTCAAATCTCATATAAAACATGTTTGGTAACCAATGCAAGCACATGATTATAAGCTGCTTGGAGGACTCTACAATCAATTTCATAACAAATTGTTCTACTGCAGACCCAACACCTTTAAAACAGAGTGAGTGTTGAATCAGCCAATAACTCTTTCTCATTCATTTAGAATTTTATGAAGGCCCTTTGTTGTAGAGTGCTAACCACTGATCTGATATAAGTCCTTCCCTTTTAAGGTGCCCATACAATGGCAGATGAAGCTATTTACACCAAGTGTCCATATCTATATGCAATGTAGTCACACATGTATTGGCCAATTCACAAAAAATAGCCCTTACAGTTGGTCAGTTCCAAAAGAAATGCCTTTTAAAGAATAGGTCAACAAATAATGCAATTGGGCAATAACCACTGATTGCCTATGGCCATCATTGAATGGCTTAAATTTGTCCCTTTTTTTACCAGTCCTATTGAAATGTTGATTGGGTTTAGTAGTTGTTTGGGCATCTATAAGCAACACATTGTGGCTAATTAGATCTAAGAGAACATAGTTGGCCAATGGAGTCACAGTGTGCATGAGCACCTGTAGGACTTGGTGGAAAATATAGTATAGATGGATAAAGGAAAATGTATATGATCATTTAATATCTCACCATCATAGAATTGTTTCATTATTGAATAGGTACTGAATAGAATAGGACAGCTGTCATAAAGCTAAATCAAAATGTCACATATTATCAGGACCAGATTTACAGTTCATTTCTTAAAATCGGCATGCACAGTCCTGTCACATAGGACATGACCCTTCACTGCACAGTGTGTAACTAATGATGATGTGAGTAGGGCTCGTATTAAAGTGTGTTTACTGAGGGTCAGAACACTTTTTTTATATTCAGACTTCATCTTGCTTGTCCAGGTGTTATCAAGCTTCAAAGTGAGTGGGGACAGAATTACTTGTAGCCAATCAGATCATTTTATGGTTCAAAGTAAAATTAAGTAGGATAAAGTATCTTGGGAGACAAGTGTGCTGATCTTCATAAGCTCAGTGACATTTCCATTTAGTGTCATGAATTTGAATGTCTGATAATATGTAGCATCCATTAGGGTCAAAGAGAGAGTTCAATATTGCATACTGTAGATGTTGAGCTAACACTATCGCAAAACCTCTGGATTTCATTGGTAAGATGCTGACATACAATTCCCTACCCATTTTGCTTTAAGAGTGGAGCCATCCACATCACTCCAGTGTATTAATATTCGATCTTTTAAAGTGTGTGGTCACCTTTTTTTCTTTTAGGTGCGGAAACCACCCTCATTCAATGAAGTTATGGGTAGGGATTGAGCGTGGAGGAGTAGTACTTTATTGTTACTAGGTTTGTGTGACTAGCCTACCCCTACCATTGGATGATCATAGGATGATGTGAGTGTAGAAAGGGTAAGGTCCCTCTCATCTCAGTAATCAAACCTTTTTGTGTTTCTTTCAGGGTGGCTCCCAAAGTGGCGCCACATAGGTTCCATTCTGCACTTTATCAAAATCAACAAACACGTCAGACATACTTAACTACATTTTCAAAATCTTCCATAACCAAACATTGGTGCTGGTAATGGTTTTCATTCCATTCATTGTTGTTTTACACAGAGAGCATATTATAAACATTTATCAGATTAACCTCTTTATTCTTCTCCTCAATAAATTGTATCTATAAATGTAATTATGTATTTCGAGTTGCTATAGGTTGATCTAATGGAACTGTTGGTGAACCCAGTAGAGGAGTTCTAGTTTGAAAATGATGGCGAGCTGCCTCAGGATTCTCAAAAATGTAAGTCTCACTAGTTTCTACTACCCAAAGCTTGGCAGGTTACAATAAAGCTAAGTACTTACCACTATCAGCCAGATATTTGAAATTGGCTGAAATTGGGGTTTTTTTTGTATGACAGTAAGAGAATATGCCTTAAAGATCAGGATTTTAATTCCATCAACTTGCAATTGTTTGGTTTCTATTTATGCTGTGTAATTTTTCCTTTTACTCGTCCAAAATACTCGTCCTTTTAAGTCCAAAATTTAGTTTTGATTGGGCTTATTCTGTTTGAATTTGCTTCTCTTTCTTGTCCCATGCTTTTGGCTCTCTCTATTTATAGGATACCCATATACCTTTGTAGGTTTAAAGCTAAAATTACGTCCTGGGCAAGAAATTTGAATAGGGCAGGACCGTTGATTGTTTCAGGGATGCCTATGAACTATACTTTGTTCCTACGGTTCATATTCTGTAAGGCATCAATTATTTCTGTGAGCTATTTTAAAAGTCTGGTGTTGGCCTCAGTTGTACTTTGCCAGGGGATTAATGCATCTTCTGTATCAACGATTCTTTGGCGTGCACCAGAGACTCTGCCAGAGTTCTCAGAAATGTTTGTTAGAGCAGTATCAAAGGAAGTCTGGAGTATTTTCAGTTTGCTATCTATCATAGGCATTAGAATTGCTGAGATGTCCTTCGCTGTTTCAGCAGCCGAAGACAGGATATATTGACTTAGAAGGAGGCTTTACCTGGAGGGATAGAGTTTTAAGAGTGAGTTGCGAGGGGGGTCTCTGTTTACCTGGGTTTTGGTATTTGTATCCCCACTTTGCAATATGTATAGTTTAGCAGAAGATCATGTCGCAGTTTGTTTGTTTGAGAAATCTGTCCATACCCCTAAGGGCAAAAGTTCACTTCACAAAAGGGTTTGGTGTCACAAAGAAATACAAAATTATTCAATGTGTGCTGAGGAGCAAGGTAATAGTAACTCTCCCTGATTAAACTAAATATCTACCTAATAATTATGGTTTGTAATCAAAGTGAGTGAAGAATTAAGGGTAGTGATATAAACAGAACTTGGAAATGTAAAACTTTTAGACAATCAAAACCCCAAGTCTACTGTAGCCATAATGATTAAAGGTTAAAGCATAATTCCCAAAGAAATTGTATGCACTAGTGTATATATCTATCTCTGATAGTAGTGATGTCAGTAACAATAACCTTGGAGAATATTAGCAAAAAGTCCACTGAATATTATCTTAACTATGCACAAATACAGAAGATACAGAATTCAAATTAGGCAAAATCACTGAGGCCGTAATTTGAAGAGAGCTCTAGTGATGTGTATCATGAGTTAAATCTTGCTGGGAGGAGATCTTTAATAGAGCTCAGTACTCTGTAGATCTTCTATGTGTTTTGATAGAACTTTTCCTGGACACTTACAGATCCGAACAGTACATTAGCAGAGCCTCAGCAAGACGTAGGGGAGAACTATACCAATACGTGCTATGGCACCGTGTGGCACCGGTAAGCTTTGTTTTCTAAGCAGCGGCAGGAACTTTAGTAGAAAGAGTATTCTTATCATGGTTCTCCTCCACACACTGTTTTCTTGTATAGTGTAGATGCACAAGACACAGTCTGATTTACAACTTGCATTACAGACATAGATTCTTTATTGGGGAGATTCCACAGGAGTAGTAGTAACCCATTCACAAGAATATGTTACCGATATAGAGATAAGTGAAACTTCATTCTGTGCTGCTGTGAACGATAGTTGCCTTATAAATGGTCCTCTGAATCAGCACAGATGTCGCAGCGTGAATTATTTCCCAGGTGGTAGAACTACTATAGGTCATACAGATTCAGTCCCGTGTCAGTGGTCCTAAGCCAGAGAGCACATTTCAGCCTATGGTACTATGAAGGAGACCAAGATGGAGGGTCCACTTGTTCCTCCTTGCAGGCTCTTTTGGCACGTTTTTTTGTCTGGCAGCTTAATTGACATTTAATATATATTTTAAAGATGTTCAGAGATTTCCTTTTGTCTTGGCTAATAAGGGTAGACAGGTATAGCTAATTAGTACTAACAAGCCCAAAATCACTTCTCAGCAGAGCTTATGGCGATAAACCCCACTACCACCTGTGGCAAAGAGGCATATTTGCCACAGTTCCCCTATAAGGGAACTGCTAAAAACACAACTAGTCTGCAGCAGCAGGCTGCAGACAGGGTTAAAGGTTCCCTTGGATACTCTTTTTAGCACACATGCACAAAGGTGTTCCACATGGGTGTGATTGGTTTGCTGTGATTTGTTTGTAGTGCTTGGGGTGGAGGATAAAGACACTGTCTGTATGTGTGGGTTGGACCACCTATGCCAGTAAGTGGCCGGCTTGCAGACAGGGAAGAAATGTCTAGCCAGATGTAGGTGGTGGGGATTTTCGTATACTGTTTCTGGATATGATTGCTGAATCAGCATTAAAACTGTTTACCATCCTGACAACTGCTAATAAACAGTTAAATGGTTCAGCATACCTGTGTCGGATTCCTGTGAACGCTGTACTTTCTCACACGCCATACTAAACTGTGTCAGTGATGGTGACAATAGACATATACTCAACTATGAGGCCCAAGGTTAATGATGGAGCACACTGTGACATTTTGTTTTTACTTTTATTGTGTTACCCCACCCTTTCAAGCACCTGCTATGAACCTATAAATTGATTGAGCAACTTCCACTTCTGTATTGTAAACTTTTATTGTCTACAATAATGTGGTATTTCGTGTTTTGTCAGGACTGCTTTTTAGTCTAAATTCAGTCTTGTTCCATGATGCATACTTTATTGATAAATTAGCTCTTTTTAAAGCTCCCACTTTAGGGCAATTGAATTGATTAAAAAAGTGACAAATTTATCTATATTGCTGCCTTATTTTACAAACCACCATTTAACGAACTATGCTGCATAAGATATTGTACTCAAAATGGTGCATTAAATTAACTAGATAAGATGTTAACATTATGCATTTTTCTCACATTTCCTTTTGTACAAAATCCTATCAACACAGACTTGTAACAAGGAGCCCAGTTAAATCAAAGCCTCGGGAGCCTAATTAAGAAGTCTGATTTATTGCAGCGTAAGTAGAGAGATTTTCCTATCAACATTTACATAAAGATCATCTTTGTCTCATGAGTTTTCGTGAGTCTATGGAAAGCAAGAGATTTTTTCCCCTTAAATTCTCTTGGCATTAAATCCCCCAAACTTGAATTTTATTTGCGGCCGTAAAAACGTAACCGGATTATGAATGGGTCAGATGGCTCAGAACGTTAAATGTGAAACGATGCAATTTCTAATGTCTCTGGTTATACTCTCAGTGGCAGAGTTAACACTTTGTTCTATCCTCCTGCTGTATTATCTATCTGACTATTGGAAACTATGTGACAGTAATGCAAGTTTAGGACACAGGATTGAGAGCATGAGTGTGCCTACTTTTGCACCATTGCGCAAAAATTCGATTTTGTTTTGCAGGACAACACTATTTAATTGAGATAAAACGTGGACACATTAATTGCAGAGTCCCATGCTTTGCCGTAAAGAACAGAGCATGGTTTATTTTTCCACCCCTTCTGAGAAACCAGGCACCATGGGGTAGATTATCAAACCGTCTTAAAAGGACAAGTGGAGGTGTTACCCATAGCAGCCAATCAGATTCTAGCTAGCATTTAACTAGCACATTCTATAGAATGATAGAATCTCTTTAGAGTGTTTGATAAGTCTATCTCTAGTTCTTGTCTTATACTTTTAATGAGATGCATTTTGTACCTTCCAGTTACACTTCTGTTGAAAAGTACATTTCTAGGCACACTTTGACCAATGTAATAACAACAAATATACAAAAAGGACACATTTAATACATATAGTTATGATGTTCCATAATTATCACAATGAATTTAAGACATAACGCTGAATGAATCAAGCAGTATTTTAGGAGACATTGGGTCGTTCTAAGGTGTTTATAGATTGGACCAATCCTCTTGCCTCCTTGTACAATTTCAGGTATATCCACAAACCCACAAAACTTTTCACCAATACAGAATCAGCTTAGCAATTATCACAACCCTGTAACATCTCCCCAAGTGGGACACCTATAGTGTAAAACAAAATGTTTGACAAGATTTGAATGTAGGCGCATGTTTAGCGAGCTAAACATGCTTCTACATAAATTTATCACATCCCCATGAGCAGTTCCAAAAATGCTCCTGTGTTTTTTGGAATTATAATTAGAAAAAGAATGAATGAAACCTCGGAGGACAAACTGCGAGAAACAATAAAGAAAAACATGAAAATTAAGCAAATAAATCTTTTTATTTTGTGATATTACTGACCCACAATGACTAACAATCTGCAGTCCTTCTAGATAGCTAGACATAGGACTTGCACAATACAGTTGAATATCATACCCCTGCAGGCACTTTGGCAATAAATTGTACAACTGGAGGGTAAAGAAAAATGCTAGCCTGTGTTTTCTTTCAATGTTTATGTTTTTGGCATTACAAACAATAATTATCTGGTGTCATATGCAAGCTAATTACTAGTCATATAAAACTGCAAATATGTGTCTGTGAATGATTTAGCTTGGTGTGACTCAGATGAACTCTGTGTCCAGTCATGAGTTAAAACCTGAAAGGGAGACACTAAATTAATGTATCTCTTTTTTCTGTTGTTTCTAAACTATTCTGTTGAGATGTGTGCCCAATGCCAAGTTTAAGGCACGGGTTGTAAAGCTATAGGTCTTGAAAACTCTCTTTAAGGTTATATCAATATCATCAGTGATAGCCAGCAAACAGACCCCTCACATTCTTTGTTGCTCTGTGATATCTCAGGATATCTCAATGGGATGAATATTCAGCTGGGATAAATGTGAATGAGGGAACTAAGGGCAAAATGTCATATTTTCTCAAATGTCATACTTACAGGAATCTTGTTTTGGTATGTAAATGAAGGGAAACTTATGACCTGTTCTGTGGAGGTAATATCAACTTCCTAGAACATTCAGGAAAGAAGTTAGGCCAGTGTAAATAAACACTGACTTGAAATGTGTTTGAAAAGAGGTCATAAACAACCAATATACATTACCACAGACTATCTGGTCCTGACCTAGTCCTGACCCACAGACCGATTCACAGCGAAAGGAGGACTGTGGGTACCTGCAGCATGTTTAAAATGTCCAGTAAATTTGGGAGTCAATTTCATAATTAAAAGTGTCCCTTTATTCCTCTTCTCCCAGCAAGCAGAAAACCTGGTCATTTGTGAGTTTACCATTTTTGTTGTTTATTCCTTTTTATTTTGCAAGAAATTATTATATTATATCTTATTTGCAATTTCGTTAATCGTTTTCATCTTAGGCATTGTGGATTTATTTGCCATATTAAATTACACTTAATAAGTTCATGTCTCTGTGTTCTTACAAATTCACGTGTCAGGTTTAGCTTGGATTTAGAATGCTGCATAGTTGAAACAGGAGCTCATTTGGTTTATGATAACTCTGATGAAAGTTAATTGTGATAGATTAGTTTAAAGGGAGAACTGAAGGCTTCCTGAGTAAGAATGTCAGCTCTTCACAAAAAACATTGGTTTTGGAATAATTGGTTAGGCAAATTTAGTGTGTGGGATAGACAGGGAGAGTTTTAGTAATTTTCAAATAGACCCAGTGATTATTTTTGATTAACCCTTTCTCGCACACGTCACGCAGGCTCAAGTAAGTACTGGATCATGACATCTGGTATTAAGATGATATTCTTTAATTTATCAGCATTTTAGTACACACCTTCAAATATCATGTGAGTGAAGAAGACGTCAGTTGCACAAGTAATTTTCCTTTCTTCACTAATAGAGGCTTCAGATTCTGACATATTTTGCAGCTCCTCAGAGGTTTGTTGATTTGCTAAGCAGCTTTATTTTAGCGTCGGTTTGAGTTCTGTTGAGTATTTCATGCTCTCCCAAATATCTAATTTATTTTTATATCTTCAGCTCAGAGAAATGTTTGCTCATAAACAGATCGTTGATTTTATGCCCAATGCATGTGATCTCGACACTTCCATCTGTGCTGCGCTTATTCCCACAATCACCTTTCTGCTGGCAACTCTGCAATGTTACCGATTCTTGGGTAGGGTGAAACAAAGCATTCAAAAATGAAGGTTTATGGAATTTAGAAAAAAAAGACTACTTAAAGCGAAAATTATATATGCAAAACAAAATGTTGATATAAAACAGCTCAAGATGTCACATGCGTTGTATTAATGGCGTCCACTGGATTATTAGAACAAAACATTTCGTTTTCATTCAAACTGTTGGCAAAACAGAAAATTTTTCTGTATTTTATTATAATGTCCTTTATTGTTGTGCATACATACAAATGACCATTTTTATACTGATCTCCATGCTGGAATGTATAGATAAATAGTAAATTACATAGAAGCATGGCAGTAGCCTCATAATTCCAAAGTTTTTAAAATTTTTGAGAACAGATCCTGCTTTTCTTTTCTATTTTCCTACAGTAACTAATCAATTTAATAAAATAAAACACTTTGTGCATGAAATACACGTTAGTATGCTAACTTCATGCTTCTGTATGCAAACATTCTAAATCATATCTAAGGGACCTATTTATGATAGGGAGAAAAGCCCATACTCTGGAAAGAACAAGAGTTTTTGTCTATTTATCAAGGCCCTCAAACGGGGCTCTCTGGTGAAGGTTTCTGGAAGCTTATTTACCAAGGATAGTGATAGGATGATCATAACAGGTGAGAATGCTTCATAACAGGTGAGAATGCTTGAAGAAAGGTACTATTTAATTAAATCAAGTCATTCTTCATATCGGAATGCTCCTATTCAATTAGATTTTTTAGGGGTTTTTTTAAAAACATTTTATTTTTCTTTATTTTTTTATTTACATTTTTTTAGCGAAAGTGGAACTGGAACTGGAAACCAAAGTCTGTGCTTTCAGTTCCAGTGTGCATGTATAAGCTGGGTCAGGCATGCACAGGTGAACCCAAGAATGTCTGGCAAAGCATTGAGAATTCTCTTTCCAATCAATACCAGTCAGTAATGCTGGTGAGTTGATTATCGTTCAGCTGTCCGAAAGTGAATTTAATGGTAAATTGCAGTAATAGGAAGTTTTCTTTCTCTGCGATAAGTCCTATCAATGCTTAATTTATAAATAGGTATCGAAATGTTCATGATGACCTCAGAAAAAAACAGCAAGGTAAATTTCAGTTTTTGGAACTATATGTGTAAAATTAACCTCCATCTAATTTTGGGGTAGCGGGTAAATATGTGGAAATATACTTTGTGGAAACTGTAATAGCTTCATTACGAAATCCAGCCTACTATTAATTTTGGATCACGCCCTTCATTAATTTCAACTTTTAAATTTTTCTCCTAATATGCTGCGTTATTTTGCCTCAATAATATCTAATAAATTATGAGAATGAAGGGAGATAAAAGCTGTTTTTATTTCAAACATTTGAGTTTTCCATTAAATTGGTAGTAATGCACCTACTGTAGATACATACTTTCCCATATAAAGAACGCATTGAAGGGGAAAAGAGTATCCCATCAAAGTATTGGCCAACAACTGGTTAATACCACTTATGAGGACAAGTAAAACGCAAGTAAATTTGGGAACATAAAATGCTCTTAAACCATGGAGCTCTGCACCCTCTCCACCCCTTGAATTTCATTTCAATATCTCATCCCACAATCCAAAATAAATGCGGGTGTAAAATGAGGGATAGGTGTGTCCCTAGGGTTTGATTCATTAAGGATCTTAAATTAAGAAGTTTCTTAGTTAAGTCTCCTGGACAAAACCATGTTACAATGCAAGGGGTGAAAATTAGTTTTCTGTTTTGCACATAAGTTAAATACTGACTGTTTTTCATGTAGCACACAAATATCAACTTTAAATTTCAGTGTACAAATAATCTATCAAGTATTTGTGTGCTACATGAAAAAACAGTCAGTATTTAACTTATGTGCAAAACAGAAAACTAATTTGCACCCCTTGCATTGTAGCATGGTTTTGTCCAGGAGACTTAAATAAGAAACTTCTTAATTTAAGATCCTTAATGAATCAGGCCCCTAGTTCATATTAAGCTATAAATGTCCCTGATCTATCCAGCTATTCCCATTAGATTTTTCACCCGTGCATATTATGCCATTTTGCCTATAATCTTCTCATAAAAGCGCACATTTGGGCAATGACAGTATGACATCTCTAAAGTTTATTTGAGCTACAGGGCTGCAATTTTGCTCTTTCATAAATGACCCTTAGTTTTGCATGTCCACAGAACAGGTTGTATCTCCTCCAAAACAATTATCTTATTGAATTTGTCTTCAACTAGAAATAGGTTGCAAGCACTGTTGATCTTTTTCGCAGTGCATACTCCGTGCACTCTCTACAAAAGAGTTTTGACTTAATTATTAAGCCTTGTCAGGGTGCCACCCCTGCTGCAATTTCATATTCCAAACAGCGACACTTTAAAAAACGTGAATTCTGAACAACTCAGAACTTGCTCCGTAGCCTTTCACATTCTACGTCTGTTTTGTTTCCAATTATAATTTGTTAAGCATGAATTGCAGGCTGAGTAATTAAATTTGTCTTAATTAGTATGTATTGCCACAGAAGGCTTTTCCAGCGAGAGTTTTTTTCATGTGCAGCTGAAATTCGCCTCGCGCATAATCCTTCATTTCCATAATTGCCAACGCAAGATGTTGAAATATTGTAACCAATCTCTAATGCACTGTTTTAAGTAAGTTGATTAAAAATGAGAAATGTTTTGTGAGCTTCAGATTTAAATATATTATCAATGTAATCTTTTCTAAGGCTATTTACTTATCCCCGGGAGAAGTCAGGCACTGAACTTTGCTTTTTATCAATAATTATGCAACCTTCAATATTGTTTTAAATGTAAATGTGTGTATTATTTCTTATTTCCAGAAAAAATGTGTTTGCTTCTTTGAACTGAATTATAATACCATGGGGACGTGCAGCTGACATTATTTAACTTGGCTAATCCAGATTTAAATCTCTGCAGAACATATTGCAATATTTCAGACTCTGACACAGAGCAAGATACATTATAATCTCTGGACGGGTGTCTGCAAGCAAAGTGGCTTTGTAATTGTATACAGCAATGGAATTGAATTTTTATTCTTACAGGTTCAAAACTTATCTTTATAAATTTGTATTATCCAGGACCTCTTAGCTCTCCTTTTTTCGGCTATAAGTTTATAACACTGTTTAGATATCTGCAGAAAAGAGTGCTATTTCAATTATCCCTTGATATATATTTATATATTTTGAAGGCCGCTCATAGATAAAAACAAGTAATAGCCTTCTAAACTGCAGTCATTTTGATTTCTCACATCTGGATTTCTTAAAGTGCACATGTCACATCCATATTGCAACGTACGGCAGCCAATTTTCATGCTGCTGAGGTTTATCCCATACTTTAAGCTCCTCAGTGATGCCGTTGATTTCTAGTGAATTGATAGGCTGTGTTCTTATAACTATTTGTTGAGCCCACAAATATGGCTGCCTCCACAGTGGAAAGCGAAAAGGTACACTTAAATTAAACTATTCCTGACCATTCCCAGTTACTTAGACCACTGTCCATTTGTATGGTGTGCTAATAGCTAAATGTGAACATCACTGTACAGTATATTCAAAACAAATTGTATTGGCATGTATATAGTCATATGTCTCTTGACAGGATTGGCTATAAAGGCTCTTAGAATACGCAATATTAAGTGGCTTTTAAGTAGAGATGGTCACTGACCCCCGTGTTTTGGTTTTGGATTCGGTTTTGGATCTGGATTACCGTCGTGTTTTGGTTTTGGTTTTGGTTTTGCAAAACCGCCATTGCGTGTTTTGGTTTTGGTTTTGGTTTTGTTTGGTTTTGTTTTGCTATTTTTTTGGAAAATCCATGTTTTTGGGCCTAAATTAACCCAATTTAGTGCTCCAACTGTTTTAGAGACAAGTAATCTAATTGTTGAGGTAATAAATCATCCAAAAAAACAGTTTAATTCTTCGTTGGTAGGCCTATTCTACACACAAAACAGATTGTCTTCCTCTCCATCTATGCATATTGGCAATGCAGCCATCGTCTTTGAATGTATATTACACCCTACACTTATAGTTAAATATGTAAAGAAATGGAAAAAGCCAGTTTGGTTTCTGTCTCTCAAGGCCCCCCTCGGACTTGTATAAAATACCAAAAAATTCAGCCATTATAGACTGTACAATATTAATTGACATGGAGAAAGCCAGTTTGGTTTCTGTCTCTCTAGGCCCCCCTCCACTTGTATAAAATACTAAAAAATTCAGCCATTATAGACTGTACAATATTAATTGACATGGAGAAAGACAGTTTGGGGTCACTCTGTCTCTCTAGGCCCCCCTCCACTTGTATAAAATACCAAAAAATTCAGCCATTATAGACTGTACAATATTAATTGACATGGAAAAAGCCAGTTTGGTTTCTGTCTCTCTAGGCCCCCCTCCACTTGTATAAAATACCCAAAAATTCAGCCATTATAGACTGTACAATATTATGAAAAATGGACAAAGCCAGTTTAGGGTCACTCTGTCTATGACACCCTACCCTTAAGGATAAATTGCCCTAACAGCAGCCTTTCAAGATGGTATGTGATATGGAAATGCCACAAGTCCCTTTCCTCTTTGGGGGTAGATTGCACCCTACACTTACATAGAAAGTTTTAAAAAGATGTTATCGGCATCATCTTCAGCTTAATCCTCACCCTCATCAGTGTGTACGTCATCATCACAGACTATCAATTCATCGCCGCTTGAATCCGCCATTAGAGAACAGTCAGTGCTTGGATGTCTTGGATGGTGAAGGCCTTCCTCGTGGAAGATGTAGTTCATTTTTATAAACATCATTTTCTCCACATTTTTGGGAAGTAACCTTCTACGGCGATCACTGACTAAGTTCCCTGCTGTGCTGAACACTCGTTCAGAGTACACACTGGAGGGTGGGCAGCTTAGGTATTGCAAAGCAAGTTTGTACATGGGTTTCCAAATGGCCTGCTTTTCTTCCCAGTAAGGAAAGGGACTGTCTGACATTTCCATATCAACTACCTTTTGAAAGTAATCCTCCACCATCCTTTGCATGTTTATACTCATATTGGATGGAGTTATGGGCAAAGTGACACATTTTTTTGAAAAATCCTTCAAACCAGCCCAGATGTTAAATTGTTCTGGTCTGCCCCCTGTGTCTTCCCTGCTTCTTTTTTGGAAATTTAATTTTTTACGAGCAACAGCTTGAGAAAGTGAAGGAGGACACGTCGTCAAGCCGAGGCCCAGTTCAGCGGCCAACTTGCTGAGCAATAGCTCCTTGCAAAAGTTCACATCTCGCTCATTTACAAGTAAAGACTCAATGTAGGTTTTAAACCTTGGATCAAGCACAGTGGCCAAAACGTACTGATCCGAGTTCAAGATCTTAATAACTCGAGGATCATTGTGAAGCGAATTAAGTACTTGATCGACAAGGCCAACATACTTTGCTGAATTGCTTGCTTTCAGCTCCTCCTTCATTTTCTCAAGCTGCTTTTCCAATAGTCTAATTAAAGGAATGACTTGGCTCAAACTAGCAGAGTCTGCACTGACCTCACATGTCACAACTTCAAATGGTTTCAGCACCTTGCACAGCACTGAAAGGATTCCCCACTGTGCAAGAGTGAAATACATCCCCCCTCCTTTCCCAATGTCATGACTTGTGCAATATGCTTGGATGGCTTTGCGCTGTTCCTCCATCCTCTGAAGCATGTACAGGGTGGAATTCCACCGAGTTACCACCTCTTGCTTAAGTTGGTGGCAGGGCAAGTTAAACTGCTCTTGGAGCTGCTGTAATCTCCTACATGCTGTGGCTGAATGCCTGAAATGGCCTGAAATTTTACGGGCCACCGAAAGCATCTCCTGCACCTCACGGTTATTTCATAGGAAGCTCTGCACCACCAAGTTGATGGTGTGAGCAAAACAGGGAATATGTTGGAAATCACCCAGCTGTAATGCTCGCACTATATTGTTGGCGTTATCTGAAATGACATACCCTGGGGAGAGTCCGAGTGGTATAAGCCATGCATCAATCACATCTCTCAGTTTGCGTAACAAATTGTCAGCCGTATGCCTGTTAGTGAAGCCGGTGATACAAAGAGTGGCCTGCCTGTGACAAATGTTACGTAGTGGTGTACATGCTGCTGCTGTTCCTGCTGGTGAAGGTGAATGACCAACCCAGTGGGCTGTCACAGTCATATATTCTTTGGTTTGGCCACTTCCACTTGTCCACATATCTGTGGTTAAGTGAACAGTGGGCAGAATGGCATTTTTCAGCGCAATCTCTACATTTTTACACACTTTTTGGTATAGTTGTGGAATAGCTTTACGGGAGAAATGGTGTCGCGATGGAATTCTGTAACGCGGACACAAAACCTCAATTAACTGTGAAAAACCAGCTGCGTTTATTGTGGAGATTGGACGCAGATCTAACACTAACATTGCAGCCATGGTAATTCGCTTGGCGACTGGGTGACTGCTGTCATATTTGCTTCCCCTCGCAAATGATTGTTTCACAGTTAATTGCTGAAATGTAGGACTGCTCATTTTATTAACCTGCCTCTGGGATGACGATTCACCCCCAGCAGCAGCAACAGCAGCAGCAGGACTAACGCTTTCTTCAGAGGAATCAATAATAGTGCCGGAGTCATCCAGCCTTAAGTGGGATGCCGGGCTAACTCCGAGCGCTACTGAGGATATTGATGAGGATGGTGTGGTGGGTGTATTTTGTAGCCGTCGGTATGTCGGTGAGCGGAGGGTCTTAGCTGATGAGGGAGTGCTTGTATTCTTTTGGGAAGAACTTTCAGCTTTTCCCAACACTTTGCCATGAACTCTCGTTAAATGGCGTAACATAGACGAGGTTCCAAGATGGTTAAGGTCCCTCCCTCGACTGACTGTGGCTTCACATACACTACAAATGGCTATACAATTGTTGTCTGGATTTGGGTAGAAATAATTCCACACATAAGAAGTGGATTTTTTTGTTTTATGCCCAGGCATGACAATGGCCTTTTTCTTGTCACGTGCCAGAACTGCTGCCACTGGTGCAGGACTTACACAAACAACCTCATCCTCATCAACATCCTCATTAGCGCCCTCGTCGCCTACACAAATCTCCCCCTCATCCTCTTCTAATTCCAAAGTGGCATCCTCAATTTGGGTATCACCGGCTACACTCGGGCTATTAAGGCACACATCAGCAGAATGCTCACGATTAGACATCCCACTGTTGGATGGACTCTCCACAGGGATTGTTGTCATTTGTGAATCAGAGCAAATATTCTCCTGTAATGCCTCACTGTTATCTCGGCTTTGACGCGTAACAGTAGTTGTGCACCAATTGTAGGCTGGGTAACTTTTTGGGATCTGCCACTAATAGCCAAAGGTGAAGGCCTCATTCTCTCTTTGCCACTGCGTGTGTAGAATGGCATGCTTGCAATTTTTTTTTTATCGTCACTTAACTTTTGCTCAGTTACACTTCTTTTTCGCTTCAATACAGTAAATTTTTTTTTGGTTTTTGTTTTTTGCACTAATTTGAAAACACTCTGTTGTTTGACATCGCCTTGGCCAGATGACGTACTGGGAACACTAACATCAGGACTGGTGACAGAACCTGGTTGCTCATTCAGATCATATGTGGACTGCTTTGAATCCATTCTGAGCGCAAACCACTGGGGAGTGCTAAAAATTATTTAGTAGATACTGCTGACAGTTATGACTTTTGACAGCCAGAAATATTAATGCACAATTAGGGAGGACACCCCAAAAGCAGTGAGTAGTGCTAAAAATTATTTAGTAGATACTGCTGACAGATATGACTTTTGACAGCCAGAAATATTAATGCACAATTAGGGAGGACACCCCAAAAGCACTGAGGAGTGCTAAAAATTATTTAGTAGATACTGCTGACAGAAATGACTTTTGACAGCCAGAAATATTAATGCACAATTAGGGAGGACACCCCAAAAGCACTGAGGAGTGCTAAAAATTATTTGGTAGATACTGCTGACAGATATGACTTTTGACAGCCAGAAATATTAATGCACAATTAGGGAGGACACCCCAAAAGCACTGAGGAGTGCTAAAAATAATTTAGTAGATACTGCTGACAGAAATGACTTTTGACAGCCAGAAATATTAATGCACAATTAGGGAGGACACCCCAAAAGCACTGAGGAGTGCTAAAAATTATTTGGTAGATACTGCTGACAGATATGACTTTTGACAGCCAGAAATATTAATGCACAATTAGGGAGGACACCCCAAAAGCACTGAGGAGTGCTAAAAATTATTTGGTAGATACTGCTGACAGATATGACTTTTGACAGCCAGAAATATTAATGCACAATTAGGGAGGACACCCCAAAAGCACTGAGGAGTGCTAAAAATTATTTAGTAGATACTGCTGACAGATATGACTTTTGACAGCCAGAAATATTAATGCACAATTAGGGAGGACACCCCAAAAGCACTGAGGAGTGCTAAAAATTATTTAGTAGATACTGCTGACAGAAATGACTTTTGACAGCCAGAAATATTAATGCACAATTAGGGAGGACACCCCAAAAGCACTGAGGAGTGCTAAAAATTATTTGGTAGATACTGCTGACAGATATGACTTTTGACAGCCAATAATATTAATGCACAATTAGGGAGGACACCCCAAAAGCACTGAGGTGTGCTAAAAATTATTTAGTAGATACTGCTGACAGAAATCACTTTTGACAGCCAGAAATATTAATGCACAATTAGGGAGGACACCCCAAAAGCACTGAGGAGTGCTAAAAATTATTTGGTAGATACTGCTGACAGATATGACTTTTGACAGCCAGAAATATTAATGCACAATTATGGGGGACACCCCAAAAGCGCTGGGGAGTGCCAAATATGAAGAAAAAATAATAAACCTCTATCCTCCTCTCTGCACTAGCGATTTTGGTTAGAGCAATTGCAAGAACAATATTGTATTCTCTGTCCCTGCTCTAATTAGCCTATGACTACACCCTGCTCTCTCCCTCTGTCAAATGGCGATGGATTGCTGTGGAGGCGTGTATTTATACAGTTGAAGTATCGCGAGAACCGAGCCCCGAGATCCGACGACGTCACAATGACGTTCGGCCTCGATTTGGATTCGGAACGGGCGGGAGAGTACCGAGCTGCTCAGCTCGGTACTCGGATACCCAAAGTTCGGGTGGGTTTGGTTCTCGGAGAACCGGACCCGCCCATCTCTACTTTTAAGAAAGCTTTTTAAAGGGCAGTTCAAGACACTGTTTGATATATATATTAAAGGTTGTGTGGTACCCAACTGAATTATATATTTAAAGTGTTCATAAATATTGAAATATGTCCACCATGCTGTCTTTCGCCACTCTACACCAGGTTGCTATGTTAGGAAGGAGGTGCTTCTCTCTCTGAGCCAATAGAGGACGGACCTCATTTACAAAGCATACTTGATTTGCACCTCAAAATGCTTTGGCTTTGCGCTGGTGCTCCTATTGCATGTCTACTCTTCATTCTTGAGAGATGCCTCTGCAAATTAGAAATGTGTACAGTTGTACAGATAGCTGAAAAATTCTGTAGAGGAGCACTGTGACAATAAATTACATATGGAGGCAAAAAATGGGTCTCATTAAAAGTATAAGAGGAAACCTGCACTTTTGTGGAATGAGAATGGGTGTGAATGCCACACAGGACAGTATGCCCATAAAGTTTTTTGAAAACCGAGGCCCGCGGAACATGCCCAATCCAAGTACTAAGCCTGCGTCCTCGGAACTGAAATCGAGGCAAAATGACATTGACGGATCTTGCAAGTTTTGGATTCCATATGTACCTCCCTCCCTGGTGATCCGGTGCCATTTCTCAGACTGACACAGGAGGGGTAGCAGCATTCTTGGCAGGCTCCAGTGCCATTGCTCAGCGCTATTGCCCACACAGAAACAGAAGGGGTGGCAGTGTTCTTGTCAGTCTCCAGTGCCATTATACAGTGCCATTGCTCACACAAAATAATTTAATGTGTAAAAGCCGAGCTGGAAAAAAACAGTAACGTAGTAGAAGAAACTGTATGTTCGAAAATGACACAAATCCCTGAGGAGAGTCTATCCACAAGTGCTATATCTAAGACTGACCTTTCTGATACTGTACTTATAAAAAAAAGCCTCCTTTCACCATTTCTGCAAATGTGTGGATGAGCAGCCTAAGTGTTGCTGGTGAGGATGCCAATTTGGATTTGCAACAGGATGAGAGGGATATTTGTGTAGCTGCCAACAACGCTAATGAGGATGTTGATGATGATGATGATGTTTGTGTAAGTCTTGCACCATTGGAAGCAGTTTTTTCCAGTGATAAGAAGAAGGCAATTGTCATGCTTGGCCATAAGACCAAAAAATCCACCTCTTATGCATGGAATTATTTTTACCCAAATCCTGACAACAGTTTTCTAGCCATTTTGTAGCTTTTGTAAAGCCACAGTCAGTAGAGGTAGAGAGCTTAACCATCTAGCCTCATCCATGTAACGCCATTTGAAGAGAGTTCATGGGAAGCTTTTGGGAAAATGAGAAACTTATGCTAAAAAAATAACAAGCAGTCCAGCATCAGCTACCTCCTTTCTCTCAGCACCTGCAATCTACACCGACAATACCTTCCTCATTGATATCCTCACTAGTGCTAGGAGTTAGTCCTGCATCCAAGTTGCTATGGGTAGATGACTCTTCCCCTCTCCAGGATTCCTCTGTAGAATTCTTGATCGTTAGGCCCTCTGCTGCTGCTAGAGGTGGATCTTCATCCTAGAAGCAGACTAAGAAGAAGGCTACTAGTAGTTTGCAAAATTGACTGTTAATACTTTGCAAGAGGAAGTAAGTATGACGGCTGTCACCCAGTCGCAGAGCGGATCACAGGGGCCATGTCGGCTATGCTAGTATTAGATCTGCGTCCAATATCCACAATAAATGCAGCCGGTTGTAAACAGTTAATTGAGGTTCTTTGTCCCCGTTACCAAATTCCATCTCAACGCCATTTTACTAGACAAGCAATTCCTTACCTCTACCAGAAGGTCAGAAAAAAATTAATTATTGAATACAAAATGCCATTCTACCCACTGTACACTTAACCACAGATATGTGGACAAGCGGAACTGGGAAAACTAATGATTATATGACTGTGACAGCCCACTGGGTTGGTGAATCGCCTTCAGCAGTAGGAATGGCAGCAGAATCTACTAAACAATGCCAGATTTTTTAGAGGCAGGCTACTCTGTGTATCAGCGGCTTCACTAGGACGCTTACAGCTGACAACTTTTTAGAAAACCTAAGGGATGTCATTGCAACATGGCTTATCCTGCTTGGACTCTCCTCAGGATATGGGATTTCTGATAGCGCTACCAATATTGTGAAAACATTACAGCTGGGTGAATTCCATCACATTCCCTGTTATGCTCACACAATCAACTTGGTAGTACCAAGCACTTCAGCCACAAAAGTGGCAGTCCTGAAGTGCTTGATTTGTTAAACTATACAAGTCCATTTTAACATATATAAGGACAATTCCATCTTGCACTGTTTGACATTTAGGCCTTGTCATATTTTTTCGAATCATTTGATTGTCCTCACACTGATGCAGAATCAACAGTTTCTGTCTTATATAATGTTCTTTGAAAATGCAATGTTTGCAGTCCTAGCAATGCTAAGTAAACCCTGTCTTATTATTATTATTATTATTATTATTATCATTTATTTGTTAGGCGCCACAAGATTTCCGCAGCGCCGTACACAAAGCAAACAGTAGACTATACAGGGTGGGACAGTACAGAATCTTAAACAAAAATACCAATGCTTCAGAAACTCCAGGCAGATTAATGCAGTAGAGGCGGAGTAGAAGAACAGGTGTGGAGACAAGAGAGAAGAAGGCCCTGCTCATTCGAGCTTACATCCTTAGGGTGGGTGAAACGAAACAGACACAATTGAAGGAAGTTGAGGTGTGGGGAGAAGGACCGGGAGGAGAGATGATAGAACGTTAGGAGGAGATGCGGGGTTAGGTAGAAGGTTGGTATGCTTTGAGGAACAGGTGAGTTTTGAGTGCTCGTTTGAAGAAGCACAGGTTAGGAGAAAGACGGATGGAGCGAGGGAGGTCGTTCCAGTGAAGGGGGGCAGCACGGGAGAAGTCTTGGATTCTGGAGTGGGAAGTGGTGATAAGAGTGGAGGAGAGGCGGCGGTCATTAGCTGAGCGTAGGGAGCGGGCAGGAGTGTGAATGGAGAGGAGGTTAGAGATATAAGGGGCCGTAGACTGAGAGAGAACCTTGTACATGGTGGTGAGGAGTTTGAAAAGGATTCTGTAGGGAAAGAGAGTCAGTCTTATTTAAAATAGCATTGCATTATGAATTCAGATCAGGGTACACCAGGGTTAGAGTAGGAATTACTAACTAATATTTCAGACAATTGGTCAGTACATGTTTTAAAAACTGACATGTCAAAGCGTTCATGGTAAGGCTGAGTACTAAAAGTTAATTGTCTGTATTTCTTGCATAGCCTGACCATACTCATGTAGGGGGAAACAACATTATTCCGTACATTTATATTATATTATTGCATTATTATCATTTTCTCAACTCATGCATTATTCCTTAAAATAATGAGTGAGGTTCATCTTCTTGACTTTAATATAATTAAGATGTATTTCTGGGAGGAAAAGGTTAAATTAAGCTGCAGAAAAAAGGATCATTTGGGGCATTTCTTGCTGTCTGGTAAATGTCATATATCAAAGGGAAATGTGACATGAAATGCCATACTTTGTAGTTACGTTGATTCAGAGGCTTCCCTGTATTACTGACCCTGAGTCTGAGGCTTGTAATTAAATGGCAGGGGGCACAGTACCATGTGGATCACACATTCACACACGCTGGGGGTCATATTGTCACCAATGGAGTCAGGTCTCACAGGAGGAAGAATCACAGCTTTGCTCAGCTAATTAACCATGTGGCATATGTCTGTCTCCCTTCCTGCTATTTACATATCATTCATGGTCTACTTTAGGTTTTATTTTAATAGGAGCCACTTATCTATTAATGTTATACACAGTACAAATGAATACGTTTGGCCTTTCACATTGAAAATATGTTTTGTTTGTGGAATCAGCTTAAATGTGATTCTCTAACTTAGAAACAGTTTATCACACGAGGATACCTTGGTTTAATTCGTGTTACCATCCATACTTACCTTATAATCACAGAGCAGCCCTGACCACTGTTGTTAAATCAATGTGCATGACATACAATAAATAATACTCATAAAACTATGTCCAGATCAAAAGGATCAAAGCAAACTTAGATAGGATCTGCCTGCAGCCCTCTGCATCACATGCTGCTTATTGGCAGCTCCTGCCTCCTGGACTTTGGCCTTGTTTTATTTATGTTATTTGGCAGCGCCTTTGTTCACCAGAGGTGCTGCTATTGTGCCTTTTCCTTTGTTATTACTAGGTGTTAACCTGTCTCACTAGTTATCTCTTGCACCTAAGTGTTCCCTACTTATACCTGCCTCTCTTTCTCTCCTGTAGCCGGCCAAGGTTGGTGCTGTTACATGTTGCTGTTGTTCTCTGTTGTCAGGGGAGGGCTGGCAGACTTTATCCTCAGGGGCAAGCACACAGCACTGGCCCATAAGTAGCGGCCCATCCTTAAAGGGTGGTTTTTGGTACAATATATAATTATCTATATAAAAAGAGCCTATTATAGTGTTGCTTAATCCATATAAATATTTATATGCCCAGGCCCAGAGCTGGATTACATAAAATTTAGAAAACTTCAACAATCCCAAGCATTAAATCAATATATCACCCACATTTTAAAATTAGATCCCCCCTTCTGCCCACATGCTTTAGTCAGACCCCCCCCCTCTGCCCAGCACCTTTAGCCACCCATGCCCCACCTCTGCCCAGCACCTTTAGCCACACATGCCCCTCCTCTGCCCCAGCACCTTTAGCCACACATGCCCCTCCTCTGCCCCAGCACCTTTAGCCACACATGTCCCCCCCTCTGCCCAGCACCTTTATCCACACCTGCCCCCAGCACCTTTAGCCACACATGCCCCTCCTCTGCCCCAGCACCTTTAGCCACACATGCCCCTTCTCTGCCCCAGCACCTTTAGCCACACATGTCCCCCCTCTGCCCAGCACCTTTATCCACACCTGCCCCCAGCACCTTTAGCCACACATGCCCCTCCTCTGCCCCAGCACCTTTAGCCACCCATGCCCCACCTCTGCCCAGCACCTTTAGCCACACATGCCCCTCCTCTGCCCCAGCACCTTTAGCCACACATGCCCCTCCTCTGCCCCAGCACCTTTAGCCACACATGCCCCCCCTCTGCCCAGCACCTTTATCCACACCTGCCCCCAGCACCTTTAGCCACACATGCCCCTCCTCTGCCCCAGCACCTTTAGCCACACATGTACCCCTATACCCTGCAGCTTCAATCACACATGTCGCCCCTTCACAAACGCTAGCTCCCCCATCGCAGTACCCCTTCCTCTTACCTTTTTCTACACAAGGGACTCCAGGAACAGAAAGAAATGCTGCAGCTCCTGCACACTACCACAGAACTCCATCAACCCACATAAACTGTGTACCATGTGACCACTGCGGTCACATGACCCGGTGATGTGAAGCTGCTACAGAGATGCGATGAAGACAGCCTTTTCGGTCTGTGCAGGGGCTGTCACATCACGTAGTACTCACTGCAGGGGCATCATCCATTCACAGAATATTGTACCACAAGCTGTAGTACAATATTTTGTGAATTAATGATGCGGCTGCAGTAAGTACTACGCAATGTGGCAGCCCCTGCACAGACCGCAAAGGCTGTCTCCATCGCATTACCACTGGACCACCAGGCGGCCCAAAAAATTCTACTGTCCGGCCCAGCCCATCCCTGCCTGTTGTGCTCCTGGTTCACCCATTCCTTGGGATCTCTTCATATTTCCTGCTTACCTGCATCAGCCTTGTTCCTGGTAATTACTTTCTGCATCTCCCTGCAATCCTCATTCCTACACTATCCAGTTTGTACCTTCCAGCAATAAACATTGTGCGTTTCACCATATACCTAGCTCCTTAGCTGTGATTTCTGCTTTGAAGTCTGACACACTTTTTCGTGTAATGAGTACATTTCATGCAAATTTTGTCCCAAAAACTGTCAACATTTATCACAGGACCTTTAGACCGCTGCAAAACGGCCTGTTCCACAGCAAAACTCAGTTTTGAGACATCACTACTCTTTTCTAAAATTGCTATGCAGATTTTGTAGGACCAATTGAAGCATTCATTGAGTGATTCACCATGCCATCTGTCTTACAGTGATCATTAGCTGGAACATTGATAGGTTTAGACTCTCAAGAACAGTTATACTATCTGCCCACTAAAAAAGTTATCACCAATAAAAAAAAGAACAGATATGGATGAAACAGCTTGTTACCGAAAATACTGCTGTCTGAATGGTCTTATCAATTTCTTAAGAAAGAAGCTCCCATGAAAAATCAACTGATAAACACAATTGTTTATATTACATTTTTTACAAGCAAAACCATGATCTTTTCTAAGTACAATGTCTGCTAGCGGCTACAAGTGACGATGATTGAATTGTCAGCACTCCCTAGGCCATGTTGCTACTGCATAGGTGCTTTTATGTTTGTTCAGTTACAGACATAAAACTCTGGTAGCTATAAACTAGATCTCAATGTATCCACCTGGAGTAATCCTGCAGAACAAATGGTGCTGAAAATGACATTTCCTTTATGTTGCTTTGCCCTGGGGGCTACCAGGGCAAAAGACCCACCATATGTGATTTATTCACTAAAGCAACTATATATTTAATGTAAACTATATAACTATAAACTTTTTTAGGATTCTCTCTCTTTGCTGCATTAGCACACAGTGTGGGAAGCAATTTTAAGGGTAGAAACAATATTCAATTTAACAATTCGCTACAAACTAGTTGATTAATAAGCTGCATTCTCATGAATGTTGGTTTAACCCACAAGACAACTGAGTAGACTACAGGTACATTTTTAAGAATAAACCCCTGAAATGGCTAGTTCAAGGCACAAATAGCCAAAGCTTCATTCTTTAGTACCAAGTAGCTGTACCATAAACACGTGCGTGACATACCCCTATAGACCAGGATAATCTGCTCTATAAGGTTATTTCAGTGATCTGCAGCTGCATATGGGACATTGCCTTGTCCTTTCAGGGACAGTGTGGGTGAGGGAGCTCATGATCTATACTTGTAATTATCGCCAAGAGTTGTGATAAACTGTCAGAACGTCTCTGTCACCTGAGATATGAGGACATCACTCCTACGCTGACATTGCAGATAACTCGGCGCTCAGAGCATTTTCTTGAATAGAAAAGGGAGAAAAAAGACAAGACTGGTATCAGAATATATAAAAAGACTTACAGTATGTGACCTAAGCGACAAATCTTCAGAGACTCGTTTTATATGTAATATATACAGATTAACCATGGTTCATCATGCTCCCGTTGAAAACAAAGTAATGAGAATTCAGGAATTTGAATAGTTAACATTTCTTACAATATGGTGTGTATCTATTTGTCTTCTGACATTTCTTAGTGTAAGCATGTAAATATAAGACTAATGGCACTCAAGCATATATATAATACTGGGGATTTGTTGCTTCCTAGAGGAAAGTGCAATGCGTAAGTATTAAGGGTTTTCATTTTGAGGAAAAAGGATATTAGCAACAAGCTTCTTTAAAAAAAAAAAATACAAACTTACAAAATACATTATCTTACATAGAGGATTTGGGATAACAGGTGAATGAGTGACACTAGAAATGTAGCACCATCTGCCACCTTGATTAGCACAGATAAGGGGTCATTGCAAATCAGAATGCAAGGCATTAGCATCTGCAAACCTATACGTGAAACTGGGAGATGGTATTCCTGATCCTGTGCACTGAATCATTGTGAAGATCAAGCATCACCTACTTGTGCCCCAATTGTCCAAGTATCTTCATACATCTTCATACACGTAAGATGAGGAATTTCATTCTGGAACACATCATTGTTGCATTAATTTGAGCATGAGGGTCACAGGTTGTTCAATCTGCTGTTATGCCTCTCATTATTTTACAAACCTTAACCTTTATGTGGTTACAAAACTCGCAACCTTTCCTGTATGTTTTCCTATTGCTCTATATTTTTTGTCATAGAACTTGCGAAGGAGCGGACCTGCTCTTGTCCCTCCCCATCATCCTGGAGCCCGCTCCCACTGGAGTGTTTGAGTGTGCTGGCTGGGACATACATGGTGGCTCAGTATGTTGCAGGTGCCAGTGCCTGAATAGTGCAGGTTGGCACCTTCACAGGTTGTGCGCACACACTAGGTGTGTGCACAGATACACAGTACAGACATTGGAGCATCTGTATACGTCCAATATGTGGATGATGATGTCATCATCCATACCTGGACAGAGAGGATGATAGGAGGGCTTGACCCGGCGCTCCACTCTCTCTTGGATTACAACCACTACAAAATGAGCAGAGAGTTGGGAGAGATTATTCTATTGCTGTGTATATTGTGTAACATGTATATTGCTGTGCTAAATTGTGATACTAGGATATTGTTCATGTACAGAGGCCAGATTGTTGCGCACTAGCTTGCAATCCAGAAAGCACAGGAGGGATGGAGGGAAGAGGAGTGATGTGGATGAGGTTTTTGTGGTTACTGGATTAGAGGGGTAGGCAGAGGTTTAAATGGGGGTGACAAGGAAAGAGAGGGAGGATGGGGTGAGCAGCACAGAAGGATCAGAGGTCACAGAGAGCAGGGAAGGGACAGGGGGATCTGTGGGTGGGAGAGTAGTGAAGCTGGGACTTATCATGGAAGGATCAGATGGGATGGGGAGAGGTGGAAGAGGGAAGGGTGAGGAGAGGAAGAGCAAGTGTGGGGGGCGGGGGTTAGGAGAAAAGTGAGAATAGGGGGATTACCGATGGAGGGGTTTGGAAGGGTGGTGGTAAAGGGTAGCGAGTCTGATGAGTGGATAGAGGGGGCAAAAGAGAAGTGGAGAGAAATCAGCAGAGACAGTGGGAGAGGGAGGACGAAGGGAGTAGACAGGGAAGGCGGAAGAGACAGGAAATAGGGAGGAGGAATGAGAGGAGAAGGAGGATTGAGTGGGAACAGAAGGGAGAGAGGAGCAAAGACAAGCAAAAGGTTGTGTATTGAAGTATGACTGAGTAGGGCAGTGAGAGATTAGGTGTGAGGTGAGATGATGATTATAATGAAAATGACGAATGGAGGGAGATAGGGGAGAAGTTACAGGAGAGAATGGCGTGAAAATATGATATAAGGGTCTGCGAGGAAGTGAAAAGCAGAAAAGACAGCATCAAAAAGTGCAGAAGTGAGAAAAACACAGTGAGGTAGGACAGGGGTAAAATTCTAAATGTGGTAATATAGAGTCAAAGCATGGAACAATACTTGGGCACAGTAGGATTATGATAGAATAGAATTAAGGCAATGAAAACAAAGCAGAAACAGCTGTAAAGTAGTAGTGAGACAAAGTAATACTGTGCTACACTAAAGTTAATGTAGAGTAATACAATGGCAATGGCAAAATGGTACAATAATGATATACAGAACATATTAGTGCTACGGTAAAGCAATACAATGGCAATATTTGGGCACTACAATAAGAGTAGCAATGGCAAAGAAGGAGTTAGGATCAGTCAATACTTAAGTAGAGCTTAGATGGAGTCCTGAAGCAAGGAGATCCGTGAAGGTTAAAGGAAAAATTATGGAAAGTTAGGAGGCGACCAAGACTAACCCAGGAAGGCAGTCAGGACAGATGCAGAGGGTCAAAAGGATATAAGTAGATTGATGGATTTCAGATGATGTCCTAGGTAGCAGACGGGAGGATACTGAGGAAGCAGGTATATGCATACTAGGTCAGAGTCACAGTTCAGGAGGTACAAGACAAAGTGATAATCCAGGTGTGCAGGGCCTTGGTTAAAACAGAAGAGAACTGAGATCAGTGGTGGTAGGGATAGGATCGGAGGCTGAGTGAGCAAGAAGTGGAGTTGGAGGAGCAGGTCGTAACTGTGGCCTGGAATACTAGGGGTCTAAGTAAGTGTAGGCTCATCGGGAGGTGCAGCCAATGTGACTTGTGATGATCATTGAACCAAATCTGAATATGGAAGCTGCTGCCCAAGCATTTGCCATCAGCTTCAGTTCAGTGGACATATATCAGTCTCTGTACACAACTTGCACATATGGGGCCTAATTCAAATCTGATCCTTGAGCGTAATACTGACCTATTCAAATCTAAGCAGATCTCAAGATATGTTTCGATTTCAATCTGGGTATCCAGGGGGAACCAAGAAAATTGGGAACCCAGGAGGTGAGGATCCAGGGAAACTGAAGTGCAGTAAACCAACAGACCTGGGCTGCAGATATGAGTTGGATGAATAGCAGTCACTGGAGGGAGGAAGAATTGGAATTGTAGTCAACTGATGTCACCGTTGGTAGCTAAACCCAGGAAGAATTGACCAACCTGGAGATGAGTAAGACTAGATGATCAAGGGAAATATTATCGAAACAGCAGTTGATCAATGTCACATATGGTAGTTGGGTATCAAGAACCGAAGATGTGATGAAAGTGGGCCAGTAGGTAAAGAATTGGGTGTAAAGGATAACAGGAATAATTCTGCAGGTAGGCCAAAATTCAGCGGCCTAGATTGTTGTAGGTGCCTGGATTGGGGTACTGGACCAGAGAAGGAGGAAAAGTGAAGTGAACCGATGGTTGAAGACTCATCCAGGTGATAGTATCTCATAGCAGAACAGATTCTGGCCGTCTCCAGCAGGATTCGGGAGCCAAATGATGTTGGAAACTGGGCTCCAGTGGAGATCTTACAGGGCATATCTGCTCTGCAGTATCTGAGCCTAATAATCTATCAAGCAATTTGTGGGAGAATAATTGGATTTCTTCCTATGCTTTTAGAGGTATGTATAAAAATAGAGTAAAAGATATAAAGTTGTTTTCCTACAGGTATGTGTTTGAGTGGAGCCCTTGTATAAGAAGTTTATTGATGTGTAAGTTGTGAAGTTGTGAGTGTTTTCCATCCCATAAGACTGGATTTCAACATTGATGTAGAACAAAGACAATGGGTTTGATTGATTAAATAAAGTAAGGCAAAAAAATAAGTAAGTTTTTACCTGGACAAACCCATGTTACAATGCAAGGGGCGCATATTAGTTTATTATTTAGCACATAAGTTAAATACTGGCTGTTTTTTCAAGCAGCACACAAATACTAAATGGCTTTATTTTTACACTGAAATTTAAAGTTGATCTAGGATATGCCCTACCCAAATTATAAATCTGTCCCCACATTTTAAATTTACCTCCTCCTCCAAAGCAACATGGTTTTGCCAAGGTGTAAAGTCATTTTTTTTACTTTACTTTCCTTAATGAATCAGGCCCAATATGGCTACCATTGGTCCCATGCGGTTGGGAAAGGAGGGAGGTGTAATTTGAAGAAAGCATATGTATGTGAAGGTCCATTAATAAAGGTGCAGTTTGTGATTGCTCCTCTCCCAAACCCCCCGAAGGGTTTTGGCTGGAGCTTAATAAAGGTTGATTTTAAACTAAAAAGATGTCAATCTCTGGATTGCTATAATTGCTAAAGGTGGTGCATTGAATTTCTCCCAAACGCTTTTCCTTTTTACTATCATCCATTCTAGTTTGGTGATTGTACCCCACATCTAATAGATTAATGTAATTATAGATATAGGAATACAGGGTAGAATAATCTCCAACAAAAAACCTTCTCAGAATTGATGTGGCAGAAAAACCTTTTCTTTCTTTGTTTTGGCCTGAGCTCAGCAGTGATCGGAGCTGATTGCGGCCCCCCCCCCCACCCGTGATCCGAGCTGCCCCCCCCGGCACTTACCTCATTCTCCGGCGCGCTGTGCTCTCTTTACTGAGGAGATCTCGTGAGAGTGAGACTCACGAGATCTCCTCAGTAAGGAGACTACAGCGCGCCAGAGAAGGACTGCAGGGAAAGTGCTCAGCAGCACTGATCGCGCCGGGGGCGCCCCCACCCCTGACCGATCAATACTGCTGCTGAGCACTTTCAAGGGCCCCCTGGATGCCATAGGCCCCTGGGCTGTAGCCCAGTTAGCCCTATGGTTAATCTGGCCCTGCCTGAGCTGTAAGGTGAACGGAGGAGCCCTGGGAAAACACCTTCCTGGTGGGAGCCCCTACAATTACCATTTACTATTTTCTAGTGCAGCTTTAAAAACCAACCTACTCCCACTTCAGGATCACCTTCATCAGTAATTTAAACTTTGCATTTTAAAAAATGACTCACTGGTCACTATACATCATATACACAATATTTTTAAAAAAGTGAGCACTATATATGAATATAAATATCTAAATCAGTTGCTTGATTCTGATATATTATGATGTCATAACTGTCTTACTCTAAAGTTTGACAAAAGATGTCCTAAAATGTACACTGCATACTGTTGCCACATATAAATCTATTATAAAATATCAAATTAACCTTGCCTGAGTTATTAGCTTTGTGCAAAACCTTTTTTTTTATGTCTTAAATTAATTTTGAGAGTAAGGGAACATTGGGATTGTCTTTATTGCATAGACATTTGTGTGCATATAAATGCGATTATGTCTGGATAGTTAAACAAAAAACTCCTTCGTACAGTCTGACTCCTGGTTACCTGTACCTTCCAAGTATCCACAAAGAAAACAGTCCTTTGGCTCGGTATATAGGCTTTGCCAGTTTATTTTAGACAAATTGGGCCATGGGCTGATGTCATGAGGGGTCCCTATGCCCCATTGCAACAACTTTACACAGCCCAACTCCCAACCAAATTGAACATATCACACTGTCAATTACATTATACAGAGCCCATGTAAAACCCCCCCTTGCACAGACCTCCTTTGTTGTAGTTCCTGTAGCAGATCATGGGCCTGATTCATGTTTGGACGTAAGTCTGTTTGCATGTTCTTTCTTGCATGAGATAGCTCTGTGACCTTACACCAATGATCACAATTGCATGAAAATTCATGTCCAATCGTAAATGACACTTATGACTGCCTATGACTTGAAGGAGGGAACGGGGGTGATAAAGAGCGTACAGATGTAAGCAAGGTACACTAGGGGCTTGCCGAGAGCATGCCAATGCAGATATGATCCATTCAAGTCCTGGGTTTCTCTTATGTATGTATGCTTGTTTCAGTCATCATTTGCACCAACTACAGGGCTGACTGATAGTGATGACTGTCATGACATAGTCTTTGTTTGGAAAAGTACACATATGTATGCCACTAACTAGCATAGCACATGTGTATGCAAGTAATATAGACCATAAAAATGCATTGTATGTACAGTACCACTGAAGTTGTTGGCAGCTGAAAGAGTAATTTGCGTTTAGACATGAATTGCATTCATTGGGGTAAGGTCAATTTCTGAGCAGGGCTATTTCATGAAAGATTCGGCACACAAGTGGACTTACTTTTGAACGTGAATCAGGACCATTGTACGTATACTGCACTCTGTTCTGTCTGATGAAATACGGCAGGTAACGTTTAGGCTGAGTGTTCAGTGTTCGGTTTGAACCCATGTTCAAACCGAAACGCATCTTGAGATCTGCTTGGATTTAAATACAATCAGAATTACGTTCAAGTTTTGTGTTCTCTTTTTTAAACCACAACTGGCATGCAAGTTGCATTCCGATTTGAATCGGCTCCATATGTGCAAGTTGCTCTAACAGAGACAGATATATGTTCACTGAGCTGAAGCTGACGGTGAATGCCAACACAGCAGCTTCCAGGTTCAGATTTGGTTCAGTAAATAGCTAGCAGGATAGGCTCCAGAGGCATTCACAATATGAGCAGACATGGGCGCAAAAGTTAAGAGCCAATAAGCACTGATCCATATTTGCGGCAAAGTCTTACATGCAGATTCATATCTGGTACCAAGTGTAATATGTTGAGTCATATCTGTTGCCTTAATATGCACTAAGCCATATCTGCATTCATATCTAGTGGCAAATCTAAAATACAGAGACATATCGGATGCAACAGTAAGTGTAATACAAATAGCCATATCTGGTGCCAAGTGTAATAAGTAGAGTCAAATCTGGTACCAAGACTAGTATGCAGAGCCATACCTGATACCTGGTGTGATATGTAGAGCCATATTAGGTGCAAAGTGTGATATGAAGATCCATAGCTGATGTTAAGTGTTTTGTGTAGAGCCGTACCTTGTGGTAAGCCTTATAAACAGAGTCATATCTGGTGCCAATTTTCATATGTCCAGCCATATCTGATGTCGTGCATTTCTACTTTTCAACACTCACATTAATACTCTTTCTCACCGGGTCTAAAGCACCCCCTTCCCTTCCCCTTAAAGCACTGTTTTCTGCCCTGCACTGAACACAGACAGTCAGACAGTCAGTCAGAGTTCAATGTCGGACAGGAACCTGAAGACCTATCATCCCGTCAGATAGCTGTTCAAGAACTCTAGTGAAAAGAATTGCTTTGTTTGCTTGTTGTTGTTTTTTTGGGGGGGGTGGGGTGATAGAGACATTGGCACCACAAGATGCTGGGAAGTGTTCATTTAAAATAAAGTGTTACTTTTTTTAAGAGAGAGTCTTGGATCTATATAGCATTTACAATTCTGAGGGTCTAAACTCATCGGTAAATTAAAGACTTCTGTAAATTCAACTTCTCCACCCATAAAATCTCATTGAAATATATTTGCCCACAAAACAGAACCTTGTTTTTGCAATTGGCAAAATACAAGGCACATGAGTGCGTCCAGCTTAAGCCATGTGCTCATGTTAAATTATATACGTTCAATACCAGCAAAGTTCTTAAGTGAAATTAAATAACAACCCAGCGGAATGCCCACAGCCCAGCTTAGTACACACAAGAATAAATACCAGTCCAGCAGAGAGCCATAGTAAATAAATACCAGCCCTGCAGAGTGCCCATAGGATTAAATAATTAGTCCAGCAGGGTACCCAGCTCAGCAAAGTGCCCAAGAGAAATTAAGTACTAGCCCAAGAGTGCCCACAAGATTAAAAATGAGCCTAGCAAAGGTGCTCAGAGAATTCAATTCCATCCGAGCAGAGCGCCCACAGCTCTAACTGTAATAATTAGCTGTATGACAAGCATAGTATTACTTCCTCTACTATCGGCCAGTGGGCACTTCTCCTCCTATACAAATGCTGCAATCTTGCTAAACAGCCCTTGTACTCATTTTGCACAACATAAATGACCTCCACTTTATTCTGAAAGAGTAAGACAATTTCCTTTCTCACACACACTTGCATTTCACTAGAATAATTACAGCAGTAGGTGATTTTACAGATTATAGGAATAAACGTCATCCTGTTTCTAATTTAAATAAATATCGCAGTAGGTGTGTGATAGATTATCAGAATATTCTTTATTCTTACAGAGCCCGAAAGTGTTCTGCCTGTGTGCCAAGTCTTAAAAACTCCTTTGTTCATTGTAAAATGGAATTGTGCATCTTCATATGTATGCGCTCATGAACAAGACAGAAACAATGATGATGGACTATATGCATTTATGGTAGTCAATAGAAATGCTGGTGATTTGTCTTTCAGTTTAAAGGTGACTTTCCAAAGTATTTGTTCACTAAAGTCTTAAAAGAACGCACCGAAAAAGTATTAAATGATTGTATAAGTCATTAATGTTTTGTTTTTTTTCATTTTATTCAAGCCCATACATTTATCATGATGTTCTTAATATCTATTGAACATAAAATGCATTTTTACAGTCACTCCTGAGTACAAACACATGTTCTAGCATGCATATACAGCCATTATTACTAGTAATTGGCACTTACACCTGCTCTGTAGCTGGAGCAAGTGATATGACAGAAAAACAGCTACCTTTGAGATGCCCAAAGCTTGAATCAATGTTGCTGTGTGCACTCGAGCTTAGCACGCCCTTACTGTACATTGACTACATGCATACGCCCATTCCCCTACCTGATCTACCCCTAGATATCATAGGCTGACTTAAAGGTTCTTTGTGCTCGAAGATGAATTGGACGTTGCTGCGTTCTCTGGCACATGGTCTGGTCCTGGGCATGAGCAAGGTTCTTGTGGAAACTATAATAAAGGCCTAATCATGATATAAGATCACTATATTATTAGCAGGCTATGATGGCAGTACATGCCACAGGACATAGAAAAGTCCACTATGTATCAGGGTTTCATATCTATCATAGATACATGCTTTGTAAACTAAATTGATCAGTCATTTGTAATGGTCAGAATGGTGACTATGAGCTATAAATAAAAGATGGATATTTGCTCTCCCTTATTTTCTTTAGGCTTGCATGGATCATCAGTGTCTCTTTGTAGCTTTTTGAAATGCAGGGAGAAACGCGTGAGTAATCGGCTCATAAGAGGCCTCTCGCCACTTACACACGAGTAGTTTACAAGTAGCAGTACATTTATTTATTGTTGATTAGATCTTTCTAAGTGGTTAATTTGCAATTCTATTTACCTCCATGCATTGATTAGATTACTACAGTATACTTACCACATTATAATGAGCCCCATTAGAAAAAATATTGATTTATGCAGTATACCTGTATTAGACTTAGGATGTGAGTTTGTTTCTTCAATTAAGTATTAATATTACTTTGAAATATGATAAATAAATCTGTTATGTCATAGCTCCCAACATTTCAGATGACTAAAATTGCGGGGAAATAGGGGATTTTTAAAAAAAAACAAAAAAAACATTTGATTGTTTTTAGTGATTCCCCCCTATCACTGAAGCTTAGTTACATTTCTATTGAATGCAAATCTAGCATCTTCCGGGTCCATTGCATTGATCAATTGTTCTTGCCAATGGTTGAATTAAAATAATTGGATAATGTAATTTTTATATCAGCATAATTGATCAATAAGGCAGTCCTTATTCATATTAATTAAAGCACACATGCAGACGAGCACATGTAAGATTCTCTACGTAGAGTAATGCATGTATATATGTTTATCAGAACATTTACAGGGTAAATATTCCCTAAGTTTAACAGGGACAATGACCCGGGTAGCTACTGTGGAGTAGAGATGGGTGGAACACTTTTTTGTGGAGGGAGGGACAAATCTAATAGATATTCTGCCACATGGTGCACGTGGTTGCTCACTACTAATCTATTCTACAGCATGCTCCCTGCCTGGGCTCTCTAGAATATGAGAGCAGAGCCAGTGTTGGAGATAGGGGTTTTCACATCCTGCCATCTCTCTTATGTGCTCATAACATCTCACAGTGCACCCCTACCCCCATGGTCCTGTCAGCCCAGGTAGAGAGTAAAATAAGAACCCAACAAGTAAAAAAAAAAAAAAAAACAAAGTAAATAAATATAAATTCAATTCCCATCTTCACACCAGGCATTGCTAAAGGTAATAAAAAAAGTTCTAGACTTCTACAGGTGCACAAAATCAACAACGCAGCCCTTCCTTCTATAGTAGAATCACCGCCTACATCAAATAACAGATACCCAAGATAGAATAAAGGATAATAGGCGCCTATTGATATCAATGCACATAAATGATAAAATATATCAAAGTCACATGGACAATGTCTATAAAGTATCCTTCTCTATATCCAATCCGAGACAGGAGGAGAAATTAGGACTGATAGTCCACGGTGTTATGGATGTAGCTTTTTATCACCAGTCCCAAGTCACAAGGAAAAGAGAAGATTCTTCCAAGAATAGCACAAACTTCTTAGCTCTCTTGTGAGTATATATATAGTTCACTCAAGCTGATCTTTTTCTGTGTGAATTCTCCAGCATACATGTCAAATACAGCACTCACCTAAGCCTGTGTGACATGTGTGACAAGGGGTTAATCACAACAAAGCCATCTAGTTTGTAAAAAAAATGATTAAATCCCCCTATAATCATATCTCACAATTATTGTTAATTGTCCAATACTGCCACCACCAAGTTTTGTTTCAAGAGCTGAAACTCTAACAAAATGTCGTTGACTACTCCTGGACTTATCTCACTATACACTCACAATTTAAATTAATTCAGAGTTATTGTAAACCAAGTAATTCTCAGTATCTAGTTATATAGCAGTTATTGCTATCTGAACCTATATAACACATGAATTCTTTTAGAACACAAAGACAGAATGTTATTACCTGGAATTTAATATGCTGAAAATGTCACAATACTTAAGGTATAAAAATATAGAATAAAATGACAAACAAGCTTCTTAAAATAAAAAAGGAGATATACTGCTGTGTACCACACACAGGGCTGAGCACTAGTACAGTGGTCTACCCTATTAGCAGAAGCGCTGTGAAGTGGCAGGTGGCTTACCATGCATTTGCAAATGTGTGCAACTGAGATTTCTGCATTTTTATGTACAAATAAAAATAGCAACTCTTTTGCTGGTTGTAATAATGTGCTGGGGGATTTTTTTCTCTGTATTTGTTTCTTGCTGGGTAAGCCACACCCTTGAAGCACCTGCTATGAACCTATAAATTGATTGAGCAACTTCCAATTCTGTATAATTTGTATGAGAAGCATGATATGGTTTCAGTAGCTGATTGGGAGTGCTGGTGCTGTACTGTCATTGGAGCCTTTTTGGGACATCTCTTAGTAAGTTAGCTCTCAATTTAAAAACACATATATGTATGGCCCAAAAATAGGAACTCTCATTGTTTAGAGTTAGGACCACCCTATTAGGAGAAACACTGTGAACTGGCGGGTGACTTACCATGCATTTGTAAATAAATGTGTGCAACTAGGTTTCTGCATTTTTATGCATCTTATGTCCCTTACCACCCTTACCACATTAGCTTAAGGAGTTACAGTCACCTGGCTGTCCAGATGTGACCATCCATGGATTTGCCAATGTATTTCACTGATAGATCCACCAGCCACCCTGCAGCTTCCAGTCATCAATTTTTTAGAATGAACCTCTCCCCCCCTTACCCCTGGAGTGGCTCCTTATATCTAGGGTCAAATTTCCACAGTACTTTCCCCTCCCTGGGCCTCCCCTTGTTAAACATTGGTGAGTCCTGGACTAGGGGGTTGGAGAGAGGATTGGAGTTGAGCTGTACTTCCACAGAAATTCCCCTGCCAGATTTTAGACCAAACGTCTGGAGTAGTCTTGTGAGAGCAATGGATACTAATTAGCCTTCCCCCTCATCAGTATTTTGCAACCTGGTCCTTACCCATAACCCCCCTGGCTTCACTTTAAGGAAAATGAATAACAACCTCACTGCCACGTCAACAATATGCAATAAACAATATACATATTTACATTGAGCTACAATGTCCTCTTATCCACATGTAATTAGACAATGCAATTGTACTCCATTGAGCTGGGGAACAAAAGCAAGGGCTATAAAAAGTACATGCTATAATCCACATTTTGTGAGAAACGAGGGACAGGCTGGTTAGGGTGTTATCAAACTCATTTTGGCACAAAATAGAAATAGCAACTCTTTTTTGCTGATTGTAGCAGTGTGCTGGGAGATTTTTTTTCTCTGTCAAGGTGTGTAAATAGTAAGAAAGAAGGGTTTACAAGTACTCAAAGATTCTAAGTTGTAGCATGCACTATAAAATAAACAGATGAATTTACTGTGGACTTGTGATTATAGAAACCCCTTCTGAAGCTATATCATCTGAGTCATGGCACTATTAGGGACGGAACAAAATTGGACTAACACCATGCACTTCATCGTAAACCTGTCCACAATGAAGTAAACATTTTTGGGGCCCCTGTAATTCTAAAATTATTATCCAGGAAACCCATGTGGCCTAAAGGCCATACTATCCACTCCATGCTTCCTTCTAAGTGCTAAATAAAGTAAAACACTTACAGGAACATATAACCATTTGTCCTTTTAGTTTGGGAACATCAGCCGTTTACATTTTGGGAAAATAAGCATAGTAAGTTAAACAATCCTAGTGCAAAAGGGAGGACTATTCTAATAAAATTGGGACACATGGGACCCCTATGCATGCTTGAGCTGAGAAAACAAACATAGAGGTTTTTCCTTTTCTTTTAAGATTAAAAAAAAAGGTGTGGACCAGGGTTTTGGTTACTTCCTGAAGGAGGAAGATGCTAATTTTAGCAATGTTGCAGAGGAGGAGGCATCAGGACTGAAAGAGGGACTGGATGTGAGGGGTGAAGCTAAGGGCAGATTCGAAGAGGGCATGCAGGCAGCATGCATGGAGAGCAGGAGAGAGAGATATTGTTGACTCTGAGAGGGAGGTGATGGGGAGGTAGTGAAATTAAAAAGAGGAAAAGATGATGAGCTCACATTTAGACTTGTTGAGTTGGAGGAAGCGTTGGGTCAGCCAGGTTGAGATGTCAGAGAGTCAGTTTGACACATGGGATAGGAAAGGGAGAAAGGTCTGAGGAGGAAAGGTAGATTTGTATGTTGCCTACGTAGAGGTGATAGTAGAGGCCAAAGGACCATATGAGTTTGCGGAGAGAGGAGGTGTATATAGAGAAGAGTAGAGGGCCAAGAACAGTGCCCTGTGGAACACCGATAAAGATAAATACAGAAGCTGAAAGAGCGACCTTAAAGGTTGGAGACGAACCAAGAGAGGACAATGTGGTTAAGGCCAAAGGAATAAAGGACATTAAGAAGAGATTGATCGACAGTGTTGAAAGCAGCAGAGATGTCCAGGAGTATGAGAAGGGAGAAGTGGCCCTTGACTTAGTTAAAAGTAAGTCGTCATTGGTCACTTTGGTGAGGGCAGTTTCAATATGCCAGACTGAAGAGGGTCATTGAGAGAGTGAGTGAAGAGATAGTGGGTTAAACAAGTTAAGATAGTGAATAGCATCATAAGAGTGGGGCACTCCTGCCAAACTTAATTTTCATTACATACAGAGCTGATACTTTCTCAATGCAGAAATATAGTTTGGATCTTACTTAGAGATGTTGGGTTCATTTAGAGTAATGAGCAAGTTCAGCTGAACAAATTATGTTGCGATGCATGATGGGTGCTAATGTCATTTTCTTCCCATGCAGGAAAGATATGCTTTTCCATGCAGAACACAAATCCTGGAGAGCTTTACATTTACACTGCGATTAAGAGCTGAGCTAGGATTCAATCCCCTCACTATTCTAAATCTGTCAGCATTTTAAATTCACCCCCCCCCCTCTCCCTGCAGCGCAACATGTTTTTAGGCAGTGTCCAAAACAGTACCTTCTAGCTGATTTACTCCTGACTCTAAATGAGGCCCTTTGTATGTAGGCATCTGTGCCAGTGAATTCCATCTGCGCTGGCAGTGCCCAGTTCTGATTCTCATTTCAGTCTGCTTGTGCCGGCTAATATAGTTCTGAACTTCATCCTCTTCTTGGTTTATCTGATTTCCTAGTTCTGTCCTTGAACTGTGTTGTCTTGCCTGTTACACATATTTTCCAGCCATCTAGCATAAAATATCACTTAACTATACATAACAAAGAACTGAAAGTAAGGTAAAAATGACTATGTTGAATTTATGATTATAACTACATGTTGCATTTTGAGAAAAAAACAGTCATTAGACATTATTAAGTGTACAATAAAGAGCTGATTTTATTTTCTTTACTTACAAATGCTATTGAGCCCAATATCAGCCATCTGCTAGCCTAGCCCCATGTACTGAATCTGAGCATGGGTAATATAATGGTTGAGTTTCAGCTATATACTTCACATGTTGAATTGTTGGGTTAAAAAAACACTTCATGAGTTAGAGATGGAATCTACACATAAAGATCTATACATGAGATGGAAAAAAAAAAGATGAAAAGCAGAATAAGGATGTTTTGACTCAACTTCCAGTAATACTACTTGACAGATAAAGACATACTTGCCAACCGATTTCCAAGGACAGTCACAAATTTTAATGATTTGTCCATGGATATTATTGTCCCTGGGAAGGTCCATGTTTTTTATATTGGTCAACTGTACAATTGTTGTGTGTAGAATATCACTATATATTCCTAATCTCAGTCTTGTAAGTTAAAATTGTGAAAATAAATGGTTCACCTTCTAAAGAATGGATTAGTTAACATGGCATAATGGTGATTCTAGGACACTAAGGTCTGACAAGATTGAATTAGGTGCTTAGATACTCCACAATTGGTGCATAATTTACCTGAAACTTATGAAAATGTTAGTAAATATGCTATGATAAAATATGTAATTTGAGTTTATGTAAATACTTGCTTAAAGATACAAAGGTACAACTTATTTAATGGTACAGGTAAAAGTATAATTTTAAGATATTGTACTTTCAAGAGAATATTTTAAAATAAAGTGCAGGGATACTCCTATCGACAGGTTGCGAACGTAAAATGGACCTCATTTTGTAGGTGGGGCCCTATTGTCAGAAGACAAGGTCAAATTGGCAGGAGGCATTGCAATGTATTCATCTCCACTCCACTGGAGTGTCTGTAGCAATGAAGCAATTAGCATGGCTATTGTTTTAGACAGTGTAAGGCTGCCCTCCAATCCCTTCCCTTTCAAATACACTGGAAATGCCACAGTTAGGGGCATGCAGCTCCCCCTTTAACGTGCAGAGTGAAGCAGGCAGTGGTAGTCAGCATATCGATGCTGACTACCCCGACAAGACTCGCCCCGACGTGACTATTCCGAAGGAGCTGGTTCCTGACCCTGCTCAATGACGACTCCTCTTCACCCCGACAGCAGCCAATGGTGATGAAGCAAGAAAGCGGCTGTAGCTGATGACGTCATTGAACATGCCGACAGAATAATCGCTGTTGTTAAGGGGGTGAGGTAAGTATGCACCCATGTACAATGTATAATCTTTTCTAAAAATACATTGTACATGGGTGCATCCAGGGCAGGAGTGAGAGGGAGGAGCATCCTGAAAGACTGAGATGTGTGACAAGTCCAGATAAGGTGACCCTAAGCAGAATGGCACTGGATTGATGGTCTGAGCAGAGAAAACAGACAGTCTTGAGAGATATTAGAACAGAGTGAAGTGGGGAACAGACCTGCAAGGATGTCATAGTTTGATGCTGTAGGAGGAGGTCTGCATTGCACCTCTACAGAAGTGTGGAGGGCTTACCTGCGGGTTGAGGGTCCGATGGCTTCCTCCGAGCACGTGGCACTGCTCCCGTCTTGGCCAGGGTGGTGAGCCAATCAGGACTCACCTTCCAGTTGTTAAAACGTTTGGCACCGAGACCAGCCCTGATTGGTCGCATGATGTCGGTGCGCCACTGGCTATTTAAGCCAGCAGGCACGCCACCATTTTCAGTTCGTTGCGGAGAGAGACAGAAGAGGATGTCGGGCAAGAGGCGGTGCGAAGAAGAGAAGAAGAAGACGCCAGTCAGAGGAAGATAGCGCGGACAACAGCAGAAGACAGAAGACAACACGGAAGAGGAACCGGAGGTAGAGAGCCATTGTCAGGGCTAGGAGCTACTCTGCTCCCTGAAGACCCAGTGGGATCAAGACCAGAAGACAGTGGCAGAGCGTTGAGGCGACAGGCATAGAAATCCCTGGAGAAGATCCCTAAAGACTTGGGAGACAGGTAGGGCCCTTCTGGGCACCATCTCTCTCCCGTGCCCCCGCCCGCCCTTTTTTGTCACAAAAGGGCACAAGGCCCTGCTGCAATTTGGGCATTAGGCCTGTGGCCAGATGTGGGCACAAGGCAGGGCTCAGTTAGGACATTTGGGCATTAGCCTTTGGGTAGGTAGTTAGAAGGGCACAAGGCCCTGTAGTTGTTAGGACACAAGGCTCTGTAGTTGTTAGGACACAAGGCCCTGTAGTTGATAGCTAGGCACCAGGCGCTGTTTTTGATAGTTAGGACACAAGGCCCTTTAATTGATAGTTAGTGCACAATGTCCTTTAGTTGATAGTTAGGGCACAATGTCCTTTAGCTGATAGTTAGGGCACCAGGCCCTAAGTTATAGTTAGGGCACCAGGCCCTTGAGTTAGAGAGAAGGGCACAAGGCCCTTAGCTAGGAAGTTGAGGGAGGGGCCTTACGCCTCGGTTGGTTAGGAGGGCATTAGGTCCTGCTGGTTAGTAGGGCAGTATGCCCTTATAGTTGATAGCAGACAATAGGCCTTGGTTTAGCAGGACGCTAGGTCCCTTGATAGTTAAACGTTTAAGTTACTGAGAGTGGCATATAAAGCCCCTCTCATCTGTCCGAAAGGGCACCTAAAGTTTTGGGCCCCAAGACAAGGCGGGCTTAACAGGACCGTGGGCGGAGGCCTACAGATCGGCTGAGATCAAGTGGATCCGGGTGACCTGGGACGTATGAGCAGGCTTGAGGGCTGATTCCTGTTTGTGTCAGAGAAGGGATGGTGTGTTGCATAGTGGTCCCTCCAAATCCGGTGAGCACCTGGGGTGTGGGGAAGGGTAGCGCAGTTTGGGTGACTTTGTTTCCCTTAGTGGCCCTTACAGAAGGACATTTTGCAAGTCAGCCATTTTGGAGGAAATAAAGTTCATATGCTGGGACCACACTGGTGCAGATATGTAACTGGTTAATTTACCTATCTGCTATTATTCAAGTGGGGTTTGGACTATATCTTGCCACAAGGGCTGAAGAGTCAGGGATAGATGGGTGAGCAGGTAAATGTGCAGCACATGTTTGTTTAATCAGCATTTGAGCTTATATCACAAGGTGATCCCTCTGGTGTTAAAATAAAGTTGTGGAACTACAAGTCGCAGAATACAAATATGAAAGGATACAAGCTGAGGAGTTTACAGTTGTTACTACAGGAGGATTTGCATACTGTGACTGCTGTACCTTACTGCAAGTGATTTAAAGAACTGGACACATGCTGCTTCCATGCCATGCTGGCCTCCATACAGAAGGGCCCCAACATGAAGTGCACTGCTCCATCTGTGTGGTGTGTTTGAGTGCTGTCAGTGTGTGTGTTTGGCAGTATATGGTAAAAATATAAGTAATTATATATGCAATTACCCCTTGAGATAATTCCAGTAACAGGAGCCAGTAAGGTTAACATATGATATATTGGTTGTGGAAATTAATGATTTTGTCTTATACTGTTGTTGCTATTATTGATTTATTGAGAGTAATTGTGTTAACCTGCTGCTCATAGTAAGAGTCAGTGCTCTACTTTCATCCACAGTGTATTGTATTGTATTGTCACGTTTTTATTTACAATTATACCAATGTCTATTTTTCTATAAAATCACAAAAGCTGCATTCAGTGTCTCCAGTTCAATAAATGTGCCGGATTGGCTTCTGCAGCACACAGTGTGCCACAGCGTGTTAGTGCTGGGCAGGGGTTTCCCGAATCTCCCCCTGGTGTATTTCAAGAACACCCCCTAGAAAAAAAAATCAGTGATTCGGGTGGAGTCACTGAAAACCAAGTACAGAGGTGAGAAGAACCTACATCATTTAATGTATATACACCCTCACAACGCAAAATAGCGGAGGGGTTGTTATTATTATTATTATTATTGATTTTTATTTATAGGGCGCCACTAGGTATCCGTAGCGCCGTACAGGGACAAAGTACAATACAAAGGTGAGACAGCACGATACAGTAAACAAAATGCACAGTAACTCCGAGATCTCAAAGCACAGCTAGAGGGGCGGGGGAGGGGAGAGGGGAAGGTCCCGCATACGGCGGAGCCCAAGAGGGCACGGAGGGCAGGGAAACCCCCAGAGAGGAGAGGAGGGAGCAAGAGGGAACGGGGAGGAGGAGGGCAAGGTAGCTGGAGAGCTGAGTTAAAAGTGCTGAAGACAGGAGGAGAGATGACCCTGCTCAAAGGAGCGTACAATCTAAGGGGTGGGGTAGACAGACAGAGAGAGACACGAGGGAGGGAGAGAAGGAGGATAAGGGAAGGGGAATGAAGGGTAAGAAGCAGAAGAAAAGGTAGGGAGTTAAGTGGGAGACTGGAAGGCTTTAAGAAAAAGGTGGGTTTTTAGAGCCCGTTTGAAACTGGACAGATTAGGGCAGGTTCTGATAGAGGGAGGGAGCTTGTTCCAGTGGAGGGGGGCAGCGCGGGCGAAGTCTTGGATATGCGCATGGGAGGAGATGATCAGGGGAGAAGAGAGGCGACGGTCATTGGCTGATCGGAGAGGGCGGGAAGGAGCATGAATAGAGAGGAGGGTGGAGATGTAGGGTGCAGTGGAGTTGGTGAGGGCCTTGTAAGTAAGAGTGAGAAGCTTGAAGAGGATTCTGAAGGGGAAGGGGAGCCAGTGAAGGGATAGGTAGAGGGGGAAGACAGACGCGGAGCGGCGAGAAAGGAAGATAAGCCTAGCGGCTGCGTTAAGAACAGATCGAAGGGGAGCGAGATGAGATTGGGGCAGGCCAGTAAGGAGGAGGTTGCAGTAGTCCAAGCGGGAGATGATCAGAGAGTGAATAAGACATTTGGTGGCATCTTGGGAGAGGAAGGGCCGGATGCGAGCGATGTTACGCAGCTGGAAGCGGCAGGATTTCGCAAGAGAGAGGATGTGGGGGCCGAAGGAGAGAGAGGAGTCGAGGATGACACCGAGGCAGCGAAGCTGGGGGACAGGGGAGATAGAGGTGTTGTCGACAGTGATAGCGAGGTCAGCAGGGGGCGAGGTATGAGAGGGAGGAAAGACTATGAGTTCTGTTTTGGCGAGGTTGAGTTTGAGGAATCGAGAGGACATCCAGGAGGAGATGGCAGAGAGGCAGGCGGACACCCTAGAGAGGAGGGAGGGAGAGAGATCAGGTGAGGAGAGGTATAGTTGAGTGTCGTCAGCGTAGAGGTGGTAGTTGAGGCCATGGGAGCTGATGAGTTCACCCAGGGAAGAGGTGTATAGAGACAAGAGTAGGGGTCCCAGGACGGAGCTCTGAGGGACCCCGACTGGAAGGGAGGACGGGGGGGAGAGAGAACCAGATGTGGTGACGGAGAAGGATCGGTCAGCAAGGTACGAGGTGAACCAGGACAGGACAGGGCTGAAGAGGCCAAAGGACTGGAGGGTGTGGAGGAGGAGGGGGTGGTCGACGGTGTCGAAGGCTGCAGACAGGACATTTGTTGTTACATTTGTTTAGCCTATATACTTGTGCCAACACTATCAGCAAAGGCATGGGCAAGCTTCCAGCACCCAGTAGTATTGAAGAAAGAGTTCGGCACTGTGAAAGTGAGTAGATTTTTAAAAAAAAGTTACAGAGTCTGTCAACAAATGGTAGTAATTAGCATAGTGAGCATAACAAGCATGGTTAAAATATCCCTGCTCTCCAAGCTTTAGAAAAAGTGTTAATGTGACTTAATATAAATCCATACGTCTGCAAAACATAATATCGAATTGCTATAGTAGGTGATACGTGGAGTTGATCATTGATCTCATTAAAAGTTTTTACTGTTGTCTCCCAGTTTGCTGTGATACAGGTTCAAATAATTTAACCCCTGTGATTGTTCCAGCAATGAACGAGTTAGACTAGAATTCTCTCAAATGGTTTAAGCATCTCATTAGCAGAGGGATATAGAGAAAGGGACGTTACCCTCTAGAGAGATTAGCTGTTAATTAAAGCCATATCTGGCACTTCAACAACTGCACATTAAACACTGTTTTACAAAGGAAGGGAAAGGAGAAGCCGCTGGGGAATGAGAAATCGCTTTTAACAGGAGGAATGGTTCTTGCGTTCTGATGCCCCGGACATACCTTGTGTTAATACTGCTTAGGGCCCATAATGAGAGGAATGTCTGATGTGTCATGATGATGATAGAATGGAATGTTTGTGGTTAGTGACATGGGACCAGAAGGTAGTTTATCTTGACATATTCTGCAGGACTGGTCAATGGTGATATAAAGGATTTATCAATTCACAAATCTTATTTTCAATAAAAAGTTTGTCGGAAAATGTTTGCAAGAGATTTTTTTTTAAAATATTTGGGCAGATTTGTTTTGTGGAAGTATTATCAAACAGGTTAAGTTACCCCAGAAGTAACCCTTTCCCAAAAGGTTAACTTCAATATACACTTGGTAACAATGCTTAAAGCGAAACTATTCTGTAAAAGAAGTGCCATGTCTTCCTTAATATTGTCTTATAGAACTGAAAAACACCAAGAAGCTACATAGCTAACCTACAGTTATTGACCCTAATTTATTTTCTTTCCTAGTTGCAGGAAAATAATACCTGTGAGGGTCACTTCATCTATTGACCACACAGCGCCTCTTCTTATTGTGGATTTATTTGGATGTCCTGAAGCAGCATGTGCTCACCTTTCATATTTTTGTTTTTGTAGTGGCGTGAAGGAGACAGCTGAACAGCTGCTTATGTGTTTATGTGTGTATGTGTGTATGTGTGTATGTGTGTATGCCCTTACACAAGTATATGCAACATTTCAGGAGCTTTTCAGTAATTATTAAACAACAATCAGTGGTATAAACCAGTACTCCAATAATTTAAGCCCACCTTTCTTAAAAGATACCACTAGACCATAATAATCAAATAATCACTAATAAACAAATGACAAGTGTGGCTCTTTAATTACTGTGTACCAATATTGAACCTTCCAAAATCCGTTCTGATTAAAGTTACTTTTTCTTTGTGTCTAATGTTTCATTCCCATTGTTTTTTTTCTGTGATCATTCGGGAAAAAAATAGAAAAATATGCATAGTGTATTAACGTAACGTAAATGATTAACACTCAATTGGATCAAATTTGTGCAGAAAAGATGACCGGATGTAGATAGACACAAAAAAAAACCTAAGATGTCCCCTATTTTCAGAGCTGTAACTAGACATTTTAGTGCCCTGGGTGAAAGAGAACATTGAAACGAAGTCTTTACATTCACACTCCATGCACCTTGACAAAGACTTGTTTGAAGTCGAAACATGTTGGAGCTTGAGAGCTGAATGGGAACCACTGACATTTATTTTGTGTTACATCCTATCTGATGTTCTATCGTGGGAAAGCTTACCAGTGAAAGGGATATCCCGGGATCCCTGATCAACATCTATATACACTACTGTATACCTTCTCCTTTCTAGTAGGAGTGCATATTTTTGTACATTGTTTCTTAGATTTTAATGTTAGTTGGATCACTTACATATGTTTTTATATATTATTGTGCATAAATAAAATGGTATTATGCTAGATGCACCTCCTTTTGTGTTCTGGTTTACATATACCGTTTCGGATGGAAGGTTCACTTTGATATTCTGAACTAAAGGGATAGGGAACGAGAGAAAAATACAGATCTATATATTGAGACGCCTACTATTTACTTGTGAGTAGTTTGACATAGGGGAGCACTGCACCTGGGATAATTCTTTGTTGATTGGAGTTCTATTTGATTGCCTACATTATAGAATCATGTGATGGACTTTATTATGAGAACATTGTGTCCGTACAATATTTCACTATTGTGATCTCTCCAACACATTGGCTCCCCATACCCTACAGAATTAAATTTAAACGCCTCACCTTCACCTTTAAAGCTCTTAGTCAATCTTCCCCTCCCTACATTTCCAATCTCATCTCTACCTACAATCCTACCCGCCCAGGGCCACCTTAACAACTTTATGGGCCCCCGGGCAATGCAGTGTACCGGGCCCCTAAAAAAAAAAAATATATATATATATATATATATATATATATATATATATATATATAAATAGTGTGTGTGTGTGTAAAAAAAATATATATGTATGTAAATAAAAACGTGATTATATATATATATATATATATATAATCACTTTTTTTTTACATATATATATATATATATATATATATATAGGGGCCCCCTTAACTTACCTTAAGTCCGATCCTCTTCTTTTTTCCGCGCTGCTGAGTCTCTTCTGCCATCACGCCCAGCATTCACTGCAACCACAGCATGGAAGAGGGGACCAGGGAGGGAGCCGGATCCCTGCTGATGTGACCGCAAGGTAAGTATTTAAAAAAAAAATATTTTTATTTTTTTTTAGGATTCGGACGGGCCCCCCTTGCCTGCAGAGCCCCTGGGCACCTGCCCATCGTGCCCAATGGAAGAGACGGCCCTGTACCCGCCCCCTCCGCTCTGCCTCTGACCGCCGCCTCACTGCTTTACTGATCACCTCCTCTCACTCTCGTCTTCAGGACTTTGCCCGGGCTGCTCCCCTGCTGTGGAACGATCTTCCATGTTCCTTTAGGTTAGCATCTCCTCTCAAAGGCTTCAAGCGTGCCCTTAAGACTCATTTCTTTATTCAAGTCTATCAGTCCTCCTCCAAACTTCCATGTCCTGGCTCTCTCACCCAGTTAGTACCACCCTATTTGTGTCTCCCCCTTCCCTTTCGGATGTAAGCTCTCATGAGCTTACATCCTAAAGGGAAGGGGGAGAAAGGGAATTGGGCGTGCGTGTGCCCGAATTCTGAGTGTGTTCCACTCAGTATACGTGGCTTAATGAAACAGGCCCATTATGTTTTTATTCTGAGCTGCACATATTTTATATCATCATCATCTACTTGACTTACAATCTTTTAAAGTTTTATAGATTTGTGTCAGGTTTTTTTTTCATTGTACACATTTTTCAAATCTTCACCTTTCCCCGACTCCTTTTTATTTAATTCAATTTTGTAGTATATCCAAAGCCCATTGTTTCTGTACTTGTTATCACCAATATAGGTTTTCAAATACCCAGGCAATGTACTGCTTGCTATTGCTATGTCAACAGGTGTATTGTTTTATGTAAGAGTAAGTGACATAGTAGAGGAATTTGAATGGAGTGTAGGAGCAGTGGGAAAAATTTAAGAATACAAATCTAAAACCAATCGACCTTGGTGTCAGACTCATTACAAAAAAACACAATCTGGTTCTCAAGGAGGTGGGAAGCTTTATAAATAGAAAATATGAGCAGAAAGAAAAAGACTATAACTGGCTAAGCAGAAGGAGGTTATAAAAATTTAGCAGTGGAGTGGATCAGGCTGAGGAAAAAATTACACAGTCGATAAGTGAAAGGAACAAAAAAACGTTTATTTAAATATTTATGTGAAAGGAGAAAATCTAAAGTAGGAATAGTAAAGAAGACTAAAGATGGAGGGGGAAGTCTGGTGGATGGAGACAAGTGAATAGGAGAGCATCTAATTTTGTTAAGTATTTAAAGTAGAAGAAGGAATGATACATCAGTTATGAGGCAGAAATATTAATGAAAAGGTAAACAAGAGTCAATTTACAGAGGAGACAGGTGAACTTCAAAAATTGGAAGTAGACACATCAATCATCATCAACTATTTATATAGCGCCACTAATTCCACTGTGTCGTGCCTAAATTTCCTAACATACATACAGAGAGAGAGAGACACTAGAGTCAATTTGATAGCAACTCATTAACTTACCAGTATGTTTTTGGAGTGTGTGAGGAAATCCACGCAAACACGGGAAGAACATATAAACTGCACACAGCTAAGGCAATGGCTGGGAATCGAACTCATGACCCCAGTGCTGTGAGGCAGAAGTGCTAACTACTAAGCCACCGTGCTGCCCAATGGGGCCAAATGGGATACATCTATGAATAATAAAAGAGCTAAAAGGGGTGCTGGTCATGCCATTAATTGAAGCAATGAACCAGTCACTATTGAATGGAGGGCTGGAAAGGAGCATGGACGTAGCTTCATGGAAGTAAAGAAGAGGTTGGCAATTACAGAAAAGTGGGCCTGACATCAGTAGGGGGGATTAAGGGGAACACCACTGAAACAAAGAATTGTAGAATATCTCAGATATACCATGGACTTACTGGGGAAGGGGAGGGAGGGGGTCATATAAAAAAAAATTGCTATTTTGTCTGAGTGCCAAGGTGGAGCCTTAGATGTAATGTATCTACATTTTATTAAGGCCTTTGATGTTGTCCCATATTGAAGATTAATAAATACAGTGAAATGCTTGGATTCAAAGGTGGTCGAGTGGACACAGTGTTGGTTGAAGGATAGACAACATAATTGTAGTAAAATGGAATTCTTTCAGAAGAGGAAGAGCTTATCAGTGGAGTATCCCAATCATGTGTACCTGGACCATTCCTCTTTAATATCTTTATTAGTGACATTAATACTGTCATTGAAGGGGAGGTAGGATTATGTAAGTTAGAGAAATGGTCAAGCGAGTGCTATAGTTCACAGCCCAAAAATTGCAAGATCATGCACATGGTTCTCAAAAATATAGTACCTAGGAGTCACTATATTAGGTAAAGAGATGGTGTAGTACGACTCAACTGTGGACAGAAACTCATTAAGGCCACCCAACTGAAGATGGTAAAAGCTGAAGGACAGAAAAGTGCTATTTATATGTTACTAGTCAGTTTGTATAAAGAACACAGATAGTAAAGGGGTTATATTTGTAAAATAGGCGCTTTGTGTGTAAAGGGGTCTAAAAGGGAAGGATAACATTACCCAGGGACAACCCCTCCAGACACCCCAGGTACTCTCCTGATCCTGAGGGATGACTATAGGAACAACACAAAGCTTACTTCACAGAATGCTCCCCTGGTCCACTGTTCTATTAGAGGAGAAGACATCCGGAATGTCCCAGCTAAGGGCTTGGAGGGAGACACTAAAGTCACCTCCGCGGTCGTCTGCTGATCTTACTCTGGCCTTGCACCGGGTACTACCAACTTCCCCACAGAAATGCTCCCACTGTCACACCCACACAGACGCTCTTTCCTCTTCTTTTCTTAAGGGCAGGGGCACTTCTATCCCTGACAAGGGCTCCCTGCTGTCTGCTACAGAGTTCTTTTTCTATCACGGCTATTTTTCTTCCTGGACGCCCTGCACCATCCTTCTCGTCTTGGCTCCACCGTTGAACTCCTCTAATCGCCACATGGGATGGCTATTTATTAGCCAACGCAAGGGATGTGATGAAACCTGATTGGGTTGTTGTGGTGCCAAAAATTTAAATGGCCGGACATGATAGGGCTCTCTGGTTGCTGATTGGCTGACAGCCAGATGTGAGCTCTGATTGGCTCACCTGACAGCTGCCCCCCGTGCCGCATCCTAAAAAGAGAAGAAAGATGGACTTACCGTCACTGGATCCTGAAACAGATGAATCTTCTTTTCTTCACCCTCTTTATGGGCCCCTGAAAATAAGACAAAAAAAGGAGTAAATGTTCTCCGGATGTTTTTTCATCTAGCACACAAATACTTGATTTTTCAACTGAAATGTAAAATTGATCTAGGACATGTCCTATCCCAACTATAAATCTGACCGCACATTTTAAATTTACCTCCCCCTCCAATGCAACAAGGTTTTTCCCAGATGCAAAATTACTCCTTTTTTTATGCTTTGCTCTCATTAATGACTCAGGCCCAATATCTTCATTCATTTTAGAAAGTTTCTAGAAAGACTGAAAAAAATATTTTTTCGCAGTAATAAATTATTTGTTCTTCAGTTTCTGTTTGTTTGTGTGAATTGGAGACACATAAGTATATATGTATAAAGAGAATATGGGCTGTTTTTTGGAAAAAAAATTCTTCATTTTTTAATAAAACTCCTGTTGTCATAGTGAGCATCTTTTAAGGATAAGAATGTACATATTTCACTTCTTTATTGTCTTTGTGTTCAAATAAAATGATTCATATTGGTCTTTTGGCAAGAATAGATGGACCTTCATTGTACTCCCATCATACAGCATGTTATCGTCTGAAATGAGCAAGTTGACTGCTCACACGCTTTGACCGTTTAGATGCCAAGGTAACTGTTCATAACAGTAACCATGGCCACATGGTGTCTTTCCGTGATAATCATAGGTTGAAGAACATACTGTTTGATTGTCTATAAAATATTAAAAGGAGAAAACCAAAGTCTTTTGTTTAGGCAATCATGCTGAGTTATAATAAAAACAGTGTGCTTACAGAATCGCAATACATATTTGTTTGCCTAAAGTGGAGACTAACGGCAGAACTGGATAGGGAGCTACGAGATCTGTCAGGGGCCGAGACCACGCACAAGTTTGAAAAGTTTTCTTTTTTACATGGTTTTATGTTTTTCAATGAACAGTGTAATGGGAGAGATATAAGGTACAGCAAACAAACTAGGATAGAGGTGTAGATATAAATAGTGGTTGTGTGAGCTAAAAACAGGAAAATAATGGCTTATTGTCTCAATGTAGAGTAGTATGTAAAATCATTAGTCATTACTGCCATCCCACACAAGTGCAATGATTTCAAAGCATCTGAGGACACAGTCTCAATCTATTGTAACCATGTTTGCATAAATATTGATGTAAGGACACTGGGGTTGGAACCCTAGTTCTCTAGGTACCCACCCCTCTAGGGTCATTGATCACAAAGGTAAGGAAGCAAGAAAGAGATAATAACCTCTTTATTTAAACAAAGTGAACACACAAAGTACATGCAACAGTGCGCTCCCCAAGGAAAAATGTACCCCACCAAATATAGCTAAGTGTCAGTAAATTCACCAGTATCAGTAAAATAATCAACAAAGTCTCCAGCAGATTTCCTCCCAGCTCAGAGTCCTAACAGGCACAAACTCCCGGCAACAAAGTCCACATTTGGCAATCCAGGTGGGCCAGGAGACCTGATCCATTAGGTGGGTCTGTGTGTCTTGCTGATCCCGGCCACTCGGCCAACTCTCCACCGGCTTGGTGGGACTCTGGGTATTAGTCTTCCTACCAATGTACGCTCACCAATTCCCCAGAATCTGTGAGTGTCTCCCAATGAAGTGATGACAAATCAGTCCTATATCTGGCTGAATAGGTTCTTGTTTCAAACAATCCTCTCTGGTACTGATAGAATATGGCTACTCAACATCAGTCTAAGTTCTCTCTCTCCAGAATTCCCCAGCAACATCAACCTCTCCCCTCCAGCTTTCCCTTTTTGTTCATCACCAAAATCCACTGATCCTTGCCCCTCTCCCTGGGCCATGATCCATTTTTATTGGTGGTGGATGAAATCTAGGTGTTAACAAGGGTGGAGGTAGAACATGACCTCAGCAACAACCCACCTGCAGTTCCCCTGCCATCAAGTCTGGTTTGGGATGTGCTAGGACAATAGTAATTAAATAGTCAGAGCACATATCCTGATCTTATATAGAGTCCTGACCCTCTCGTTCTTAACCCCTTCCACTGCTTTGTAATGTCACAGGGTTACCAGCTGTTCCATGCTCCCTGTCGGCTTCCTCTTCCTCCATCTTCCTCCATCATTACATCTCCTGAAATCAAAATGTTTCCCTTTGGTCCCAAGCAAATTCATCAGCACTCTTCTCAACTGCTTCTTAACCATTGCTTCCAGCTATGATCCTACTGGTGCAGGGCGGAAACCTGCATTACTCGCGCTCTTAAGGTTAAAATATAATTTCTTCAGACTGTGGATGAGATTGCCATTTCCCAACTGGACCAAGTAAATGACCTTATTAAAACATAAGTGATACAAATCCACTATAGAGCAGATTTTGATAAGGTAACTGAGAAATAAGCTAACTTTGCTGATGATAATAGTCCTTTTCAATTTTTTTGTGTGAAGCGTTGATCTCTTTATCTTAACTCCCCATCTTCAGTTTTTTCTCTATTCTTTTATCCTATTAATTTCTGTTAGTTTGTTGTAGGATTGTAAATCTATTGTTGTTTTGTCTTATGCATCTATGACAATCAATAGAAACTGCAACTATGTTGCAGTCTCTATGGATTGTAGTCATGTTTTGTTTTAGTTATATCCGTACGTATATTTCTGATTTAACATTAAGGGGGCAATTCTATTCCCCATCTTCTTGGAGCAAAATTATGCACAAAAAACAAGATACAGTTTTACGTTCACTATAATTCCCCCTTATAGGATGTTTTGCGCTCATACTCCATATCACTTCTCCAAAGTATAGTGTTACTTTCACTTGTGTGCAATGAACTGTTCTCTCCTGAGTTTGCTTCCCATACTTTAGATGGTGAAAGGGTTTAGGGACAGTAGGATTCAAGCACATCCCATTTTATTCTGTATCACATAAAACTGATTGTATATTAAACATTAAAAAAAAAATCTATTGCTTATATTCCAATTTTGGCCTGTACTTTCTTCTCCAGGCCAAGCTATTTGGATGGAATATACATAGTTATAATAAATAAATAAATAAATAAATAAATAAAAAATCAAGTAACCTGGTGCTCCTAAAATCCTTAGCCAGCACTATACAGCTTATGGCAGGTTTTCCTGCTGGCACAAAAATAAAACCCAGCATGCCCCCCTTCCTTTTAAAGACTACCATCCCACACTGAAAATTATTGGGGGGGTATTCAATTGTTAGCGAGTTTGTAATTTCGAGCGAGTTAAGTCTTTTTTTTTCTTTTTATTATTATTTTCGAGCGAGGAAACTTCTCCCGCAATTCTAATCTTTTTTTTTTTTACCAAAACGGTCTTATCACGCTCCAACCGTTTGTCAATGTTAAAGCATAGGCTGGATGCGAACCCTCAGGGAGTGTGGTCCGCTAAAAAATGTAAGCGGGCCCCCCCCTAGGGACACCCAGCCCAGTGCCGATAGCACTAGGGCTCTTCCTACTACCCCTGGGCTGTGGGTAGTAGGGTAATAAATGGGGATTTTGTATGAAAAAAAAAAACAACTTGTGGAACTACATGTCCCAGCCAGCCATGTTGGCCTAAATAGTGTGGGCATGCTGCTACTTGTCTAACTACAAGCACCAGCGTACCCATGGCACCCAGGGCATGTTTGCACTTGTAGAACCACAAGTGCCAACATGCTCTTACACCCACGGCTGGCTGTGATCTGTAGTTCCACAAAGCAAAATGTTAAATAAAAGCACAACACCCTCATTCCAACCACAAATCTTTATTAAAAATAATAAAACCCCAAGAATTGCAGTAAACACCCTCATGTACACCATAGATTTTTATTAAAACAAAAAAAAACAAAATACTCACATGGATGAAATCCTCAGTTTTCTGATGCTTTACCTACACACACTCATTTACGCAAAGTCCCAACAAATATTTGTACCTTACAAATGTCCATACTTGGCCAGTGTTCACGAAATGTTTGTAAATGGCAAAAAATTTACCTGCTTGTAAAATCTTTTGAAATCTGCTGTCCAGGGGGGGGGGGCATTGTTGCTTGCAGTGCTGGGCCCTTCTTGATTGCAGTGTGGGGGCCCATTCTCTTGTGCAGTGCTGGGGCCCTTCTTGATTGCAGTGTGGGGGCCCATTCTCTTGTGCAGTGCGGGGGCCCTTCTTGATTGCATTAATTTGCATTAAATTTTTATACTAAAATGACTGCCCTAGCCACTCCTCATTTCAAACTCGCTAGGACCAATAATAGAGAGCGAGGGGGTGGATGCAATGTTAACAATTGAATTGAGCAATTTTTTTTTTTTAAAAAAAAACGAGCGCTCGAACAGGAAAAAACGAGCGCGGGATTTTTTTTTTTTTCCGAGCGCGGGATTTTCACCCGTCTCGCTAACAATTGAATATGCCCCTTGGAGCGCTTCCTGGCCACTGAGCTGCGATGAGCTGGGGTAATGAAAAAGATTGTTACTACTGGTGTTGCAACTTTGCCAACTCAGAGATACTAGTATGATGGTAGGGGGTTCCTAAGATCTCTGCTCACTATACCAATATAGTCAATGAATAAAATAGATTTTCCCAGCAAGAATGATTCTGGCATGTAGTAACACACTTTTGATTCGCTGAGCGGATAATGACACTCCTAAAGAGTTCAAGATACAGTCATTTGAAGCCATGGCTCTAAGCAAACTATTGGGTTATAAAGAAATAATAGCAATTATGTTTTGCATTAAAATGGTGAATAATTGGTTCAAACTTTGATTGTAGGGATTTTATTACTGATTTATATGATGGGCAGCAGTATTTGCATTTGTATTCTGTCCATGTCGCATCCATGTAATCAGTTGTAATCTCTCTCACTCACAGTCCTCTACCCACTAGCTGAGAAAGCTCCTTGAGACATATGATAATAGTTCACTAGATCGCAACTCTGCCTCCTGCACCAGATGATCGCATTGGTGAGTGAGGAAACAAAATTTATGGGGAAGGTTTTTGTACTTTTATATCTTTCCTCACTGGCTCCCTCAACAAATATGGATAGGAGAAGTTGAGTGGCCATTCATTGATCGGTCTCTACATGCCTCCTCTATTTCAAAGAGCTAGCCAGCTGTGACAGAGAGCAAACAGAGAGCTGTGAGTGAATGGTAGGGTCGCTGTTTGCAGGCCAAAATAGAGTTTGTTCTACTGCTGTACAGTTTTTCCCCTACCCAAATCATTTTGAGCAAAGGCAATATAGCCGATATTTCAAGGTCTACCTTTGATGTCATGCTCTGGTTGAGGTGACAATTCATTGAAGCGGTTGCTCAGCTCTAACCTGAACTCATCTTTAGTTTGCTCTTTACTTAGCTTCCCAAAATTGTACCTCCTGTTCCTTTTCAAAAACGTCATATTGGCCGCAATTATTTTAAGCTGGAACTTGGCTACTGAAGATTATGGTCACAAGCAATGTCTGCGTCTTGTCTGTTTCAAATAAATTGATCAGAGATCTTTTGAAATTCCTAATCAAAGTGATGAATTTAATCTGAGTTTCCATGGTTGACTATGGAGATACCCATGGGACTTTGTATCACTTGTGTAGACACAGTCCTACCAATCACCAGGTCATGACTAGTGCAGACATTGGTTAACATCTCTCCATTCTCATTTCTTTCTCCCAGGCTGTGAGTTCCCATCACCTGTTTGGGTGCTTCATTTGACAAGCCCACTTTGGCATTCAAACCTTTCATTATGATAAAAATGTTTTTCTTCTTTGTCAGCTTGATAGTGTCGTGTAGAACTTGGCAGAGTTTGTTCTTCTTCTGGATAGCTGACAAGTCATTTGGGGCATAACACTAGATTCCTGTGACATTCTGGAATAGGATTTGGATCCACACTGTCAGGAGTCTTTCCAAAATAGGTTTTCATTCGATAAGGCTTCTTTTTGATTAGCTACTCAACAAACGTCCTACATTTCCTTGCGTTTGCTCCTCCTTAATACAGCATTTCATCTTCTGCCATTGGAAATTCACCAATGTCTCACTTTGCTCCCCCAGGGTACTCAAATGCCAAATACCTGTTAGGGCCGCAGCTTACTGATACGTTTTTAGAACTGGACTAGTAGAGGTCTTCACCTTTAGCACCAGCCTTTCCCATAGAACAAGATGCGTTCGGAGGTACTCAGATGGTACTCAGATGCCCCAGGACTTAACTCTAGTAGAAACTTATCAGTGTAACCGCAGCGCAGGGTAGGGAACCGGAATACCGGAGGCAGAAACAAGGGACAGGCCTAGGTTGTGGGTCCGTAGCAAACACGGAGAATCCAGGAAACAGGCAAATGGTCAAAAGGGCACAGGCAAACGAGAAGGGTCCAGAAAACGAGCCAAGGTCACAATAGGTAAACAAATCTAAGACAGCAAGATATCCAAAGGAGCAGCTCAGCAAACTGTGAGTCACACAAACACTATAAACAGCACGGAGGCTAAGCCCTCCCTGCCTTAAATACTGTCAAAGACCAATGGGAGCACAGAAAAGCCTGGAGGCACAATAAGCCACAGAAGGCTAATAATTAATTCACTAATCATAGCGCACGCGCCCGGCTGCCCATCATGCCGGGAAGTGGTGGTGAGTGCAAAACCTCCAATATGGCGGGGAAAGATGTTCACCTACAGCTGCAGGATTGCGGCCGTACGTGCGTATTTTTATTAACTCAAAATATACGCAACTAAAAATAGGGTGTATAGATGAGGTCAAAGTAAATATATAAATATATAGTAGAGATCACAATCAACCTGATAATGACTGGCATGTCTATGCGGTTTAAAAAATGTTTATAACGAAAATGAAATAAGACCAGTCTGCCACCACTAATGCTCTAGTCTTAGCTTTAAAACACTGTTAACCAGCCAGGCCAGGCTGACTTGATCACACTATAACAGAGAGACCGCCTGTCATAATGTGAAACCTGTCCAGTCAGCATGGGGCTAAAATTCATACCCTCAAAAACTGCATAGTCCCTCCCCTCAGGGACAACCAGCATAGTGGAATGCACCAGAATGACCTGTCAGCCAAGGTCAGCTGCAACATGTAGTGTAGAGAAGAAAACGACTTTCAAAATGTTTTAATAAAATAAAAACTCCTCCAAACCATCATTTGCCTTATTATTCAACTCCAAAATACATTTGAAACGCTCTGTCTTTGCTTCTGAAGTATTCCAAGAATGACTTGCTCCTTGCGGAGCTACAATGCAAATTGACCTTGAAGGGTCACAACGTGAAAATAGAATTCAATCAAATGCAAACCGCTCTGAGTGGCTCATCACATATTGACCACGTAATTCATTCCCCTCGCAGCTCCGCAAGAAGCAAAGGATCGTTGTTCTGTCATGATTTTCTTGTTCTTCTATCTGCCAATAAATGTAGTAGTCTACCTTCTTACAATATTTTTTAAGTGTTTAAGGTTATTATGAGCAAGATATAGTTAAGATACAGTATGTGGTTTCAATAATTCCTACTTGCTGCTTGCTACAAGTTTTCTGCCCCATACATTCTTCTGGGCATGTGTTATTCTTGTGTGAAAATGCGGATCTCCATGTGGTATAGGTTTTTGGATTAATGAGAGAAGTTTAGGGGGATAATATCTTGAATGTGCAGAAATTGTTTTTGTGTATTGTTGAGAGCTTCACCTAGAGCTGATCTTGCCTCTTTGGAAAGAAGTCTGAAAATTGTGTTTATATGTCAATTCACACCATGTTGTCCATAGTTTATCATTTAGTCTTGAGCTCTCTGCTGATTCTGCTTGTAACTCGTTGTTTGTGTTCCGCCTGATATTGGCATATCTCATTGGTTATGTTTTACAAATGACAATAAAAACTTACCCTGGCTGGTAAGAGTCCATAAGTCTGTTCATGTAGGGTATCTGTTAGCACTGGCAGGCTGCCCTTTAGCATTTAAGCATTGATTATAAAAAGATAATCAAACAATAACCAGAGTTCTCTTTCTAAACATCTATGAACAGCCAAATAGACTTATTTTGCAACATTAATGTGGATCCAACTGCATGAATTAACATTTTGTGGTTAAATAGTGCTTTAGAAAAAATGAAATAGCTGGCCATTTGTTCTACAAATACTTTTTAATTATTCTGCTCGCTAATGATATTGGAATATACGCAGAGGAGAGAGAAGAGTGAGGTAAAAGAGCCAGATTTGGCAGACATTTATTGTTCAAAAATGATCATGACCACTAGAATGTTTGCAGAAAATTCTAAAAGTTCCTTTCATGAAACCATTAGTTATATAAATCATTATGTGTTCCAGAAATCTACACTTCACGTTTACTTTGTATCTGTTTTTCCTTCACTCTTAGGCAACACCTGAACACCAGTGACTTTCTATGCAAAGGAGATGTAGGGCACAGGTTCAGCAGGAATTGTATCAGTTTAAAAAGAAAGATGGTTCCAGGACCTTTGGGATAAAGCAGTACAACAACTTGATAATTTGATGATTACTGGATATTTTAGCACACCTCTTGTTCATGAGAAGTCAGACTATAAAATCACTGTACCTCCCACCGTCCTGATTTGGATGGGACTGTGCTTATTTTAGGGCTCTGTCCTAGCCTCCTGATCAAGACAGCATTGTCTCGGGGGAGGGAAATTTGTGAAGTATGTTTCATTCACGGCTGCTCTGCACGTCAATAAAGGTGCTTGGAGAGGAGGGGAGGAGAGTAAGTGGCCACGCCCCCTTTCCCGATGCTGGATACGCAAATGTTGGGAGGTACAATCACTAGTTTACTGGAATCTCATGAATGTTGATGCCTCATGTCTCAGTCCTGCCAGTGGTTCCCAGTGAATTTATAGTTTGGATTCTAATGAATATTAGAAAAGGCTTGTCTTCTTTATGTGCATGCATAGCCAGCACAATGAGGGCTATTCACAAAAACAAAAAATAAAACACTTAAATTGGAGAAAAACTGACTTAAAACTTAATTTACATGTAACTCATATTGTATATAATGGACACCATTTTAATTGCATGTTAATGTAATGTAAGTAATATGTATGATAATGAGCTAAGTGCAAATGGTTTAGATCAGTGTTTCTTAACCCCAGTCCTCAGGACCCCTAACAGTGCAGGTTTTCCAGGTGACAAGGGAAATAATTATACCACCTGTGGATCTGTTACAATGTGTCCGTTAGTAATGAATGCACCTGTGCTAAAGCAAGGAGATCTGGAAAACATGCACTGTTAGGGGTCCTGAGGACCAGGTTTAAGAAACACTGGTTTAGATGACCGCTAAAAACAAATTCCTATAACATTGGCTCACATTTTAAGTTAACACTTCATAATTAAAGTAGCTTTCATAATTGATATTTTGTTAAAATTGGGGGGAGGGGTTTGTAGAAAAGGGGGAAAATAAATCAAACAAATCTGTTTACAATTTTTAGACTTATACTGACTCTGTTCAATCCTGAATATTTTTTAAACAATAAGTGGAAAACTATTGCAAAAAACAAATATAATTTTTATAAAGATATTTTATATATTTAAGCCATCTTGAAGTTATTTTCATAGATTTTGGCATCTATAAAAAGCTAATGGTAAAATTTATGAAAACCCCTTAAAGATAAATCATGTATATACTTTCTATAGATGGAGTAAATGTAATAAATGAGGTATCATTCAAAAATTCTTTCCACCTTCTTGACTCCATTTTTTCCCCTAAATCATTTTTAGAAAAAAAAAAAAAAAAAAATAATGTTTATATAGAGATGACCTGTCATTGTCAAATAAATCAAGTATATTCAGTAATATAAAAAGTAGGAAGAAATGTGTTTTAGCAGGAAGATGCTGACCTCTTCTGACATATTTATGTAAAATTGGCTTCCCCTTATAACTTTTTTTAAGTACAAGATGAACTATTGCAATGGATGACTGCAAAATGACCAGAGACAGAGAGCAATGGTGAGCGACCTCCTAGCCTGAAGACAGGACTCCAGGTGAGTCACTTCTCAGACCAGGTTTCACTTAGGATAACCTTTCATAAAATCCTTTAATCAAATAAAACAATCTAATTTAACTAATCTAATTTTGCACTTTTGAAACCAATTAATTTTAATTTTCAATAATAGTACATAAGGTATACTACCAGTACAAAGGTAAACAGTTCTATAGAGTAGCAAATAAATATTTAATTAATACTAAGGGACTAATAGAGACTTATTTGTAGATGAAATTAGGCTGTACAAGTTTAATATTATAACTTGTGAGAGGGATTTATGATAGTGTATTGACTCAAAGTCAAGTGTCTGTTTTTGAGAGGGAGTTAATAAAGTGCCTCCACTATATGTGGTCCTAGGGACTCACCTCAAGAACATTACATTTATATTGTGAGGTATTAAGAGGTATGCAAGACCCACCTCCCATAACATCTAATACCAATTTGATGCCCTTGTTAAACCCCTCATGTCTAGCGGTGCCCAGGGAAGAACTCAGAATTGTTCCAGTAGAGTTAGCGGAGAGGGAAGGGAAGTGGATTTGAAGTGGAGTCGGCAGTACTCCTAAATATGACACGAGAAATTGATGAAGTGATGGAAGTGGGCTAATGCAGATCTCTTTTTGGAAGGCACCCCAAGTAGAGAGGTTAAAGAGAGCACTTCACAGGAGGGTACTTCCAAATTTATAAATCTTAGGGAGATCCTAGGAGCGATCTAGCATATGTGAAAGGCCAAATAATACAATTAAACATCTGGGAAACCTCTTCCCTGTTTGTATATGTGCATTTTATAAAGCTCGTCTTCAGAATTTTTTTCTACCAGACAAACTGCACAATCCGAACTCGCAAGGTTTGAAATAGGTAAAGAAGTCTTTACAGTAGGTTGATGTTAAGAACCACCATCCTATCTAATTATGATGGAATATTTTTTTGCCTCCTGAAAATCTGCTTTTAAGGACACCAGGGGGTAAATGTATCAAGGTCCGATTTTGACAGCGTTTTAAAATCGCAGCAAATCACGGGTGATAACCCGCGATTTTAGTCAAAAAAACCTGTTATGTATCAAGCTGCGATTTTGACACTGATCTTCAAAATCGCTGGTCATCTCTGGCGATTTGCTGCGATGTAAACACTCCCGTGTTTAGCTAACTCTCCTGTGTTGTAGCAGCGAGTTGTAAACACATCACTGTTACACTGCCTGTCATTGTCATACAGCTGCCGAAGCTCCGGCAGCTGTAAAAGCTGTAAAGTATAGATGAAAGTTAAAAAAAACCCAAAAACGTGGGGTCCCCCCTCTATTCCTGCTTAACCCTAGTGCTGCCTGACTACTGCTGGTTCCGTGAAAATCGGGGAAATATTTTGCGTGGGGTCAAGCCAGACATTTGGAATTACAAATTGTTTTGGGACTTTAATGACAGAAAGAAGACTTCATTGGTGAGTGTGACAGACCCGGGCCTTATATTGAGAATATCGTGCCAACCCGGTCTGTCCTCAGTGGGCCAATTGAACAACCATGGCCCACTCTGTTATTAAATGCCGCCCGGTGGCCAGATCTGTTATTACTGTGGTGTCCAGAGAGGGAGGGGAGAGGCAGCTCACAGGAAGTGTGAATCAGCTGTGGACCCTGTGACATCAAAAAGTAGTGGAACGGGTTAAAAAAAGGAGGGTCAGGACCTTATCTAAAATCAGTAGGGGGTCTCTCCCTGTTTGCTAACTATTGTTCTAGCAAGTCTGCAACACAGTCTGAATGGCACCATCACAGCAAGGGGTGACCACTGATGTCATGCACTATTTCCACCCCGGTTACCACCCAAACTCTTCACACCACCAATCACAAGAGGACAGTGAGTGGGGGGGGGTGGTGAGAAGGGACCAAAAAGGAGCTGTCTGGGGGATGGGGGTTGTTGTTGGAGAATCTGGAGACAGCAAGGACCTGTTAGAGAGTAACCGTATTCTCGCAGGGCCTTAAAGGAATGCTTGAGGCAGGAGCTTCTTGACAGAGATCGGACAGTGTACCTCTAGGACTGATTCTGTTACCACTCCATCGGGAGACACTCGCAGATTCTGGGGAATTGGTGAGCCTACATCCGTAGGGAGACTGATACCCAGGGTCCCACCAAGCTGGTGGAGAGTTGGCCGAGCGGCTGGGATCAGCAAGATACACAGACCCACCTTAAGGATCAGAAACCCTGGCCCACTTGGATTGTCAGCTGTGGATTTTATTACCAGGAGTTTGGGCCTGCTAGGACTCTGTGCTTGGAGGTAACCTGCTGGGGATTTTGTTGGGGAGTTTTACTTGCACTGGTGATTTTCTGACACTTGATATATTTGGCGGGGGGAACAAGTTTCTCCTTGGGGAGCACTGTTGTATTTTACTAAGTGTGTGCACTTTGTTTAATAAAAGGGATTATTATTTCTTTCCTGTCTCCTTACCTGTGTGATCTGTGAACCTAGAGGACCGGGTATCTAGAGAGCTTTGGTAATAACCCCGGTGTCCTCACAGTGAGTATTAGGGGTTTTATTATTTTTAATAAATATATATGGTGTAAATGAGGGTGGTTACTGTGTTTATTGTGGGGTTTTTATTTTTATTAAATTTTAGTGGTTGTAATGAGGGTGTTGTAGTTTTTTAAACATTTTCTTTTGTGGAACTACAGGTCCTAGCCAGCCATGGATGTCAGGGCATGTTGGCACTTGTGGTTCTCCAAGTGCCAACATGCCCTGGCTGCCATGGGTATGCTGGTGCTTGTAGTTATATAATCAGTAGCATGGCCACACTATTTTGGGCAACCTGGCTGGCTGGGACTTGTAGTTCCACAAAACAAAATGGCGTCCGCTTGTTTTTTTTTAACTCTTTATCACCATTATTACTCTACTACCCACAGCCCAGGGGTAGTAGGAAGAGCCCTAGTGCTATCAGCACTGAGCTGGTTGTCTCTAGGGGGGGGGCCCGCTCCTTTTTTTCGGCCGACCCCACTCCCTAGGGAATCCAGCCAGGGCTGAACAGTGTAGGGTTGGTTAGTCATTATGGCAGGGGGACCCCTGCTGCATGTCCCACTGCTATAGTGCCGCCAACCCAGGCTGGTTTGCCTAGTGCTGGTTAAGTGAAAATCGGGGAGACCCCACGCAAAATATTTCACCGATTTTCACGGAACCAGCAGTAGTCAGGCAGCACTAGGGTTAAGCAGGAATAGAGGGGGGACCCCACACTTTTTTTTTTTAACTTTCATCTATTCTTTACCATTTTTACAGCTGGCAGGGCAGTGTAACAGTGATGTGTTTCTACAACACGCTGCTAGCAAGCAGCGTGTTGTATCTGGCGTGTTTGAAAGCAAACTCTCCTGATACATTTACCCCCAGGACTTGGGGAAAGTTTTCTTTAGAGAGGGAGCTATAACTATATGTGATGTAGACCCTGGATGTATTTAATCTGAAAGTCTTACTTTGGAGTGGAAGTTACACTTTAAAATCTCACACGATAAAATACAGGGTTTAATATGCTATACTTTATATTTTTACTGCATGGATTTTAGTTTGTGCTGGTGTATGTAATGCATTTATTACCTTTGAGAATAGTCTGTAGGGTTTTTTTTATTCTCCATCCACTTCCTACTCTTGAAAGCAGCAGGCTTGTCTTTGGGAAGGCTAAACTTAAAAGTTGCTGTACCATGACCGAATCCTCCGGCTCTTCTGTAACTTTCCCTTCTTGAACTATCTCTCTTCCTAAAATAAAAGGTGCCATAGGGACTCTGATTGAACCTACTTGATTCGCATACAAAAAGGGTCTTTTTCATTGTTTTTTGTGTGTTTAATTTTTTACAAACCTACATGATTGCATATATTAACGCAAACAGTTTTCATGAGAAAGGAAGCCCTACTGGGCTGTGGTCCTATCCAGGATCATGACAAAGATCCAATTTAATCCCACCTCCGCTCCATCCTCTTCAATTTGCGAAATACAGAGACAACTTTCAAACTATGTATTTTCTTGTATCTACTAACACAAAAATATTTTTGGCTTTACAAGAGTCAATGCAGGCATAAAACAGTTGTGACTAAAAGTAGAAGTAGAAGTTTCCATCAGAGGTGGATTGGTCATAGATCTGTAGTCCAATTGCCACCATAATGGCATAGCATTGCACTATGCTTGTTTTTCCATTTTTATTTATTTTTTAAATAGGAAAGAGGGGGCTGAAGGCAATGGTCTGGGCAGTCCTGGCCTTTGGGGGGGCTCCCCATCATTGATGTGCTGCTTGGTAGCTAGCTCCCGTGTGAAGACCAGCCACTTTATTGAATGTGCCACGCTGATCAGTTTGACTACTTCCTTCCCCTCTGCATGAGCCCCTCTCTACCATAGTGGCAGCAAATCACACACTGGCAAGTACCTTTCGATGTGCAAACTGTTTCATGTGGGCACTTGGCAAGGGAGACAGACAGAGGATACTGACTTCTACCGCATGCAGATCCGGATAGAAGAAGGTAATTGTGGAAGGGCTCTTAATACATTGCCAGTGTATTTGAAAGGTACGGGTTGGAGGGAAGCCTAAAATGATAGCCACACCCTTCACATGCTGGCCATGCCCACTCTGGTGGCACATCCATTGCCCTGCCTTCTGCTAATACGGCCCCAACTACAACATTAGACCTCTTTCAAAATATTTTCCAAGACCATTTTAAATTAATTTACATTTGCATTAATGCATTTAAATGGCAGGCCATTCCTCTCTCTTAGTAACAAAATGTAGACTGGTTGACATTTAAGAGCTGTGAGTAGGCTGATCATATCACTGACTTATATCATAAATAGGTTTTGCAATGTCCCTCAGCTCAGGTATAAATGTTAGGACTTAGAATCTAACAATCAGCTGCCTGAGATCAAGCGTGTACTGTATAAATTCACTGTTTATTACCATGACTGTATCTGCTGATTTAAAAAATGCTATATTATAGTAACTTAATTATACCGATGTATGAAAATAATGTTAAGATTTCTTCCATTTTTTGACATTAATATGAAGATCAAGAGAAATTGTTTTTGCAATTTGCAAACTTCCATATATCACCGGTGGTTTTCACTTCTAAAACTATAGTTTGGAGGGAGAAAACTCAGGGAGAAACACAAATCTCATGCAGTTGAGACCACACTGCCTGGTAAAACCTTATGGGAATCATTAAGGGAGAGGAGAGGTGGAGAGGGCACTTGCCCAAGGCCCTGATCTCTCAGGGAGTCCCCCGGACCAGGTACTCACATCTTAACAATGCAAAAAAAAATAGGATATGTGGCACAAACCAATCACATGCAGCCCTCAACTCAAAAAAATGTCATCCACACAAAAATCTAAATTTACAGTCATGCCAAGAAATTGGCGCTAGCGACTTAAAACCAAAACGTTTTCCTGATTGGTAAAAAAAATATATATAAAAACAACAATAGATACTGAGTCAAATATAATGTCAGCTTTTTATCACAGTTCAGACAGAGAAAGACTCTTACAAACGTGGTTTAAACAAGGATTCTTTATCTCGCTTTCATTTTCTTGGTGTTTGTAAGGCTGCCGGTCTAGTAATAAACTTACAGAACTAGTAGTAGAGGTCTTCACATATAACAGCTGCCTTTCCCGTAGAGCTTGATGTGCTCACAGGTACTCGTATGCCCCTAGGTGTTAACTCTATTGTTGTGTAAGTTTATTTACAAAACCGTAGCAGCAGGGCCGGAGGAATCAATTCAGATGATAACGGATGGTCAGACGTAAGCCGAAGTCAGGGGTCCGAAGCAAGCAGAGTAGTCAAAGACAGGCCAATAGGTCAGGGCTGGCAGTAAGCAGGGATATCCAAATAACAAGCAGAAGTCAGGGCAATCAGAGTTAAAGCAGGTCCAAAACAAAGCCAAGGTCAAAACAGGAAATCTATCAGGAGTCAGCAACTCAGCACACATCAGGTCAGCTATCCACAGGGAATTAAACGCTGTAACCGGCAGGGAAACTAAGCCATCCCTGACTTAAATACCAAATGCAGCCAATCAGGAACAGGGATTTGTATGACATAATCAGCCCCCCAAGCGCTGCTTAATTAATTTAAGGACACCTAATTAGCCTGCAGACTTTAATGTAATCAAGGCACACACGGCCGGTTGCCCTGTGTTGCCGGGACGCGGCGATCTGACATGTTGGCGTCCGGCCGTTGCCCTAGCCCTGGCCCGGAAGTAACGTCCCGGTTGTCAAGGAGACGCCGGGGACAAAGGTAAGCGGGTCGCGGCGGTGTCCGCAGCCGCTGTGGCTCGTAACAGTGTTGTCAGATCTTCCTCACAATGTCTCCCATAAAATGTGTTTATAAAAAAACAAAAAACATTTCATAGTACAACCAGTCTTGATTGATTAGAAATTACTACTTTAAAGTGAAAAAATTCCTATTAACAATTGTTGTTTTTTTTTTAATCAGAACAATTTTTATAAAAATGTTGTAATGTTATACATCTTATCTAAAAATCTTAACAATAATAAGTTAAAATTAAACCCACATAGAGGTAACAACAGTGGTGGAAAATTAAACACATAAAAATTTAAGCATATTGTATAGTATAGAACAATATTAGTTAAGTATGTTATGTAAAAATAGATAAAATGTCATAAGAAATTTTATCTGAAATGTCTTTAGTCATCAAGATTTAACATATATTTCATTAAATAGAATATAATATTTATAATAATCATTAAACATAACAGTAAAATTAATAAAAATTAAACCTATTAAAAATTGTAATTGTGCTTTTCACAATAACTGTTTAAAAAAACTCTGTTTATGGCAAGTGTATAAAATGCAATAAATTGGGAAAATTATAAACACTGCTGTGTTTAAATTATTAGCAAATTATTTCATTCTTTTTATATATTAGGGACCAACATCACTTATATTACCCTCTTTGATATATTGCAGGACAAATAAATTGTAAATAAAATAATTAATATTTTATTACCAGAAATATTGGCTCAATAAACAGGTATAAAATTCCATGAATCCAGCACAAGTATAAGGAGGGTCCTTACCACAGGTAAGTATAATAGAATCATGCTCCTGTTGTTCACCAGGAACCCCCTCAAGGAGGTATGGGCTTGGTTGCGTGGACAGTCATCATCATCATCATCATCACCATTTATTTATATACAGTCCTTAGTGAGAATATAAACAGAGAGGTCAGACAAGCTAGGTTAGAAGCCAAAGCGAATGGAAAAGGTACTGAAGGAGAATCCAAAGGGGTTGTCAAGAAAAGCCAAGGTCATACTAGGAACAGGTAAACAAGCCAAAATCGAGAAGAGAAGAACCAGAAGTCAAGGAGCAGGTCAATACCGGAACACTATCAGTAACCATCAGAAATCAGGAGAAGACATCCACACGAACACTAATTCTGGCAAAAGATACTCAGGCACTGGGGCGGAGTCAAGGAAGTTTATATAACGCTGTAATTAGAAGGGGCAGTCAGAAAGAAGGCTGGGCACCCTACATCCGATTTCCGGATCCTGTCCCAATTGCTTAGTAACGGGATGCGCAGAGCTCAGTCCAGAAGAAGTGTTCCATTACCTGGCATCGGAGGACACCCAATACCCCGCCGGAGATGCATTGGGCAAAAAGAGCAGATGAACAGTGTGAAAAGTAGTCTCGAATTTGGGTGACTGTCCCACTTAGTCAGGATTTGGTCTGACAGCAAGGAAATTTCAGAGGCATGTTCCACTTCACACTGCTCAGCTCATAAAGGAAGAGCTGCGTGCACCTAGCAGAAGTACACACAGTATTGTCTGTGTATATGTCTAAAATTATAGCCATATTAGAATATAGGGGCTCCCTGTCTTAAGTGCCCCATGCCCCTCACAGCCTTAATCCTACATTGTGTAAGAACCCAGTACTGCCAAGAGGAGGGTCCGAACAAATGATCATTGACCACCCAGTGTAAATGCTTTTTCTCTATAATTAAAATGAACATCATAGCCATATAATGATATAAGATGATTGGAAGCTGTGCAGACTTTGAACCTGCTAGAGGTGTTGGGTCCTGAATTGATTACATTCCTATCACTTCTGGTGATTTTGCTCCTGTTGCAGTACTCTGATGTGCTGTTTTTTATGTGTTATGCAGAAAAATCCTTTTTTAAATGATTCCTTAATATAACCCCATCTAATATGTGTGGTATATTACATTTTAAAGTATTGCAATGTGATATTTTCAGTCATCTAAATAAATATCAGAGAGGAGTTAGCCTTGTGATGTTTAACTGATGTACCATAGGCCCACTGCAGTCCTACCTCTAATTTTATAATCCTTTTTTATCACATATCTCTAGTGAATTAGATCCTGCATATCAGCATAAGCTGTCATGTCTTTTATTATTTTGTATTTATTTTTAAGAGTAGTTATGGTACAACAGCGCCCTCTAATGATCAGTAATAATGATGACAGAGCCCTTAGTCTGTCATGTTAAAATCACCAGGGACAGTCGATGACACTAAACATACGATGTTATTCCTGGCTGTCAATCTGAAAAGCAACAGTGGTTAGTGACAAGACGAAGTGGCTGACTCGCATGCAGAATTCTTTCAATCTTTGACCCTCCATCTTTCAATTTATTCTTTTGAGGAAAAAAACATCAAATGAATATATATGATGCTGATATATTATTTAGAACTTAAAAAAATAAAATACAGCTAATACATTATAGGTAATAAGCAACAACATAATGTACCAAGAAAATTCTGGGCCTCAGAACTGTGGTGAATTAAAACTACAATGGGCCCTGGGAGTTGCTCAATTTATGGGTCTCTATGCATCACACTACTATATCCCAGACATCACTGAAATTTTTATACTTTTTTGAAAAACCATTCTGGATCCTTTTATTATTATTATTATACACAACAGGCCTCATGCTCCCAAGTAAGTGCAATAAATAGCAAGCCTTTAAGTAGAAGCTTGGTAATTGACATTTTTACATGTTTTTTTCCCTCAAGCTGCTATTAATGATTTATAATTCTACATATCCACAGTGTCATGTGCCTACCATGGCAACCACAGGCACATGATTTAGTGAGCAAAGAGGCTTTAGAATGCCCCTCTGAGCTCTGTTTGAACTGTTAAAAGTCTCCTTCTCCTACCTCTGTTTTCACATGATATGCTGATATAAAGTTGGACACAAGTGCATTTTTTTTGTCTGAAATACGCATTCCTGTACTCTGCATGAGCAAGTGTGTATACGTATCAGTATGTATGACATGGCCGTAACTAGGAAGTTACGGCTCTGATGTACGATGTTCCTTCCTTCAGCATATGTATTTTCCCCAGTATGCTGAGTCGCACATATCTGCATCCCCAGGATATACAGGATGTGTGTGACTGGCAGCCATACTTGTCTGCCCTCAACAGTCATGGAAATCCAGAGCTTATTACTGCAGGTGTGTTAGATACCTGGACACATGGCAATATCATTGAGCACCGCTGTGTGCCATATTCACACAACAGGCCTCATGCTCCCAAGTAAGTGCAAAAAATAGCAACACTTTAATTAGAAGCTTGGTAATTCACATTTTTACATGTTTTTTTCCCTCAAGCTGCTATTAATGATTCATAATTCTACATATCCACAGTGTCATGTGCCTACCATGGCAACCACAGGCACATGATTTAGTGAGCAAAGAGGCTTTAGAATTTTGTGTGTGTTTACAACAGTGCAATACAACCTTTATTGCATTGTATAACTAACAAAATTCTTACTGTATTTTATTATTGTTTAATGTGTTGACAACTGTGCAGTGTCAATTATCGTTTTCTGTATGCTGATCGTAATGCTCAGTACCTGGTTTTACTCTAATACAACTCCTCTTGTTATATATTCTTGGAATTTCTCAGTAACTTATTCTCTCTGCATTTTTTATGTAAAGGATATAATCCTTTGTATTTGCTATGTATGGATTTCTTTTGTTCTGTACACAATTTTCAGAATCTAATTTTACACTGCATCGGTCATTTTCTACTGTGTGCTGGGTAAGACTAGAAGAACTTGCTTAACACTGGGAGTAATTAACAACATGTATGTAAGGGCAGACCAGAGTATCACATATCTTACTGCATAATTCGTATTAGCTATATGGAGTATATAAAATTACATACAACTGTATGTGTCTATCCTGGATTCATTAAGGTGCTCTGTACAGGAGACGTTGTACAGCGCTGGTCTAGGAGAACTGCTATGAAACATTTTGAATCATGGAGTGAACAGTTCCTTCTGGCCGCATCCATAAAGTCTTATTGTAAGGAGAGACAGCATGAAAGACAAGAAAATAATAGGCAATAAAAGGCAGTAAATAAAAATGTTATAGGAAACAGCAGTGAGAACCAGAGACAGAGCTAAGAGACGTCCAAATATCCCGCTAGGCGACACCGATCCCAATAACAACATTTTAAAAGTGGCATTTTGTAAACTAGTGGGAGTCCTAATTCATGTTTTAACGTAAAAGGTGTGAAAAACAAAGCTTGGACTGTTTATCATCACCTTCCTTACATGCCCACATTGATCACAAGCAATATACAGTCATTGCAAGTGCTCTATCTGCTACTACCCCAGTAACCTGCAACATCCAGTCCAAATTCATTAAACATATGTAAACTCCGGCTGTGGAAGAAAAGCAGGTGAAGTGCAAGCTGTGTAACAGTGGGTACAGGACATTGTCTCCTCTTACCTGCGGTTATAGACAGATAATTGATGATGATCAGGGGCTGGTCCCATAGTGGGCTACCTTGGGCTGTGTCACTGAGCCACCTGCACTTTTTTCTTTTTTTTGTCCTTTAAAATGTTCCTAATAGACTGTTGAGTTGAGTCTTGCCCCTGGGCTAAAATTTGCCAGCCCTGATGATGATGCAGGACCTCACCTCACTAGAAGCAATGTCTCCTCAAAACTAAATCTAACAGCACAGAAGATTATGTAAGATGCTTATCTGGCTAGTCTACTTGGTTCCTACCATGTTTTTATTCTCCACTGATAAAATACTTTTGGTCTGAATATGGTTGGCTGCATGAGTGACTATGTTAAGGTTGGATGTGTTCATTTTGTATTAGCTGTCTTGTTTGAAAATACAAATAAACTCTTAATAATGTTGTGTGGGAACCTCTTTAATGTAAAGCTGATATAATGGCATTGATTTATTCAAGAGCTTTATTTATGGCACAATAAAGAAATGACTATAGGATCAATTTCTCATCCTGCTGTGTATCCTGTAATTCTCAAGTATTCAGGTAGTCTTAAGGGCATATCCAGTTAGCTTTCCCATCCGCAATTACCCGCGGCTGCACGTGTAAAGTGACATTACGGTACCGCAACATCGCAGATTTCACTTCGCAACCCTATGGGGTGCGCACGGAAATCCGTGATGTTGCGGTATCGGGACCCGTGCAGACACGCGTATTCGCGGACAGGAAAGCTAATTGAATATGCCCCTTGATGTATAGAAGTCCAACTGTTAGCTTCCAGCAAGAACCATAAATCCTTGCCATATCTGCCTAATGCTGGAATGACTGTGACAAGTAGGCAGGCTTCCCAGTCTTTAGCTCATTTGTGATGGGAGCTGCTAAGGAGCAGTTTGTTTTTGCTTCTATGGTGTTTTGTTTCTCCCAAAAGATTACGACACAACAGAGCCTAGGTCATATGATAACGGAATGTTGAGATCAGCTGACCTGCTAGTGGGTAAAAAGAGAGTTACCGAAGAAAAAGAGAGGCAGTTGAGGCTGAGTAACGGTCGAGTGTGGACTAACTGGTGATGCTGGGAGACTTCAGAGTGATACATATGAGAAAAATGGAACATCACAGTAATCAGATAAGGTGAAACAGAGGAATAGGAGAAATAACTTCAGTTATTGAATTAAATTGAGAATTCTGGGATGTTTCTGAGTAGTAACAAAACACTCCTTAGAATTCTTTGAAGATACATAGATTAACACCAGAAATGAGTATTTAATATTAATAACTAACAACAAGGAATGAAGATAAACTTAAGTGGACTAGCTGTATCGATTTTATTTTTAATTTAACATCACTATGATCAAGTGAGTGTATACATGAGAAATACTATTGATAGGCATATGCATAATTTGTTCTATAAGAATTAAATGTATTTAGATAATATGAATTACAATATCCTGTTGAATTATTTTAAATCCTGTTTAGATATAAAGTATAGGTGCTGTTTAAGAGCTTATTAGGAACAAGTTAACCCGTGCATGATACTCATGCATTCTAGTCAAATCAAGCTACTTAAGGTGTTAAAAAGGTTCTTGTCATGCATTTGGGCCTAGCCCAGGCCTCCTCAGGGGAAGAGCGTTACTTCCCGATGCAAGCGCCCTTTTTTAACGTGGTTTTGTCCACATGTCACCACCTCATAATTTTTCTCCATCACTTCCTCCTTCATCTTCATCGCCACATCCTTCATCAAGCTACTTAAGGTGTTAAAAACTCCCCACTGTCACCCCCGGCAACCACTCCCAACTGTCACTTCTCCTTCAAGAAATATATAGGTCAGTTTATAACTCTGCCTAGCAGGTGGCGCTGCAGCTTGTTGTTTTTTATTTTCCACACACGCCACTAGGCATTTATATAGTAGATACTTAAATGAGTTAAATATATGGAATTTATACTACCACAATTTTCTTAACGTATAAGCCGCCTAGCAGTTGGTATAACTATTACTTTTACCTTATTGCACGTACCAAGAGTTATCTTACCTAAATAACTAACGACACATGACAATTGTTTGGCTAATGAAAGGTCACAAATTTTATTGAAAATTAAAGGGGTGGCAATGAAAAGCACGAGCCAATCAGCTATCAGCCATTCCAAAACCAGAATCAAAGCAAACTAAAATATTCTGACACTTCTAGGCGGTGGAGCCCGACTCTACCCCTGTTTTGGCTCACTAGCTGAGGCCCGCCAGACCAGGTGGTGTCCCATAACTTGCCGAGGGGTGGTATTACCAATTGAACCTCCCTGTTAAGGGATAGTGCCCAAACGCCAGCTGAATGTGTCATTATAGCTGCTGATTGGCATGCTGTTCCACCACAGCTAGGTTCTACCCAAAGGAACCAAAGCAAACCACCCACAATGACTTCTCAAATCCAAATAAGAACCCTAAATAAACTTTTAAAAAAAACATATACTCCATGAAAAAAAGTTACGACCTCCTCAGACAATTTCCCTCCTTCCAATTTGTACACTCTTAATGGCTGGATAGCTAACCACCAAATTCCCCTAATCCAGTCAGAAACTGCACAAAAGCCATGTTAACTTATAACCGGCCTTATTGATGCAAAACCGGTTAAAACCGCCTTTCCAAGTTGTCCTAGGGATAATATCTCACCAGACTAAATGGATTTCAGGCCAGCGGGACAGAATAACCTAGAATTCAGAATCCATGTGCTCGATGATGTAGAAAACCTTCAATTATTCAGGTCATTGCTGCCAAAATTAACTTCCAGTATCACAGGATGCCCAAACTAGTTTCAATCAGGGAGAGAATACTCAAAAAAGAAGTTTTGAAGCAAACCTCCCAAGTCCAGGAGAAAATGCTTGAGTTGCAAACTGGTACATTCTTACTGGCCCAATATACCAAGGAATGACCCACCAACCACTCCGTCATGGGGTCCCACCAAGAACCAGAAAACATGGAGGTAAGGCTAAACAATGAGAAACAACCAAATGCATGAAATTAATATCTAGACATAGCAGGTCTAGCCAAGGATGCATGGTATTACCCATATAGATGTAAAACCGTAAAACCTCAAGGAGCAACAAGCCAATCAGGCCCCTCATTTAGAGGAAATAATTAGGCAAATCCTTCCATGCCCCTTTGAAAACAAGTCCAGCAATGCATGTCTTGAGACCGCCTTGCCAGGGAAGGAAGCCAGCATGAAAACACGTTACGCAACCTCACGTACATCTTACAACAACCAGACTTTCATCTCTCAATGCAATAGTGGACTGAACAGAACAAGATTCCTTGTCTGCAACCGTAGCAGACCCGATCCTAAAGGAATGACTGCCATAGTGGCCGAGTCCATAACCAGTTTACGCAAACATTTTTGAAAAATTTGACCAATTGCAACCAGACCCTTGGCCAAATAAACTCTGCCCAATTATCCATACAAAACCATGGCTCCAATGCCCTTTACTGAGCTGATCAGATTTTGACTTGTGGATCTTAGAAACTAAATCTCCATTTTAGATCAATAAATAAGAGGTTGTGGAATTTGAGGCATAACTAATAATATGATACCTTGCAAATAGCAAAACCTTTTCAAAACCATCTTAGATTCCATTTAGTCCTTTGTCTTTCTTTATGAAATGATCATGGCTTGATCAAAGCAGTAAAGTGACCTGTATACAGTATAATAGAGATGAACCTTGTGAAGCTTCATGGACTTTATGTAATAAGACCTGGTGAAAATACCGTAATGGCAATCTCTTCTGAAGCAAAAGGAGACCATTAAAGGTAGAACATTATGTTGAGCACTTTGTAGTTGAACATATTTTGTAAAATATTCTTAAAAATTCTTAGAACCTAGAAATTTGGATAAACGGAAAAGTCAGCATGTACACTCAACAAAAATAATGCTTTTGGGTGGGATGAGGATGGCAGACAGCAGCTGCCACCACACTTGGGGTATTAGCTGTTTCCAGTGAGCTATCCACAGCTACTCCAAGTTGTCAGTTAATCTCAAGAGTGCCCAGGCAGCATTAAAGTCAAACCAGAAGAGGATGGAGGCTCAGTTATTATAAATGGTAATGGACAGCTATGCTTGACTGCAGCAGACTTGTTTAACTGGTTCTTATTTCTTGTCTCCACCTTCTGCTGTCTCTCCTCATATTTATTTTGCGGTAATAACAAGATAGGTGGCGCTTAAACCAGTGTCTAACAGACATTGTGTGGCCAGTGATAGTTGCACATGCTAAAGAGGATATAGCTGAAGCTGCTGCTAAAGGTATATCAATTTGTGTGATGGATGCTGCTGTTCTTCTATAGGCTGAATGAACAGAAATGGTTCATGAGGTTTGGACAGCGATCATATCAGAAATAGAATGTTTTTCTAGTACCAGCAGTTGGCCTCAGTTAATAAGCTAATTTCTCTAGATCCAAACACAAGAAAGATAAATCAACATGAAAGATAAGATCACTAAATAAGAGAAGAATCAGGTTGGCCTTGAAGGTGTTGAAAGACCCCAGCCAAGAAGTTTAAGAGGGACTACTGTAGAAATGGGTTAGTCCCAAAGTTTCTTATCTCAGAGGTTGTGAGCGTGGGGGGAAGGGGGGGGCATGCCAACAGCTCAGGAGATAAGCTGAAGATGTGCCCAGTAGAGACTGAGAGACACGAATAATGGATAGAGAATGAGAGACAGCATAGTTCTGAAACAGGCTGCTAAGTGGATTAGCTGCACCCATGTTAGAAAGAGTTGAAGACGTGTCAAACGTCTGGAAAGGATTTCTTGAACTGGGCTCTGTTAATAGTTGAGGCAAACAAGTTAAGTCACAATTAAAAAGAACAGGTTAAGAGAAAAAAAATCCATATATAATTTTTTTTTTCCTGAATATTGAAAAGTGTGTAAATTTGCATACAGAAGAGTTGGGTAAGGTACAGAACCTGTACAAAGCAAAAGAGATTTGGATAATTAGGTAGATACTTACTGTGCAACATGCTGGCTATTGTAGTGCTATGGCTGTATGATCAGAAAAACTGTTTGCTGTATATAAGAGCATGATCTTTATGAAGATAAAGTATGGTATTTTTTAAGCTACAGTAAATCAAGAAAAAGTTGTTGCCAGTGCATATTGCACTCAGTTCACATAAAACATGGGCAAGAAAAATCAGAAGATTAATGTTTGCAAAAGAGAAAGATTGCATACAGGTATATCAGGACCTCAGTTCCAACTTGGAGAGATGCAAGATCAGGACTGGAGTCTGCAGTCTGGATATAAAGCAAATATGTTGCAAGGAGATTTAACATGCATGAGGCACCTCTGTGCTATGGTGCAGTATGACCCTTTACAATGGGCTGAGTTGTTAAGTGTTGTTTCAGAGAGAGAGACATTTAAAGTGCAAAAAAAGAAATCTAACATGATTTGTGGTCAGTGCAAAAGTGTGGTGCTGGATCTGCCTGGAGTGGACTATGTGACTATGGAAGAGCTTGATCATATGAATAAAGTTCTGCAGCAGAGAATTTTTGTGATACTTGGAGGAAAAACAAATGCTTGAAAAATAAATGTGCGTCTTAAAGTGTGTTGAAGAGAATACTATGCAACAATAAGCTATCGAAACATTATAGAGTGAACTGTCTTCCTTAAAAATGTCATATGGACAAGAGATTTTGAAAAACAGATTTTAAAAGAGTGTCTGGAAGGAAAAGAGTGTGAAAATAAGTCTTTTAAAGAGTGTTTTGCAGAGCAAACAAGTGAAAAAGACAGGCATGTAACGGATTATCATCATCAACATTTATTTATATAGCGCCAGCAAATTCCGTAGCGCTTTACAATTGGGACTGATGGTCTTGAATAGTGAAAGAGACCACACTAAAAACAGAGCATGAAAGTATTCTTATAACAGCAGAGAGAGCAGGTAATTGTTATTTTAAACCAAAAACTTACAGTAGTTCAGCAAGAAATAGAGACACTAAGAGAATGTATAAAGGGAAATCAGAGCCAAACGGAATGCTCACAAGGGAAAGTAGCCCATAAAACTCTTATATTGAAGGAAAGAGACTCTTTAATTGAATCCTTACAAGTTAGACTTGTGGAGTGGGAATTAGAGAAAGATTATCTGACTATAAAACATAAAGAATGTGAACAAAATGTTGTATACTTAAATGAGATGCTCTAAGAATGCTTTGTCTATTGCAGATTAACGTTGAGTAAAGGCAACAGATAGAAAAGTTATTTGTAAAGAGAAAATTCTTTCTGCTAAATATGCACAAGAACATAATCTAATAGAAGCAGAGGCTGGTGATTAAGAGGTCAAAGCTCTGGCCTTCTCTTGCTCCCTGAAGTAGGCATTGCTGTTTAATGTTGATTTAAAAAGACTCAACAAGCAACTGTGTGATGAGATTGAAATACACAAATGCTGAGATAGTGTTAATCTATGAAGTTCAAATCCAAGACCGTAAGCAAAAACATGCACATTTCTTTGAGAACCGGAGCAGCTGGAGCAGACAAACGGGTGAAAGAGAACTTTGTAAAAGTCATCCATGCTCTGGAGACCAAGCGTAATGAGCTAGCCAATGAGTGAAGGGAATTCAAGAGAACAAGATGGTGACTCCCCGGGAAACAGTGCAAACTTATTGTTCCCAAGAAACTGGCAAAAATATTTGTTTACTAAAATATGATGACTTGTCAGTTGGGAAGAATCTCCAAAAGAAATCTCTTTGTGTTGTAACCCACTGTCCCAGTGTATAGAGTGAGGTGCACAGGTTAGGCAGTGCACCTCCTGCTCAAGCCCTGACTAGCTCATGGGCATGAGTGCATGAACAAGGGGTTCCTACACATTCAGGTGTTTTCTTACAAAGTCTCTTTGTAAGTTGTGGCACACAGGTGATGTAACGTGGTGGTGTAGTGCAATAAAAGTTGCAATAATTTGGGCACCAGACCATCTCTATCCCAAACTGAACTCTTATTTAAACTAGAGATGAGCAGGCTCGGATATCTGAAATCCGAGCCCACCCGAACGTTGCCGATCCGAGACAGATCCGGGTATTCCCGCCAATTGCAAAACTGAAACCGAGGCTCAGAGTCATAATCCCGCTGTCGGATCTCGCGATACTCGTATTCTATAAATTCCCCGCTAGCCGCCGCCATCTTCACTCGGGCATTGATCAGGGTAGAGGGAGGTTGTGTTAGGTGGTCCTCTGTCCTGCTATATCTCGTGCTGTGCTGTGCTTTATTTTTCAAAATAAATCCAAAACCTTTAATCCGAACCAAAACCTTTCGTCAGGTGTTTTGCGAAACAAATCCGAATCCAAAACACGAGACACCAAAAGTGGCCGGTGCACATCCCTAATTTAAACCTCTTCTTTTCCTCCAGCACATTACTTGGTTTCAAAGAAATAAAGAAAATATTTTCAGCTCCTTACTCTCTCCAGTACAGTTCTTAAATAGACAATATAAATATGGTTGCAAGTATATTTCCTTACTCCTCCAGCACACATCTTCAGCTGCTGGTGTTGTTACTCACAGTTCAGCCTCTGTCTGTTTCCAGTACACACATGCAGGATTCAGAGTGTAGCTCATCTCCAACACACACATGCAGCTCTGACACTGTCTATGTGTAGCTCTTAGCTTTGCAAGCAGGGGTAAAATCCTTTGGGCAATAACACTCTTCTCTAGTGTTCACTCTGGCCTCCCGGGTTTCCCACAACTACCTCTCTTTGCAACCCTCTCTCTAGGGTCTCTTTTCTTTTATCCCTTAGGCTGAGTACACACTATACAAAATTTAACCTGATACGATATCCTTAACAATTTTACCAAGGACTGAAAAAAAGTGTCCCGATCAGCATGCCGATTCATGTGTACACGCTAAACAGATTTTACACAAGTTACTATCAGATCTGTGCTCTTCATTGGTCATAACCATTGGCTGAAAAGATTGTGAATTTGCACTCTAGAGATCTGCCTACACTGCTGGTTGTGAGTGCATACAGACTGCAGAATCGACACGACATCGTTCCATCATTGAACGAGATACAGTGTACTTTGGAACGATAATCATTCATCGTTGGAGCGTACACATTAATGCAATATCGAGCCGAACGCTCATTTATCCTGTCATTGACCAGCTAATTGGCTGAAAACCCTATAGTGTGTACCAAGCCTTAGTGTATACATGCTGCCACTTTCAGCAATCCTCTCCTCCTCTCCAGGGGTCTCTGCTCTGGGGAGCTCGCACTCCCAGGCAATGCCAGGGGAACCTGGGACCTCCTCCCCACTGTCCCAGGTTCCCGTCTGTCACATCACCTCTCCTCTCTGTCTCTGCTCTCCCTCTGTTACTTACTTTCTCTTCCTTCCCTTTTGTTGCTCTGCACATTTTTACAGACCCTCCTTTTTCTTCTCAATCTCTAGCAGGCTGGGCTTGGTTGTTAGCATAGCAACTAGCCTGAAACACTGCTCTTTCTCAAACACCTAACTCACCCCCTTGCCCCTTGGTGACTCCTGCCTGCAATTGCAATAACCATAAAGAAAGAAGCTGCTAGGAGGAAAACAGTAGGAAAATTGTCCCTGTTCCTGGTCAATGTGAAGGAGTCTATGCTATATAATATAGCACCTATATCAGATCCTTATGTCCCATCAGTCACTGACTTGGCCATTCAAGAAATCATGCCGATTACAGATCCTCTACATTCTGAAAATGAAGAGGAGAAAATTAGTTTATCCAGTTACAGGATGAGAACCCCAGCAGACCTGCCTGTCTGTATGTCATTGATCTAACAAAGGGCAGTGACAAAACCTCTATTACAAAGAGACTGGAAGCTGCATTTGTAGACAGTGACGGGACAAGGAACCCCAATATACTGGAACCACTATCTCACAGCCCAGTCTTTGACAGGGCCGGATTAAGGGAATGGAGGCCCCTGGGCTAAGGAGGCCTCCAATCCCCCGTGAGCCCCCCCTCCCCTCCTGGTGAGCCGAGCCACCCTGCCCCCAAGTCACTTACCTCCTTCTCCTGGCATTGCAGTCCTTCCCCGGCGCTCTCTACGCTCTTTACTGAGGAGATCTCCTCAGTGAGGAGACTACAGCGCGCTGGGGAAGGACCGCAGTGAAAGTGCTCAGCAGCACTGATCGCGCCAGGGGCGCCCACGACCGATCAATACTGCTGCTGAGCACTTTCAAGGGCCCCCTGGATGCCCAAGGCCCCTGGGCTGTAGCCCAGTTAGCCCTAGGGTTAATCCGGCCCTGGTCTTTGAGAGGAGCCCCACACTGCTTGCAATGTGGGGCTGGGAGTAATTTTCACTAAAATAAAGTGACCCCATACTTGAGAGCTATCTTTATTAATGGACACCAGCCCTGTGGATGGTTGAGGATCTGGGGGTAAACCTCCTGTTTTTACTTTTTATATCTTTAAGAAATGTATTTACATGGTGCATGAGAACTGTTTTTTGTCTAATTTAAAGTATAAGACAAGACCAGGGGGTAAATATATCAAAGTCCAGTTTTTTCATCTCGCGGGTATTCGGTGACTTTGCAGCTAAAATTTAAAGCGGTTATATCTTGTAAAGGCAAGTTCGCTAGATCTCTACTCTTGAGCTACTATCAAACAATTATGCTTTATTATTATTATTATCCTTTGTTAGGCGCCACAAGGTATTTCCGCAGCGCCGTACACAGTACAAACAGTAGACTAAACAGGGTAAAATAGTACAAACCAATAAACAAAAATACCAATACTTCAGAAACTCCAGGCTGGCTGATGTAGTAAACAAGGAGCAGAAGAACGGTAAGGAGACAGGAGGGAAGAGGGCCCTGCTCATATGAGCTTACATCCTAAGGAAGGGAAAACAGACCGGCACAGTGGGAGCCAGATAAGGCAAGGGGAGAGCGGGTGGAGTTTGTGAGGGGGTTATGTGAATGATTGGTAGGCTTTAAGGAAGAGGTGGGTTTTCAGTGCACGCTTGAAGGAGCACAGAGTAGGAGAGAGGCGGATGGAACGAGGGAGGTCGTTCCAGTGAAGGGGGGCAGCACGGGAAAAGTCTTGGATTCTAGAAGCCGGTAAAGAGGAGGTTGCAGTAATCCAGGTGGGAGATAATGAGTGCATGGATAATAGTCTTGGGGGGAGAGGGGGAGAGGGGGAGAGAGGTGTTGTTGACGACAATAGAGAGGTCATGATGAGATGGGAGTCTGGACGGAAGAAAGACAATGAGTTCCGTCTTCGAGATGTTGATTTTGAGTAAATGCACAGACATCCAGGAGGAGATGGCGGAGAGGCAGTCCGATACACGAGAGAGGAGGGTGTAAGAAAGATCAGGGGAGGAGCTGTAGAGTTGAATGTCGTCAGCATAAAGGTGATACTGAAGACCGAAGGAAGAGATGAGAGCACCAAGGGAGGAAGTATAGAGCGAAAAGAGTAGAGGGCCGAGAACAGAGCCCTGCGGTACTCCTACAGGGAGAGGGTGGGGGGAGGAGGAGGAGCCGGACATGGATACAGAGAAGGAGCGGTTAGCGAGGTATGAGGTGAACCAGGCGTGGACAGATCCGGAGAGGACGAAAGAGAGAAGAGTTTGCAGCAGGAGGAGGTGGTCCACGGTGTCAAAGGCTGCGGAGAGGTCAAGGATTAGTAGGGAGAAGTGACCCTTGGATTTGGCCGATAGGAGGTCATTAGTAACCTTGGCCAGGGCAGTTTCGGTGGAGTGAAGAGGTCGGTAGCCGGATTGGAGGGGGTTGAGGAGGGAAAAGGCAGAGAGGTGTGTGACGAGGCGGCAGCAGACGATCCGCTCAAGTAATTTGGAGGCATAGGGGAGCAGTGAGATGGGGCGATAATTAGCGAGAGAAGTGGGGTCAAGATTGGGTTTTTTAAGGATGGGAGAGATAAGAGCATGTTTAAAAGAGGAGGGGACTACACCAGAGGAGAGTGATAAGTTGAAGAGGTGTGCAAGGTAAGAGCAGACAGTGGGAGAAAAAAAAACAGAAAACAAAATAAAATCTGAGACACGATCAATGCGTTAACTATAGTATTGACCACTGTCATATTTATAATAAATTAGGAGTTAAAATTATCTAAAATATTTATTGTAATTTCTGAATTCGCCCTGGCAGGTAAGAAAGGGGTTAATTTAGCTTTGCTGATATAATCTGACCATTTGCCATAGCCAGGTAACCTATTGTTTATTATGTCATGTGTCATAGCTGGGGGGAATGCAGCCTCTCCTCCACACAGTGATTAAATCAGCATGTCAAGATAAATGCTATAGGCAGACACAAACGGGGACGTCAAAAGTGAGTGTTGCGGTTTATATCCAGTTGTAAATAGGGGGTAAGACTACCTGTCTACAGTCAAAAGAGATAAGACGTAATAACACAGCAAATGCTGTAATGTAGTGTGGTCAATCCAAAGTATCAGATTTGTAATATTCATGTTTGGTATCTGTGTGCAAAGGTTGTAACCTGTTTATTGAATGCTAAATTTTTCTATTATGTACAGGCCCAAATATATTTCCATAGAAAAAACAAGAGTAACAAGTGTAATAACACCCTCCATGCCCCACTGCTATACACATACAGCTCACACAGTGACATCACAGAAAGGGGGGGGGGGTGTAGAAGAGTAAAAATGTGTTTTAAAATCAGACAGGTCATTTTACCTTGTGTCCAATCTGATCAGGTGTTGTGATCTATAATTCTGCATACTCACAGACATAAAAGATAGGAAGTTTCCATTTTTGTGTTTTCGCTTTGTTTTTAAGAGCTTGTTTATTGTATGTCCTTTATTGTCCTATTATTATTTTTTTTTATCTATTAAGCATTGTATTTTTTCACATTAAACCTCATTAATAAGGTTCTGTCTTTGTGTTCTTACTGCACTCACACCTTGACCATTACAAACACTACATAACTAATGAGAACAACTCTGGTTGATTTAAAGTTTAACGGTAGTGGGATATAAATTGCAATGGTATTTTGAGAAAGGGGAGTAACTGAAGACTTCCCCACAGTGTGGTCTGTGAAACCGAATATTGGTGATGTTTATTTTGGAATAAATAGTAATCATGTGACAAAAAGAAGATTATTTTTAATCATTGCTAGACAGACCAGGTGAGTTTGCTGTGATTAACCCTTTGTTAGACACAACACAAGCCCAGATGAGTGCGGTTTGTAATACCCACCCATTGCCAAAAACTCATCACCCCATCCCTGTGGAATTGGTTCATCAACTAGACCAGGCCTGTCCAACCTGCGGCCCTCCAGGTGTTGTGAAACTACAAGTCCCAGCATGCTTTGCCAGTAGACAACCAGTTGATAGCTGGAAGAGCATGCTGGGACTTGTAGTTTCACAACATCTGGAGGGCCGCAGGTTGGACAGGCCTAGACTAGACTATTACATGGATATGGAAAACATCTCAATGTCCACCACGGATCGCTATGAGCGTTTGTAAAATTATGGGGCCGGTGTCTGGAAAATAAAAATAGCATGGATTTAGAAAATTTGGAATTCAGTCCACTGTAGCACGTTAGGGGGGAAGAGAGTGAGGTTATGTACCTTTAGAAGTGTATTTTTTTTTCCTGTCCTAACTGAGTGGAAGGGAGGATTAATCCTGTGCTACCCTTTGCAATGGAGGAGGGAGGAGAAGGAAACAATAGTTAATGTAATGTGAAGTGTGAAAATACTATGGGCAATATTTATTATGTGTAACAAAAGTAGATTAATTTCTAGTGGATAGGCTGTATTGAACACTTTTTTGTATTGTACTGTGCTACATGGAAAAACTATGCTGGGGGTTAGAATGAGTTTTCAAAATACATTGGAACTCCTCCTGTCTCACCTGACTAGTAGCAGTTGATCTAGGATCTAAGTCAGTGTTGGCTAACCTGTGACACTCCAGGTGTTGTGAAACTACAAGTCCCAGCATACCCTTCCAGCAATAAGCTGCTATATATTGGCAAAGCATGCTGGGACTTGTAGTTTCACAACACCTGGAGTGTCACAGGTTAGCCAACACTGATCTAAGTCAAATTTTCAACATGAACAATCATAAAAGAAAATGGTTATAACATTTACCAGTGGTATTTGACCCAAGTTATGCTACACTGTATCTATGTCCCCAACTCCCCCATTGCTAATAGTCTGTAAAAAGTTCAAGGCATATGGTGAAATTGCCCTTCTGGATAGATATACCCTATTGAGCAAACACTATCCAACCCAATAAATGGACCACCCTAGACAGTGGACAATGCAACACCTACTTTTGACAACAAATTCCACTGAAGAGGAGAAAAATACTTCATATTCACATTTTGAAATATAGTTTATTTTCTTTCATGAGTGAGAGCAAATGCAGTTTCGAAGTAATTGAAAATGTTCTAAACAAGGACATACAGTATTGCAAAATACATTCACTCCATGTACAAAGCTAGAGCTGTGCAGCCATTCACTGTATAGTTATGTATATAGCCTATAGGTTACACCCACCTCTCAGAGCAGTGCCTGTTCATACTATGTTTTAATCATTAAAAGGGTTTCTTGGTTAGGCAAAAAAAAAAATGGAAAATTGTTCCATAAAAACAATAGGAATATAGAGGACTTGTTAGAAAGTGCAAACTATTGCCAACTAAATATATATTTAAAAAGGAAAAAACACTTATTACGAACTAAACAATATCATTGATGTGAAATTTAAACTACTGCTTGAATTAATTTGTTCCTAATTTACCACTTCATTGCCAGGGAACGCCTGTAATGTACCAATAACGCCCAGCAGAGAAGAGTACATGTAGGAGCGCAGTGAATAAAGAAAGGCTCTTGGATGCTTGTAAACAAAATAATCGTAAGGTTTAACCACAAAGCCAGCAATTGTGGTACAGAGTCCCACCAGGTTCAGAATTCTTTTGAGGAACTGATTTTAGAAGTCCACAGTAGTGGAGAACTTATTCTGCATTTGGTGATAAGGTAAGCTTATTCACATGCCCCTACCCGAGCCCTTGTATGGCTGTTTGTGGACTGAGGAGCTTAATGCACTTTCTAGGGGTGGCAACTTCTATGGTTTGCTCCAAATCAGAAGTTGTTCATTTATTTGCCAATATGGCTACACAATTGCATATTTCAAAACATGTATAAATACGGCCACGTAGCATATTGACTACATATTTACATATCCATGTCACTTCCTTCTCCATATGTACTTATGTATTACCTAATTTGTAAAGCATAATAGCATTTTACTGACCAGCCCCCAACACTGTGCTGTCCTCCATGACTCTGCCGCACTCCAGTATGACGGACTCAGAAGACGCGAGCAACAGCAGGAGGAGCAGGTGTGCACAACACATGAATATGTAATATCTGCAGTGCCCCCACATGGTAATCTCATCTACACAAACCTGTGTGCTGTAGAATGTATGGCAAGATAGCTTAGGATACAAGGCATCCATGTGAAACAGGAGAAGGAATATTAAGAGCTAGAGAAGTGATATAGTCCACGTTTTATTGAGAGCGCAGGCATGTGAGGCCAAGCAGTTATATGGAACAATAATCCAGGTTTCCTTGATGATGGGCATCTGGCTACTACATAAAGGATACCAAAACGCTAGGCTTGAAGATATGACGCTGGAGTGAAAAGGGGGATGAGGGGAGGAACATCTTCAGGCCAAACTTGAGCCCTGGCCATTTTCATTTTTGTTTGTTTTATCTGAATGCACATTCCAGACTTTGGACAGTGAAAGAAAGAGTGGTGGAGAAAGAAAATTTTAGTCCTTTTCTGTACCCCTCCCCCTTTCTTCCCACATATATGTACATCCAACTCCAACAGGTGATCAGTCTCCATCTGTGCGACTTTAGAAGACGTCTGCAAAAATTTACACGCCAGCCCAGCTTTCCAGTTCTCTCATATCGTCGTCATCTTCCTCTTGCTTTTTCTTGACTGAAAGAGTTAAAATATATAAGAGTGTGAGCAATACTTTAACCGAAACCAGCACCTACCTTCCATTATCCAAACACATAAATATTGCTATGATCACTGCTTAGAATTTTGCACTACTTGGTTACTGGGATGCATAGGAGGACACCCAGTTACTCCCTGTGTGCAAACTGGGTCCCCACTGACTTGCTGATGGCAATTAAGAATGTCAGTAGGAGAACCTACTATGTCAGTAGGAGTGCCTCCAACGTAGAGAAAGCAATTAATGCCACAATCTTCCTATTAAGCATGCATTGCCTAGTGCTCAGCATTTTTTGTGGTTTTCAATTAGTTACTCTAATGAACTTAATACAACCCATATAATATACAATTTTATTGGGAAACTTCCAACATTTAGAGGTACCAAAAACAGGAGTAGTTTTTTGGTTGGTGTGGTGTATATTTTGGGTCATAATAAAATGTATGTGTAAAATGTTTGTGTCACTGCCAGAGTTTCCAGTAAAGAGGAGGAAACAGAATCACAGATCACTAGAACACTGCATGTAAAGTGAAGGCAGTGTACAGAGTGTGAAAATGCAACACACACAGGGAATTGGAGGTAACCTGTTGAAGCAATGACAACGTCACCGCTAATTTTCTGTATGGTGTGGGGCAACAAGAGGCATGGTTGCCAATGTCCAGATCAGATCTACTCTTTTGCTACAACTATTAGACCAACGGTAAGACCCAGAGAGCACAATTAAAACAAATTTATTTATAAGTTATGAAAATGTTTGCAAAATAAAGAAGAAAAAAAAAATCATAAAATAAGCTTCCTCCCCTGTCAACCAACAATATATGACTAGGAAGTCATATATTGTGCGTCACTCATCTGTGCAGAGGTCATTGCTAAATTCCTTAAATTTTGTCTTCCTTATCTTATCAACCCCCCTCCCTCCATGCGGGAGTATGTTGTACACGCTTGTGAACATAGCAAATATAAAAAGCTACCAAAATAATGTCCAAAATGCCTTAAAAAGAAAAAGGAAATTCTGTAAAATACACTTACACATGAAGGGGGGGAAAGGTTTTTGTGAAACTGGCTATTCACCTAAACGCAACAATTTGTCTGATTATGAATATGAAGGGGTTAAATACCTGTGTGCTAACATGCAATTCCATAGTCTGGGGTTTTACAGTCACTTCAACTATGTCACAGCATGTAAACACATATGCTCTATCACTAGGGGAACTGAGGCAGAGAATCATCAGTGATAACAGAATTTCCTGCTGTCACAGACACCATCACTGTGGTGCATGCTGATAGTTACCTCTAACCGATTGCATTCTCTAAGGGGAGATTCAATTCGGAAAAATGTGCCGCCGGACAACGCTTCCATGTCCGGCTCCAGTTATTACAGTAAGGAATCTCTGCACACCTCTATGCAAAGAGAGGAAAACGGAGTAGAGATTCCTTGTTGGGCATCGCATCAATGTGTCTCCGTGGACACATCGCACTGAAGTGAATTTACCACAAGCATATATATAGTGATTGGGTGATCAGAAAGACCCACAATCCCTGCTTGCACGTGAGCCCTCTGCTTCCCAGGTAACTGGGGTTTTGAAGTGGTCACAAAAAGATGCATTTTAGGCATTTTCTCCTGTACCATTCCACCGCATGCATACAACACCCTCAGTGTGGGACCTACATCAACGTAACTTCTACGACAAAAACAGTCAATAGATGAAACTTCTGCTTTGCTAAACAAAGACTACCCTACCAGTGCGTCATAGGTTTAGAGGGATATTTATCAAGTTGCAAAGTGTCCTATATAGTTAAATTCACATTGCTCTACTTAGCGCAGATAGAATAAAGCTGTGCAAAACTGGGCACAACCAGCAAAGGTAAAAGTTATGGTATAAAATACTTAGTCTGCTAAAGCCCTAAATACTGACTAATGCCAGCTAATAGAAACCTCATTTGCAGAGTAAATAGATATCCTCCTACTAATGAGCAACATCCCTTTTGTATCTGCACAGTGGGGAATATTTCTCATTGGGTTTATGTGTATACAGTGTGGGATACACAGCCTATAAAACAATTTCCACCTAGACGTTGTCAAAGTTTCCGAAACGTATCCAGCTTACCTGGCTTTGCGGGTAGAGATGCTGCAGGCACATTTGGGAGAGGAACCGTTTCTGGACCATGGACCTCAAGAAGATTCTTGTCTAGCTCTTCCTGCTCTAGTTCTTCCAACTCGGCCATCAGTTCATCCTGGAGATATGGAAGAACATTAGATCTAAGCAGCTGCTGTTTTTCTAAGTAGTATAATAATACATTTACCTCAAAACTTGAATACATCATGGTATCATCAGAAGAAAAATACATAAGACCTTTGCCATAAAAGGCTAATACTGGTTTCTAACAACCACCAAATGCAAGCCATCCACAATCCTGAAACTTTTACAACTACGCAAAGTTGCTGTAGCTAAAAAAGCAAAGCAAGCAAGAAGGGCGGTTCTATCAGAAAAACTACTAAACTGTAAGACGTTAAATCTTTTAAAATACATATAAAAAGAAAACACAAATATAATGTTCATGAATATTTGGAATGGGGAATAAATATATTTAAAGAGTACTTAATCATTCACATCACTCCTTGATTCGTGGAAGGAAATCCGAGTGTCCAGAGGAAATCCACACAAACATGGGGACAACATGCGAACTCCACACAGATAGGGCCCTGATCAGAATTGAACCCAAGGCCCAGGGTTGTGGGACAGCAATGCTGCTATTTGGCTGCACTGCCCATTAACTAATATAGGCCATATAACTACTTGAGAGCCATGTATAAAAGTCCTCAAACTGCCATCCTTTACCCGGATTATATTGCTCCAAGTTGCATTACTCCCAGCCAATTGTGTATAAAATATGAATGCAACATGTACAGTGTACACCACTGGTGAAGCAATGTATACGCTTTCATTAGTGCTAACCGCTCCATTTTCTCAGAAGAGAGATTTGGAAATCTACAGGTACGTAATCCTCAGCTCAAACTACAGAGCTGCGCTTGTATCTGTACTGATAAGTGCCCAGTACAGTGCAGGGTTATTCCAGGTACTCATCCGCTAACAAATTGGACATGACAATTGGCTGCTCCCTAAATGAGCTGCTCACTACATTAGCTTGCTGGAGCATCGTGCTCACATAGCATTACATGGGCTCTGACAAGTTAGTCTATAGTCAGTATTTCACATGTTACTGTAATCTTCATGCCTGCCAAGTATAGTGTTTAGTGTGGAATTGCAGTTAATTAGTAGGGCCAAGCATATACCAACTAAAAATAGTAATTGCTGCTTAAATGAAAAAGCCTTTAATCCTATTTAGCACAAATCAAACAGGAGATTCCAGGCAGCAAAACATCTATTTTATTCTGCACTGTCTATTATACCTATATAAAATATTACCAGACGTAATGACACAATAAAACACACTGGACCTCATAAATGCATCATGCTCACAGTCATTAGTACATGGATCTGAATTAATGTGTTCCCATGTAAACAGCTAGAAACACACACAATAAATAAGCAGACACAAGATAATGAAACCGATAATTACATGTTTACACTTGTATTTATTGTTGTACAATTGAAAGAAAGTAGGTCTCTTTATAACCATTAGTATAAAATATATTAAATGTCTTTTAGTGTAATATCAACTGGAGGACCGTGAGACAAGCTGGTATCAAATGTTTTATACAAATGTCCACGGTATAAGATGTTTTTGTTCACATTTTAATATGCAACAAGTGTCTTGTTATTGGATACATTTTAAGATATATTATGCATGTGTGTGATACCTATGTAAACAAATGTTTTCTAAATATTAATAAGCATGGTTTTTTTTTCCCCTCAATACCGTGGAAGAGCCATCTTAAATATATAATGACAGCGTTTAATGGCTCCAAAGTAAATATATTTATACAGCATAATTTTATATAATAAAAGGATTGTTCTGATCATTTCGAAAATTAACTACAGTTATTCACCACAATATGTTATATTTTCAAAACAAGCTATGTCAACAAATTTGAGTGGAAAGAAATGTTTTCAAATAAGTGTAAAATTTGTCAAGAAATTAAGTGCTACTACTATTAAAAAAAAAAAGAGAAATGCAGATATATATATATATATATAAAAAAAAAGTGGTCACTAATCATAGGCTGGGCAAGATATCACACTTTAACCTCTAAATAAACAGTATATACAAACTTAGTTTTATGTGTGTGTCTAAAACAGGATTTGAGCAGCAAAAATACATCCAGCCATGAAGTTGATTATTATACTACTCACGTCATCAAATTCTTCCCCAAACCCGACAGGCTTGGAAATTGCATCCGAGATTTCCTGAGCCAACTCTTGCTGGTCAGCAATGTCTTGCATTAGTTCATCAACCTTATCAATATCCCTGTGGATACAAACACATCAACAATGATAGGTACCATGGAAGCCTATGAATCCTTGATTCCAAGAAGAAATGACAGTTATAAACCAGTTATGCTATTAGGAGCTGTAATACTAGTATGTGGAAGGGCCTATTGCTGTCGTGGGCTTATATACATCTCCTAAAACAGATTGGATCATCAAAATATGGAAAGGTCCATAAGACTACACTATACACTGTGTATAATTTAGATAGAAAACACCAATATAAGGTTAATGTATGGAGGCCATTTCAGCCTAATCTAAAATTTGACTAGCTAGACATTGCACCATATTAAAGTTAATTCTAGGTTTTAACAATTCCTTGAAGAGTCACTAAGCCAAGTATGGCTGAAGAAAACCACAAAAAGAGGCAGATGCCCAGAAACAAACAAAATACAACATTCGTTATGACACAAGACCCTTACTTACATGTTGTCATGAGCAGCCTTCATAGCTTTAGCTGCAAAGCCCATGTTCTTGAGAACTTCTGTGTTTGTGTTGGCATTTTCCAAGGCTTCCCTCTGGAATTCGATAGTAGATAGTGTTCCATCAATCTGCGCCAACTGCTTCTCGTACCGCTTCTTACGTTTAAGTGCCTGGAGAGCAGCTATGGGCAGAAGACACAAGACTCTAATAGCAAGTTTTTTTCCACATCCTGTACTTCATCAATTCACATATTCTGCTTTACAGGTATATAAATCTTATTTAGTTGTACCCAATACAGCAAAAAATGTATATGCTAGTCATAATGGTATACAATAGTGAACAGGCTAAGACCAGAGTTTCTGACTGCCTCTCGTATGTACGCCCGTTCATGTTTTAAGCACTGAAGATAAGGCTACACCCCGAATGAAACTATATCACCAATAATACATCACCAATGTGTGTATTAAAATCAATTATTTATACATCACCAAATGACGCACAGTTTTCTAGAGAATATTGAATTATTCACATCAGTCCCTGCCCTCTTTGAGCTTACAGTCTAAATTACCTATCACACAGACAGACAGACAGATAGGTTCACTGGCTTCTGACATAAGAGTCCATTTGTCAAAAGCCAATTAAACTACCAGTATCTTATTGGACTGTGGAAGGAAACTAGAGCACCCAGAGGAAAGCCACACAGGGAGAACAAATAAAATCACAAGCTAAACTATGAAAGCAGTTTGTAACATTTACATTATATAAAGGAAATCTGAAAAATAAAGGTTAGTGTGCAATTACATTAAAATTAACCACATTGTTCATTGAAAAGCTGAACTTCCAACATGGACACAAAATGAATGTTCACTGGAACTATGCTTCCTTACTGCTGCTCTTAAAGTGTCTTACCTAAACTATTTCTAGGACTGTCGCAGTAAGGTTTCTAGTACGGAAGAGTAAGCGATAGGAAGGCCTAGATGCTTGTCATCTGTGATTTCATTCAAGGAATTAGGAGCTACTCGTATAGGTATCACATTTTGGGAGGGCCACTAAATCTAGTGTGTATAATGATCAGCTTTCAGTTTAGTAAAATAATTTACATTATTGGCTGTTTAAAACAAACAAATGAAAAAAAAAAAAAAAAAACACACACCACCAGTGGATCCCAAACTTTTTCAGTTCAAGGCACCCTTAGGGTTTCCATAATTTTTTCAAGGCACCCCTAAGCCAATATAATTACCAAGTAGTCCCCAGTCTTGCTTACCACTTGCCCTGGCCCAGGCACCCCTGCGAGATCGCGAGGCACCCCAAGGAGCCTAGGCACACAGTTGGGAACCACTGCACTACGCTAAAAATATTTGTACTAGGAACGTATGATATAGACAAGCCTGTCTTATCCCACTGAGTGAAAAGGGGAAGAAAAACTCTTGAAGATCATAGGTGATTTGTGTCTGATATTTTTAATCCTGTATTGAAGGAAAATAGATTAACTCTGGTTAAAATAAACTCTTGTCAATGGTCACATGATTGGTGCACAAAAATAAAGAATGCCGCAAGTATTAACAAAAACAGTACCACAAATCTGCAAGCACAGCCCTCCATCACTGTGGTGGATGGAGGGCTGTGATTAGCAGATGCTACTGAAGCACGATTTCCTCCAAATGTTCACATGATGAACTAACCAAAGTCTTTTTTTTTTTTTTTTAAAAACAAAGAAGAATTTTACCTCTTTAGAGTTTAGTTACATCATGTTTAGTGATTTCTACACAATCTGAATAAGCAATGAACTGCGTTCAGATCCTGAATGAACAAACTGTTTTACAGAAAGAGGAAGCGGCACAGTATAAAGAGAATACAAGGGGAGGGGCAGATCTGTAATCTTTACTAAAACCGGGCAATAACTATTATTCATTTACACAAAATAATGCATCCCATGGGTAATAGGGATATTTGCTTTTATTGAGTAGTTTTGTGATCACATAGACATGCAACCACAAACAAGTACTATTAACCATTTGTATGAAACATGTATTTACTGAATAATACAGCAATTGTACCACAAAAAGATTGTAGCTTTCATGGAGGGCTCTCTACTCTGTCCCTACACCGGAAGCAAGCAGATTTAGATGCTCCTTGGTACTGGTCGGCTTTCCTGGAAGCACTTTGCTACAAATGCCACATTTATCGCTTGTGTATGTATAAGTGACTGAAGACAAAGCCTGCACTTACATTTTTACAATCATTTACTTTGGCAGTGCAGAAATACATGGCTGCCATTGCTGGACTCGCATAATAATATCATTTAAAAATGCAAGCACCAGTATTTAAAGTGGACAGCCATGTTTTAGCTAAAGGACCTTTTAGCTGAATTTAATCCTAACTCCATATGAGGCCCTACTTGCAAATGATGGCTTTTTCTCTTCCCCCCCCCCCCCCCCTGTTGGACTGCAATAAATCAATAAATAAGTAAATATTTAATTTTATATTTAGGAATTCTAGGTGAGGGAGGACAGAGAACCCCAACGCTTATGGTCTCACTGTTACTGTGGAAACCAGCCCAGACTGACTGCTGGTGGTTGAGGATTTAAATGGCTTTATGTAGAAACCCCATTGAAATGAATGAAAGAAGCTCCATATGAGCATAAATTGTTTTTGTTTTTCTCCCTCGTATTTGAGTGTCTGAAACCAGCAAGTTTATTTTGGGCGATTTACTAAATTGTTATCTCGTAGGTTGCACCAGTTCTACTTTTAATACTGCATATTATTTTGAGGTTTGCAATACTTGTGACTTCTATGGCAATCTTCATTTAAAGAAGCAACCATATGAAAACGGTCATGTAATATGCTAAAGAGACAATTTATACTACTATTTCATGAAAAAAGTGCTTTAGTAGATTCCCCTTCATTTAGCAATATAATACTCCCTACCAACTGGCTTCCATTCAGCTGTCATTCCATAAGCCATTGCTTATGTTTGCAAAGCAGGGTAGCAGTTATGTAAAAAGAAAGGTGTTGGGATGTAGTATAACCTGATATGTGGGCCGCCTCTCTCCCACCAAGTTCGGTCCTATGCTCTATCCCAAGAAGAAAAGTACTGCAATTAGTTTACTTATATAGTGCACTAAGCACTTATAAAACAAGTATGACCTAAAATATTTCAGAAAAAGGAAGTGAAAATATCAATTGTCTAATGTCAAACAACATTCACAGATATACATGAAAACGTTTGCATACTTTTACAGAACTAGGAATACCTAAAATTGCATTTACATTTGCTATACAGCTGAGTGCAACATGTTGTTATCAGTTATTTTTGGAAAGATCTGGCCAACTGCAATGTGCAAAAAAAATTTCTACTCATGATCAGGACTTTATATCAAATAACTTCAGTTATTTTACACACACATTGTTGTAAATATTAATAGTTCTTTTATACGAGACTACACAAGATACATTTTAAGAAATGCCTTAAAAAGATACTAAAATGCTTTTGTACACTTTTAAAAACCTTCACTGTGTGGTTCCATCTACAAGATCTCCTGTCACTTGTAGCAGGAAGCTACCACTATAATCCAATGTAGCCAACACTGAAGAACTGAATCTATCCAGCCCTCTTCAATAAAGCTGAATGAGATGGACAACTCCCAATTCCCTCCCATTTGCTAAAGGATATTTCTGTACAAAATTGGACAACCCTTTTAAAATGGTAGAAGCAGAACTTCATATTCTGCAGAAAGCAACATCAATGTAAGGTGATGCTATTTTTGTTACTTTTATTCTAAAAAGTGTAATGGTGGTTTAACACTTACTGCAATAAAAGAGAATTGACTTTTCCTACTGCAAAGAGGTTAAACATTAACTTATGAGTTAAAGGAATGGTTAAAATCAGGCTGGTTCATTTATATCTTTGTCTCAAATACTTTGTTTTGTAGGTTTTAAATAGTAATTCCAACTATGAGAAAGCAAAGGCATAATCTTTGCATGATGGCTAAACAAATAGACTATGCGATATCTGAAAACATGTAAAATATAAATGGACTTCGATAAATATTGTGTAATATAATCAGCCTTAACTTGCAACTGTTAAAAAATACCCTAGATTATGTGTTAAAAGGTGAAAGTGTCACACAAAATGTAACCACATTTATAAAGCAATGCAGGATCTTCTGCTTGTTTGAACTTGCCACAGTTAAAACTCCAGTGACTGTACAGCCAAAACAAAAGCTCTGCTTCACTTGTCAAATGCAGTTATTGAATATACCAACAGCTATTTTATTCCTGTACTCTTTCAGGCAGTTACACGCCTAGCGACTGGCCTACCAACTGCCCACCTCCTCCCTTTCTACATACAGATCAAATATCACTACTAGTACAACCATAGCACACCCGATAAACCCACAAAGAACATCTCACAGGTCTTCAAGGCACGTTGTAGGGAGAATTAAACACTTGCTCTTGAGAGATACACTCATCTGGATCTGGAACAAATTAAATCAAATTATACTTCTATGTTTTGAAAGAGATTTAACCTTGGTTACTTAAAAGTGTGTGCCCACGATTAAATCCCTTACTACTTAAAAGTGCTTTGTGTTTCTACTCCTGAAGAGCAGGTTAAAGGTCTAAACCATTTATTGCTTGTGACTATTCCTCTGGACACCTACAGTTATCTTAATTTACGATTATCTTAGTTACATTAGTTCTCTCAGAATTTTTTTCCAGCCTTCACCTATGTATTGGTTAACTGCCACACCTAGGACATCAGAAAAAAAATCTCTGCTCAGTCACATATGAAACATTTACTATTTACATGACTTCTGTTTATATGTCTCTTGAAGAGATTTTATTCTCTTAATGCCAATCAAAACCAGTTTCATCTAGTGTCCGGACTGATTTTTGTTTGTTTGCCACTAATCCCTGGAATTGTCAGTGTGACTAGGTTTTCTTTTGATGGCTATCTTATGTATTTATATACTGACCAACTATTGTAGTTTACTTGTATCTACTTAAGTTAACTGTCTGGGGAAGTAAACATTTCTGCTTTGCTAGTGAATCTTACCTACTCTAAGGCCATAAGGCGTTTTATAACCTACTTCATGATACACCAAAACAATGGGCTTTATGGTTGCATAAAGAAACACCATCCCCAAGTATCTTTGTACAGCCATTAGCAGGTACATACTAAGCCCTTCCCACTCTGGTTGTGGGTATTTAGAGAATTACCTACACAGTGCAGTTATTTCCTTATACTTCCTCTCTAGCTTCTCTAAAGTATGTACAGTTCAGCTTGATATTCCATCTTCATTTAGTAACAGGCTTAGGCCAACCTGTTGTAGAACTACAAGTTCCAGCCTACCGCTGGTATGACAACTCGACCTCAACACTGATGATTCTCCTATATCCATTCAAATGCAACATGTTACATGTATTGCTCTGGATTGAAATCTCTTGTACTTTAATCCAGCTTTCAGAATACATGATCTAACACAAAACATGTTCAGCAGTCACCCTTTAAAATTGTTGACTTAACTATATGCTTTTTTTACCCCCCACTTGTAAGGATACAATATTGATGTATGAGTCGATATCATGGTTAATAGCTACACACATGGTTTCACATGATGACTAATCAGGAAATAAAATTGTAGAGCTATATATACTTATATTAGGATCTGCACTTCAATGCTGCAGTTTTAACAAACATACAGTCCACCCATTAATAAACATTGGTCAGGAGTGATATATATATATATATATACATACACACACACACACACACACACACACACACACACACAAAGTTAACAGAGGTATGACAAGTGAACAACGTGGTATACAATTTGAAAGATGTCATTTCATTAGGTAGCAGTCTTTCTCCGCAGCCTGGTATTTCCAGTTTCAATTACCCCCAGGGGTCTTTAGTCTGTCACAGGGAAAACTAAAGCAACCAAACTCTCAAGTTCATTTAACCTCTTCATGCGTTTCAAGTCTTACCACCACATTTAGTTCTTGCTATCAAACTTAAGACAGTCCACAGCCATTTATTCTAAAATTACCCATGGGTAAACAATGTTTTGCTCCAGTTTTCCCCCAACTGCACTATCCTAGGCCCAATTTAAACAACAATCTTAGACAAACCATCTTTAACACCAATTAATTTAGCTAAGGTTTGTATCATTAAAAAGCTATTGAGCATAACAGGAAAGCGAGGTACATGCACCTAGATGTCACACCTTGCCAACCAGAACAACTGACAACAGCACAACACAAATTAACCTACCCCCACCTGCAAACAGCACTCCAGCCCATAGTCACCACCTAGCCCAGTGTTGGCTAACCTGTGACACTCCAGGCGTTTTGTGAAACTACAAGTCCCAGCATGCATTGCCAATATATAGCAGCTTATTGCTGGAGGGGTATGCTGGGACTTGTAGTTTCACAACACCTGGAGTGTCACAGGTTAGCCAACACTGATCCTAGCTCCTGGACAGTGTTTTTTCAAGTACAATCCTAAAGTATCTCTAACAGGTAATGTGACCATTTCCCTTCGGAATGGTACACTTGGAGATAACCATCTGTGTGGGTCCTCCCTTAGCCCCCTGAGACACCCCCCAGTCACCCAGCCCCTCAGACTGCACCCAGCAGGGTCTCACCTCTCTTGTTCTTAGTCCCGTGTTTCCTGGCAGTTGACAGCTCCTGCTCGATTTTCTTCTCCAGAAACTCCTGTTTCTTGGTCAGCATCTCCTCGGTGTCCCGAAGTTTCTGGATGGCCTCCTGGGGGCTGGGGCCTTTGCCACCCTTACCCCCGGTACCGAACAGCTTCCCGAACACCGACATTGCCCCCGGTGTGAGGACGATACACTAACTATACTGTGCGCTGGGCCTGGCGGGGCTTCACCTACTGAGCGGCGACAACAACCAGACTCGGCCAGTCAGCCACAGCGCACTGACGTCCCCGCTGTGTCACGCGCTCACGCTCACAGCGCAAAGGGGGCTGGTCACAGCGATCTTTCTGAGTGCCCGGCAGCCATCTTGCTTTCGGGCACATCCGAGTAAACATTTAGAAAGAACTCAACAGTATGACAGAATTATATGACCTGCAATAACTGTCAAATATTCTATCAGGTCAGTGGGCCATCACTCCACCAACGTCATACAACTTCAAAATAATAATGACATGATTTCTGCTATATTAGATCGAAATATATGTATTTAGTGGGAGCAATCTTATTGATTAATTAGCTCTGAACACATAACATTGAGGAATTTCTCATGAACTATTTTGTAGCTGAGGGGGGAAAAAGGCTTTAGCCGTTTCAAAAATGGCCGCTGCCGGCTCGATAACACGGTAAGTGCCTATGACACGCGCATGCGCAGGTTGCTCGTTGCCGTTGACGTCATTAAGAGTTAGGGAAATCTGGCCAGCCAGCGTAACGCGCATGCGTGGTTTATACAGGGTGTGTGTGTGTGGGATCTGTTGTAGAAATAAAGGTACACATGGAATCTCTGCGTAAGTGTCATGTGGGTATGAGGTCACATTACTACATTGTACTTAAAGGACCACGTGAATAAATCTAATTTGCTGGTTTATTATTAACAACTGTTTGATAAAATGAACACATTTATAGGTCAGGTATTCAGGAACTTATCAGAACTAAATATAGCTGAGATAGGATTTGACTGGGAAGAGGAACTTTTTGTCTATGTTTATCAGACTTCATGCCATTAAAGTTGGGGATGGGGCATGACATATGGAAAAAAAAATAGATTCCCTACAGTTTTTTTTAGCACTGAAATACTGTCCCACACAAAATAATGGCCCCCAGCCATATGGCACTTGTCGGCTTCCTCATGGTACAGCAGCGGTGCAAAAGCTGCACCCATAGAGTTGTGAATGTTTGCTACACAGTGCTGTGACACGGCTGGACAGCATTACCTGTAGGCAGTCAGTGCAGTGTTTGCTCCACCTGCGCATGATTTTCAGTGGCAAGGGCCCCCACAAATCTTAATCCAGCCCTGAGAATTTTTTTGCATATATTTGTGTGGATGATACGACAGAGAAAGGGAGACGAGGGGGGTGGTAAGCAAGAAGAACCACACATGGCTGTGTGGTATTGCTAACAAGCAGATATGGTAGAGCCCTCTTATTATGAACAGGCTATTTTAGTCCTCTGACCATGGGCTGCGGCAGCTTAGAAAGCCCGGGATCTATGTGCCCTGGTGTGCGAGCCAGGGGTGCCCAAAAACCACTGGGGGATGCAGGGGAGGGCTGGTAAACTTTAGCCCGGCGGGGCAAGACTCGACTCAGCAGCCTATTTTAAAGGGAAAAAAATGCAGGTGACCCAGTCCAAGGTAGTCCACTATGGGACCGGCCCAGGAGACAGATGCCCCACAGTCCCCCAGCCCAGCCTGCCCCTGGGGTGATGGGAAACGCCATCAAGAGAGGAGCACAATTTTTCCAACTTTTCTCTTTTGCTGTACTTCGTCTCCTTGCCTTTTGGCTGGGTATGAGAATTTTTTTTCACAATAGTCTGGTCAGTAGGCTGGGCTGAACTTTGCACTTATTTATTTACTCACTTTTTTGTTTGTCACCTGCACTTATTTTTATGTCTTTTTTCTCCTGGATGGTCAGAGTGCAGAGACCCTTATGGGCTCCTCCCTACAATCTAGAGGCGGTGGGTCGCCCTGAGGTTCTCAACCCCCTGAGGTCACCTCTTCAGGGGAGATGTGGGGGCATTCAGTAGATTTAATGTCCTTGGGAAAGTCTCGGCAGACCCAACTGTTACAATTTCATCAGGGCAGCCTCAATGCTTGGTCACTGTCCCGACTGCCCTGCCTTTTATCCCGATGCTCGAGACAATTTAGAAGTCAAATGCAATTGTGAACAATATTGTAATTGTGTTTGTGTACTATTACAATACAATTGGCAATGAGGAGTTTAAAAGCCGACATTTGGAACTCAAACCCCACACCATGAGAAACATTGCTTCAAAACGCGTCGGTGAAGTGGGGATCTAAAGCAGCTGCGTGATCAACACCAAGGAGCTAGAGAGACTGTTTTGCCGGCCAGTTTACATCGTTGTCTAAAGACACTTGTCAGTTTCTACATGCCATTTGTATGGGCTAAGCTTCTACTGTTAAGGGGAGTGGAGATTGTGCTTTAAGACTGCTGTTTTTATCTTGTGTGACACGCCTGAATCCAGATATAAATCTGCTAATAAAGAATATATTTTTATCACTTATTTGGACTATTGATGTCCTCTATACTGTTTTTGAGGTGTAGATCGTCATTTGTTTCTATATTCATGACCATATAAGACATCTGGCTTTTTAGGCTGTTTGCCACGTTAAGATCCTGTATCTTATTCCCAGAAAACCTACCAGGATTTCTTCCGTTGCAAAAGTCACTTCCAATTTAGAATGTAATTTGAATGCCGTGTATGTACAGGTTACACTGTATTTTTTTATTCTTTTTTTTTTTTTTTTTACATGTTATCACAAGATGAATAAAGAAGATCACACAATATAAGAAGAAATCACTTTTTTTTTAAAAGTAATAACTTTTACTCTTTATTATGTGTGTTACACCAGCGCAATATTGCACTATAATCATTGTGTTTTCAATTTAGGATTTGTTGAGGGGAGGACAAAAGGGTTGGGACGGTCGAACGCACAGGTACTAAAACTCGATCCTTAAGAGCTGGCGACAATTCATGTCTTCAGGATTTTTTTTTATCATGCATAGGTGAGCTAATCTATTTTTCCGAGTCAGTAATTATCCAACCTGTTTCTACATAAAGAAATCATGAAAACATGCCCTGTTGGTAGCTCGAGGACTGGGTTTGTCACCACTTGTTTAGATCTCTTTCAAACGGCCTTTAAAAACCCACCTTTTTCTTAAAGCCTTTCAGTCTCCCACTTAACTTCCTACCTTTTCTTCTGCCTCTTCCTTCCCCCTTATCCTTATCCTCCGTTCCTCCATCTCTCCCCCGTGTCTCTCTGTCTGTCTACCCCACCCCTTAGATTGTACGCTCCTTTGAGCAGGGTATTCTCTCCTCCTGTCTTCACCACTGTTAACTCTGCTCTCCAGCTACTTAGCCCTCCTCCTTGAGGACCCTCTTTCCCGCGTCCCCTCTCGCTCCCTCCTCTCCCCTCTAGGGGTCTCCCTGTCATCCGTGCCTTCCCTCTTGGACTCCGTCGTTGGCGGACCTTCCCCTCTCCCCTCCTCCGCCCCTCTAGCGGTGCTTTGAGCTCACTAAGTTACTGTGATGATTGTTTACTGTACTGTGCTGTCTCACCTCGTATTGTAATCTCGTTTGTCCCTGTATGGCGCTACGGACACCTAGTGGCGCCCTATAAATAAAAATTAATAATAATAATCTCCATGAGTAGTAGGCACACGCCCCAATGTAACGCAGTCATCTTTTACATGGCATGACTACGCCCCAAATTGAACAGTGAAAATGTTGGGAGGTATGCGATACCTATGCATATCACATATTAAAGAATAAATAACAAAATTGGACAAGAATGAATTCCAACATTGGATTTGAATAATATAAAGAATAATATAGGAGTGTTTTTTTAAGTTTGAAAACTAAGGTACCGGTATTGTCGTTGAATTCTAATGATAATTCCAGTTAACCTATCATGTGCATTGTTGCCAACATTTAGATATCAATTCCAGGGAAATTGACACTGCAGGACACGTAAGCACGTTGTCCATGGTACAGCAGGGTATTACAATCCACATGACATGGTCACTGAACATAATTATAATCTCAGATTTTTCTGTTTTAAATGTTCATAAATAAAATATTTCTTAAATATTAAGTTACAAAAGCCAAAGTATAAGAACAGATAGGGAGAATTGCATTTAATATACATAATAGGAATTGAACTGTACAGTTGATCAGTATTGAAAGAAAAAACAGTGACAAATAATTGAGAGCTAGGACTATCCCTGGCACCTACGTATGTGTATTGATCACAGATATGTTTTTGCTGTAGTACAGCATCTGCTTTTTATGTTACTCATAGCAGAAAGTTAGCACATTCTATCTAGCACAGTTTCAGCAGACACCAGCTGGGAGGCACAATGACCTTATTACATCATCATCATGTGACAGGGAAACTTGTGCTCTCTGGTGACTCAGACCTGAAATCAGAAGGAGGAAGTGTTTATGGAAACTATGTAAATGGAACCTAAAAGCTCTCCTTGTCAAAATCCCCGGGATTAGCAGCGTATCCATTGCATTTAAATATAAATTATTTCTATTCACTCAAAGGTTACCCGAAAACCACTACTATTCATCATATATATCACAAAAAATTACATAGTATACATATCTGCTAATGTACAGAAACAAATGAGACTGCGTTCTCTCCAATGGCACAGGAACTGCAATAACCAAGGGTATCCCTCCCTTAGTATTCAAAATCAAATAGGTACTGGTTATGCGCTCATTGTCTGATTGTTTGTATGAAATTTATGTTAACAATGTTAAAGGTAATCAATATCTTATACTAGTAATAATTATGTATTATTATTATTGTCGCTGTATAGTAGGGAAGACAAGGACCTACTTGAAACAGGACATACGTAAAACAAGAACAGACAAGGCAGCCAAAATGAATGGAGACATGAAAATAAAGGGTATGAAGGACCCTGCTCATTAGAGAGCTTACATTCTAAACGGAAGAGGGTACAGCTGAAACAAGAGGAGCGAGTGTGGTTCAGAGTGGAGATTGGGATAGTTTTGAGGGTGCATTAGTGTAAATAGTGTTATCGAGGATAAGGTCACTTCTAAAAAAGAGATGGGTTTTCAAAGAGCATCTAAAAAATACAAGGCTGTGGGAAAGTCTGATTGCGCGTGGTAGGGAATTCCATAAGAATGGAGCAGCATGGGAGAAGTCTTGTAGGTGGGAGTGAGAGATGTTTACCAGAGACGAGACAAGGCGAAGGTCAGAGGTAGATCAAAGTGGTCGGGAGGGAGAATATTTTGATATGAGATTTGAGATGTATGCAGGGGTAGTGTTGTTGAGGGCTTTGTAGGTAAGGGTGAGTAATATGAATTTGATTCTGGAGGACACATGGAGCCAGTGTAGGGATTTGCAAAGAGGTGCAGCAGATGTGAAGCAGTTAGAAAAGAAGATCAGTCTTTCAGCAGCATTTAGAATGGATTGAAGTCTGGATATATGGGTGTCAGGAATGCCAGATAGCAGGAGATTGCAATAGTCAAGACGGGAGATGATGAGAGAATGGATAAGAGTTTTTGTAGCATGTTGAGTAAAAGAAGTGCGTATTGTGGCAATGTTTTTAAGGTGGAGTCGATGGGAATGGGAGAGAGTCTAGATGTGAGAAATAAAGCAGAGGGCGGAGTCAAGTGTGACACCAAGGCAGCGGGTTTGGGAGACTGAGGAAATTGTGGTGTTATTGACAATGAGGGCGATTTGAGGGCAGGTGGTTACTCTAGCAGGAGGGAAGACAATAAGTTCTGTTTTGGACATGTTGAGCTTTAGGTAGCGTTGGGACATCTATGTGGAGATAGCAGAAAGACAGTTGGTTACACGAGGTAGTATCTAAGGAGAGAGGTCAGTAGAAGAAATATAGATTTGGGTGTCATCAGTGTAGAGGTGGTATTGGAGGGCGAATGAGCGAATAAGTGCCCCAAGAGAAGAGGTGTACAACAAAAAAAAAGTAAAGGTCCAAGAACAGAGCCTTGTGGGACCCAACAGATAGTGGGAGTGGACTGGAGGATGTGCCATTGGTAGAAACACTAAAGGAGTTGTTCGATAGGTTGGAAGTGAACCAGGAAAGGACTGTTCATTTTCCTGTATCAGCACGTGATTGTGGGAGTAATCCAACGCGTTTCATCCGGGTCTGGTCTTTCTCAAGGGCATGTAGTCCATATATGCTAATACATTTCATTAAAGATGTGCAAATATTATCCACGTGCAAGAATTCCATATGTTAAAATTATCAATCCCTCCTTGATTACAATGATTTTAGCAATTCTTTCCTTTACCACTGTGCCTATCAGCATATTTACACAAGGCCTTAAAAAGAATGCTGATAATATAGTCTTTGTGCAGCCTTAAAACTAGCTTTATATAACCAATTGTGCTTCAAATCAATCTAATATATATTTGGGACTTTCCTCTTGTTATCCTACTTACCATTGACATTCTGCCTGAGGCTGGTGCCCTTTTTCCACTTCCGGATTTGGCTGTGGGAAAAATGCATGGACTACCAACAGAGGGGCTAGGACTTGTCCACCAGTAAACATAGGCACCTTTGGGGTACCTATGGGACAGATAAGAATTTTCTCTTATTTTTTGTGAGAATATTTTATTTTTAGGCATTAAAATGATTTTATAAAAAAATACTAAACTATATAATTTTTCATCCATTTCTGAGCTGTACAGATTGGAGATGAATCGGCACAAAATAGGATCTTATTAAATAAGCCTTATATCATCTTCTGTTTGGTAAGATTCACTTTAGTAATTATTTAGCTGTTTCATGAATATTGGAAGTACTACACTATACTATACATTTTTGGGCATATATACAGATATATCTTGCTTCTCCATATATATGGTAGACATACAATTAAGCACCATACTGTTCCTGGGCTCTCTACACTAAAGTACTAAACTATCAGGCACATCGTTTTTTTATTATCAGATTAAGATTTCTCTTCTGGCATCCGAAAAGAACGGCAGCCACCTGCTGTGTTTAGGAAGTGTTATTCATTAGAGTTGGGGTTATACAAGTATATTTTAGTGATTAAACGGTTGGGTTGAGCGCCATTATTACTTTTCTGTATGCAAAATATATAATATATACATTTCTATCTAATAAAATGCTGTGCTGTTGTCTAGCACTGCTGAGTGCCCGTTCTATCATTGTTCCTGGAACCACAGTGCTCGTTTGAGGGAAAGTAATGTGTCAGGATCTCCTTCATTCTATTTGTAACCTTCAAGCTAAATAAAAATGTTTAATTTTAATATTTGTTGAATATTTAATATGATTTTTTTAAATCATGGCCACAGATTCACAACATAAACATATTGTAAAGTAATCTCTTATTGGCATGGGCACCACCAGGGGCAAGCGCAGGATTTGTAGAGGGGTGTTTCTACACCATGCCACCAGTGGGCGTGACCAGCATGCACGGGGCATGGCTATAATTTTAGACAGTGCTTGGCTGCTGTCCAACTCTTCCTATCCCCATAATATACATGGGCAATGCTGCGTGAACTACTGTTAGGTGTACACAGCTCTCCCTTTTCAAGCAGAGCCGTGTGAAGCTGGGGCAGGGTCCAGCCACCTCAATTATACAGTGCCCCAGGCTTGGAGGGGGGTTTCCAGGCACTAGAACCCCCCCCCCCCCCCTTGGTTTGCCTATGACCACAGAATGACAAGCTCAAACTCACTTCTACTGACACAATAGCTCTGGCTTTTTCCATTGCTAGGAAATACACTGGTTCTCATTTATTAAGGCGGCTGAGGTGCAGTGCTGAATCCTCTTTGATAACGTCATGCAGCTCAGTTTGTGCTAGTGTGGAAATCTAGGACCAAAACTCTAGTTTGCAGAGGAAAATGGTGGTGTTGGTGGAGAAGTTTGCACCACTTGATGAGAGGAGTTGCATGGAGCGAGGGCTAAGTACACATTAGGTTCACCGCTGCACCTTGTTTCACAGAGCAGTGCAAAAACGAGATTTCATTTTGTGCAGATTATGAAGATGACATAGAGAGGTGGAGAAGGTGCATTTTTAGGAGTGTTCCTTACTTTGCAGAACACAGAGTTGATAAACATCAAGGGTTATATTTATTAAACAGCGGGTTTGAAAAAGTGGAGATGTTGCCTATAGCAACCAACCATTCAAGCTTTCACTCATTTAGTACATTCTACAAAATGGAACCTAGAATCTGATTGGTTGCTATAGGCAACATCTCCACTTTTGCAAACCCGCAGTTTAGTAAATCTAGCCCAAAGTCTTGTCCTATACTTAACTGGAGGCGTTTTCCACCATAGTGCGTCTGAAAGTGCAAAAGACATTTTTTGGCACATTTTCTCCAAATGTAATTAAAAAAGTTTCAAACACATGAAAGTGTCACGTGTAATATAGACAGCTACAACACCTCCTCACACATTTAGGCACGCTTCTAGTTTCAGTGGCATCTCGAAAGGCTGGAAAAAAGGCGTGTACCTTGAAGTGCACAAAGTGGATCAACTAGGAGCACCAGAGCGAAACCAGAGGGATTTGTGCACTTTGAATGATGTCTAGGGGTAAATGTATCAAGCTGAGAGTTTTCCGGCGGGTTTGAAAAGTGGAGATGTAGCCTATAGCAACCAATCAGATTCTAGGTACCATTTTGTAGAATGTACTAAATAAATGACAGCTATAATCGGATTGGTTTTTCAAACATGCTGGAAAACTCTCAGCTTGATACATTTACCCCCTAGTGTCTGTTAGAGAAGTTCCTCTCTCCTAGCATGGCAGCTTGCTTTCAGAAGAGTGAGAGCATTGTGGCACTCCAGTTATTTCATGTATATTATTCGGATACACAGCTTTTCGTAGATTAACGTGATTATGTTATATGTCTAACTTTATTGTTTCATCTATTGTCTGTAATATGTATTCACTTTAACTTTTTAAATACTCTTTTCATGGAACTGTTAGTTTGTTGTGTCTGTGTGTGAACCTACTACACGTTGTTATATCTTCATGTACACATATGAACTGCAGTCTGAGTAATGCATACGTCTGTCAATTCATTGGTTTGTGAATTGTGGAGTGCGTGGTTTTTGGCGCCCTAGTGACCTTATACGCTGTGTATTTTCTTACCCATTTGACTCTGATAAAAATCTTAGATGATTGAAATGATCGTCATGTGCAAAATGTTCTTCTGATGTAAAACTTTATTTTTTCCTACTAAAATCGCCAGTGCTGTTCTGTTCCTTTGGGGGACTGTTGGTAAGACTGGTTTTTTATATCTTCTATGGACCTGTTGCACCGTGTTTCGAAAGCATTGGATATTGTGTGCATCCTTTGCAGGAATTGAACTTTTGTTTTTCTTATGTTAGTTCCAGAACGCACTTTATGATCAATCATTCACTTTCAAAAAGAAGTGAGATTTGAATGCCTTTAAAATTCTCTATTATTCATAAATTCACCACATGCCTTATTTAATACAAAAAGTGTAAAACTTTCTGCTTTGCATTAATTAACATTACTTCACCTAAATGAGGTAAACAACTAACAGGTAAACTTGTAAAACTATAGCTATTATGAATATTGTGTAACTCTGAATGGATTTATCCATGGTTAGAGATTCCAAGCATTTATAGATAAAGCTAATATGCCAGCCCATACTCAACTGAGCACCATCCATTGTATAAATATATAAGTTTAATAATCCATAAACATAAATAAAAAATTGCACAGGACATGTGAACAAAATATAAATACATTTGCAAATATACAGTATGTGCATATATACATTGTCATTGAATTGCAAGATTGAATAATCTAAACAGATTTCAATCTGAGCCATGTTTATAGCCAGTGAATGCCTTTTTGTAGAAGATCGAAGATCATTTTCCTTTTGGCAGATACAGATCTTTTATTGGTCAGTTTCATTGGCTGGGCAGTATGGCAGAATAGACGATTGGCTGATAAGCAAAGGCTTAGTAGTGAGGTTGGGCTGTGACGGTGTTCACTTTCACCTCCATCTCTTAAATCTTTTGTTTTGTCCCCATTAATTACTGCTGGGGAATATTATAGTTCCATCACTACAGTTTAGTTAAAAAGTAAAAGTGGTAAAACAATAGTAGAAGATCCTCTCCTTGTCCAGTCACTCCGGGCTCTGTATATAGATGGGCACTGCCAGCATAGAACACGAAGGGTCTGTGGCATTCTGTAGCTCAGCTAGTGTCACAGTAGTGGAGGTTGTACTGTTTGAGCAGGGAGGACCCACCAAGCTCTCACTGGAGTTTCCAGCTCCATCAACCACAATAGAAAGCACAGCATCGGATTGCTGAAAGCTCTCTTCCCCTGGACTGGTCTCCTGAAGTTGTTCCCTACTGCTCTTCAATTCTGTCAGTGTTGTCTCCTCTTTCTCTGAGCCAGCCTCGTCGTCTTGCTTCCCTCGTCCTCGCTTTCTCTGCCCCTTCCTGACCTAAATAACACATAGATTAGAATACATCTCTATTTTAATTACACTGTGAGGAATGAATACATAAAGCTAAGTGGTGTTATCGCCAACTGCCCCATGCTGCTGATAGATCCCGATGGTGAAACCTGTTGTGTCACGCAAAGCTTGTTCTATCATATATCTAAGTGGTACCACGTATGGTGAACCGTGCCACATTAGGCTGCGATACCATATCAACATTACAAAATAAAAATTTGCATTTGCACGTGTGGAGTCAGAAAGAAGATATCTTGACAAAATACCAAGATTTGCCCCCCTGATATACCAGCTGACATTGCCACTTTAGTGATCAGACCTGCGAAGGCCACAAAGACGCACAGACAATTGAATTAATAATAAGGTAATAGATAGAACGAAGGGCATATTTAGAATCAGAAAATGATTTAAAAGATGAGCAGCTGACTACGGTGAGATATAAATGGACACTATCGCTTTTCCCGCTAGGGACTGAATAAGCTCTGCATGCAGCATTTTCTGAGAGTAATGCCTCCAGCCTGACAAGGGAGGACAGTTCTCCCTTCACTTTAATGTGTCAGCACAGGACTGCTCCAGCGCTATAGCCAACAGTAGCGTGTTTCTAGCTGGAAAATTGCTAGCGTTAAAAGCACCCATCGGAAAGGACACCAAGGACGCTAAACCTTAATCCTCTTCAATCTGCTAAGTACATGTATTATTAAAATATTTTCAAAACTGCTAGGTCAGTGCTTTACAAAACCCAAAGAGGATTAACGAACATTGCTCAAAGGTGCAAAACCACCTAGCAAAAGTCTGATTGGCTGCTATGGTTTTGGTACAGATTTTCACATTTCAGCATGTTCCCATGAGCATTGTCATTTCATTTGCGTAAGTCTTTTTCACAACGCTACCGGTTTCACTTATTGTTTAAAACGCTAGTAAAAATACATATCAGATGTGTTAAAAATGCAAGCAAAATGCCAGTACGTAGGAGGTAAGTGCTTAACTACAGCCATAGGTGTCCAAACAACTGCTATGAGGCTCAGCAGCACAGGGGACACTTTCCTAATGGAAAAATGAGCAGAATATATTTGTGTATAAAATGCTGGTATATACTGTTTTCCCATTGTTTCCAAGTGTTTCACTCGTGTGTTTACTACTCAGCTATTCTCATAGAGACAGCCGAGCAGGGACTGTAATATGGATCCAAAATCTCTTTCAGAAATGCTATTTATTAAAAAGTTTACCTGTTAAAAATAATAAAATAGATGCCCCTTCTTAACCCTTTACCTCTTCCCCCCCCTTCCCCACCTCTCCCTTCCCCCTTCGATCTTTTGCCCTGCTTTCTTCTTCTTTTCTTCTATTGGCGGCTTGCCACACCGCCCCCCTACTCTATCCTGGACTAACTTCTCTTTCCTGTTTCTTTTTCTTCCTATCTTCAAAATAAAATTTGGTCAATGCCTTGATTTGTCATTTCATAATATATACTCAATGTATTAGTCTCTGAATATGCATAACATGACTGTATCATAACATGTTTTGGACTGATGCTTATTGCTGACCATTGCAAAAATAAAAACTTTAAAAAAAAATAAAAAAATAATAAAATAAACATTTTGCATTAAAATACAGATGTGCTTTTTTGAGTCTACCTATTACAAAAAAAAAAATTCCCCTCCTTTGGCTCACCTGGTCCTTCTCGTTGTCTGGGTGTAGTCGACACTTATGTTCTTTCAAATATTTCTGCCGGGTAAATCTTTTGCCACAGTTGGGGCAGCTGAACCTGTAATTCCCTGTATGGCTTCTCTGGTGTTCAATCATATGTGCCCGCCGGCTGAAGGACTTTGCGCAATACTGGCACTTGTGCATTTTCACCCCTGATATAGAAACAGCACAGAGGTTTGTTGTTACAAACAGTCACTCAGACAGGCCAAGTGGTACAATGAGCGATTCAAACAGAGCCACCTGCATGTTATAGAAAAGCATAGCACTCCAAAGAATATAGAACACTGCATTATTTTAGAAAACATAAAATACTTTTTTTTTTTTTTTTTTTTTTTTTAAAGCCCACTGCTCATAAGGGGTGAGATTTACATTTTTCAACCTACTCATTCCAAAAAGAAAGAGGGCTAAGTTACTATGTCTTATAGTCCAAAGATCTGCACTGATTTGCCACCAGTGAAGGCGAGCACCTAGCATCATGAGAAATGTAGTCTCCAATATAAAAATAAAACTGTGAAGGGAAAGAGGGCAGTGTAGCACTAAAAACTGTGCAAATCAGCCTATCTTTCTCAAGTAGTCCCATTTCTACAATAGAGACTACATGTCCCATCATGCTTCACATTTGATTGTAATTTCACCATCCAAATATACACCACTGCTCTCTGTGCGTGAGTGTAACAAGGATTCTTAATATCAGGGAAGTATTATGAGAGTGACAGGTGTTACCGGAATCTCGACACAATCATGTTATCCATGTACATGTTCTATAGCATTCATAATATTTTCCACTATGTATATATAACATAACTCCCAACGTTTGGAGGTCCGATACCGGGACAAAGAAGCCACGCCCCCATCACCGCCCACGATTTTCCAGTTTGCGCAGATCACGCATGCGCAGAAGCGGCTGTTGGACAGTTCACGCATACGCGGTAGCAGTTTTCGGACATGTCTTGCCCCACTTCCTCCTAGACCACCAGAGAAACTGGCTGCTAAGACAAATTGAAGGTTGGGCGGGACAGCGGGATAGTCCACTGTAATCAGGACACTTGGGAGGTATGATCTAATAATATCTCACAGAGTGAGTTACCAGTATATTTCTTATGTAGTTTTGTGCATTGGTGCTTCTTTCAGTTTAATGAATGCCAGAGGCAGATCTTGTGAGCTGTGGGCCCCGATGCAGATAGGCAGGGAGGAGGGAACCAGCCCCCCCCCACCCTTTCCATATGCCATGCAGCAGGCCCCATTATCTCCATGGGCCCCAAAGCACTGCATCTGCTGCACCAATGGTAGTTCTGCTAATGAATACGCTAATAGTAGCATTTTTTTGTGTTTTCGATTGTGACCTATACAACCAAAACAACATGCTATAAATAGCAGTAATTACTTTATGAAAATAAACAAATCCCAGAGGTTACAATCTGTCCAGCTGCAATAATATCTACCAGCAGAAGGAACAAATCTTTATGTGCATGGGTTTCCTTAATGCTGAGAATAAATGCAAGCCACAGTGTAATATGACTGCATTAGACTAGTAAAGAAAACTTCATATATCCACAGGTTACATACAGGTTAATAAAAACTACATTTCCAGAGCAGCCCTGTTTTATGCGTGTTTTTAGGTTTGTCCGCAATACTGATTACTGCTATCACTAGGGTTTGCAGAGATCCTGCACAATACATTAGCACTTACATAGACAGAAAATATATGTCATTTTTCTATAAAAAAAAAAAAATGTTGCCTTATATTGTTGTAAACTACATTTCTATCACCTACCTGAATGAGAGAGAACATGAGCTTTGAGCTTGTCTGGACGATTAAATTCCTTGTTGCAGCCAGTGTGGGACCTGTTGAGATTTATGCACAAAGGAAGTCACAAATGTTCCCAAATTTACATAAGCTTGATGACAGAAAAGGCTTTGTATAAGCATCATTCAGAGATGCCATAAATACACAACCAGTGAACAAATAAGCAACATATTTTTATGAAAGCTTAATGCTGTTTGAACATAATCTTTACTATTTAAACATGAATAAACCTTGTGCAGACACTACTGTGCATCATCCCAGTTGGCACCAGGAGATGATTTCATTGTGCAGACAGCAGTAGGTACGCTTATACTAGAAAATATACTATGGAGACATTGTAAAGTAAAACTGACGTAAACCAGGAAGTGTCTGTTGTTTTATACACTTGGGGGTAAATTTATCAAGCTGCGGGTTTGAAAAAGTGGAGATATTGCCTATAGCAACCAGATTATAGCTGTCATTTTGTAGAATGTAGTAAATAAATGATCATTAGAATCTGATTGGTTGCTATAGGCAACATCTACACTTTTTCAAAAGTGGACGTCTGTGGAGTCGTGCCCTGCATGAATCAGGGCACTTATTCCGAGTGCTGCCATGTCACCCTGCTCTCGGAGGAGAAGACTTGGTGCACATGGCCCTACAGACTTCTGTAACATACCTCCCAACATTTAGAATCCCGAAACCGGGACAAAATAAGCCTGCCCTCGTTCCACCCACAAATGCTCAAACTTTAGTAAATCTTCTTACTCTTTTGGTTATGCCCCATTCCTTTTGCAGCCCGCGAATCAGGATGTCCCGCCAAAGTCGGGACAGTTAGGAGGTATGATGTAATGAGCTCTCTGCTCTGACCATCCACACTGGTATCTTAATTGAAGCCACAGAATGTCGTGTGATAGGCCTGCCATTCTGGAGAGCCAGAACGTGCCCAGTGGGAAACAGCCTTTGATTCCTCTCTGATCCTACAGGCTCAGGCTCTGCACTGGTATGGAAGCCCAATGCCACTGAGGCATAAGCCTGATATAACAACATACAGTAGGGAAGTTCCAGGTTTATTATTATGTAGGATGCATATTTAATAAGGTCAGGGACAGAAAAGACATCTCCAGAATAATGATAAGAGAAGTACTAGAAATATAAGTTTATACTTAAAATAACAGAACTCTTATATAAGGTTCTATTAAAAAGAACCACAAACATATTTTTGTTAGCGTTTTTTTGTGATACATCCTTCTGTAAAACTTCAGGTTATCTAGCATCAGACAAGCGATAAAGCCACTTACAATTAAAAGGGACTTTTCATGTTTAAGCACCAATATAAAATCTCTGATCACATATGCAAGTTCACTAGCACAGAGTTAGGATAATGCCCAGGTTGATAAATGGAGTCTGCAAATAGCCATTTAGTAATTGGGAGCAAGATAAAGACATACGCAAAGGGACACTTGTACTGCTTGTAAGGCTCGTGGATCAGCATGTGTCTCTTCAGCTTGTCCTTGCGATTAAATGCAGAATCACACAGTGTACATCGGAATGGCTTTTCACCTGCCGTGACATGAAAGGAAATCGTTAAAATGTGGGTATACATTTGGTTTAAATACAAATGTGTTCATTTTATATCTATTAACATGACATAGGACAGAACATTTTGGGAGTGGTTTAGACTTCCACAGCAATGCAGTAGTGCAACGTAATCTTGTGCTTCACATAAAAGGAATCACCCTCCGCATACAACAACTTACACTGGTGTTTTGAGCTGTATATATCTGACACTTGTATCTCTTAGGCAGTTTAGGGATGTTCATAAGTAAGTGCAGTACAGTGAGGGCGTGCAAACGCAAAGTAACCACATTCCTTTGAGAGGTGTATTATTTTGGGTTACACGTATCTTTGTAATATGTTCCTTAACAAACACTAACTTTATACATGTAACTTAAAATACAGAAACTTAACTGTGCACATGCATATTTGCCCGTAACAAACAGGTATCGTTTACATTGAACTCTAAATTACCCCCTTTATATAGCTACAGTGAACAGGACAAAAAATTCCTCCTACAAGCCGATTACATTGGAAACATATATAAAACAGATTTAAAGCATAAAGTAAATGCATCTTCAAAATGCATTTTAGGTTATATTAAAAGTGATCCTGCAGGACCATATATCTGGGGGTAAATGTATCAAGCTGAGAGTTTTTCAGCGGGTTTAAAAAGTGGAGATGTTGCCTATAGCAACCAATCAGATTCTAGTTATCATTTTGTAATATGTATTAAATAAACGATAGCTAGAATCTGACTGGTTTTTCAAACCCGCCGGAAAACTCTCAGCTTGATACATTTACCCCCTGGTGTTTAAAAGATGTAATAAAACACATTTGGACACACTAGTCTATATAAGCTACCACATGAAGACACTGCCAATCATAAACGTTAGTAGAGAATTTATTATTGCTACATCCTGCTGTGTGCATTGGTATGATAAGCTTGTCATTTCTATGTCCTGGATAATGACACAAATGGCATGTGACTGGTACCTGAATGGATGTGACTGTGAAGTTTTAGGTAGTGCTCCCTTCTGAACAATTTCTTACAGATCTGACACTTGTAACGCCCTCCTCCCCCATGGGTAGGTAAGTGTCTCCTTAGATACCTCTCACATGGAAACACCTTGAAAAAGAGGTAGGACATTAAAATAAACCCACAGCATTTTTTCAAAACATGTAAGTGGAGAAATGGATACATGAGTTAATATAGGAGGGTGTAAGGATAGAAAGGAAGGTGTCCTCACCTTCTGGCAATGTGGACATGGGTAGCTGTGAGTGGCGGTCTGTAGATGTTGCTCCAATGCCTCCGGAGTGGAGTATTTATTCATGCACTTCAAGCACCTGAGTAACAGAAGGTTACAAGCAGTAATTAAATATCTCTCTATATAGGAAACAAAGCTGAACACATCTATTGTGGTATGTAGTAGAGGGTCAACAATACTATTTGCCTTTCCTAGAATATCAGGACAAAATTTGGGGATAGAGATAGTTTAACTCTGAAGTGCTAAATTAAGAATGTGCAGAGATGAATATAGAAAGACTGAATAAGTCAGAAATACATTATACAACACTTATTATTTCATCTATGACTGACATGTACAGTGGAAACTACAACCTCACATTGTCCCTGGGTAGTCCATGCTTTATCAATCAAGTTTCAAACCAGGCAGATTTTCTTCTGCAGCACAACACAGACCCACATTCATACTTAGAATTACAGTACATACATTTCTACTGTACATACAGTACATCTTAGTACTACATATTATTGCTCCTGATCTGTCCACTGTTCCGGAGCAACGGAGCAATTGATTTTCATGGCTCAATCATCTCTTCTTGTCTAAAGCTGGGTACACACCTATGCAATCTTACTTCAAATGCAATTTCTGTAACGATTTCACCCACTGCTAATAGTCCCGATGAGCATGCCGATTCATGCATACACACCTACACATTTACCTTCAGATCTGTGATCCTCATCTCATATAACCATCTGCTGATAATATTGTGACTCTGTACACTGTACAGATATCTACCTACGTTGCTGGTTGTGAGTGCGTACACACTTCCACATTTGCCCGACATCGTTCCATCGTTGATCGTGATTGTTAGGAAGTTTAGAAAACCAAATCAACAGATGCAATGTGTTTTAATACAATAAAACATCATTGTGGGAGCGTATGCACTCTTGCAATATATGACCAAATGGTCTTTAGTCATGTGATCTCCGCGATAATTGCAAAGGCATTTATCCAGCTCAATACCTATTTCAAAAACGGTATTAACGTGTCATAGCACATGGGGATTGGGTATATTGTTTGCTTTAGAAACTGTTAAATCTTATTTTTTATTTCAAAGTGGCTATTTAATTTCTGGTATACCCTGCAACCAGTACCTGTATATTAGTTCCTGAGCAAGATAAGCCTACTTTTAGAGTTGGAATTCTCACAATATGTCTATAGGATTGGAGTACACAAAGGAGTAATAAACATATTCTTCTAAAACCTTTCATAATCCCTTGAACATTATATAGCTTAAACATTATACTTTACTTGTACACAGCCATCTCCTTCTTGGGGGCAATCAGGGGCAACAAGCTATGTGAATACTGGTGGACGCCCATCTCATACAGAGAGGAAAAGTCTTTGTTGCAGATGTGGCATCGATAGGTCATCTCCTCCTGGTGGGTTTTGATGTGCTCCAGGAACTGGTCCAGTTTCTGACAGGTGTGAGTGCAGCCCTTAACCACACACTTGTACACCTGCAAACATTTCACAGTCACAGCAATGCATAACAGTGGTCAGTATTCAATTATAGTATATCCATAGGCTATAATAGTATGGGTAGTGTCACAGAATCGGTTCCACTGTCAAGCTAGGTACACACTACACAGTTTTCATCCAATAATCGGCTCAATCAGCTGACATACGACCGCTCGTTCAAAGGTCGGGTCAGTGTGTGTTGTGACACGATGGTCGAAAGTCTGCCCAAGTGGACGATTGTCGCCTCATTTGGTTGGTCGTACTGTTAAATATTTTCGTTCCAATCTTGTTTCCATTGTGTAGTGTGTATAAACTTCCGACCAATCTACAACAGTGAGTACGAAATTACAGTCATTGCTCACGACAACATGGCTGTAAAAAGTCGCTAAAGGGACGTCCGCTCTTCCCTTTATCGTCCTAAACAAGGCTAGTGTGTATGCAGTCCATGGACCGAGCGATCGGATCATCGATCGCATGTAAAATCAATCAGCATAAAAAGTTGGTGGAATTCTGTAGTGTGTACCCAGCTTTACACTAGAGCTCTTTAGCTGTGAAAGTAATGTATGCACAACCAAGCGCTCTGGTGTGATAGGAAAATATGTTAACAAATAAGCTTTAGCAACTTACATTTTTCTGGCTAGGTGAACACGGAGTTAAGAAAGTACTATTATACTATCCTAATGTGGGAGCCTTAACTATGATCTGTCACTTGCAGGTTTCATACCGATTAACAGAAAACCATGACTTAAAAGATAATCCAAAACGAAAAGACATCATGTAACATTAACAGAGTTTCCAGAGCTAGTACCAAGTATTCCAGATAACAGATTTCATTGTTTGTAAATGAAAGCGTGTGACTTTTACGATATAGAGGACTATTCTCGAACAAGGCAGTATGTTAAAGGTCTGTCACCAGGTTTGTGTCATGTGCACTATGTAGTAAGCAAAAAGACAAAACAAAAGGGTTCTCCTATAACATTCATTCAGGATAAAGCGAGCAGGACTCACAGCAATAGAGCTGTACGGTATAGAGACAACCATCCCGGGAACGTGCATAGTGCAGTCTAACTGGAAGCTGAGAGACTAGAGTGCTTGTTCCCAGGTGGCAACGATGCATCCGCTGAACTGAAGAGAGTCATTTTCACCATCCGCATAGAAAGGGTTCTTCACTGTAAAGGCGGTCTGACTATAGAATTTTTCTACCCAGGGAGGTAATGATGGTCAGTCTGGGATTTAAAAGTGAACTGGGTGCTTTTCTTTCAAGATAAGATATCTCTAGCTATAAATAGTAGATAGCATCAGCGAAGTGACCTAATCCAGGGAATTCAACGGATTGTCATTTATGGGGTCAGGAAGGAATGTTTTATTTTTCCTCTTCCTTTTTCAAAACGACCTGTGTAACTATATGTATCAATATAAAGAGTCACACTTGATATAATTCTATTATTGCCATAAACGAGCATACACTTCTTACTGCCTACCTGCTCCTGTTTGTGTTGAGTCATATGCGATTTCAGCTGGAAATAGCTATTGAACTTGTTGCTGCAGAATTGGCAGTGATAGGAGCTGTCAATCATGACCACCTGCTTAGCCTCAGTTCCATCACATGACTCAATTTGCTCGGTGTCCATGTCCTGGGGAGATGAGCCTTCAGGTGGTACCTGGCTGGAGACTACAAAATAGATATAACAGCTGTATGCAGCTGGTTCCACTCCAATGAGAGAAACCTTACACATTATCCTGCTGACACCAAACAGTGCCTACAGCAGAAATATTTATCAAGCCTTTTACCTCCGTTATCAACAGCTTCTTCTTCTGGCTGCGAGGGGTTAAGTGGCCCCACCTGTACTGGCATGGATCCTTGCGAGTTGGTGGTATTGGGGGCTCTGGGCCAGACCTTGTGTGTCTGCATATGCTTTTTGACATTGGACTTCTGTGCAAATGCTCGGCCACATACAATGCACTGAAAAGGCTTCTCACCGGTATGACTGCAACACAAAATTAGTGGGAATTTTTATCTATACCCAATCACCACATCTTGTAACGTTCATTTGCAAGGAGCAGTGACTTGTCCGAAGAAGAGTCAACTTCTGCGAGTCTTAATATCTGCGTAAACATTGACATTCAAAATATGCTTAGAGAGGAAACCGATCATGCTTATTTGACTCTGTTTTGTTTTTTTAATTTCCCCATTGGAATTTTTTGATAACAGGATACTCAGAGATATACTGAGCATTATGCTGAGCATTACATATACACAGCAGAGATGCAGAGATCACAGTATATATATATATATATATATATATATATATATATATATATATATATATATATATATATATATAGAGAAAGAGAGCCGCATTTTGCCAGCATCTCCAGTTCATGTAGCATGCAATTCTTTCTGCAAACACAACATAGACATCATAACCACTAAAGTGTTACTGTTCTTTATGGCTTACACAGGATGGGAAAATGGGATGCACAGGATGGGAGAATGGAGATATTGCCTCTACCACCTAGATGGGCCATTTATCTCCTAGTTTTAACCAATGTACAATAAGAAAAAGATTTAAGACAAGCTCACAAATTACTGCTCACGGCACATTCCTGAGCAGACGCACTACTGGTGAAGACTAGATGGATGTTGGTTTACAATGTCTGCAACAAAACCCAATCCTAAAAGTCAATTTGTATATGTGCGTTAATGTAGGCATCCCATTTTCCATACAGTGTATTTACCTAGGTGTGCCATTTGGCAAACCGTCCCGTTTGAGAAAGTGATTGAATAGCACTCAGGACAGCCTGTCAAACAACATTCATACACAGAGGGTCACTATGCCAGGTGGAACGTAGATCTTTAGTTCACCTGGTCTTCTGGCCCCAACAGGCAATACTACTGAAAGGTACGTACTGAACGAAGCTGGTGAAGCACAGTGGAAGGATTCCTTACCTCCTAATGTGCTGCTGGAGATCAAAGTTCTTCCCAAAGGCTTTATCACAGAAAGTACACTTCAGCTTGGGGGTTTTTAGCTTTCCTGAAGAAGAATAAGGAAACAGAATACAATGCAGTCTGATAATAAATGTTCTGTTTTGACAAAATAAATAAAAATCTATGAAAAATATTTTGTATGATTTTAAAGTGTACCAATGTTCATCTCTATGTACTGGTAATATCACTGAGACATGAGACACAAAATGAAGTAAGCATTTATCAATTCACTAGAAACCAGTGACCTTACTGAGCCGCCAGATACATTAGTTCCTAGTGAATTGATAGGCTGCATTCTCTAGAATACTGGTTCAGCTTCCACAATGAAAGCTTCAACATACAAGATGCGGGGTAAAGGGGAAGCCACAATGCAAGCACAGTGCATTCTTATAACTTGGTTCGAAACAGGATCCATGTTGTTAGCTTAGAGAGTTTGCTCCTGAGCCAGCTTCACTGTTCTCCTGCTGTGCGGTAGGGAGGAAGCCTTGTATTGGTGAAAGCATAGCAAATACACAGCGTACTGGATTATATGCTCTCTCCAGGGTAAACAGGTTAATACTCCACATAATTTGTTATTTTTGTATTAAACAGGGGAGAGGGGAGGGTGTCAGGAGACAGAATCCAAGGGGAAGGCTCTTTTTTACCCCCCCCCCCCCCCCTCCTTGCTCACCAACATATTTTTTGTTGAATAAATATCCTCCCTGCTACACGTACTTGATGCGCTTCTCTGTGACAGGAGCAGAGCATCCGCTTAGGGCTTCATCATCGCCGCTAATCACAGTGGTATTGGATCCTGGGGAGCCCCAACCTGTTTGGGGAAGTCCTGTTTCCCTGAGTTCGCCTCTAGGGCTCTAATACATCCTCTATTAGTAGTGATGATGAAACAGGAAGCGGGTACATTCCTTCTATAATGAAGAATACCTGGTTTCTGAACCGGAATCCCTTATCACATGCAAACATGAAATACCACAGATGTGAATGTCATGGACACATCTGGAACAGCGTGTAATAACCTGCTCTACAACTAGTAATACAGTGGAAAAGATGGGGTCTCACTCTAGAAGATTGCTTTCCCCAGGAGTCTAATTAGTGATTACTTAGAAACTGCTTAGAATGCTGTTGGGAGCAGATGCCAGATAGAAGTAATTTCTACACCTAAGTGTAGCACAGGTGGTCAGATACCAGCAAAACATTAATCCCTTAATCAATGCCCTACAGTAGATCTACATACTATTTCTTAGGGCAACAGGACATAGATATATGTCACCAAGGGTAGGATACTGCTTTTCTCTTCCACCAGACTGAAGTCTGAGTCGTCAGCCTCCGGGGCCTGTTGTGTGCCTGGGATCTAATTGATTTGGCTCTCAGACACACAATCAGTAAAACATAGCACTCAATGTGAGCTATGTGTCCTCTATGCATAAGTTTGACTTACACACTATAGAAACCTAACCCCGTAATTGTGACTTCCCTGGGGATTTTCTCCATAAAGGGAACTTGCACATTCCAGCTAGCACTAGATCACTATTATGAGTCATTTTACAATGCAAAAGTACAGGGAAGAGGTGGAAAAGGTTTTCACAAGAGTGAAACCCTTATCCAGATCCATAAGAAAGAAAGTACGGGTGAGGAAAATAGTGAAGGACAGTCAGTCTTGAAATGCATACAATGACTGGTTCATTTTTCATGTCTCCACCTTTCACTGTATCTCCTCCTTCCCACTGGACCACACCATCGGTAGCTGCAAAGAAATGTCAGTTGCAGGCGGCAGCTTTAATATTGGTGTCTGATAATGCTGCTGCCTTACAGTAGCCACACGCACTGTCCCCACCATTAGCTACAATTGTTATTCAACTACCTTGTGTATCAATTGTTCCCCATACCTCTTAGATTGTAAGCTTATTTGGGGCTACCTTTACCTTCTGTTTAAATAAAATAAATATTATTATTATTAACTAAAATAAAAATAACATACTAAACAAATCTAAAAATGATTGTAAAGAATAAATATTGTCAAAACCATAAAGATGGAACCAATGTCTCATATTCCGCCTTAATTTATTTCCACTATAAAGACTTTAGTCCATAGGTGCAGTCTCAGAATATTTTGCATAACCAAAGCAAACACAAAAGCTACCTATGTCCCTGGCCTATAACCTATGACAGAGCTTGCATAAAGTACATATATTTGGCATCCCTATAGAACAAGCTGATAAAGTGGGTGGGGGGAGGTATATTTCTGGGGTTACAGTGCATGAAAGTAACTATGGGAAGACTATAGTTTCTTATGTTTTTCTCTCTTTTCTTAATTTTCCCCATACAATGCCCATAAACTACAAATATATTAAATGGACAATGCTGTTCATTAAGGTATGAAATAGCCTTCGTCATGACAGGGTTAAGGATCTACGTTTTAATGCAAGTGACTCATTCAAAATCCCAGACATATTTACTACCTATATAGTGTCCATGTAAAAGTATAACAAATATCAGCCAGATGCTCTACCATCCTAACAGTAACATTGATCATGTCATTGCCCTCTGTACACTCACCATTCTGCCCGCCGCTGTCAGTCTTTGGCCGTCGAGTCTTGTTGGGAAGGCTGTGTTCCAGCTCCCCCATACTGCTTCCATTTACATCAGCACAGGATGAACAGCTACTTGTAGTTTTGGATTTAAGTCCCTGTTTCCCAGGGCTGTATATAGGGGGAGTATTATAAACCGTACTTTCAACACATTGGCTCGGAACCTGCAGGTAAAAGTAGTCATATAAATCTTTCTATTTAGTATTCAGCTGCTACTCCTTTCAAAGAGACTTGTGTCAACTAAACTATCTCTGTAATGACACGACTGTTCCATATGGGAGGACTACTCAAGAGCCTGTTGAATAAGTATATACCTGTAGCAAACACTGTGTTATAAGGCTTTCTCTATCAGTGGTGGGTCAATTTAGCCAACAGTCTGCCCTAAATGTGGCCACATGTGGACTTCCTGACCAGTCAAATGTCACCTCTTTGGGCCCTGTCCTAGTGAGTCTGATGCAGACAGGGCTTCTTACCAGCATGACCAATTAAACATAGGTTAACATCATACATTGAATGCGTTAACACACAATACTTCTGCAATGTGCCTTGATACATATTTGCAAAGGTAATGCATGGGCCTTTGTGGGAAGTCTCTGAACAATACCATGTAGCCAACCACTAGTCCAGTGTTGGCTAACCTGTGATACTCCAGGTGTTGTGAAACTACAAGTCCCAGCATACCCTTCCAGTAATAAGCTGCTATATATTGGCAAAGCATGCTGGGACTTGTAGTTTCACAACACCTGGAGTGTCACAGGTTAGCCAACACTGCACTATAACTATAACTCAGCAGACTCCTGGCATTTAGGAAGACGTCAGGATGCTACACATGATGTCACTTAACACTGAGCATTATTGTGCAAAATCTATGCAAATGTAATTTCTGTTAAAATATATTGCCAAGTTCAGTTATATATAAATTTAGGGAAAATATCCCAAATTCGTGTTTGGTGATATAACCTCTGATTTAAATTGACAAAAAGTTCCTGCCTCTGTTACATGGCTATTGCTGGGTAGTTAGCAAGTGGGAGGCTTGGTACATTGTCCAGCTGCTGATCCCTACAAAGTATAAAGTCATGTGACTCTAGCAGAAGTCAAGACACAAAATGACAACATGAACTGATGGCAATAACATCCTGTTGATGTGTTTACCTCTATCTGGGTGTAGGGTGCCATGCCCAGACCATGGATTTCCATGCCCGTGTTCCCCGACATACTGATGGGTGAGCTGTAGACTTGCACTACAGTACTGCAGCTGCTACTGTTTGCTTGGACAGGAACCCCCATGAGACTCTGTCCTGGGGGAGGCAGAGGCAGTGGATGGGGAGGTCGGTGACACAAGGAGGGTGCTTGGAGATAGGTGCCACCAGTGTGCATGCTGAGGTTACTCTGAAAAGATAATAATGGAACATTAGAAGAGACTATCTGTTATGTTCAGAGAGCAAAATGGAAAACCAGGAAAAATATTTGGCTGACAATAAGCACTGCAGCAAAAATATGTGTCATTACTAGAGGACAGACAGGGAGAAATGGGACATCAGGGAGAGTAGAGTAAGATATGCACAATAAAACATTTAATAATACAGTGTGACAAGCAAGAATGAACAATAAACCACGGCAGCATTATTGTGCTATTTTACAATTACTAGAGATGCAAAACATGCATGCACATGTATACAGATGTAGGGGAAGTAAAGCCAGTATTTCACATTATTATTATTATTATCATCATCATCAGTTATTTATATAGCACCACTGATTCCGCAGCGCTGTACAGAAAACTCATTCACATCTGTCCCTGCCCCATTGGAGCTTACAGTCTAAATTCTCTAACATACACACACAGGCAAAGAGAGAGAGAGACTAGGGTCAATTTTGATAGCAGACAATTAACCTACTAGTATGTTTTTGGAGTGTGGGAGGAAACCAGAGTACCCGGAGGAAACCCACACAAACACGGGGAGAACATACAAACTCCACACAGATAAGGCCATGGTCGGGAATTGAACTCATGACCCCAGCGCTGTGAGGCAGAAGTGCTAACCGCTTAGCCACCATGCTGAACCTTTCCATCACTGGCTTTGTAAATATTTATCTGTGCAAAGAAGAACCTCAAAAATATATTGGAAGACTTTTTGACCTGTATCAGAATCCATCAGGACACTGTCCTATAGATGTGGGCAGTGCTGTAACAGAGTAGGGAAGCAATGCTTTTTAACATAGCCACAGTGGAAAATGAGGTAAACTATGAACAATGTATATTACCTCCATGGTTCATATATGAAAAATTCCATTTTGGGGTGTAGTGGTCCTTTAAGCAAACTAAAAGTAACAAACCTAATTAAGTAAAGAATTGGAAGCCACATTTGACCATTTGAGGCTGACTAAATAAAACATGGGTTTCTAGATAATGCATTGCCTTAAACTATATTTGCAATAATTTTAAGGTATATATTTGTGAAATTATTTTTTTTCGGTTTTTATCTCTCACTTCAGTCTTACCAGTCCATTAAACTGCACATGCACTGTGTGATCTACACATAATGGGCCTGATTCAGTAAGGAAAGTAAAAAAAAAAAAAAAAGTTAGCTTTCTTCTGGACAAAACCATGTTACAATACAAGGGGTGCATATTAGTTTATTATTTTGCTCATAAGTTAAATACTGGCTGCTTTTTCATGTAGCACACAAATACTTGATAGCTTTATGTTTACATTGAAATTTAAAGTTGATCTAGGACATGCCCAACCCTAACTATAAACCCGTCCCCACATTTTAAATTTACACCCCCCTCCAATGCAACAAGGTTTAGCCAAGGTGCATAGTTACTCATTTTTTTTTTGCTTTACTTTCCTTGATGAATCAGGCCCAACGTCTCTATGCACATTGGTTCATCGATCTGTCTTCTCTCACCTGCACAGGGGCTGGAGCAGGTGGCATGGGCTGGTCCAGAGAGGTAAGGGCAGACATTGCAGAGAGTAGGACCTCATCATTCACCAAGACGTTGCCTTGTACCAGGGTCTGGATGAGTGGTGAGGGTGGAACCGCAATATAAGTGGAGATCTGTTTGGAAGTTAATAAAGGAGATGCTTAGATCTGCCATGAATTTTATATACTGTTTTTTATTAAGCTTTCTATAAACAACACAGGTCCTCAAATGCCATAACTAATGCATATATTCTCAGACACTACATCTACTTCTCTTTGGATATTTCTTCTGCGATTCCCACCAGTTAGCTGCAAAATACTAACCTTTTGCCCTTGGATTATAAATGCTACATATAAGCTGCCTCTATATTATATTAGTCTGATATCCCAGAACCCATCACTTTATGTTCTGTATTTTCCATTTATCACATTCTCACTACTTCTCTCTCCTCTTACTGTCACCAGAATTACGAGTTATTATGAGTTTTCCAGCCGACTCCCCAACTACCTTTTTTCTACCCACCTGCCTGTTAACTTGTGGTTGTTGTACGGAACTGACCGAGGGTGTATATACACTGTGGCTGCCCAGGGAGACCGAAGCCAGAGAGGGTGCGTGGCCATGACACTGCTCCCGCTTGTGGATCATGAAAGCTGGCAGAGAGTTAAACTGTTTTTTGCACTTCCCACACAGAAAGACGTCTTCATCATCTGTAAAGATTACCAACATCATTAGATAGTCTATCATTTGTGCAAGGTGGGATAGTACCCAACATTTGTCAACACGTCTTGTTGTGATTTCCTTGTAGTTGTCACGTGTAAATGCAGGGGGATGCTCTATGTAATGTTTGACTGTTGATGACAGGTTCTTTAGTCTATTGTTTAGCAGAGGTTATAAACCCCAAGATTCTAATGTCATTATGCGAGATAAAAACCTTTGTACACTTATGTCTGTGAAAATGACTACTATCATAATTAACATGTCAACATATGCAGAGTAACTTGTATAAAAACAGAAACATTTTATTCAAAGAAAATTTTGCCTATATTAGAGGCGACACATTAAATGGAAGCATAAAGTATGTTTAAAGGATAATTACATATATAAATAATATCGGTTAAAAAGCTACTATTTGTCCTAGAAATGTGCCTGTGTTTTTGTTTTACTATTGCGACCCCAGAATTATCTTTTGTGGGTGCTTCTGTGAATCCTAGTACCAATTTTATTTTTTATCAACATGCAATACCAGTTGGTGAAGCCTACGGTTATATCACAACCCTGTGGACACGATTGTGGCAAGAGATGACAGGTAACACACTCCATAGACTCTGTAAACACAATCTTTTCTGTAGCAATTTAATTAAACTCATTTAAAAAAACCAATGTTTACTACAATGTCCTTTATGCCTCAAGTTCTTACACTCAGTCCATCGCCATAAGATGATCACAGCTCTGTTACAAACGGTTGCCGACGACAAGTAGAATAATAACACAAGAGAACATGCTGTAGAAATACTATGGGAAAGCCTGATTTCAATGAATCTAGGAAATAATTTAGCCTATAAGTCATCGTTGCCTTTCGGTGGATACAATTTATCTTCTGAATAACACTGAGGGGGGGAATTAATTTGGCCGCGTTACTGTAAAAAGTAAGGCTGCCTGCCCACTATTACCGACATTACGGTAATAGTGCGTGCAATTACCATTAATACGGTAATTTCAACACCTTTTTTTGCTCGCGGGTTAAAATTACCGTATTAACGGTAAAAGATTTAGCGCCGCATTACTCGCGGCAGAATTTAATTCCCCCCATAATGTTTGACTGCATTAGAACTGACATAACTTCACTTGAATAATTTGCCGATATACACATTTAACATAATAGGAAAGTGTAAATTACGTAAAGGAAACAAAAAAATATTCATGTCATACCAAGGCCCTGGATGGGTCCAGAACTGTTAACATTTTGACCTGTGTGGTCTGACACACCGGCCTGGCCGTCCAGCAAGGACTGAACTGCTAATACTGTCTGGTTGTCCATCCCTAGAAAGAAAAAGAAAAGAAACAGGGTTCTCACATAGTTTCCAACACAGGACTGTGATAATGCATAACGTGTATATGAATATTGCAGAAATGTTACACTTTTACATAGGTGATACGTCACTGTTAGAATTACACACACTCACATGTAAGCTGTATGTCACTAGTAGAACTATACACACTTAGACATGAGGGGCCTGATTCAAGTACGAACGTACGACCATTTGTGTAGTGTACACTGCCCATGCCCAGATGCATAACTTACATATGTAATCCATACTTGCTAACTCTCCCTGAATGTCAGGGAGACTCCCTGAAATAGGAGTGATCTCCCTCACTCCCTGAAGAGTCTGGCATTCTCCCTGATGCTGAGCCAGTACAAGACGTGGTTGGCTTCGCCATCTGTGGCATGATGACACAGTTCAGAAATTGTATCCTATGTCCATGTATTGATGCCTATGGAAGTGGCCATTTTTATGGAGACCAAGATTTAATCAAAGACTGACAGGTAAGACAATATGACTTCAGTAATGGAGACAGAAATGTAAAAGACACATCAGTCTCTAGAGATTCATTAGCTGCTTTTCTTTAATGCATAGTTACCTACTCTCCCGGAATGTCCGGGAGACTCCCGCATTTCTGGGAGTCCTCCCGGGAGAGCAGGGAAACCTCCCGGTTCTCGCTCCAGCAATAGAAAAGTGACGGAGCAGGGCTTAATTACACAAATATTGCGTCATCTTAGGTGCAATTGCCCAAAATTGTGACAATCGTTTAGGGGGCAGGGCAAAAATGATGCGATTCATCAAGCCCCGCCCCCAACCTCCCCCGGGATCTCCCTGAAGCCAACAACGAAAAGTTGGCAAGTATGATGTAATCACAATTTGCACAAAATTCATATCCGCACATATCTGACACTTACGATCCCTTACAACTTCAGAGATGAACAGGGTAGGGGTGGAATAATGCAGGCTATGAACAAGTTACTTGAGATTTGGCTAATTCAAATCCTGTGTTTATCGGAAGAATACTTGTTTTCAGCCGCATCTTTTACACCTGCTAAAGTGCAGGTGAAAATGACGGATGGTAGCGGTGATGGACATGGCACAGTATTATCAATAGGCATTGTACGCATTGAAGTGTTAATTATTTAGCGAGTTAAATTAAAACAATTAAGGTAACTAAAAAAAAATATATGGATTATATTGAATTATTTTTTTTTTACAATTTATTATATTGTTACCAGTTATTATTTACAGTTATGATTGAATACAAGTTATGTGCGTTCTGCTGTGAAATAATTGTACATACGCATGTGCGTATGCTTCATTCTGCTGTGTGTGTCTACATATGGAAATTGATTTAATGGAATTAATTATTAGCTATTTATATAACGCCACTAATTCTGCAGCTCTGTACAGAGATATCACTCATAAGAGAGAGAGAAGAGCTTTGATTTGAATAGGAACAGAACCACGCAAAAGTTGCATGCACCTTTTAAATATGTAAATTACAGTCACTTGGCGCTCCGGCTTGAAGCAGGCCCGAGATCTACGTCACCAGTAAAATTACTCACTTAAGGCATGAGATATAAGACACTGGTAGATTTACTCACACTTAGACATGAGATGTAGGTCACTGACAAAATTACACACACTTCTATAATTTATGTATTACACTGGTAGAATTAAACACACTTGCACATAAAGGGCCTGGTACATTAAGACATACAAAATGAACGTATTGTTCGCTTTTTTTAAAAAACGCATGGCATTTGGCCATACGCACGTCCATATTCAAATATAAACGAATTGGAAGAAACGTATTTTGTTGAATACAGGTGTAGGTACGCTCTGCATATATGGCGCATGCAATATTAAGATAGACACAACACACTGCAGGATACATACGATACATATATGGAATATAAAGACCCAGGAGAATGCACAGAAAAAAACAAAAAATAATAATATAGTCTAAAGTTTTGTTTTTTTCTCCCCATGAAATACATTTATCAGGATATTATTAATATCTACTGTACATTGTTCTTGATTACAAACACATGCTCTAACATGCTGACACGGCCGTTATGGCTATCACACGCCACTTACACCTGCCCTGTAGCTGATGCAAGTGATACCACAGAAAAACAAGTACCTTAGAGATGCCCAAAGCTTGAATCGGACTCTGGGGTGTGCGCTCAAGTTCGGCACTCCCTTACTGTACACTGACTACATGCATAGGCCCATTCCCCTCCCCGTACCACTCATGAATTCGCAGGCTGTCGGAAATATCCTTGCATTCACTGGCGTATAGTGCATGCGCAGTGCAATTTAATGCAAAATATGGCACATATCTGCATTTACGTTCCTTAATGAATCAGGCCCAAAATGTTTGACAATAGTGGAATTAAAGAAAGTGTGGAGATCCATAGTTCTGTGCAGGCATTGTCCACAAGAGAAATTATAGGACCACCAATCTGTGTTTTTAATAAATAGCGAGAATTGAAAACATTGCAGATGCAGTGTATAAATAAACATGCATTTTTTCATGTTTGTTTTCTAAACATGTCAAAGTTGCAGAAAATGCATTTACTGTATAGAAACTATTATAATGCTTTGAAGATCCTGTACTTGCTTTAGCTTTACGTTCTTCATTTGCATTTCATGTTATCACATTTATTTCCAAGTATTTATTAAGTTATTTACATAGCACCTACATATTAAGCAGCACTTTACAGAGATTTTAAATCATTCACATCAGTCCCTGCCCCAGTTTAGCTTACAATCGATTGGTATAATTTTGTCAGAAGCCAATTAACCTACCAGTATGTTTTTGGAGTGTGGGAGAAACTCGAAGTACCCAGAGGAAACCCACGCAAACCCAGAGAGAACATACAAGCTCCACACTGATACGCCCCAGGTCAGAATAGAATTTATCACCCCAGTGCTGTGAGAAAGCAATGCTAACCACTGTGCCACTATGCTGTATTATCCCCCTCAATGTCATTGTATGGTGTGTTTGCACATAGTCATAATAGTTGGGAAAAAAATAGACAAGCCAAACTAATTTAACCTATACTCAATTTCCCCATGGTCAATTCAGGAAAGGAAAGAAAAAAACTCTAATTAAATCCATTTACAAGTGTCACAACGGAGGAGGAACATTACACGAGACAGTCAAAGGGACAGAAGAGCAAAATAGCTTAATTGTCTGTTTTCTGGTATATCAGAGTGCCCTGTATTAAATTTCCATCTCCTGCTCATCAGCGTATACCCTTTTTTGTTAGCCAATCAGATAATCAGAATGTTCACAACATAGCCAATCAGAATGGAATGGCCTCGGCAGCAGGCGATAAATGTGCTGATCTTGTGAGAGGTAGTGACCTGTCCATTTGTATTTATGTTAATGAGGATAGTGCTATATGTGACAGGGACAGTTATCATAATATGAGGAGGGTATTGGATGCAAACTACAAATCTCAGACTGAGGGGGGAATTCTATTGCTCGCGTTACTGCCGAAAGTAACACGGCCTGCACTCTAATACCATTATTACGGTAATTTTAACCTGGATTTCTGCTCACGTTACTTGCAGCAGTAACACGGCCAATTGAATTCCCCCTAAGAGGTATATAGGGAAAGGTATGGAGTCCCTAATAACACAGAATAGTGATGCTAGTCTGCTGATGCATGAAGACTGTGGCGTAAAATACAGAGTTGTATGAAAAAAATAATAAGTTTAACCTATCTCAACCTTCTAATAGCAGAAAATTGGCATAATCGGCAACAAGCTAGGCATCATACACAGATATATGAATGGATGGCAAAACAAACTGATGCAGCGCAAATTCCATTTTTACCAACATATGTGTACTTGTAACTCTGCGGTCATAGGGATGAACAGTTCCTATATCTGCATTAGCCATCATTATCTTTTAGAAATGGAATTCATGTGCAGTCTAAAGTCACTGCTGTGTACAAGCTCTAAATGATGTTGCATATAGTGATACAATAAAATAATATTTACCATATTAGATAAATATGATATGACAATCCCTGATCATGGCAATTTATAATTTTGCTGCAGTTATTGCCTTACACTTTATTAAAGTTTATGCAGTTATTCTATGCACTTCTATATTTGACCTAATTTCCAGGGGTTGTTTACAGTATATGCAGCAGGTAACATCTACAAGCCAAAAACAGTAGACTGAGGTGTATATGATTAGATGCCCAACGTTGCTGTTCCAGTTCTCTAGTTTTACACCCTCCTCCCCCATAACAGCAGCTTTTCCCGGAAGCCTTTCCCCCTCTGCTAGACCTAACAACCTTTGTCCCTCCTCCAGTCCTCTGCACACTGATCTGTCCCTGCTGAACAAGGGAAAGCACGTCACACATGCTTTATTTTAATGTTAGATAGTCCTCTATATATATGTATACATAAAATAATATAAATTCATTTTTTTTTCTTTTACCTTCAAATGCCTCAAATATTGCTTGCGCCATCTTGCAGGCTGCAGAGGTCCTAAGAGCAGCATTATGGGAAATGTACCGTGGTGTAAACTGACGAATGGCCAGCAGGGGGCAGTCATTATCTGTTATAAACATTGATACATTAATATCCTTAGATACCTAGACATAAACAGGGAGTAGATTGAGTTATGTTTAGAATAAAGTGGTGACCTGAATTATACTGACATTGCACATACATTCCATATTGTGTGATGTTAAGAACATTATGATCTTATATACTAAGGCAAATGTCTTGTTTATTTTAATATATTTTTAAGGATGCTTATTGGTGAAATTATTATTTTTTATTTATTTCATGACACAAAAAGAACAGCGAGATTGCCTACAGATCTTACGTCCCGTGTTTTCGTTGTTAAACGGAACTACGTACGTCGCGCTATGTTCCTATCCGGTCCCTTATAGAGGTTGTACCTGGCTGGCTACGTGAAACGCAGATATGCGGAAGTGTCAGGTTATGTCCTGGCAGGATGGCGGCCGCCGTGTTACCCAGAGCTCTGCTCCGCACCTTGAACGAGCTGTTGAAGAAGAAGAGATATCGGGCTGCCCTGGCTGTAATCAAGGGTTTCCGCAACGGAGCAGTGTGAGGGCAGATCGGGCCTTATGGGGCTGGAGACTGGGATATAAGGGAGTTATGTTGGGTTTCCCCAAAAGAAGGAATTTGCTTTAATACATTTTAGTCAATATTAAGTTTGCATCTAATCACAAGCTTGCATTTATTATGGATACTGACTTCTTTTAACTATAAACCACTTTCTCAGGGCTGTCAGCAAATAGGCACTAAAGTGAACTATGATCTACATACAGCAAAGTCCAAGGGTCATGTCTCCATACATCCTGCTGGACATCCCTGCTGCTTTTTACACCGCTGATCTCACTCTCTTTTTCCTGCACACCCTTCATTTCATTGGCTTGTTTGACACATTTATTTCCTGATTCACTTCCAAACTATTAAACTTTACCTTCAGTGTGTTTCCCTCTGAAATAGCCTCCCCTCCACTCTCACTATATGTTGTGGTACCACAATTTCCTCAGTCTCCCCAGCCTGCTGCCTTGGTTATACACTTGACTTCCCCAGCTTTACACCACACATCCAGCATTTGTGTCACCTCCACCATAATGTTGCTGAAATATGCAGTTTTCTTACCAGGATGCAACCAAAACTCTTAAACATTGTCTAATCTGCAACCTCCTCTTGCCATTCCCCTCACCCATATCCTGTAGAATCTATTTCAAATTAACCATCCTCATCTATAAAGCCCTCAACAGCACCACCCTTTCACACAACTCAAACCTCATCCCGGAATACTCCATCACAGCCTCATAGATCTGCGCCACACCTCTAATAACCACCTATCCCTGCATATATATGGAATTCTCTACAACAGCATCTGATCAGGCTCTTCCCTCATGCCTAGACTTCAGATCATGAATTGCTCTCTGAAAAACCACATCTTTACTAGACCCTACCCTGTTCCCACCTATGCTACTTACACTGGTGCACTGCTACTGTAATAATCTCCTCTGTGTTTCACATTTGCTCGTAATGTCTCAGTGTTACCCTTTTCCCTCTAGATTGTATACTCCCACAACCAGGGCTCTCCCTACCCTTTGTTTTCTTCTGCATTTATTTTGCCTTTTTTTATGTATGCCCTGTTTTTCCCACTCGAGCTCTTGGACTGTGATGCCTTGCAAATCTGTGGCAACAACATTAATAATATTAGTACAATGAAGTTGTTTTTATATTTGACATGAGTAGCATTGTTAAAAAGAGATATACTTATTGTGCCTTAAAAGTGAACAATTAGCATGTTAATTATGGTACAGAACATACATTAGATGCACCATGCATATTTCAATGAAAAGGTATGTACTTGGTGTGCTTGTTGCGGCAGAAATTAAATGCTCTGTACATCGGAACAATTTGCACATCATAACAGCCCAAATCCAGTTTGCCCCTTTATCCACCATATGCAGTGTTACCATGCCACAATATGACTCGACACACAGCATCATGCCCTGACAGTTCTTACCCTGCTTGGATACTGTTTTATATTTTAGTTTGCTAGCTGTAATAGCAAATAATAACATTTGTGTTGTGTTGATTACAATGCTAAGATTGTATTTTCTATAGTGTTTTGTCACTTGAGGTTCTCTGTAGCCTATAGGGAACTCCACCTAGACATTACTGTAAGGAGAACTGCCTTGGTGCTGCAACTCTTTTACATACTTTCAATTATTGGCTTTCAAGTGAGGACCTGCAACTTTCAATACAAATATTGCCTTCTCCTTTTAACTTCTTTCTGGAATTTTGACCAATTGATTATACCATTTTCTGGCACAATTGTTTATTTTTGTTACCCCAGGAAACAGGTCTGGTTGCTCTCTGCATTGGATTCAGTTGTATGCAGAGAGAAGTTTTGTGCTTGATTCCACTAAAAGGAAAACAGACAACTTATAAATACATTGCTAAAAAGTACAAATGGTAGTTAGAAAAAAAAAAGCAATACAGGTAATTCAAGTTTCAACAGAACATGAACAAGATAACAAAGTAAACTAAAGGTGGAAACACCCTCTAACTCCATTTAATAATGGTATTTTGGAAATATATCTCCATACCCCCAAATCAGTTGAACCTGGAGAGGCCTAACCCTTGTATGTAGGTAGAAAGATTGTGGATGGAGCAGATTAGACAAGCAGCAGCAACTGTGTATTGTAAAAACAAAAGGGAAAATCCATCTTGCAGGATTAATTGCTGCCAACAGTTTTAACTGTGAAATAATGATTTTCTAATATCTTTCTTGTTTTTAAAGCTATGGAGCTAAAATCCGAGCCCCACATGCACTGGTGATGACATTCCTGTTTAAGACTGGAAGGTAATTTATTTGAACTTTTTATTTTGGAAACTGTGACATTATGTATTTACGTGATGCAAGAGATGGACCGCTATTGGCTGCCGCACCACCAGCAGGAGGCCCAGAGAAGTCTTTGTCTGCTCGTCAACATTCACCTTTGATTTATTTATTTTAATACTGTAACTTACAGTTCTTCTAAACCGAACCATCACCACTGGGCACTGAGCAGTCTCAAAGAAGTCCCATTGTTTAAATTTGTTTGCCCACACATCTTTTGCAGGTTGCGTTTTTTCCTGGACAGGGTGAGGTTTAAATTTCTGTGAAAGTATATTTCATTTTTTTATTTAGCAAAAGTTGCAGAAACTTGATTACAAATATTCATAACATTTTGTATATCTCACAGTCTGCATGGAAATGTTTACATACGTAATGATGTATGTGTTTAGGTGTGAGTGCTTTACTGTAGGTTTTGTGCCCTTTTAATTGCCCCTTAAGTTGTTCCGGAAAGTATGTTACATAGTAACAGATGAAATAGACATCTGTCTCTTCTAACTGAGTTTTTCATTTTTACTATTTGAGAAGAAGCCTCACACTATTTCCTTGGGGTAAAATTAAACATTACATTTCATAAATGTATTTAATTATAAAATGCAGATAATGATGGTGCCCCTTACTTTCATTTGTCTGCTTAGTACATTCCTTTTGTATTACTGAAAAGGTCTAAAATGACTAAAACCTCTGCTAAAAAATACTACAGTTCTCTTATTAAATACATTTAACATCTTGGTTATGTTTAGTTGCACACCGTTATCATTGTTGTGCTTTTAAACCCAATCACTTTTCATTCTTAACTTGTTGCTGGCCACCCACTGAATATAGACATCGTGCTTCACTACCCAATCACGTGGCACGCCATGTATACAAGTCATCACCCACCTGGCAGCATTAATGTCGCTCTTTCATCTGTGCACAGAAACTAAGAGTCCCCTGTCTCCTTTACATTGGCCGAGCGTCATCAGAAGTTGTGTATTTGTGGCTCCTGCCCCTCTTCCATATATAGTTATTTTGAAGCATAAAGCTTGTGACAATAAAGGACATAATCATGGTTCTATGCTTTTTTTTTTTTTTTTATTATTATTATAAATTTTATTATTCATTCTCTTGTTTTTCACTATATCATAAAAATAAAAAGCAAATATTCCCGTATAGGGAATATACAAAATTCACTTGAACAGACCAAGTAGTCATTTTTTCATGCGTAATTGACGCAAATGTGAAAATTGTTCTGGCTATAAAGGGATTTAACATCTCTGGACATTAAGGGACTGTTCTGATATTTCATTGTGTGCTTGTATGTTTTTTGGATAGGTAATGGATTTGTTGGAGCTGTGAATGAACAACTACATTGTTTATAATTGACCCTGTTCTGAAGTTTTGTAGCAAACATGAGCTGTCTGTCTTGTCTCCTTAGTTTAAAAGATAAGCTAAAAGCCATCCTCCAAGCAACGTTCACCCACTCGCGGAATCTGGCTTATTTCGTCTTCACGTATAAAGGCCTTTTGGCCGCTCAAGAGAAAATACATGGAAGCAAATGGCAGTTTCACTCCTTCCTGGCTGCTTGTGTAGGAGGATGGGTGGTATTCGGAGAGAATAATCATATCAATAGCCAGGTAAGGCTAATTGTGAGCTTTAAGACCCTTTGGAACACCCTTGCAAAACCAAACAGTGAATTATTCAACTCATTGACATTATAATAACAGGATACAAAGTATCCAGTAATTTCCTGTGACCTAGTAACTTTATTGGGGCTTCACACTGTAACATTCATAGGGGGGTATTCAATTGACGGCGTGATCGCCGAAAATCGAGCGCTCTTAAAATATTACCGTTAATTTCAGATCCAGATCCAGCGAGTAAATTACCGTATTAGCGTTTTTTACGCGCAGATTACCGTATTAACGGTAATATTTTTTGAGCGCTCGGTTTTCTGCGATCACGCTGTCAATTGAATACCCCCCTTAAGGTCCATTTTAAAAGGGGAGTAGATAAAAAAAAAAAAAAAAAAAAAAAGGGCAGACGATTGAATGGCATATACAGGATTCTTGCCATGTTCGGTTCAGATGGTCTTTTATCCCCACCCACTGCTGGTTTTATCGACCAAGGAACTACAGAGTGGCACAGCAAAGGTCACTATGTACCTTCTCTTTTCTGTCTTCACCAAAATTGTCTCTATCGAGAAGTGGCTATAACCACTTAAAAGCTCTTGGCAATATGATGGATGTATGGAACTATTCACAAATCAAAGTGCTGATTGAGATCTAGGGGCTAGGTTTGCTTCTCAACACCTCGCCCAGAAAAGAGCCACTGAAGACCACAGACAGGAGTAAAGTTTGTCACCAGAGAGTTGTGCTGTGTTCCTTGTTGTATGTTATGCCCTAATTTCTTAACAGAATATGAATAAATTTCATTTCAAGGTCCACAAAGTGTTCAATATTTTAAGATTTGTTAATTAATTTACATGAATTCAAACCATTATTTTCATGACTGACAGGTGGTATTGGTGTTTTTTGAAATACAGGGATTTTTGGCAAAGTAGAACAAGAAGTTTTGCATAATAGGCCCAAAGTGTCAAACAAGTTCAATAATGTAAAGTACCAGGTCTACTAGAGAAAGTTGAACTGAGCCCAGAAATGTCTTGTGTCTCGATATATCATATTTTACTAAGGCTTTAAATCCGTGGTAAAAGTTACATTATAGAAGAATACAGCCAAGTAGCGGATAATTTTTTATATTGTTTATTAAAATAAAAGCATTCTGCATCTTCGCCAACATTCCAATGTTTTGGAGGTACAGTTCCTATCACAGTAGGGACAGTATTCCATTAATATCTTATTAAATCCTTATTCAGACACTGTTTACATTTAAAAACACATTATAAGGTATCTACTAGAAATATTCACTCTCATTAATGTGCTATCTGGGGAGGCACCTGGTCATTCTAAACACCATATATAGATTTATCTTATATTTTATTGCTTTTATATAATATGTACTCTATGAAAAACAACTGTACTATTTCTTTTATGTACATTACTAAACTTGGTAATACCCATATAATACCCCTATGCGGGTAATAATTGTGTAACTACTGTTTCTTAAAATGCAAATAAAAATTGTTTGATTTTAAAAACAAACAAAAAAAACCTACCTAACTTATTCCTAGTAAGAACTTGTGGTCAATCCTCAAGAGGTGGGTGGACACACAAAAACCCACATATTCTGACAAACTCCAAGCATTGAATAGGAACGAATGGGAGAGGCCATCAGTCAGTATGTGGCACAGAAGTTGATTGACAGCATGCCAGGGCGAATTGCAGAGGTCTTCAAAAAGAAGGGTCAACATTGCAACTATAATCTTAATGTAATTGTCAATTAAAGTCTTTGACATTGATGAAATGCTTGTAATTTTACATCAGTATACCATAGCAACAATCTGATAAAAAGGTCTAAAATCACTGAAGCAGCAAACTTTGTGAAAACCAATACTTGTCATTCTCAACTTTTGGCCATGACTGTACTTTATTTTGTCCAGTCCTATATGCCAATGTTTACTCACCATAAGATATTGAAGATTCTACTTTGATATTATTCATATTCTACTATATTAACTAAAACTTTTGATGTTCACAATTATATAACTTATAATTTGCTAGAGTCACTATCCTCTTTTGTAGAAATAAAATCTTTGAAAACATTGTTTAAAAAGTGCACCTATTTTATTGTAAAATAGTCAGATGTAAACGATTATTTTTGATGTGAATGGCAATTTGAAAGGTTTGTCTGAATTTGAAGCCATCATTGTGTCACCTTGAGCAATGACTGCCTTTCAGTAAATTACCATGTTGAAATATGTTATTTGAGGTTGTAATGGTTTTCCAGGCTGAACAATGGCTGGTCCGGAAGTTAATAACATTTCTTGGTGGTCCTCATCTATTCAAGCTGTGATGTCCAAAACCATGAGTGAAGTTAAAGGGTTGGAAACCTTGCACTAACCTGTTTATTTCAACCTCTTTCTTTGCAGATAAATATGTATTTGCTGTCTCGAGTTCTTTTTGGTCTGTCTCGGCTGGCGGTAGAAAAAGGTTATATCCCCGAGCCCAAACACGACGTGTTCCCTTTCTTTTCAGCCCTAGTGTGGGGTTTCGTGCTTTGGCTATTTGAATATCACAGGCACACACTCCAGCCCTCGCTGCAGTCCTCCATGACTTATCTGTACGATGACAGCAACATCTGGCATGACATCTCGGATTTCTTGGTGCACAACAAATCCAAACCTGCAAAATAATGTATCACACTACAGGACAGCCTCAAACTTTGCACACTGAAGAATGTACCTATTTAATGATTGTATAGGTAGACCCATGATTATAATGTAGAGTTTAAAATTGGCCACACGCAGGCTTGATCACTTCCGGCCACATTGTGGCTTGTTAGTGCCATTGGAACATGACCATGTACCTAGTCCAATAGCAGCCATCGTCTGACCACTTTTTTCACTATTGATAGGATCCTTATCTGGTATCATGGTCATTGTAGGGCCACACAATCTGCGATATTGGGCGATTTTCTCAATATAAGCTGAAATACGGCAGCTAAACAGTAAGTCATATGGGTGTACTATCTGATGGCAGCATTTCCTTTGCATGTGATCGTATGTCTTCAACACTACTGTTCCATGGCCAGTTTTCTATTTCTCACTAGTTACTAAATTGGTAAAAGCTACCATTCTAAGCATTAAATGGTATTTTGATCTGCAAATCTGTCCATTGTTTTGTGACTGTGGTGCTGTCTGCCAGAGAGGTATTACAGCAATACCCTGCAACTTGAAGCAGTTAATTAACTTAATTTATACAAATAATGTGTTGATAAAATCTATGCCCCCTAATTTTTTTTATCTAAATTCCTTATAAGAACCAGGTAAGCCTACTAATATTATATCCACATGTTCCCACTCCACCCAGTGTCCTGATAGGAGTTGTCCACAAGTGAGGAATTCTAAACTTCCATTCCAAATGTAACACAACATGAGTATATTGTCAGGTAAAAACTGCTGGCAAGGGACCTTTTGATCCATATGCCATGTCGCGTATGTTGACTAGAAAGGCAGCAATGAAATACACACGGCATTGTTTATTTTTCATGGTTGTAACCTGCATATAGTTTACTCATTAAAAATACAGTTTACTCCTTTTTGATAAGTTTAGTTGGAAGATGAATTCATGAAAGCAAATGTTTGGTCTCTTTAGCTTACAGCATATTTGTGCTATTTGCACCTATTAAATATGTTATGAACACATTTGAGATAAACATGCTTAGAATGTATTCAAGAAGTTCTGTAAATGATTATTTCTGAGCGCGTGCAGTATATGCAAAGGTCACACACCTTTAGTTCAACTACGCTGCAAGGGGACAATGTATCCAGCAAATGTCTGCAGCCCATTATCAATACTTAACATCTGTTCCTTAAGCAATAAGTGTGTGTTCCACAAGTTTGAAGTAACGCAGGGCAGAGACTCTCAAGACATGTTGGTGGGGCCTGTAGTTCTAGAACACCTGGTGTCTAAGGAAGTTTAAGATAGAAAGGGGTTAATATTGCAACCAATATTAATATAGATTACTATTGTTATTTTTTAATAATGTCTCCTGAGCTACCACATCTATGGTTTGTTTTTTAATGATTTTAAATTGTAAATATGTAGCATTAAGTTAATCATTTTTTTTTTTTTTTAATAAATCTGATATATTAAAATAAAATGTTTTTCTGTGTTTGTTTTTGTTTTTTTTGTTTGTTTTTTTTTAGGTCAATGTTTGTACCTTGGAAAAAGATAGCAAACTGGGTTATTTTCACACCTAGGGGCAGGGCACTGTGGTGGAAAATAACTCATCTATAACCTTCCTGTTTTATTCCAGTGATGTGCATAGGAGGTGTGGGCACAGGTCTTTGGAACTATAAATATTGTTTTTATTTGTTTATGGTGCCCATCTATTGATTGACAGCGTCTGTTTTACTGACACTACCTGGGCAACCCCAGCGGTCCACGGGATCATGACATAATACACCTCTCTCAGGTGCCCACTCTCAACGAGAGACTACACCTTCTGTCCCCGGCTTTAGTCGTGGGTTTCTTAGGTAATGGCACCTGTGGAGAGGAGACGATTTCACGGAAGCACAGGTGGCCTGTGGCCTTTCTATTTCATCTACCTATTTTTTTTTTTTATGATATCCAATTCCTAGGAGGCTGTGTCAGGTAAGGCTGGAAGGGGTGTGCAGGTACTGTTTGCCATCCTTGACTGGCTCAGGTGGTTCTGCTACACTGATCAGCCCTGATGTCTTCTATGGCCAGACCTCTGATCTCGGGGTGAGGGGATGGTGTCCTTATAGGATCTTGATGACTCGCTGATTAAGATTGTACGGGTAGAAGATTTATTCCTACCACGCCTATCGCAGATATTGGGGATTGTACTTCTGGTAAGACCAAAGGTTTTCTGCAAAAGGTTTTTGTTCTCTCCCATATATCCTTTAGTATTTACCACTAAAAAAAGCCAAACCCTGAATTCTCTCAAGGTACAGGTTTCTGCTCTGTTTTCTTTCAGCCAATGCTTCACTCTGTAGATGGTGTGCTGCCTATTAATTTACACTGTGTTCCTTTTGCTGGGGGTTAGAAGGGATGTGGTACATCTCACTGAATTCGGATGTCAAGCCATCGATGGTACTTGATCCCTCTGGCATAACAGCAGACCCTACAGTGGGTACCTTATGGGGTGTGCACTATGGGTCCTTTAGCAGTCAAGGTTGTTCTTGCTTACTTATACCTAGTTCTACAAGGAAGACATGCTGGATATTCTCCACTCAACTTACCCATACTCCAGCTATTACTGGGCTTTAAGTGGGAGAATCAAATAACCTATCGGTATGTTTTTGGACTATGGGAGGAAACTTGAGCACCTTGAGTAAACCTATGCTTATACGAGGAGAACATACAGTCTCCACACAGATAAGGCCTTGGTCAGAATCGAACCCATAACCCGAGAACTGTGAGAAAGCAGTGTGTATCACTGTGCCACAGTGATCATTGGTGAAAAATAAAGATTAGTTGGCCTTCATTCTCTTCTTCTTGCTCACCCTTGCCTTAAGGCACCATTTATTAAAGGAAAACTAAAAGCCTATTTCAAAATCTGACATCCTTCATATGAGGAAGAATGTACATGTTTCTTATCTGATATGAGACTATAGTTAACATGAAAAAGTAAAGTGATTTGAAAAGAGTTCTGTTTGTGTAGGCTGGTTTTATCTTATTGACACTTAACAGTCTTTGACAAAAGGAGGCACAGTACAGTAAGCGAATCTGGGGACTCAGGCAAATAGGAAATAGCCAAGGATTTAGAGCTGGAGTTAATGGCAAGAGAGAGAGCCGGCAGAAGCCAGGAGTCAAACACAGAAAAACAGCCCGAAGATAAACAGAATCTAGAGTGCTGCTTTACAGAAGCTAGTTCAATAAACTGGCAGCTTGCTTGTACTCAGCATGACTTTTATAATTGGGTCGTCAAACAATGACGTTCGTGCATGCGGGAAATGTGGGAAATACAGTTCGGTGGGCACAGAATTCGTCCATTACCTGGTCACGATATAGGCAGCATCAGGTTGTGTGGGAAGCAACTGTGTCTTGTTGGAAAAGAGTGATTTCAAACAGTAACCAATGCAATCCAATTTTAGGGCATAGGAAACACCTGTGAGACCACTTTTTTGGTACGCTATGCAAATTGGCATAGTACTCACTCTGCATCAGCCTCTAGCAAATGGTCAAAATGGAGCAGACTACAGCAGTTTGGGGATTATAATGATTAACGCCTCTGACTTCGAGATTGTCTACCTCTCCCAGGGCATCTGAGATCACTCCTCACTGACCTTGAGTCTGAAACTATCCTCCGATAAAGGGATCAGTTTTTGGAAACTTGACGCATTCTTGCTTTCCCAAATGCCATAGAGTTGGATGATATCAGTGATTGGTAAGGTTACTTTACTTTTTACTTTAGTTAAAATGCTCATGGAGTTTCTCTTTCAGAGGGTTATGGGATGCCTTCAAGGCCATCCTTTGGTGCACATTTATTTAAAAAAAAAAAAAAAGAGAGAGAGTCTGGTATTCAAATACTGAATAGGAAGAAAGCGATGGCACTTGAGCAAACATCTAAAAACTTGGAAATGTAATATCTTAATACACGATCGGAGGTTGATCACCTTCATTGACTACAAGTTCAGACTGATTAGACTAATCACTTTTATGATAAGTCCAAAATGGTATAGTTAATCTAAACGCACTCATTATACGTTGGTGGACACATGCTAGTTATATGACCTGTCTGGCCAAGGGAGATACGACTAACAGCACTATCTTCGCTATTCTTGCTCAACAAAATGTTGTGCAGTATGAGGGAAAGAAAGTTGCTTATCTTTTGACTATTATAGTGATTTCTATGTCACCCATGTGCAGCACATTAGATTTTCTTGACCAAACTAAATTGCCAAAACTCCGCTCAACATCAAGTGGAATCCTCGAGGCTTCCATTCACTGGAAGAAATAGATGTCTTCTTTTCCGAATCATAAAGCCCATTGCTGATAGTTTCCTGATAGAGGTATATATGAAGTTTCGACAGTTGTTTGTCCTGCAGCTGCTTGATCATTTTACTCCGCTACTAAAGAGTGGTATCCTCCCTCCATCTATGTCTGAGACGTTAATCATTATAATGCCCAAACTGGGGAAAGACCACATGTATCTATATCCCTAATCATACCAACCTATTTCATTGTTAGCATTTGATGTAAAAATCTTGGCTAATATCCTTGTTACAAGTTCGAATGGGGTAATTACTCAGGTTGCTCACCCAGACCAGATGGGGTTTATGCCTGGCAAATCCACTACTACTAACGTTAGATGTTTATTTTTGCACATTCAGATGGCCCAGTGGTGGTGTCCTTGGATACTGCCAAGGTTTTCCACTCGGCTGAATAGTCCTATCTGTGGGAGGCACTGGCTTGCTTTGGATTGGGAGATGCTTTCATCCATTAGATCAGGTTCAATATGTGCATTCAGCTTCTAGTGATACTTTGCGCCACTTTCTGGGCAGGCAGGTGGGCTCATCTTTATAACCCCTGCAGATTCTTCTATCTGGTTCCAGGTCTCTGCAAAAGGTTCCCATCGATAGGTGGTGATGCACTTTATTTGAAAGTACCGGGATTAACCTTGAAACTCCTCTGTGGTTCAGTGACAATTTTCCTGAGCTGAGTAAGCTGGAATTTTCTTCCTCTAGGGATTACGCTATTAGGGCAGTTGTATTGTGACAATTCATTTAAGTCTTTTGAACAATAAAATTGGAATTTAGGATTCCGAACACTTCTTTCAATATCTCAAACTGAAACATGCTATGAGTGTTGGTACGAAACCTGTGTTGGTGAACTCCCCTCTTATGGCCCTCTCTCATAGGCTGGGTCATTACAGGAGAATTTTGGTCCTCTACTCTGGCTTTCTTTCCCATGTCTCACCTGATAGCCTGGACTCCCTTAAAAATAAATGGATAGGAGATATATATCATATCTATATATTAATAGCGTAAATACGACTAATATGAGTGACTTATTTCTGTCGGCAGCACAGTGGCTTAGTGGTTAGCACTTCTTAATTGTCGGAGAGCCACGCATTAGGCACATACTTCTCTGATTTCCTTTAAGAAGTGATGTCTGTTTATGCCAATTTTGAGGTCTTTTTCTGACATGTTACTTCTGTTTGACATGGTTATTTCATTGCTGAACCTAAAATGTTTGTTTAGAATTGTTTAACTTACGTTCATTTACTTTGTGCTGAGTTTTCCTTACAGGGATGCTTAGTTTTGTTGTTATTTGAAAAAATGTTCAATAAAAATACATGATTTAAATACAAAACAATAAAAACTTGAGTGCCAGTACAGGAATGCATCTTGCATTTTCATTTCAGTTTGTTGAACGCTGCTTGCTCCATTCAGGGCGCTTAGAGGTGAACTCCAACCGCAAGTAGAACGTCTGCATGCCATATGCGTTTGATATGCGATTTCACTGGCATCTAACTTACATTTTGAAACACAAATAAAACACAGTGAAACGGGTGCTTAGAACAGATACTTGGTTGATGTTTAAAGCTGGGTACACACTACAGAAATTTCGACCAACTTTTTATCCCGAGCGATTTTACATGCGATCGATGTTCCGATTGCTCGGTCCATGGACTGCATACACACTAGCCTTGTTTAGGACGATAAAGGGAAGAGCGGACGTCCCGTTAGCGACTATTTACAGCCATGTTGTCGTGAGCAATGACTGTAATTTCATACTCACTGTTGTGGATCGGTCGGCAGTTTATACACACTACACAGCGGAAACGAGATTGGAATGAAAATATTAAACGGTACGACCAACCAAATGAGGCGACAATCGTCCATTTGGGCAGACTTTCGACCATCGTGTCACTGCACACACTGACCCGACTTTTGAACGAGCGGTCGTATGTCGGCTGATTTAGCCGATTATTGGTTGAAAACTGTGTAGTTTGTACCCAGCTTAAGGTGGATTTAACTAAAGATGTTTCTATAATTACGTTATAAATTGAAAGAAAAAAACATTTATGGGGTGGGAAGGGCACACCTGTCAGCTATACTATCAGACCTTGCTCATAATCACAAACCTTCAAAATATCCAAATCTATCTTCTTCAAATATTAGGTCCTGACTTTATTTAGGAGGTGAAATCTGCAGTAAACTGAGGAAATCCTTGGCAGAAATAAAATCCACATCGAGCAAGCAAACTAACAGGCCATTTTGAAGGTAGGGTCGACTTCTAATAGCTTGTGGATCTTCCTGTTCCAAATACAGCTCTCATACAAAGTGTACACAAAAATAAAATCACGTAAGTGAAATAATGGATCACTGTATTCTAAGCAGAATAGAAATATAGTCAAAAATAGTATCAAAACATTGGCTTTACATTTTACCTAAATTACCAAGCATATATTATACTACATATTATTAAAGGAGCTTCTATACCAGACATATACCACCTTGTTATATATTTACTTGTACTAAAGACCAATTTCTACCATTTCTTTCTGGGCTTGATTCTGAGGAACAACTTTAAAGATACTTGACAGCGACATTGGTTTATCTTCTAGTCTTGGCTTTTGCAGACAGGGGAACATATTATCTGCATTCTATATTTCAAATATGTGGATGTCAGATGCCAACGGGATTTCACATTGCCTTAAAGAATTGGATAAAAACAGCAGTTACAATTCTGGTTGAGGGAGATCTAGTTAGCAATTTTAAGAAACTTACCTCACTTTAGGTAGGCTGCACCAAGCCTTGCACATGCATGATTGTGGTACTCCATGAGCACACTCAAGCCTTTAAGTGACAGGTTCCTGTATAAGTCCAGGGCTGGCATCAATTAAGATGCCCCTTACAAATTTTTACTTTGTAACCTGGGTTCTAATGTCTTATCATATTTACTGATACTGACCTTTGTTTCGTTCCTGACCATTGTTCCTTGCCGCCTGTTTTAACCTTGATTTTCATGTCTTGAATTTTACCACTTTGTTGTGTATGACTTGGCCTACTTGACCTCTGATGGCTCTCGTTGGTCGTTAGATGTAGCCATATTGGTTAGCTACTATAACTACATGAACAAGACATGAGAGCAACTGAGTACTGGTAAACACTTAGCTTCTATGAAAAATGGATCTGTTTATTATCTTTTATTTATATAGAGTTCCACAAGATAGTACAGCACCAGAACAATAGTAGAACAATGGTAAACTTAACATAAGTAGCATACGAGTGACAAAGATATAAGGGTGTTATAGTACCTGTAGCATTACAAAAGGCAATTTACAACGATAACATGGGTAGCAGAAAGCAATTAGAATAGTGGGTATGGACTAGGCGGAAATCATAAAAGGAGCATAAAACTATCAAGCTGGAGGATAATAGGATAAATTGCAGAGGCTAGAAAACATCAGGAAGGAGGGTCGCTAGTTAATGGTTACATTATAAAGCATGGTAGAGACCAAAACCAGCCCGGGCTGACATATGGTTGTCACTGGAGAACAGATTCAAAGGATTGTTCTTCATGCATTATGAAATCTCAATTTTTATTTCTAACACAAACCCCACTGTCAGAGAAAATAAAGTGTCTGGTTGCATTCTTGGACTGGGAAAGGGGTCTCTGGCAGGTGAGGGGAGTACTCTAATGTCTGCCCAATACAATGGAAGGGGAGAGCTCATCTTTCCTGCATAATACAATTTATATTTCACTTTCAGGTTCAGTCCTATGAGTTATTTATTCCTTCCTATAAACTGAAAGCAGCATCTAAATGCAATCTCCCCGAATCCTTCAGGATGCTGTAATGTACAAACGGTGTGTTTGCGTGCAGCGCGGTCTATTGCTCAAAAGCAGGGATATAGCTTTAACACTTTATTTTATTTCTATTCATTGTATTGGTACCTATTTAACTTCATAATATTATACAGTGATATTACAAAAAAACAAATATGTAAATACTGGAACGTCTAAATTAGATGCTGCACACGTCAGAGGATGACCCATCTGGCAGACATATGTCACTCCCATTCATCCTCTCTTGTGCAGTCGAATATATGGTATTTTTTCCTGTCAGGAAATATGATCCGCCCACCGCCACTCATCCTTCCAATCGCCGCTCTTGTTTCGCTCCACTCTCTTAGTCCATTGGCTTTTCTACACCTCAATCAAAGCATCTTTTCCCGCCCGCCCAGTTCGAATGTTCGCCTAACCAATGGGGTGCGTTTCGGTGGTCCCCCGCAGCCAATGGCAAGTCGTTGATGACGCAGGCTGCAGTTTCGCGGCAAAAAGGGAATTGGCGCGCAAATGGGCGAGCGCTGGGAGATCTGGGGATCAGCTGGGTGGTGAAAACAATAGCGCTCCTGGGTCCAGGCTTTAGCGACCGGACCGGCTTCTTCCAAAGCCCCCGCTGGACACTGCATCTACAGCAAGGAGTCTCTCTCTGGGATGCCTCAATGAAAGGATTAATCGGGCTTTAATGGAAGTTGTCCCAGAAAGCCCATTGGAATCTGGATTAAAGTTGCAGCAACTTTAATAACAAATCCGAATTATATACATTTTAGCCACTGATCTCCAGCATCTTCTCAAATTCTGGCTTTTTTTTTAAGCTCTTGCAATTCTGGAATATAGATGTATATATTGGCATGATCTTGTCAGCGATTTTAATATTTTGTTTCATTTAAAAGTCCATTGCAGTCTGTTGTTTTGTTGGGTAGCACTTCTCTTTTTGTATGTTTCAAGTTTTGTATGCAATCTGCTCTGTACAGATCTGCACTGTTATTGCCATAGTTTTCCACTTAAATATTTTGTTTTGTTTGCTCTGACTTCTATGAGTGCTATATTTACCTTTCTTGTCTCTTGCAGTTCCGTTCTGCATTGGCAGATTTAGATGCTCTGCAGTACATTGAAATCATTTTTGGTGCAAAACCTTTAAATTCCACATTTGAATGTCTATTTATCAATGACATAGGGATGAATCATCTCCCTTTAGTACTTACAGTGGAGGTATTGTTTTACAGTGTTGTGATACCCCCTATAACCTCTTCTGTGTCATTTTTCAAGCTGGTGAAACAAAGACCCCCAACTAGAGTTTTGATTGGACTCCTCTCCTTAAGCATTCTGAACTAGAGGTGGTTTAATCTGTAAACTTTTAGAAGCTGGTTTTGGAAGTGTGTTAACAAATGTTAACTTTTGCCAGAGGATTCCATAGCTTCTGCTCTTCGTTGTACTATGGATTACGTTAACTGAAGTCTTTTAGGAGCCTTTCACAGATACCTCTGAAATTTATTTTTCAGCAGTGGCTTATGCTAACTTCCAGTTCTGGATTTCAATGTAGGCTTAGCTGAGGTTCTAGAGTTAAAGACATGGGAACTGGATGGTCAGTGAGACTGAGGGAATAACCCCTCTGATCATGTCCCAGGACTTTGGGGTGTCTTATGGCTGCGTTGAAGGTGGGCTAGGGTCAGTTTGGGAGACAGGCACCATCCATGTGGCTGAGCAACAGATTGTCATTATATCGACTCCGGATGTCCCAGGAGAGGGAGCTGCAAACTCTGGCCTCAGTGAGGCTGAGCTCATGCTCTTCACTACCCCCCAGGGATCCGGTGCAGGATGTGCTGGGCAAAAACCAACCCTTGGACGTCCTCCGGTAATGTCATCGCCACTTTTACCTCTATTCATAACTTTTTGTTGGACAACTAACATTATAGTACTAGAACAGAAAACCAAGGTGCTTAGCTTTAAATATCATGGTTTCTAAGCTTTGAATGGTCAAAGGCATGTTTTTAGGATTCCTATTTAGAAACAATGTACTGCCTTAGTTAACCTGAGCAGCATGTCTGTTCTAGACTGAGGAAATCATGAAAACATAGCCTGTTGACTTGACAAACCCCTCCCAAAGAGTCATGTCAGAAGGAATTGACCATGAAGAAACTTTATTTATTTATGCAGCACTGCAAAACTACATATGGCAGTAGTAATATTGGTAATGGTTGATTTAGTGCAATTAAGTATTTGCCTTTGTTTTCTTCAACTCTGATTGTAAACCTATACCATAGATTTGCATCCAGTTTTAGTGAATAATCTGTTGCTTTCCTTCTAATATATTTAGCCTGGCAATGAATAGGGTTAACATGACATCCCTCAGTGTGTTCTTATCTTCCAGCTACAGTGAGTTCTTTAAATATGTTAAAGGGTCATTTTCTTGTGAGAATAAGTCAACCAGGCATTATTACCATGTGTAGTGTGAAGATTGGTCTATTAATAATCATTCTTGATCTTTGTGATTGTGTTTAGGTCACTATAATGTCCTGCACAATACAATAGGTTTTATTTATGAGGCACCACAAGATTTCTGCAGCACCATACAGAGTACAAACAGTAGACCATACAGGGTAAAACCGTTCAGAACAAAGATGAATAATACCAAGACTCCAGTAGCTCTAAGCCTAGCTAGTACAGTGAAGTTGGAGGAGAAGAAATGGTATAGAGACATGAGGGAAGAGGGTCCTGCTCATAAGAGCTTGCATACTAAAGGAGGGCAAATGCATATTTTGTATCATGACCCATTTCACACAGTAATCAATGGTCTGAACCTGTTTTTTTGGCTAGGATTTGTTGCTTGTTATTGTTTTACAACATTTGTAATCTATTATGCTGGCACAGGTTTTATTTTAAACTTAAGTGACTTTAGTACAGAATGCTGCAATAGAGAACAAATGGATATAATACTGGACAAGAGCAGGCATTGATGGAAATATAGGAAATACTGTATGCAAGATATGTACTCCGTTCTTTGAGAGGTGACTAACATCCATGTTTCTGACTTTTCCTAAAAAAGTTGCAGTCAAGGGCTCATTTACACCTATCTGCTTTATTTGCACTTGTAACCCATAAATACATGCATTTAAAAATAGGTTACTTAAGAGTCAGTGGTGCTGATCTCACCATTACTTTATAATATTAACACTGAATTTAACATTTTGGAACACGGTGCATCTGATTTTCTTCTACAAATGAATGAGCCAGGGAAATGCATATGTGACAGCAGCCACCCCCTGCCCCATCTGTATGGCCACCTCCATTCTGCTTGTGTTAACAGCCTTAGTCAATGGGTGAATGTAGAATGCAAATTCCCCACCCTCCTGTATATTGGTACTTTTATTGAGGGGATTCCCACTTCTGTGTAATGTGATCCTTTCCCTCTGGCAGAAAAGTTCTAGCAGGGGAGAGAGTCTTGTGGGAAAAACGAGCAGGGTAGGATGGTGTGACTTCTGACTTGGGAAACCGGTATGGGTTGTGGTGGGAAAATTAATTGAGTAGATGTTGTTACTAAAGGTGTGGTTTAGGGGATAGGTGTTAAAAAGGAAAAAGTGGTGGAATTTTAAAAGAAACCTATTCACCCCCACAGAGATTTTTTTTTTAACTTAAGTCTGAACAGTCTTAAATATTTCAGCTAAGAAAGAGTTGTCTTGTAAAAATGGTGGCAGTTCAAGAAGAGGAATGTAGCACTGGAACCAGACAGTGAGTGATGGCTACTGATTCCTGCACTGTGCTTGGGGACCATTTATTTTTTTCTGGGCAGGTGATCACCATTACATAGTGTTTAATACGAATACTCATTTGGGTTGCCATGGAAAACTGATGTCATGTTGAGGGCATTCCTGTAAGAGCAAGGAAAATCCGCCCCCCCCCCCCCCTCCATTAGATCACGATTTCAAGTAATTCTGCTGCAGAGGTACAAGAAGTGGGGCAGGAGTTCTTCTATGGCATCCCTTTATTAGAAGCTCCCTTATATAAACCAAATTTGTTGTTCAGGTAAAGTGCATCTTTTACACTACATTTTAGGGGCCTATTCAATTGTCTGCGGTTTCTGCTGTGTGAAAACTATTACCAGTATTACGGTAATAGTAAGCTGGATTTCAGCTCGCAGCTCCCTGAGCTGGGAGCTGAAATCCAGCGAGAAAGTACCGTAATACCAGTATTTACGCGCACTATTACCGTAATGACAATTGAATTGAATATGCCCCTTAGTGTTATTTATGCTTATTTTAAGTTTTTTGTTCTCCTGGATGGTGCTGAAAACCAACAATGGAGCACTTTGTTCTTTATCTCCCACATCGGAGTAAAAAAAAGTACAACAGTTTGTTCCTATTTTTGCCACTGCTTCTGTCCTCAGTATGTGCCCTGTTAAACGTTTCCCATCCTCTTCAGGTGAAGCGGAAATTGGACTTGGAAGCCGTACACAGATATATTCCAGAGGGACTTCAGACACCTCGTGGGAAGACGAGAAATCCTGGAAGAGGTTTGAGAAAATGAGCTCTTTAGAATACACTGGCTGCTAAACTAAACATGCATCTGTCTGTATTAAGACACTATGGGGCATATTCAATTGACGGCGGGATTGCCGAAAATCCTGCTCTCCAAAAATATTACCGCTGACACGGTAATATCTCGCTGGATTTCAGCTTGGAGCTGCGAGCTGAAATCCAGCGAGTAAATTACAGTATTAACGGTTTTCCCGCGCAGGATTACCGTAATAACGGTAATATTTTTGGAGCGCGGGATTTTCAGCGATCCCGCCGTCAATTGAATATGCCCCTATGGGGCATATTCAATTGGTTTTTTTCCGCGTCGCGTAAAAACTATTACCGTTAATACGGCAATAGTCGTGGCTCAGGGAGCTGCGAGCTGAAATCCAGCGAGAAAATTACCGTAATCATGCGTGGACTGCGAGATTTTAGGCGTTTCCGCTGAGAATTGAATATGCCCCTTAGTTTGGTGCAAATGTAAAAGTTCCTTAAAAGTTTTCTTTACGTTGATCTTTATACAAATTTGCATCTGGCTGATGACTTTGAATGTGTTCTATTTTTCTAAAACACATATGCTCACATCTGTATAATGTATTGCCCTTCTGCTCCACGGGAGGTTTCTGTCCTCCCTGAGCTCGCCTTAGGACACCTGCGTTACGGTTTGACAGGTGTACCGCCCCAGTCAAACTCCCCACCTGCTACTGTCCTCGGAGCGGACAGTATATTCAATGACCAATATTAGTGCAAACTATTGTGTTATATGAAACATTCACTACAGGCGTGTGATGTTCTTGTAGGCTTCAACACTCTTTGGGTGTACTTGCAAATTGTAAATTAGAAACATGTGTTAAAACAAAAACAGATTGCTTATCTTTGTAAGTGAGCACACATTTACACCTACCCAAGCCCTTTTTTTTTTTTTTTTTTTTTGTTGCTTTTACTTGAGTCTACAGTATATATTAATTTATTTATATTCTGCAAATGTCTGCATTGTGTGCTTATTGCTTGGCATCCCATTGTCTTTTGCAGGAGTAAAATCCCCAGGGGAGAGGTCGCGATATGAGACCTCTTTGAACCTCACAACCAAGAGATTCCTGGAGCTTCTTAGCAAGTCTACTGATGGTGTGGTGGATTTAAATTGGGCTGCACAGGTGTTGAATGTGCAAAAGAGGAGGATCTACGACATCACTAATGTGCTTGAGGGGATCCACTTGATTACCAAAAAGTCTAAAAACCACATTCAGTGGCTGTAAGTGATGACACTATAATGCATTATAACCCTAATTTCTATATTGGGAATTAACCAGAAACTTGTTGATAGAAGTTTTCTTTTATTAACCACTCTTTCCTTATGCACTTCTTACCTAGTCATAGTTGAGGCTCAATAGCCACATTAGACATTACAATCTATATGGCTGATTTCATTTGTCTTTGTCATAGGGGGAGCCGATCTGTGGTGGAGTCCAGCAGTAGGTACCAGATGTTGGTGAAAGATTGCCAGGACCTTCTTGCAACAGAACAGGAATTGGATGACCTACTCCACAAGTGCACCACACAGCTGAAACTGCTTACTGAGGAGTCAGAAAGCCAACAATATCCTCTTGTGTGACCAGTTTTCATAATCCTGTGTTTTTTTTGGGGTTTTTTTTCCACCCATGTTTTGGAATTGATGAAAAATCCTTAACAAATATTACACAACACTAGTCTGTTTGTCATTTTCTTATTTGACATTCAAGGGGGAATTCAGTTGACAACGTTACTCGTGAGAATAATGCAGCCTGCACACTTAGTTACTATGGTAATAGTGCACATTACTACCGTTTGTACGGTAATTTCAATGCCGATTTTTGCTCGCAGCTCTGAGTCGTGAGCAAGAATCCGTGTTAAAATTATCGTACAGTGTGTGGGCCGTGTTATTCTCAAGGGTAACAGTCAATTGAATTCCCCTATCTGGATCTGTTGTTTAGTATATTAGCAATATTTTGGGGTATGTTTACATTTTTACACTAAGCTATGGTGTCTAAATTATTATTTTTTTAATACAAATAATGTACAGTTCATTTTCACACAATTTAGTGTAGCATTTACCTACCAAATACCAACACTGAATGCATGTGTGTGCTGCTTAACATTTAACTACTACTTGGTGCATACAGCTGTGTACAAATTACACATGACCGTGGCACAGTCTTCTTGCAAATTGATTTGAATTTCTATTTTTGGAGCACTCTTTTGACACAGGTCTTATCATATATTTAAACTTTTTGTCTGGAAGTTCCTTAACTAGCTGCACTTTGGGATATGTCACCTGCCAGGACCTCCGCAGTATTGCCGATCCCTCAGAGCGGATGTTGATGGTGATCAAAGCTCCACCAGAAACCCAGATGCAGGTTTCAGATCCCACAGAGGTAAGTAGGGGAAAGACTGGTGTATTCCTACGTTTGTCAGGGATGCACACAACCCATGAGACACATGATGGCTAGAATCTTTGTTTGCTAATCAGATTCTAGCTATCATTTTGTAGACTGTACATAACTAGAATCTGGTTGCTATAGGCAACAACTCCACTCTTCAAACCCACCGGAAACTCGCAGCTTGATACAAACACACCTGGAGGTAAATGTCTCTGAGTCGGGAGATCCTGTAATGTGGTAAACTTGTTGAGAGAGAGAAGCGGAGCAGAACTAATTCAGATGGCCACAGCCAGCCTTCTCTATTAGATCCAGGTTGACTTTATATAAAATTTGTCTGTTTTCAACTTTATAATTGGATCTAGTTTACACTGAATTTGTTAGTGATGGCAATGGGGAGAGCTGTCGGAGTCTTGAGTCCTTCATGTCTTCCCTGGTTAACATCTATAACTTAGAACAAAAGGGATTACACATTTTTGTATCTTCTTATTTGAAGTAGCTATTTAAAGTTGATTGAACTAAAACTTGAAATTTATGAATATATATATATATATATATAATTATATAATTTTTATTTTTTTTCATATTCTAGCAAAACATGCTTGAGTAGATTAAATTGCAATGCATTGGGTTCTCTGGGGATAACAAACATATGAAAATTGGTCTGACAATTAAGGTCTGGTTATTAAAGGCTTCTAGACAATGTTACCTGAAATGTAGTAAGGATACTGCTAAATGCAAAGAAAATGGAGGTAGAAAATACTAGACTTGTACAATTATAGTAGCATTGGGAGTTAGCCTCACTGTAGTAAACACCTGCTCCGCATAGAAGTAACTGTGCCCCTCTGTGACACATGTTCACTGATAAAGGTTCATACATTGCAGTAACACATATACACTGTGTAAGTTAAAAATAACTGACAATCTCATTGACTTGCTCTCTTGTGTATACCATACACTCCTTCCTCTGCTTCTTTATTGACTCACTCTTTATCTTAAAGCAACAACCTTACCCACATGTCCTGCCCTTCAGATACTGCAGCCATCCGCGCTTCTTACCAGTGCTACACCAACCTCTGTACCCTTTGTTGTGCCACTTAGTCCTACCATGCTGAGATAGTTCACTTGCTTCTGGCTGGCGATGGGCTCAGTGGAAGGAGGGCTCCTTACACACACTGCTAAACACCCACCTATTGTATGTTTGTTATTTACAATAATACCTCAACGCACTCTGCTACTCCCCACATATTAAAGAGTTCCCCATTTGAAACTGATATACTCTAGATTTGGCTTGGCTAACCTGTGGCACTCCAGGTGTTGTGAAACTACAAGTCCCAGCATACTCTTCCAGCAATAAGCTGCTGTATATTGGCAAAGCATGCTGGGGCTTGTAGTTTCACAACACCTGGAGTGCCACAGGTTAGCCTAACCTGCTGTAGACGGTCACCCACTCTGCACTAATATTATTAGTTATATTATGTAAGTTCACAATTGTAATACAATCCCATTCCTGTTATACACCCCAAATATTGATTTTCTTCCACAAACCTTCATCTGACACTTTTCTACAACATTACATAGAACAACGTGCATTCTCCATGAAAACTGTTTCACCACCTTTATTTTAAAGTATGCCCCCACTTGTAACATTGTATATATGGAAATATAGATACATGTACACTTCTAGGTTTAATTTTATTGACTGAAGTGTCACTAGAAGCAAAGGAATTTAAGGGTTTCATGTCTGTTTTTTAACATTCAAAACTATGCCAAACATTCAAACAAACAAAAAAAACCTAAATGAACAGCGCTACAAGATGCCTTTTAGAAAATAATATATAGTGTACAGATGTAAGTTCAATAAATATGGAGACTAAAATACAAAACCATTTGTTATAGCGTAGTGGCTAACTTTGCACTTACCAAGGCCTGGATTAATACCTTGAATTAGAATTTGCAACATTTTAATACCTAAACACCTATTATAAACATCGTACACAATATAGGATCAATACACAATCTAAAATAAGGTATTGGAGAATAATTCTTGATTTGTGGGGTTCTAGATTGCTAAGCAAGATATAACGGCAGATTGTTGTACTTATTGTATTGCATAGGTATACTTTATAGTTTTCTAAAGACACCCTATAGCGCTGTTCATATATCTAGTTTTCTGAATGTATCTTTAGAGGTTAATTAGCAATATCTATAAGAGCGTCAGCTGAGTGTATATTCGCATGTATTTTAATTGAGTGCCTAGTGTGTTGGTCTTTAAGTTTTTTAAATGCTGGCTTTGCCTCCAGTGTGACACTTCCATAATATGTTACAAAGTGTTCAGGAGACTGAAAAGTGGTTTTCCTGGAAAAAACTTATAAGGTGAGTCTGTAGTCATTGCTCTGGATATGAGGTTATTTTGGACGTGCGGAGGGAGAGGATAGAGTGTTTTCACATTTTATTTCCTTCCTCAGGGTCTGCAGATTTCCCTAAAAAGTACCCGTGGACCGATTGATGTGTTCCTTTGTCCAGATGACACTTCTGCGGTCTGCAGCCCTGTCAAAAGCCCCACGAAAGCTACACAGTCCTCCAATCCCTCACCCAGTACCCACAGCTCTGAGTCGCCAGCTCTGACCCCTTCCCAGGATATCGGTCTAGGCTTAAGGCCATGTGACCAAGGTGAGAGGGTCACCTCTTCTATGTTGATGGAGAATGACAATTGCTCAATATGTATGAATATAAACTTACTGTGTCATAAGAGTTCCTAGGTGTCGGTATCTGAAATCCACCATACTTTTATCTGCTGGGATCCTAACAGATACCATACAGCCCAAGATCTGTTGTATCATTTCTCCTCCATTTCCCCCCCCCTTTTCCCCTTCACTAAAGACCTTTTCCAATTGCAAACAAACTAGCAGTGCATTCTCATGCCAAGTGACATGAGCTTTGTGCCAACAAGGCAGCACTGCTATCGGGCTAGACATTCGAGTTTCTGTGTATGGATTCCTTGACCTTCCCCATGCAGCAGATGAAGGGAACTAAATTAAAAAGTACTAAAAATTATTTCAGATAATGCAAATGGCCCATGCCATAGGGCAAGCATAGGAGGGTATCTCACATGGCTACAAAATGATCTCAAATATGACACTTAATCTACTTAAATTTTGAAAGGACCAGCTGGCATGGTCTTTGGAGGCAACTACTGTAGTCATCACCTTGTGTATGTGCCGGATTTTATTTTTCTAAGCTTTCTTGTCGCTCTTACAAGAATTGCTTTGTCCTACACTTAACTGATGCTTGTAAGTTGTGTGCTACATTGGAGTAGCTAGACTTCTGCATTGACAGGTTGATATATACACTTTGTACCATAACTTGTAACCACTTGCAGACAACCCCTGACAGGCTGTTAGAAATGTCCTTTCAAATGGGGAAAAAATGCTTTCAGCACGAAGTTAGGTACCAATAAACAATCTGAAAGCTGCATTAACTTGTGTATATGATCTTAAGAGGGGGTGGTATTATTTGTTGTGCCTTGAAATGTCGTAAATATATTCCCTCCCTCGAAATATGTTCAGTTACTTATACAGCAAAACCAGTGTATGAGGTTTGTCTCGTTTGTTGTGCATCCTATAACACTGTTTCGAGTTGATTGTTTACGTTACCTGCACCGTGTTTGCAGTCTGAGGCACTTGTTCTCTGCTCATGCACACAGTGATCCCAAGTAGATGATTGTACGTGTCCCACTGCAGTTTCTCATACTGTGTATACCTTTCTTTCCCCAGAGTCCTTGCTATCAGCTGAGACAGATCTTCCATTGGGCTACACTGCAGATGACCTTCAACTCTCCCCTGCTGCTGTCCTGCCAGACTTTCTTTCTGATGAGTTCATCAGTTTGTCTCCTCCCCTCTCTCACGAGTACCACTTTGGGCTGGAGACAAGTGAGGGCGTCAGTGAACTCTTTGACTGTGATTTTAGCGACCTGGCATCTCTTGACTTGTGAACTGGAGAATGCAACCATAATGTTCCTTTTATGTTTTGGCATCTCCACTAACTTTATTCTCTGCATCAAAACCTAGTGCTCACACTGATAGGACTCCGTGATTTTAGTCCTAGAAGATTTGAAAACTTTTCACTCTGCAACATCAAAAAGGACTTGGCTAAAAAGTTGTTTATGTATATTTTTTTGTTGATTAAGCGCTTACTATCCATATCAAACAAGGAAATTGGTACAAACTCTTGAGTGATCAAGGTGTTTCCATAGAAATCGTAGCACTTACGTTAAATTGCTAAAAGACATAAGCAAGAAAAGTCTTTGGCACCCACTAATATTGTGATCAGTGTCGCTAATATTCAGGTAAAAGAGCAGTGTTGCATTTTTGTTGTTTTCACAAGACTGGACAGTTCTTCAGAATTCCAGGAACGTACAGTTCTGCCTCCCTCCCCTCCCAATCTAAGTGGTGCACTTAATTATGATGTCCATACAAACTAACCTGCTGGTTTTTGAGGGTGCTTCTCTTTGCTTTAAATGTCCCTTAAAAATGTTTTCTGATAGGTGCTGTATCAGGAGTTGTAAAGTGACGCCTTATAATTTATTTAATTATAAATCTTTGTTTATAATCTCTGCCCATATATTTGTAGTAACCATTTACCTGATAAGGTGATGTCAGATGAGCATTTCAGAAAGATGTTTTTCAAGGATTCTACAACCAGAGTTCTGACAAAACTGTACTTTATGGGAAACAGTTCTCCTGTCACATTAAAGCGTTTTAAGAGAAACCACTATAACGTGAGAGGAACTTGGCATTTGGATAGAATTCTGATGGCTGTAATTTTGTTGTAGAAAAATTCAGCGTTCTGAAAGGTTTGTTTGACATCTGCTATAAGAGTGCTTAGCGCAGTCCTTGGTCAGATAAATTTAACATTGCCCCCTTAACATCCTGTTGCCTACAGTAAAAGGCACTAGGACATCTTGTCCATAGCTCATATATAGTGTTAACAAAACAGTATTTATAAGATTTTTGTTTTGTTGCCCTCAGTCCCCCTTGAGGTTTAGATCCTGTCTGTCTTAGGTGAACAGTCATGAAAATGTTTGCAAACAACCTTGCTTAATTTATCTATAAATCCTATTCCCTCCCCCTGTTTGTCAATAAAAAAAATTCAGCTGGATGGTTTGGTTCCTGAATGAATAAAATGAGTTTATTGTAAATGCATGGTATATAACCTTGTAGTTTTGCGACAGGCTAAAAGAAGTGCAAGTTTTGGAACTCTAATCTGTGGCATCTGATACTTGGTTATCCAAACCATAGGTTGGCCAAGACATGCAATAAAATATTGACATGTAGTCGTATCTCTTCTGGGTGGTTGAACCCAGTTTGTTTATACAAAGCCTACTCTATTAGCTGCTGTTCTGTTGATGCCCCTTTCCCTGGAAAGCCCACCCCAGTTTGAGTCAATTGTCACATTAACTGCATTGTGTAGAAGAATGTTTCCCACCCAATTCCTTTGTATTTCACATACACAGCACAGCCCTGACTGCTTCAAGAAATGTTAGTGACATCGCCCAGTCAGCCAAGGTGGATGGTTGATCTGATTTAAACCAGTGTATTAACAATTTCCTTTTCTTTCATTTGGTTACACTTTCCGGGAATGTCTTCGACTTGGCAGAGAGACATTGCAAGACTGTTCATGTCATCAGGTATATTGAAATTCATCTAAAATTATGTATATTTCCATGACTTTACCCTCTTTATGCTACCAGTTTTGTTTGTTATGAGATGTTTGTATCAAAAGGGAGCTCTAATATATAATGTCAAACCCAAACTTTACACTTACATATTTTCATTTCAGTCTGCTGAATCCCTACCTAATACATCAATGTTTTTTAGTGGGTACATCTTCCTGATTGTACACCACAAAATTTTCCCAAATACAAAGTGTCGTATCATCATTGCATTAGTTTTGTTTTTTTCACTGATTTAAGGTGTGTTTGGGACAGAGGACCTTTAGCACTGTTCATCTCCTGTTTGTCTTTGTTTACCCTGCTTTTCAGTGGATGGTAACAGAACAGTATGCCATGAATCAGATCATTAAAATGCTCCCAGCAGTACAGACTATGTTGGTAGATTAGTGTCCTGGTCTTGCAGTGATCTGTCCATTTGTGTGATTGTAACTTCGGGGTACATGTATCAAAAGGCGGTTACATAGAACTGTTGATTTTTTTTTATTTTTTTTTAAAAAAAAATTATATTAAAAAAAAAAAAGAACTGCAATTTTGTTACAGGCAAAGCCACCACTATAGCCACAACCAAAAACCACGTTAGTGGGACACTAGAATAGTGTAGCATTCACTTTGGCACATTTATTAGATAAGGATTGGGCAGCAACCACTTTTCTGTATTTTTTTTTTTATGGCTTTAAGATATACTTTTGACATGAAATAATAGGGCATAAAACAATTTGACCAACAGTAATAAAAAAAACAATTACTTAGCTTTCTATTTAACAGTTTGCATAGCAACTCTGATCATTTCCCTTGCACTACTACCTTTACACCTCAGTGCCTATAGATGCGGTTCCTCTGACACTCTTATCTGGTACTTCAACTGGTGCCTCAATACAAGACTGCCTGGGTTGATATGTATTTCACTAGAAATAACAAGAACAGGGCTTGAATGGAATACTCATGTAATACTTACTTTAGCAGTTTAACTTTTTTCACAGGTTAGGCAATAATTTCACAGTATTTTACCCAGTTCACTTCACATTGTACATCATGCAAACCCTTTAATATTAGAGAGCTAAAGGTTTTATTGTGCATTTACATGTTTAAAGGGTGTCCTGGTGACCTTTGAGCCTTCAGTCTATGCATATGCCTAAAGGAGGCAAATAATTTTTGAGCTGGGCACAGTGTTTAAGACAAGAGCCTTGTGCAGCCCTGGTGATCCAGTTATCACTCGTCCCTAGAAACAATAGTACAGTTTTAACACTTAGATGTGCAGCTTGAATTTGAAAAGTCACTTAAATGAGGTAATATCACACACAGCAGGTAACAAACTAAGTCACTTGACTTGAATAAATGCAGCTATAGAGTTCCATAGCAAATATTGCAACTTTCTCTGTAATTTCAAAATGGCTGCTCCTAATGGGCTGTATAGTCTTCACACAAAATGGTTAGCAAGCACACTTCTGTGTTCAGCAGCTTTGTTCTTTTAGCCCTTCAACTTCTGATGGCAGTAGCAATTGGTTAGATCAGCAAACAAATATGTCACTTGAAGCAGGTCAAACACAGTCTCAAACCTAACAACCCTCTGTTCATAATCTCTACTGACCTTGTAAAATATATCAGTCCAGCACTTACAAAAGGGCATAACACAACTCCACATCTTCAGGACTCCCCACACTATCCCTATGCTCTTCACTCTAAGGGGTATGTTTAACAAACGGCAATTTTTTTTTTTTAAACAGCAGTTTTATTAAAGGCAAAGCCCACCAGATCTCTTCTTTAATAAAACTGTTGTTTTTAAAAAAACAAAACAGTGGCAAACCACTGCTTGATCAATAAAATCTCCATCAACCAGCAAATAAGTAATATTACCAGTTACGTTTTATCTAGAATTTCTCCACTCCCACTCCTTTGTTCGAATGCGCCTTCAATGGCTGTTGGTTTCCACTCTGTCCCAAATGGCAGCTTCAGGCTCACTTCTCTTTCAGATCTTTTCTCACAGACTGACTCCATCACCGTGTTGGCACCATTTTCTCTTCCTTTCAGCAGGTATAACACTTAACGCTTCCTGTGGCATCTCTCCAGCAGTACTGGCGCTTGCTGGGAGATGTAGTTTTTTCTCAACAACTGTGCCAGCGACATAAGATAAACACAAAATCAAAGATAAACAATGGATGACCTTTCCTCAAATGCAAATTAAGTAAGTTCAGCTGGATGGATATAGTACAATCAGTATACACTTAAATCTGCACTTCCACACATACATAAAAACAATTTGTAAATAAGCACATTAGTCTTTTATGATACCAGGATGTTAAAGTAGGATCCCAGAGGGAAATTCTGGTGACTAGGAGTTTGGGACCACACAGACAAAAAGAGAGGACCTGTACCTTTGTTACAACAAATGAATGTCCAATTGCAAACAATAGCCAAAATGATAATCTTTAAATAACTCAAGTGATCGCCACACTTCAAAAAACACTCCCTAACTTCCCTAGTGCTTTTAAAGAACAACACCTATTATATAAAATGAAAGTCTTTACTGTACACAAACCAAGTCAAGTTACGCTTTCCTTTGTTCAAGTTGCAGTCCAGTGAGTGGATGCTGACTATGTTGCTGAAGCAATGTATCCTTTCAGGTTGCCTAGACCCTCCCAAAACACTTTCCTGGCCAAACAGGTGCTGCGATCCTCATATGGCTTTATTCTGGACACTTGGCCCAAAAACTCTCTACAAATATAAATTTTGACGGCAGATAAGAACCGCTTGGCCCATTTAGCCTGCCCTTTTTGTTTTCTTAAGCTATGGTAACCTCAAACCCTATTTAGTCCTTTAATCTTTGTAAGGCTATCCTTATAACCATCCCAAGCATGTTTAAATTGCTCTACTGTATTAGCCTCTACCACCTCTGATGGGAGGCTATTTCACTTATCCACTACCCTTTCTGTGAAGTAAGTTTTCCTCAAATTTTCTCCGAGCCGACTTCCCTCCGGTTTCAGTGCATGTTCTTGTGTTCTAATATTTCTCTTCCTTTGAAGGATGTTTCCCTCCTGTACCTTTTTTGTATTTGAAAATTTCTGTAATTTCCCCCCTGTCTCTTCTCTGCTTCAAACTATACATGTTAAAATCTTTTAGTCTTTCTGGGTAAGATTTGTGCTCGAGGCCGTGCACCATTTAAGTTGCCCTTCTTTGTAGAGTCTCTAATGTATTTATATTCTTCTGGAGATATGGTCTCCTGAACTGAACACTGTATTCTAGATGAGGCCGTACCAATGACCTATACAGTGGCATTATTTATTTATTTCGGCTACTGATTCCTCTCCCTCTGCGACAAAGCATCTGACTTGTCCTCCTCATTGCTTTGTTACATTGCTTACCTGCCTTTAAGTCACCTGTAATTGTGACTCCTAGATCCATTTCCTCATTAGTGCAATTAATAATATATATAGCCTTTGTTTTTTTTTGAGACCCAAGTGCCAATCTCTTGATCATTTTTTCTAGTCTACCTGGATCTTCAATCATTTATTCTATCACCACCCTTTTGCATTTCTTTGTGTCATCTGCAAAAAGGCATACTTTCACTTTTAATACCATTTGCAGTGTCACCAATAAAGATATTATAATACACTGGTTCAAGTACAGATCCTTGGGGTACTCCATTGGCAACCTTACCCTCCTGTGAATGTAATCCATTTACTATAAGTCTCTGTTTTTTTATCCTGCAACCAAGATCTTATCCATTCAACCATCTTAGAATCCAGTACCAATCTTTCAAGTTTATTTAACAGTCTGTGATGCTAAATCTACGCCCCCTTGATCTATTACTTAAATCATCCAGTCAAGAAGATTCGTTTGACATCATCTCCCTTGGCAGTAATTCTGAACCCCATTCTTGCTACTAAACCCATTGGCAAAGAGGAAAGTGAAAGCACACTCCAAACTCTCAGGAAGGGGGAAGTGTACCCTCACACCTTGGCAAAGATAGAGAAGGATGTCTGCTACAACCCTTGGCAAAGGGAGAGGAGAATGCACACCACGGCAAAGAGAGAGAGAGGGGGGGGGGTACAACTCCACCCTTTGGGAGAGGGGGAAGCACACCCCCTATCCCTAGGCAGATTAGGAGGTAGCATAGCCTTGCCCCTCATCAGAGGGAGAGGAGAAAGCGCACCACCACCCCTTGGCAAAGGGAGATGGGGAGGAGGAGGTGCAACCCCACTGCTTCTCAAAGGATGGGGGGAGACAGTACATTAGGGTAGGAAACCAGATTGAGATCTTGGGGTTCGTGCTCACACAGAGAAAGAGATATGGGAAGAATACCATTGTATCTTTATTACAACAGATGTTCTCCCAGGTGTTCGCCACACTCTAAGCAACACTGCCTAAACTCCCCAGTGCTATAAAGTCACAAAACCCCATTGAAAAGATGAACAAGGGAAGCATACGAACACCCCTCTCAAAGCGAGAGGAGGAAGAGCACCCCCACCTCTGGACAAAGGAAGAACAGGATGTGACCCATGCCCCTCAGCAAAGGGAGGGAAAATGTATCTAGCCAAAGAAACCCTATACAAAGAAAAAGGCTGAATAACACCCCCAACTCTTGGCAAAAAGAGAGGGGAAAACGTGCCCACACCCCTCGGTAAAGGGAGAGGAGGAAGCACACCCCCACCCCTTGGAAAGGGAGATGGGGAAGCGCACCCTACCCCTCGGTGAAGGAAGACGGGAATGTACACCCCCACCCATCACTAAGGGAAACATGGCGTGTACTCCTGCGGAGGGTGAAGCACACAGCCAACCCTCAGCAAAGGGAGAAGCGGTAGCCCACTTTGGCACCCTCACCCCTGAGCAAAGGAAAAGAGGGATGCGCAGCCCCACCCTCAGCAATGGGAGAAGGGGAAGCACACCACATCCCTCAGCAAAGAGAGAGGGGAAAGCGAACCCCCATTCCGCTGCAAAAAAAGGGAGAGGGCAATGGGAGAAGGGAATCACACATCCTTTATTGCCCCACACCTTAACACCAATATAGGGACCAGCAACCTAATTCCCCACATAGATATGGGTGACTACACAACTAACCACCGACACACCCTGGTAAGGGGGGACATCAGTGTTTGACTGGGGCATGAAGGGCCCACAGGGGGAATACAATGGTAGGGGCCCACCAGAAGGGGTGTGGCCAGCCACTAGAGAGGCCTAACCACTAGAGGTGGTGTGGTAAGCCCACGAAGGACAGCTAGCACCATAAAATGGGTACAGTTAGAAAATTCCAACCAGCCCCAGAGTTAAATCAATAGGACCCATGATTAATACTTTGGCCTTCCTCCAGCCCCAACATTAAAGTAATAGGTTTATTTATTAAATGAAAATACTATTTCCCTCCCTCCAAACAGCACCAGCAATAAATTAATAGCATTTACGTATAATAAATATACCTATTTCCCGCAACCGTCACTGCCATTAAATAATTCATATTCACATTTAATAAATAGACCTCATGCTCCTCAAACTCGTCCCCACATTCAATTAATAGCCCTCAAACCACCCCATGTTAAATTAATAGTCCCCACTATAAAATTATATTGCCCCACCATCACCCCACAAATAAAATAGCACCCTTAGTCAGCCACCACCTACCACACACATATTACATTGCCACAACCCCGCTGTGCCATCACACACACTACTGTGCCCCTTCATCACCATGCCCCCTTATGATCACACTGCGCCCTCCATGCTGCTTTTGCTTCCCCCTTCTCGTGGCCCCCTTTATCACACTGTGCCATGCTGCTTTTGCCTCTCTTCACCGTGTGCCATGCTGATTTTGCTCCCCCTTCACACTGCCATGCTGATTTTGCTCCCCCTTCACACTCTGCCATGTTGCCTTTGCTCCCCCTTCACACTCTGCAATGCTGCCTTTGCTCCCATTCCTTCACTTACCTTTTCTATCGGCTTCTTTCTTCTCTTCTCTTCTTGTCTTCTGCCGTCTTTCTTGCTTGCTCCTCTCTGCGCCACTCCTCACTGAATGTCGGGCGTGAAGTGATAATGTCACGCCCGACGTTCAGTGCGAATGGAGCAGAGAAGAGGGATTGGTTTTTTTTGTTTTTTTTTAGAAGTACCCGCTCCCCCCCTCACCAACGAAGAGGGGAGCCATCAGGCGTCGGGGCCTACCAGGGGATACTCTGGGTCCCCGGCGAGCCAGTCCGACCCTGGGGACCATCCACCTAACACCACACACTAGTGCTATATGGGGGCCACCCACTTATGTTGAAGTCTGGTCCAGCATTTATTGTTTATTAGTGTCCCATGCATTATGATGTCACTGGTTGCCAGCCAACTAATCCTAACAGTGAATTCTCCTATCTGTTGCAAACTTCTTAATGTGATGTCCGTGTTGATGCTTTGCTTTCAAAGGTTGTTTCTTGTTGATAGGAATGTATGTTTTTCTTTAAGCTTTCATCTTGAAACAATTAAATGACATTAAATTCACACACAATAAGTCATTTGCCGAATAAACCTCTCGGCATAGGAAAAGGGGGAAGCCCACCCCCAAACTCACAGCAATGGTAGAGGGGCAAGCACACCTCTACTGCAAAAGGGAGATGGGAAAATGTACTCTCACCCCTCGGTAAGGGTGCACGCACCACCACCCCTTGCCAAGAGGAATGGGGAAGGTCTGGTTATGGCTATCCACAAGGTTCATATGTACAGAGAAACTAACCTACATGCGGAATCATAGGAATACTCTGTAATGGGAAGGGGAAAATGCACCCCTAGCAAAGGGAGAGTGGTAAGTGCTCCTCCACTCCTCGGCAAAGGAAGAGGAGGAAGCACAGCTACTTTGCCTCCCAATCCCCTAACTCCAATATGGGGGACTAGCCACCCCACATCCCAGTTGGCTAGTAGGGTGTTCCCTCATATCTAACACCACACACTAATTCTATATGGGAGGCCACCACCCACTCCTTGATATGAATTCTCCCATCTCAATAGGACTCACCATATATCCTCCCTTCCCATGTCTCAGGGAGACCATCTTGCTTTTACACTCCCTATGTGGAACTCTCACCTTGCACTCTGCCATTGGGACCACCTATTTTTACACCCCTACAAGGAAACTCACACACACAATCACACACCTTGATTCTTCATACTCCATATGAGGAGCCTGCGCTCATGGAAAACCCTAATCTAATCTTGCTTAACTCACTTGTTTTTCATTGCAAACAACCCATTTCCTTAAAGAAAAAATCAAATACCCTTGGAATGTGTTAGGGGTAGACAATATCTTACAGTGCGCTCTCATTTTCGTTATCTGTAGACTTTTTGCCTCTGCCTCCTTTCCAGTACTAAGAAAAATGAAGTCTGATCCAGCATTTATAGTTTACCGATATTCTAAGCATTATGATGTCACTGGTTGCCATCCAACCAATCCTAACATTGACCGGTGAATTCTTCTGTCTGTTGCAAGATTCTTAAGGTGCTGATGCTTTGCTTTCAATGGGTGTTTCTTGTTGGCAGGAATGTTTTTTTTAAGTATTCCTCCCGAAACAGCTAACTCACATTAAATTCAGACACAATAAGTCATTTGCTGAGTAATCTCTCCTTGGCAAAGGGAGAGGGGAAAGCGCACACCCACACCACGACAATGGGAGAGGTGCAGCAATGGCATCCACAGCACATGCCACCTCTTGGTTAGAGAACACACACCCTCACCCCTAAACCCTATGTTGATGAATATCTTCCAGGTTTATATAAACAGAGAAATTAGCTTACAAGCGCAATCTTATGAAATAGTCTGTAAATGGAAGGGGAAAGCACACCCATCTTGGTTAGGGGAATGGGACACAAACCCCCAGCAAAGGGAGAGGGGGAAGTGCACTCCACACCCCTTGACAATTGGAGAGGGGAAGCACAATCCCATTCCTCTGCAAAGGAAGAGGGGGAAGCGCACAGTTTCTCTTACTTGCAAACACAAGTTCTGGCATGCGTATGCACAGTTCATCACTATCAGTCGCACTTACACCTGCCCTGTAGCTGGTGCAAGTCATACGGCTAAAAAACATGTACCCAGAGCTTGAATCAGACAAATGTTCATGTGCTCGACCTCGGCACGAGCTTACTGTGCATTGTCTAAGTGTGTCCGACCCTTCCCTCCCCATTACACCCTTCAAATCACATGGCAGCAGGAAGTGCCAACAACCATAGTGCCACCAGCCTTCGCTGGTACTAGCAAAATCAGGGGACCAAAAAGCAGGGGATGTGCTGCTCAGAGTCATACAGCAACAGCACCCTGTTTTTCTCCACTAAATAGAATTAGAAAAAAATATTATTTCAACATGATGTCTATATAATATACACTATGACAAAATTATTTGACCACTTCACCAACAGAGACTGTAATGATATTGCATTTAAATACATATACTTTAATATGGAGTTGGTCCCCCTTTTGCAGTTATAACAGCTTCCACTCTTTTTGGAAGGCTTTCACAAGGTGTTGGAGTGTTTCTGTGGGAATTTGTGCCCATTTGTGCTGTAGAGCATTTATTAGGTCAGACACTGATGTTTTACGAGAAGGTCTGGTTCGCAATCTCTGTTCCAGTTAATCCCAAAGGTGTTTGATGGGGTTGAGGTCAGGCCTCTATGTGGGCCAGTCAAGTTTTTCTACATCAAACTCCTCAAACCATGTCTTTGTAGTATTTTCTTTGTGCAATGGGTCTGATTGAAACACCTCAATTCAATAATTAACAGGTGTGACCAAATACTTTTGTCTATATTGTGAATACAGTAAAATATATATATATATATATATATATATATATATATATATATATATATATTAGTCGTGAACATATAGAACTTACAGTTATTTAGAAGGGTTAAGCAATCACACAATTGTGGGCAATAAGGTCTAAATCATAACTGCAGTGTAAATATGAATCCATTGATAAATTGAGCTACTAAAGTGTAAAATGTGAAGTTTTGGCAACTGAATAGACTTTTAGGAACCGCTCAGCATGGTGTCTGGCTCAAAGAGACCACGTGCTGACTATAGTATATAGACAAAAATAATTCAGTTATAAAATAGGCCACTTAAAATCAATAAAAGTAGTGATCAACCACATATTCCTCAATAGCATTATGAAGGGCAGCTCATATGTCAAATTCAGAATTCTGCCACACAGAGAAGTTGAGGAAATGAGTATAAGCTCAAATGATACCCTATACCGGCGGTCCCCAAACTGTGCGCTGCGGCTCCCTGGGGAGACGTGGCGTGGTGACAGGGGTGCCGCAAGCGTGCAGTGATTGAGATGCGCGAGGTGGGGGTGCGCCATGCGCTCCCCTCTGCCTGCCACCCTCCCCCCGGTTGGTTGCCGGCCGGAGGAAAGTAAAAACAAACTCCTCCCTGCTCTGTTGCACTGCTTGTCGGGCGTGACGTCACGCCCGACATTTTCAGTGAACAGTGCACTGAAAAAATTATGGAGACTCTGAGGGCGGTATTCAATTGAACGCCGGATCGTGCAACAGGTGGTGGCAAACCTGAAATGTGTGTGGGGGGGGGCAGTAGGTCTAGAACATGTGTAATAGGTAGAGAGAGAGACTGCGGGCTGGAATAGTGTGTAACCTCATACATCAAACACCCCCAAAGTCACGAAAGCTGGGAGCGTGTTCGTGATATATATATATATATATATATATATATATATACACATACACACACACACACACACACACACACACACGGCCCTCTTAAGAACATCTTGGGCCCCCGTGCACCGGGGCCCCTATATATACAAAAAAAAAAAAGATTATATATATAGGCCCTGCAGCCCAGTGGGGCCCGTCGGAGGAAGAAAAAAAAAGAAAATACTTACCGTGCTGTCAGCAGGCGATCCGGCTCCCTCCATGGTCTCCTCCTCCGTTGCGCTCCGCAATGGATGTCGGGCGGGCGTGATGACGTCACGCCCGACATGCACTGCGAGCGCGACGGAGGAGGAGACCATGGAGGAAGCCGGATCGCCAGCTGACAGCACGGTAAGTATTTTCTTTTTTTCTTCCTCCGACGGGCCCCACTGGGCTGCAGGGCCCCCGGGCACCTGCTCATTGTGCCCGATGGGAAAGACGGCCCTGTATGTGTATATATATATATATGTGTATATATATATATATATATATATATATATATATATAGAGGGAGAGATGTTATAGTGACATCACTGATACTTCCTGATAGCAACATGGCTAAAAGGTGCAGTTCAGGTATGGATTAGATTAAGGGGTTGTAACACCATACACCATGCCCGTTGCTTTACAATTACTATTAAATATTTTTTTATTACCCCACAACCACTACCAAGGGGTGTGGGAAGATCCCTAGTGCCTTCTGGCAGCACTGGGTTGGGGGAAGGGCATGGTGTTTTTTTATTTCATGCCATTTTGACTGTCGACATTACAACCTGTAGAGTTTCACAATGAACATGTCGACCTTTTCACTGTGGTGACATTCTGATTGTCGTCATTATGGTGTCAACATTCTGAATGTCATTTTCATTGTTGCTATTTCGACTACATCCCTTCTTTTATACAAGACATATTATTGTTTTAGGTTAATGGTCCTTTAAGGACTGGCTAACTACTTTAAATGATTTTTTAGGTGTAAAATTTGCAAAATAAACCACAATGGCCTAATTTGTAAATATAACTTTCAAAAAAATGTTTTAATTTCCAGTTGATTTTTTGAGACGCTCGGCAGTCTGATTTAATGTAATCAAGAACATGAGAATTTAGGTTCTTGTATCATATTATACAATATTAAACATAACATCTCTATTGCAGCAGCACAAGATAAATAAGACAATAGTAATTATAATTGTTGTGTCTAACCCACAAACAGAATCTCACTATATTGTGGAATTCACAAAATTTTAACTCACTATATTTTTTTCTTTTCACAATCTCTTCACTAATTTTTAATATTTCGCTGAATATTATGTGGCATCTCAATTAATTATTTTAACAAATGAAATAAAGTATTTACTGATTTTAAAATACTAATGTGAATCCTACAGTACTCCCATTATAAGATACTTTTTCCTCTTTTTCTTCTCGATGACATAAACCCTTAGGGTGCACCTCCTGTGATACCCACTAAGATACTCTATAGAATGTTATAATTAAGAGATATGGACTGAGCATGCAGGTTCACAATTGATATACTGTACACTACGTTCTGTGCGGATGTTTACCAGTTTTTCTTTTGAATACCCAAAGTAAATATATAATGCCTTTTCTTTTATTTATACTTGGTAAGTCATATTATTTTACAATATTATACCTGATAGGATAGGAATTTATTTTCAAATAAATCAAATACAAATACAATAAGGCTCTGGTACCAATATTTGGGATAAGATATACCGCCACTTCTCCTATTGGTTTCATTGTAACACTGTAAAATTCCATTCACTTACAATCCCATTACAATTTTCATACTGCCACTCCTAAATTTCCAGTTTGACCACTGAATAAGAAAAAGTTATAGAATGCAATTAAAAAAAAATACAAACGTTTTCTTGATGCAATTGTCTACATTTGTGTTGCAATGTTGTCTTTTATAATGTACTCTATTATGATTGTTTATTAGTTTGTAAAAAAGGAGTGGTTCTCAGTCTATTGTGACAAATAATAGACTGATTGTTCTTGTGGACGGGGTGACCAATGTCAGTTAGCTGGCCGGTTTCACAGGATGGACCGCCTTTGCCACCCTGTACGTTGTGTTGCTGGGGATGAGTTGGGCTTGCCTTGCCACCGTCCCCTTTCTTTCTCCCAAATGCGCCCTCTAACTGCAGTAGGAGGGGCTTAAGCTGCTGCCACCAAGGGGCTCCTTAGCGACATCCAAAACCACGTCTTAATGGGTAATTGTCGCTACTATTGTACCCCTCACATTTTGCCTTCAGATCAGGGTTGCTGTGGATGGTTACCCCTGGCCTATCACACTGGCCAGAGCTGCAGGTAGCGAGCAGAGCGTTGGTACTGGAATGCTGGGTCCAAACCTCAGAACAGCGGTAAAACGGATTAGGGGGTAAATGTATGATGCTCCGATTTTTTTCAACTCGCCGGAAATCGGCGACTTTGCAGGTAAAATTTAAAGTGGCGATGGCTTGTAAAGGCAAGTTTGCCTTTACAAGCCATCGCCGCTTTAAATTTTCAATGCAAAGTCGCCGATTTCCGGCGAGTTGAAAAAATCGGAGCATCGTACATTTACCCCTAGATGTTGGTCTAATCTGCTGGTCACAGGGATTACAGCATGGAAGAAATTGTCAAAGCAGGATCTTGAAGCAAATGATGTTTATTAGCTCAAGTGTCCTAATAAGGACAGTTACATATGCCAGTCTCTGGTACTAGCGATCTTTCCAGAAGTACAGATCGTATGATCTATTACATGGTCAAACAGTGCTTTTTTATACAGTTTTGGACACAGCCTGGCAGGGGGTAACACCAACCCTGATCCTAGATGTTTCCACAACGTCTGAGTTATTTTTAGTATCAAGATGCAATATGTTCCCAAAACATGGATTTAAATGCAATGCAAAGTTAACAAAATTTACACTAATCTGTTATATCCTAAAACTTGCTGGTTGCAGTATTGGAGCAGGATTTGAGATGCCACAGAAAACAAAACCGACTTTCCTCTCCTGGCCCTGTCTCAGCAATAAATATATTTTCTTCACACACAAGGCTATTGCATTAGAAATCAATACATAAATATGAAAATAAATACATTTATACTCCCAGCGCCCAGCACAGGTACTTAGTCAGCACCCAGTGATTGAAGTGGGTATACCATACCGCCACTTCTCCCACTGTTTCACTTGAATGGCCAAAATGACTGATTTGTCATCCTCCCCACCCCTGACATCTGCTCCGTGTGCACAGTAGTCAGAATGTAGAGTGACAGTCACGGACAGCACTGGAGCGCTATATTCCACCTGTCTGCTCATCACCTGTCACTAAATTCCTCTTGTACCTCTTTCTGCCACGTCACCGCTGCTTGCCCCTCCTTTCCTTCCTAGCATTGTTTCTATTGGATGAGCCAGATGGCGTGGTTTAATATGACGAGGATGAAATACAGGTCGGATGAGGCTGCTGGTGCTCGGACTGCTGATCACAGGTAAAGCCGTTTAGGGAGTTGCTACCTGTGGTGACATGTCTGCTCAGCTGAGCTCGTAGAATCCAATACATAGACTTCTACTGAGTGTCGACTTCGCTCCATCCTGTGTCTGCAGACATTCAGACCTGTTGCTGATGGTGAACCACACTTTTGCTCTGTCATTTTGCACTTGAATTCTCCTGTACTCAGGTTTGTGAAGTATCCCAGTTCTGTTTGGTGGGAATAAGAAAGATGTTAGCAATGAGGTTCTTGATGGGGATGGACTTCCAGATGTTGGCTATACTGAGCTAGTCAGGTTTTCTGATTGTATGAAATGTTAAAGTTTAAGAGTAAAATGGCAAATCATTTCATAACAGGCAAATGTATAAAGAGAGACCCTTATAGGTAGTCACTGAAACCACATGGTTCAACCAAAACAAATTATACATCTTGTATAGTTTGTAGCAACACTTTGGCCTTAATCAAATAACTTTCAATTTCTTTTAATAGTAACCATCGCAAATCTGACATCTGGTTTGGTTTTTGATGACTAGGAACAGTGGTTTCTCTGTACTTTTTGGTTTTACGTGTTGTGTTTTTTGGCTTTGTGTATTTTATTTATTTATTTTTCAAAGTATGAATACAGGATCTATATTAATTAACTGGAACTGTGGCTAATCTTTTGTTTGGCAAACAAAGTGCAGACTGAAATGACATTTCAAAAAGTAAATCACATTTGTAGTACTAATAGTAAAAACAAAATCACTGGCTGGGGTACATGGTGGACAGACAATAAAGTTTGACATTTTTTTTAATCTCCATTAAAATCTCTTAAACATACATTTTCCCTTAGTAATAAGATTAGTCTGTTTACTATTTTGTCTGAGTATATTGGTTCTAGCACTTATATAATACTAAAGTTACACTTAAATCTTAATAGAGCAACATCTAAATTTAATACAGGTCTACTAAACAGACATGTAACTCAGGTCAGCTTTCAGTAATCACACATATTTACTGACTGGGCAGGCAAAATTATTTTCCATTTTTCTATACCACCACTTCCAAATTTCCACTTCGAATACTGCTGGCACCACAGCGCCAATACATTAAATATTTACAATTAAATTTATATATATACCCTTTAATCCATCTTTAATCCTTTCCTGCTGAGGTTTAACTCATCCGATGTTCCCCCTGCCAAAGGCGGTGACTAGGTAGTTGAACAGTGTCTAGCTGGACGAGGGTCGCCTGATGTCACCCTGACAAACATCTACTGTGCTGTTTGTGACGTGAACAATAAAAAGCACCATTCTTCAAAGCAAGAAGTTGTTTGTGTTTGTCACCTACTGGGTGTCAGTATCACACTATTTTTGCACATGCAACACTAAAAAAAAGCTACAGAACTTACTGAGGAACCCCTAGCTTAACATATCCCATCACCATCCAAAGCTGGCTACAAGTTTCTGGCACCTTAACTAAAAAAAGATATGTTTCAGTCGTAGATTAGAAAAATGTAAATTAAAAATAAGATACCAGTATTAATTTGTCTTTTGTTCTAAAGTGTTGTCATCTGATTCTGTGGAAAGGTGGATAAAGAGTAGCTTACAAAGTGAGGCATAGAACTTACTGCACAGTGTTTGATGGTACTAGGAATCTTCTGCAGGAACTGTTTTGCAGCTATGCCATACCTCAGTTATACCATACCTCTTAACACTCTTAAAAAGTTCAATGGGTATAGAAGTGAGTATACTGCTGCAATGCTGCAGTGTGCCACCAGAGGGAGCATGGCCTTCTCATGTAGTGGGTGTGGTCACTTCACATAGGATTTCCTGTAACATATTTTCCCCCTTCTCTCCGGTAGCAGCACATTTTTTATCTCCCCACCATAGCAGCATATTCTTCCCTTTCCCCTACATAGCTGTAATTCTCTTTTTTCCTATAATAGCAGCACATTCTCCCCTCATCTCCTGCAAATTACTAACCTGTTCTCACAGATACCCAGGCAGTTGTACAGAGGCACACTGGTAACAAACCTGAGTGAAGCTCATTTATTCTGAGTCGTAGCGGGACTCACTGATGAATGTTGGGTCTCGTTGCGGCTGTCGGAGTGTGGACTCATCAACTATGATGAGACAATAAGAAGAGATACAGACCCGGGACGTGGATATTGCAGTAGTATTTCTGACCTGGGTCTCCCTATATCTATTTTATTGTCCTTGGGCACAAAACAATTGCCTAGCAAACCTGTGTGTTGAGCACCACTGGTGTACTTGCAGCAAGTAATGGCAGTCTTGCACACGCCAGGATAATGACCATGGCTGTGTCCAGTGAGTGAGCAGGAAATGACTGATAGTTGGAATACAACACTAAATGGGCCTGAATCACTAAGGAGAGCAAGGCAAAAAAAAGAGTAAATTTGATCCTGGACAAACCATGTTACAATGCAAAGGGTGCAAATTAGTTTATTATTTTGCATGTAAGGAAAATACTGGCTGCTGTTTCATGTAGCACACAATTGCTTGAGGACTATATTTTTGCACTGAAATTTAAAGTTGATCTAGTACATGCCCTACCACAAATATAAATCTGTCCCCACATTTTAAATTTACCTCCCCCTCCAATGCAACATGGTTTTGCCAAGTTGCAAAGTTACTCTTTTTTTTTTTTTTTTGCTTTGCTCTCCTTAATGACTCAGATCCAATATGAGCATTGTGTTGAAAAAGCATTAAGTGCACTCACCAAGATTCCTTTACAGTCATGACCAAAAGTTTTGAGAATTATTGCTTCAGTGTTTTTAGACCTTTTTGTGTCAAAGGCTTTTATTGACAATTACATTGAGTTTATGCTAAGAGTCAATTTTTGCAGTGTTGACCCTTCTTTTTGAAGACTTCTGTAATTCGCCCTGGCATTCTGTCAATCAACTTCTGGGCCACATACTGACTGATGGCCGCCCATTCTTGCCTAATCAATGCTTGGAGTTTTTCAGAATTTTGTGGTTTTTATTTGTCCACCGCCTCTTGAGGATTGACCAAACGTTCTCAATGGGATTAAGGTCTGGTGAGTTCCTGGCTATGGACCCAAAATTTCAATGTTTTGATCCCCGAGCTACTTAGTTATCACTTTTGCCTTATGGCAAGGTGCTCCATCATACTGGAAAAGGCATTGGTCATCACCAATCTGTTCTTGGATGGTTGGGAGAAGTTGGTCTTGGAGGATGGTGCACGCCTCACTGTTCACGCAGACGCACTCACACCTGCCTGCTGTCATCCCTGAGCAAGCTCTGCACTGGTGGTGCTCTGATTCCGCAGCTGAATAAACTTTAGGAGACGGTCCTGGCGTTTGCTGTATGTTCTTGAGTGCCCTGAAGCCTTCTTCACTTCGAAGTTCTTGATGATCCGATAAATAGTTGATTTAGGTGCAATCTTACTAGCAGCAATATCCTTGCCTGTGGAGCCCTTTTTGTGCAAACCAATGATGACTGCACGCGTTTCCTTTTGCAAGTAACCATGGTTAACAGAGTAAGAACACTGATTTCAAGCACCACCCTCCTTTTAAAGCTTCCAGTCTGTTATTCTAACTCAATCAGCATGACAGAGTGATCTCCAGCCTTGTCCTCGTCAACACTCTAACTTTTGTTAATGAGAAAATCACTGACCTGATATCAGCTGGTCCGTTTTGTGACAGGGCTGAAATGCAGTGGAAATGTTGTTTTTGGGATAAAGTTCTTTGTATTTAAAAGGGCAATTTAGAGGACCCGGCACCTAACCCTAAACCTAACCCTTACATAAAATAGTGGAGTGGCCGGGTCCTCTGATTGCCCTTTTAAATACAGACATCTGACTGTCGCTTACTTATCTGACGTGAAATTTAGCTGGCAGCATGCAGGATGTTCAGAATTTACAGCTGTCTACATGACACTGTCATTGGTAAAGTTCTATGTGTGTTTTATTGCATGTGTACATTTTCTTTATGTCACTGTCATAGCCTTCAGAATTTTTTTGTCTGTTAAGTCAGTATCAGTATAATAAGTATCGCAAATACCATTAATACCAGCTGAGAGTATCTTTCATTCCCGTCATTTCACTTGTAGAAAAAAAAGAAGATTGAATGGTAAATAAACAAAAAGTTGTACACCATCCCTTCTGTATATACTGAACCCTGCTTTTAATAGACAGTGTCAGTAAAACTTTAAACTGACTCCCAGTGTAGCATGGATCCATGTGTAAGATTAGAAGGTGCACAGGGCGTGGCTTGGGTGCCATCTCAAATTCCTTTGTGTCAAACCATTATTTACCCCTATAACGGCTCTATTTTCTTCCCCATTCACCAATACCTGAACCAGGAACCCCTCAGGCACCTGCAGAACTGTTTGGAGCCAGACTAGCCCGGCATCCATCGGCTCCTATTCCACCTTTAGGTGTGTGCGGCCTTCTCTTGATGCTGTCTCTGGGGCTGGTCCTCTTCCGCCATCCCACGGAGCCTTGTGCTGCTCTGCAGCTGAGCCGGAGGCTACGTCCTCCTCCCTCTATCTCTCAGCATACCTGCAACTCTCGCTCTTCATCGGGTCCCTGGGAGGTCCTCACCATACTGGTGGCACTATCCCGCCCTCCAAGGCTCCTTACCTGCATTGGCGCCGCTGAACCGCTTTGATACTGAGGTGACTGGCTCTTCAATTTCCGTCCTCACCACCAACGGCCTATCTCCACCCTCTCAGTCATGGTCCTTGTCGTTGCTTCAGCCCAAATTGCCAAATTTCTGTTTTTTGACGCTGGACTTCTGGACTGCGAGACTACCAAGCGGCACCCGAAATACACTGTGTGGTGGAAAGCCAGAGGACTGTCTGTCTCCCTCCACTTTCCCAACCTTCCTCCATGGCCCCTCATAGTTGGATTGCCTTCTTGGGCACAATAACCTGTCCATGCGTGCCAGCATCGCCCTCCTGGAATGGAACTGATTCTGGGGCATTTCATTCAACAACTACCCTCACTGGACACGTGAATTAACACTGACTCCTGGGAGAAATGGTGACCTTAGGCATTGCTACCACCTCCTGCCCTCCACACCACGTTTTATCTCTGCTGCTCCCTGTCATTGACTTGAGAAATCCAGCGCAGCACCACCAAACTGTTTTCTCCACCAGTGTAATATTTGGGCACCCTGGAGGTAATGCCAGGCACCTCTTGTGCTCCTACTACTTGACCCAGTACTGAGGACCCAGTAAACACTTGACTACACTTCTAACTGAGAGCCTGGATCCAGCTTTATTGTAGCATGTCTAATATAAGAAATAAACAAAAAAAAAAAAAATATGGGCGCTTGAAATAACCTAATATAGAACAACTGAATTTGCAACCAGTTGCAGCTCTCAATACAGGCTCTGGAACCCGAACAATAGCACATATATAAAAAAGAAAACAAGAACGCAAAACTGTAAACAAATAATATAACAATAAAATTTATTCTAAAATGACATATAATCATAAAATCTGGATATACAATACCATATAATCAATGGATATTTATACCAATAAGAGTTAAGGGACTAATAGCATATCTGTCCTATCCTCAGGCCCGGCGCTCCCATTAGGCAAGGTTAGGCACTTGCCTAGGGCGCTGGGCTCTGGAGGGCGCCTAGAGGGCGCCACAAGAATGTAAATTACTTTAAAACTGTGCGGCGACCGCTGACCATACCTGTCACGGCCGCCGCACAGCATTCAGATGCACGGGGGAGGGGAGGAGAGGCTATTTTGTCACCACCGCCGCCTCTCTGCTCCGTCTCCTCCCCTCCACTCACTGACAAGGTAAGGAAAGACGGGGTGAGGGGGGAGGAGGGCGCCGATTTTTGCGGGGAGGGGCGCCGATTTTTTCCAAATGCCTAGCACCGGCCCTGCCTATCCTCTTAATGAGCAGTGCACATATAGAAGAATTCATGCATTAATTGGATTCATAAACGGTACAACAGTCCAGCGGTAAGACCATTCATAGACTGAAATCTTTGAGCGAGCACAGCTGCGTATATAGAGTGGTTATCGTAGCATGTAAGTCAATTCTGAAAGCTTTTATTATTATTTGAATGTATGTGTATCTATAATTGATTTATTAAAGATGTTTATTTATAATACCACATTAAATTTGCTCCTGTTCTGTGTTCTATTGTTCACTGTGAATCCAAGGGATATACATCTGACAAAGGTCCGCATGTCAAAGGAGATCCGGTGATGACAATTCGTCTACAGATATTCCCACTTATACTTTGATATGCCAATAACTATATCTGGTTTCTTGCTGAAAAAAGATATAGGTATCTACATGGCAAAGTCTAAATGCATTCGCATTTTTTATTTGTGATATCACAAAATCATAGTGATTTGGCAAATATAACATGTAGGGTTTACATAGTATGCACAATTAACTTTTTTACGTGCATTAATCATTTTTGATACCTGTATCCATGACGACCTTTGCAACGTCAAAAATGTGATACATGAAGATTGATGTATGAGTAGACTCGTTTACTGGGTGTAGCTTTTTCTATAGCGCTTATCCCAGAGTTCTCTATAACAAATGCTAATGCCCATATTAAAAAGATTGATTGCATCAGTAACAGAGGAGATCAAAAAGTAATTCTACTCAACTTATTTTTAGATCTAAATTCCTTTTCAGCCTTGATTGGGAAATGAGAGGTTTGCCTCTGTACGATAGATGGGTTCCTGCTCTGAAAGGAAAAACAATGGCTGCAATTAATCGAATGCACTGCAGAAGCTGCGAAGTGCTATATTTGTCTCTGGCACAGCTTTCAAAGGGAAGCAATTGCTAGAAAAATAAGCTGGTTTAATTACCACAAAGTGTGTTAAAACGCATTTTTCCTTTGTGTAGGCTTAACTTTGTAAGATGTTTTAAAGATGAAGAATTACCATGTTTTTCTCCTAGTAATAATTCATTTAATTCATATAGATATCTATTATGCAAACTATACTCAGTGTGTACTAGTATGTATTATAGGAGCTCATGCATTCTTACTATAGGTATTAGAAGTCACATTGAATTTCTGCGATCTAAATAAAAAACTTTGAAGCCTGAATCTTTGTTATTGTATATGATCACAGACCTCCTGGGTGACTTCTAATATTATTCAGTAGGGAGTGCATTACCCCATATATAATCTTATATAAATACTACAGACAGTGAGTGGATCAAGCTATGAAGTAACTCATTAACTTGTAGAATGGTATCCAGTAATGCACAAAGGTATAATGATTCACAGGGTTGTTGCTTTTCTTTGACCCAAAGTACAGTGTGCCTCTATCAGAATAGGACCTCCATGGCTCTGACTTGTTTTTCCAGCACTAGCTACAGATGCTCGATTGGATTGAGACCTGGGGAATTTGGAGGCCAAAGCAACACCTTAAACTCTTTGTCATGTTCCTCAAACTATCCTTGAACAATTTTGCAGTATGGCAGGGCGCATTATCCTGCAGAAAGTGCCACTCCTATAAAGGAATACAGTCTTGGTAGGGGATACACGTCAAAGTGACAACCACATGAATGCTAGAACCCAAGGTTTCCCAGCAGAATATTGCCCAGAGCATCACACTGCCTCTGCCGGCTTTCCTTCTTCCCATAGCCCAACTTGGTGCCATCTCTTCCCCAGCTAAAGGGTGCACACGCATCCGACTGTCCACATGATGTAAAAGAAAACTTGATTCATCAGACCAGGCCATCTTCTTCCATTGTTTCATGGTCCAGTTCTGGCGCTCACATGAACATTGTAGGTGCTTTTGGCAGTGGACAGGGGTCAACATGGGCACTCTGACCGGTTTGCGGCTACGCAACCTCATATGCAGCAATCTGCTATGCACTGTGTGTTCTGACACCTTTCTACCATAGCCAGCATTAACTTTTTCAGCAATTTGTGCTACAGTAGCTCTTCTGTGGGATTGGACCAGACGGGCTAGCCTTTGCTCCCCACGTGCACCAATGAGCCTTAGGTGCCCATGATCCTGTCATACAGGTTGTACTTCCTTGGACCACTTGTGCTAGGTAGTAACCACTGCATACCACAAGACTTCCTGTTTTAGAGAGTCTTTCTGACCCAGTTGTCTAGCCATCACATTTTGGCCCTTGGTAAAGTCGCACAGATCCTTACGCTTGTCCATTTTTCCTGCTTCCAACACATCAACTTAAAGAACTAACTGTTCATTTGCTACCTAATATATCCCACCCCGTGACAGGTGCCATTGTAATAAGATGATCATTGTTATTCACTTCACTTGTCAGTGGTTTTGGCTGATCAGTATATTTCCTCCTTCCCCTCTCTATACACAATCTCCCCAAATATTTAGATAAATATGTTATAAATGAACTCAGGACCAACATCTGCCTCATTGCTGACTCTTGTGTGTAGCAAAATGCACAACTTTAAGGATCCATATCCACTGTTATTAAGAAGATCTGGGGGTATATTTACTAAACTGCGGGTTTGAAAAAGGGGAGATATGGCCTATAGCAAGCAATCAGATTCTAAATGTCATTTTGTAGAATGTACTAAATAAATGATAACTAGAATCAGATTGGTTGCTATAGGCAACATCTCCACTTTTTCAAACCCGCAGTTTAGTAACTATACCCCCTGGACTAAATTTGAAATGGAGTTTATACCGAGGAACTCCTCACCCTCCCATAAAACCTGATCTGTATGGATACAATTTCACCCCTCAAAAGTTTAATACGTCCTCAACTCTATGAGTACATCCAGGACTCAACCTACCTTATAACCAATGCGGAGTGGACCTATCTGTGAGGATTTCCCTGTACTCCCACCCTGGGGCGGCTGCCTGGGGTGCAATTTACCTGCATTTTATTCCCCTTTAAATGTTACGAATAGGCTGCTTGACATATATTAAAGTGTAATAGTGGTTTTACTTAGACATTAACCTTTTTCAACAGAACCTCAGATTATGTCCATAATTCAGCTCTGTGAGCCACTGCTACAAAATAAGATTCTTAATGTTAAAATATATATTGATCTTTTATAGTAATGTTTATATATATATATATATATATATATATATGCTTATTGCAATAACTACTGTACTGTATAGGTTTTGTCGTGATGTTACATTGTTAATAAGGTTTTTTAAAAGAAAGTATAGAAGCAAAAAACTGGAAGGTGACAGTAGGTGTGATGTGTATTACTTCTTTGTATGAATTATTATTATATGCTCTATGATAAAACATCTTTAACTTCAATCGCCAAATTATCTGTCGTTACCATTAAGGCAATGTTTACAAAGACCTTTTCCTGTTGGTGTATATATTGTTGTTTTATATTCCTCATATTTCTATGTGCCTATCCTATGACCTGTTTTCTGCCAATTAATACATTTAATATAATCAGCTGTTATGAAGAGCAATGCAGAGATAGCAAGTCATGGTAAGCTAACAGCCGTGCCTTCTGGTGTGATAATCAAAGAGCTGTCATATGTAAAATAAGAAGTGCTGACTGCACCTTAGTACAACTTCTCTACAGCGAGTGTCACTATGTCATCACACCCCATCTGATTTTAAGGTCACTTGCTTCATAACATTCCCTATTTGCAATTTCCTACTTTTGCTATCTCTCAGCATGGACTTTATTTAAACCTTAGCTTAGCCATCCAATTTGGCTGCACAGGTTCCTTGCTAGACCCTGAGACACTGAGGCCCTGCCATTTTGTGACTTCTCCATCTTTGGAAGTCAGTCCCTATACTTAAGAATGAATTTATTTATGCGTGTGTTGTTCAAATTTTAAATGTAGGTTTATATATTACACCCTATTTATACTCACTCACTGGCAAATATATACACTATATAAAGAAAACCCTATAATGAAATATATCAATTTCATTATATACTATTATTTGGCTATGATCCTATGCTAGCAGTATAAAGTGGCAGCACTGTACATTATTTGCTGGTGGCACCACAAAATTAGGCATAACCTGCTTCTTTGTCTGCACTGATAGCAAAACACGCCATGCATTTTTTTTATTAAAAAATGGCAATGCCACGATATTCCCAGCAGGGGGAAGCAGAGCTTTGGAATAATCGTTTAGAACTCTAGATACTTCACCCTGATACAACATATTTTACACATTTACCACAATTCCAGTTGGATCATTACAATCTTGCACCTTAGTGACATCCTTTTTTATATTTTATTTACAACTAACTCCTTATTAAGCATACAGTGTTTAAACACCATTTTAGCATACTTGCCAACTCTCCCGGAATATCCGGGAGACTCCTGAAATCTGGGTCAGTCTCCCGGGTTCCCGGGAGAGAGGGCAATTCTCCCGATTCCCGGGCGACGGTGGAAATTGAATGGGGGAGGCGGGGCTTATCGGCGTCACGGGCGCTTCATTATGGCCCCGCCCCCTTGTTTTATTGGATGGGGAAAGTGGTGACAGCTTTGGGGGCGGGGCTAATGGCACAATTCTTCGAGTCCCGCCCCCACACGCCCACCTGACCCCCAGACCTCCCGGAACTTAACCTGTCAATATTGGCAACTATGCATTTTAGATGTCATAACTATGTGATACACAAAAACTAGAGTGGCTATTTACTTGGCAGTTATACTCAGGGCTGCCATCAGGGGGGTACTGTTGTACTGGGCCCGGGCTCACCAGGGGGCCCGGTACACCAGTACCCCCTGGGGGACAGGGGGGACCCGTACTGGACCCCATGATATCTGAAGGCGGCCCTGGTTATACTCCATTATATTATTCTTATACTCCATTATATTATTCATATATTTTTCACTAACTGAATATATTTGTATCTTTTTAGATTTTCTTATATGGGTTTGATTCACATTGGTCATTATGATTATTTACAACACAGATATGAACCTCATACATTATTTATACATATATAATAATATAAATATCATTATTTTTTGTGTCAGTTACTGATTCTCTTCAGTTTTTAAGGCAAGAGTATTGCATGTTTCATCATTGACCATTTTTTATAATTTTTTTTATGCACAGCTTTATAATGTGTTTATTCTTGTGACTTGTTTTTGTAGTATTGTCTTTTACATCATTTGAATTATAATAATAAAAATAATGATAATAATAAATGACTACTTTTTCTAATACTGTTATTCATTTATTTGCAAATCAAACAGAAAACCTGAATTGTAGGAGAACCGGATTGGGTATAAAATAGAATCACAATAGGAAATAGAATATAAAAGAAAATGAAAGTAAAAAAAAATTGCTTTTGTCTGACACCAGTTTGTGGGCCTGATGCAGAGTTGAACTTACTCCAGTTTGTGTAAAAAACAGAAATTCGCACTGCACATGCGCACAAAGGGAATGGATGAATATGTACCTAGCGCTTCATTAGGTCTGGAGGGGCCGAATGGGGAAGAGAAGGGTACAGTAAGGGCATGTTCACGTAAATGCGGTCATGCATACCATGGCTCTGACTTGTTTTTCCAGCACAAGCCACAGATGCTCCATTGGATTGAGACCTGGGGAATTTCAGGGCCATCTTTTCCATTGGGCATGATGGGCAGCTGCCCGGGGGCCCCACGGGCAAGGGGGCCCCATAGGCACAGCTCTTAATAAGAATAAATAATCCTGCAAAAGAAAAAAACCTGCAAAAAAAACCTTCAAGGCAAGTACATCTATCTATCTCTATGTCTATATCTATATCTGTATCTGTATACATCTATATATCTATATCTATATCTATATCTATATCTAGGGGCCCCGGTGCACTGCTTTGCCCGGGGGCCCATAATGTTGTTAAGATGGCCCTGGGGAATTTGGAGGCCAAATCAACACCTTAAACTCTGTCATGTTTCTCAAGCTCTTCTTGAACAATTTTTCAGTATGACAGAGCGCATTAATCTGCTGAAGGTGCCACTGCTATCAGGGAATACCGTTGCCATTAAGGGGAGTGCCTGGTCAGCAATAATGTTTTGGTAGGTGATACATGTCCAAGTAACAACCACATGAATGCCAGTACTCAAGGTTTCCCAGCAGAATATTTAAGTTGTCAGTGGTTTTGGCTGATCAGTATATATCCTCCTTTCCCTCTCTATACACCATGGTTGTCCAACCCACGGCCCACGGGCCGCATGCGGCCCAGCATGCCTGTAAATGTGGCCCAGCAGGAGTTTTGGTTGTGACAAGAGGGCAGCGCTGAAAAAAAAAATCCTGCAGAAAAAAAATAAAAATAAATACTTACCTTGCGGTCACGTCAGCTGGCGCTCCGGCTCCCTCCCTGGTCTCCTCCTCCGTGTGGCGCTCGCAGTGAATGTCGTGGGTGACGTCATCACACCCGACATCCATTGCGTAGCGCAGCACAGAGGAGTCACCCGCGCGAACTATCAGCAGCAGTGAAAGATAATCCAGTATTTTATTGTTGTTACTCTGAATTTGGACTTTCTGAACCATGCAATTATGAACTAGCTGTGTTCTCTGTATGTATCTAATATAAATATTAAGAGATAATTGTATTTCTAATATTTTAAACCATTTTAAATGTGCAGTGCTGAGTAGGGTGAAAATATCACCCACTGTTACCCTCATCGGAGGCTGCTCCATGAGCCATTTTTCCCGCCACCCTATCTTTAAATCTCTGTAGATTTCTATTAGTCCTCCTGATGCTACCTATATCGGTGACCATTTCAAACTGGTCAATAAAAAAAAGGATTCCTGGGTGCAGAAATAGAGGAAAAATTTTTGGGCATTTAATTCCCCGAACCCCACTAAGGGGCAGATGCAGGTAAGTTAAATTGTAGCTGGTAATGGGACTACTGCTTTAATCATGATTCTGCAACAGGTTTCCTTACTCTTCATTTCCAAGTAAGTTTAATATGTTAACTATGTTTTCTATGGTTTTTTCGATGATCAGCTATCGTTAGTGTTAGTGTATTTTATGTGCGGCCCAAACCAACTCGTCGTCTTCCAATGTGGCCCAGGGAAGCTAAAAGGTTGGACACCCCTGCTATACACAATCTCCCCAAATATTTAGATAAATATGTTATAAATGAACTCAGGACCAACATCTGCCTCATTGATGAATCTTGTAAGTAGCAAAACGCACAACTTTAAATGAGGTCATGCATACCTGCAAAAGTTCGCTTATACACAGGGGCAGGCTGGGCTGGGGAGCAGGGAGTCGTCTGTTCCCTGGGCTGTTACCACATTTTACTATCTTGGGCTAGGTCACTTGGCCAATTGTATTTTTTTTTCCCTTTAAAATATGCTGCTGAGTCGAGTCTTGCCCCCCTCCACCCAGGGCTAAAACTTGTCAGCCCTCCCCTGCTTATACACCTGTTAGGAAGTGTATCTTTTGCACCTGCAATTACATGCTGATAATGATGATCACCAGGCACATATGCTGCTGTTGTGGAGCTGGGGGCATCTCAATATGTGTATAACTCTACATATGGGAGGAAATATACTATTTTGTGTGCATCTTTTAAAGTTATTTATGCCCATTTTGCGAATAACTGCATCTGCCTATGTATGTACAATTTGTTTCATTCACTCACTATAAATACTGATGTGGAGCTGGGGGCATCTCAATATGTGTATAACTCTACATATGGGAGGAAATATACTATTTTGTGTGCATCTTTTAAAGTTATTTATGCCCATTTTGCGAATAACTGCATCTGCCTATGTATGTACAATTTATTTGATTCACTCACTATGGATACTGATGTGTGCATGAAAAACTCAAGGGAGATTGTTTATGTGTGGGAAAAGCTTTCCAAACTGTGTTTTTCAGCTGTAGGAAAAAGGGGTAAGGGTCCCTGGGGTTATGAATGGGGAGAGGGGGCGGGCTCAATTCATCAGACCTATTCCGGTTCTTCTGGGCCTCCAGCCCAAATGTAGGCTGATTTGCAACTGCACCTGTGTGTGGGTGTTTAAAAAGCAGTCAGGCTGGACATGCAGTATCTCAGACCTGGGGAAGACGTTAGATCATACTTGCCAACTCTCCCGGAATGTCCGGGAGTCTCTCGCATTTTGCAGCCACCTCGCAGCGTTTGGCCCCACCCCCACTGCCAAGGGGGCGGGTCCAAAATGACGCACATTTTGGAGCCCCGCCCCCCATTACGCCCACCTCCTCCGCAGGCTCCCGGATTTGAAGAACAGAAGGTTGGTAAGTATGGGTTACATGCCTTCTGAGAGATCCCACATTGTATGCAATTACCTCTATGTTTTATATGTGTGTGGGATGCAAGGTCCTTCACAAGAAGAGGATGACCTAACATGCAAATTAACCTATCACTCTACTTGCTATCCAAATCATTTCTGTTTCTGATGCTGCAGCATAGAGGTGAGCGCTAGCTATTAATATACGAATATGAATACAATATATGTCCATGGCTTGCAATAGCATGACTAATCTAATCTCATAATAACATGAACAATAATGGATATTGTACAGAAGTTGGATTGCTTACATGATGCAAACATAATCTTCCCAGTTTTTCACACTACCCCTGGCCCACCCTGGTTCCTATTCAATGAAGTGTAAGTACACAACTAATGGCTGCTAATTATCTACTTTCAGGTGGCTGTAAGCTGTTATGAGCTGTCGTGCTACCCATGACGGCTCACTCTGTTCTTCCATCCCGGGACGGTTTGAGTACGTTATACCGGTGATTGAATTTAGACAACCGTTATAATGACCTAATAATTCCGATTACACTTATTACTTGAGATTCACTGTTGCAGCTGGTGGTGGAATATAAACTGATTCGCATTTAGCGTTCCCTTTAACTACTTAGGGAACGCTAAGCACAGTTATGACCACAGTGCATTATATATTCATTTAAGTTTGGTTAATTGGACTTTACACACTATTTTCTTTAATTATTTTGGGGCCACCTGCGCCAGATTATTAAATTGTTTCAGAATTGCAAACCGGGACACAAGCCCCAAATCTAATTTCCCCCTTTAACTTTCCCTGTCATGGCTTGTTAGAGCAGGGCTGCCATCAACCTGCTGGTCGCACTCTGCTGACAGTGACTGGCAGCCCTTGAGTACATGTAATTAACTCTTTATCTGCATAGGAGTAAGTATGAGCAGCTTACTGATGTCACACTCCAAAGGTTCCGCAGTCGCAGCAGAGAGTTATAAGAACAGTCATAAGATGAGGACCAGCTTAATGTTTACTGGCCAGGCCCACCGCTCAGCGGAACAGGTTAGATTCCTATCTGGCTCACATGGTATGTGAGGAGGGAATGTTGCCTCATTGTCTAATAAGCCCCAGCACAGTTGACGGTATGCGGAGGGGCACTTGGTGTAGTGGATGTTATGTGGGGGTCTCTTTGCACAGTGAAAATGGAATGGAAAGCTAGGTCCCTTAAAGATACTCTAAGCCTTTTTTTTCTATTTTACCCTTTTCGGTGTCTTGTGTATAAATTATTATTGTTATAAGACTATGTGTAGATCGTTTGAAGATGTTAGCTTTTAGAGCTCTACAATATTTAGTATAGTTGCTATTTCTTGTCTTCTGTACGCCATAATCCCATTACCTCCTCCAGAGCTCTCCTGTCAATCTTATTGAGGGTGATAACCCTCTCACAAAACGATAGCCAGGTGGAGTGAGAAAAAGGCGTTTTAAAGTCTAAAGTTTGCAAAAGAAAACGCAACTTTTCTTGTTTCTCTGAGAAGACTTTTGTAACTATAATATTACTTTATATTTGGGAGATGGCAAATAACTGGAACATCTGTTAAAATAAAAATAAAGATTCTTACAAACCTTAGATAATAGATATCTTGTAGAAAGATTTTTTGTTATAAGAGATCAACATTGTTATCTCATTTTTTTAGAATCTCCGGTTATTGCACAATTTGGTGCTTATGTTCAGCTCTTCTGCAGAGAGCTTCAATTCAATACTCACTTTAAAGACTATTAAGGAAATCCAAGGTTGTTATGGGTCACTTTGCTGTAAAAGGAAAGCATTATTTGTACTGTAGATAGATTTCTTTCTTTGTTTTCATGAAGGGATCATGAGAAATGTAGCCAGGAACAACTTTATAAATTGGTGGAGTGAACACCAGCCAGAAGAGGTGCCCATATTACATGCCAGCCACTAGAGCTATTCATACTATATATCGGCTAGCCAACCAATGCCCATAATAATTACTAGTCCAAAAATTGTAATTTAATTTAAAATGGACTGTTATTCTGTTTGCTTTAAAAAGGTCCAAAGGTGCGTCGGAATGTTGCATAGTAAAATAGAAAGAAGCTTAACAAGTGTAACTTTATTCACGGTTATTACGTTTTACGTTTCATTTTAAGCGTGCACTGAATTCAAAGTTATGTCACTCCAAATACCTTCTCTACCATGGAGCACAATGGTCATAGGACAATTTTTCTTACCATTCCAGGATCTCCTAATGATAATATCGGTGTTTTTCACTACAAATAAACACAGACTGGAAGTCGGTCACACATGTGTAAAGTCTTACAAACAGTTTTTATTCTGAAATGCCAATTAAAAATCTGGACAAGAGGTAAAAGTATCAAAGGCTTATCTGTGCAGGAGGTGGCTCCGAGTCCAATTCTGAGATCTCTTGTCCGGTCAATAATGATGATATTCCACAGACACAAAGCTTTCCTCGCCTCAACAACGATATCACCATAAAACTGTGAGGTCGATCACCCTACGCTTTTCGTTCCTTCAACTTCGTCAGAGGTATGGTCTCCCTCACTCCTCAGAGTTTCTATAGTCACTATGCCGTATATTTAAGAAAGCACGGTAGTGCACTATCGTGCACTTACCGTGTAAATTAGGCCACGATGTGCTCTCCGCAAATTTATTAAAGGTGCATCGCAGCAGATATCATTGATATCTGCTGCTTTGCACTCCTGATCGTTTTTGCGAGCAGTCACCATTCAACAGAATGGTGACTGCTCCTGGCCGCAATCTAACAAGTCCCGAAAAAATGTTTTTTTCGGGAACTTGTTGTGTTAATGTACGCCAGCTGAGGCTGGCGTACATCATCCGAAATGCTGGTAAAACTTCTGTTCTTGGTTATGTCCAGCTCTGCTCCGGAGAGCAGAGCTGGACAGCGCATGCGCAGGGAGTGATCTTGTGATCCCTCCCTGTCACAGCCTCAAGCTCTCCGGACGGCACATGCGCAGTAGCATGAAGAAGAGAAAGTGCACCGAAGAGGAGGAGATCTGGAGACAGCGCGACCGGAGAGGCAGTGGTGAGTATGGGTTTTTTTTTATCACAGAAACAGCAGTTTTTCGGAACTGCTGTCTCTGTGATCCATTTTTCATAAATTTGAGAAATACATCAATCCTTATCCATGCGATAAGGATTGATAAGTATTTCTCGTTTTGCCCGATAAATGATAAATGTGCCCCTATAACACTTACATGTCAAAACCGTCCTGCCCCATATATCTACATCGTTCATCATTCAGAGCCACTACACGCTGCCAGTTTTAACTGATCAATTAATGAAACCTGGTGTGCGGCACAAAAGAACATCACTACAAATAGCTACAAAAGCAGTTATAACTTCAGTCTAACTTGTAATTCAATGTCAAATAACAAGGCTTGTGAAGAATTATATATAAAGACACACAATGAAGTATCAGACAAACCATAAAATTGAAAATAACGATCACATGCGAGATAAATTACACAATGTGATTTTTCAGTGTACCACAATGACATTACAAGAATTACAGATATTGGACAAATGAATGAATGTGTCCAAATCATTTTAGAATTCAAAGCCGCTACTTGTGGCCCACTTTAACTAATCAATAGATGGAACCTAATCTGCAGCAGAGACGACAATGTGGAGAGCTCAGCATGCAGAATGACTAAATGGTAAACACCTTGGTAATCACAGTATTGTACCACAAAATAAATACTATGCATACAATCCTAATGCCTGCCATATAATGTACAATACTCAAATTAATAGTTTGATGCCCTCAAAATACAGCTCTATGCTTATGGCATGCAGCCCCATGCTACCACATACAGTCCAATAGTAATATCCCTATCATGAATGCCAAGTAATAACCAACAGGATGTCCTGTGATATACCCAGCAAGATGTCCTGTGCATGCCCAGCAACAGGCACTGGACATGTCCATTGATATACCATGTATGTGCCCAGCTGGACTCCTTGTATATGCCTAGCAGTCTCTAAAGTCAGCTCAGAGAATGCTGCCTCCTCCTTCTGCTATCTCTCTCCTGCATTTCCTGCCATTGTTGACATAGTGCAGCGGTTCCACGTCGCATGAAGTGACATGAGGAAGCCTGTGGCTTCTAAATAGTGCCCACAAGTCACTTCTGTGATGTATGACACAGCACCACTAGGGAAGTGCCATTGTACTATTTCAAAATGTTGCTAACTATGCCTAAGTAGCTCCTTTCTATACCAATTACATGTCTTGTTCAAATGTGCTGCATAATATATTCATGTTATAAGACTTTATGGAGTTCCTTTGTTAATGTCAACTTGTAGACTTCTGAGCCATTCGGTATAGCTGCCATTACTTGTCTTCTCTACACCATAATCTCTTTATCTCCTCCCAGAGCTCTCCTGTCAATCTTATTGAGGGTTAATTCTCTCAAAACACAATAGCCTGGTGGAGTGGCCTACTAGTGGTAAGGAATATGTGTGGGTAACATGGTGGCTTAGTGGTTAGCACTTCTGCCTCACAGCACTGGGGTCAAGAGTTCAGTTCCTGACCATGGACAAACTCCATCTGTGTGGAGTTTGTTGTCCCTTTGTGTTTTCGAGCTTTCTCTCTGGGTGCTCCAGTTTCCTCCTACACTCCAAAAACATAATAGTAGGTTAATTGACTGCTGTTAAATTGACCTTAGTCTCTCCCTCTGTCTGTGTGTGTATGTTAGGGAATGTAGACTGTAAGCTCCAATGGGGCAGGGACTCATATGAGTTCTCTGTACAGTGCTGCAAAATTAATGACGCTGTATAAATAGCTGCTGCTGCTGATATACAGATGTTACTGGGGGCACGGTGTGATCAAATAACATTTTGCCTAGCATATACTATTACCCTGTGCTGGAAACAACGAATAATGAAAAGTTTTTAGGCTACATTCCCTTTAATAATTGAAAAGCCACCTTTTGCTTTTACAAATGTGAGAAGGATGCATATTAAAGTCCAAAATTTGAAATAGTAACTTTTCTTGTTTCACTGAGAAGATGGAAAATACAGAAAATAACAAATACATGTAAGACTTATTTTTAGAAGAGGTCAACATTGTTATCTCAACAGTGTTCTTCCATTTTTAGAATTTCCAGTTATTGTACAATTTTGTGCTTATATTCAGCTCTTCTGCAGAAAGCTTCAATTTCATGCTCACTTCAAAGCGTATTAAGGGAATCCAAGGTTGCTATTGGTCACTCTGCTAAAAAAGAAAAGTTTTAGATGTGAAAAACATACTTTTTGTATTGTATATAGATTTATTTCTTTATTTTCATAAAGGGATCAAGAGAACCATAGCCAGGAAAAACTTTATAAATTGGGAGGATTATATAATATACCAGCCAGAAGAAATGCCCGTATTACATGCCAGGCAGCAGAGCCTTCATATGCCCATAATATTTATCAGTTCAAAAGTGTTTAATTAAAAGGGACTGTTATTCTGCTTGTCTGAAGACGGCCCACAAGTGAGTCAGAATGTCGCCTTATAAAATTTTGCAAGTGTACTTTTATTTTTGGTTATTATTATCAGTTTGAGTGTACAATGACTGCAAAGCTATGACTCTCAAAATACCTTTTCTGCCATAGAGCACACTGGACGTAGAACAATTTTTGTTACCAGTTCACAATCTCCTAATGATAGTTCATTATTATTCAGATTTCTAGGAGATTGATGCAGTACCTAGCCGTATAGAATGATGAATTTCCTATGGAGGTTTTATCTACTTATGCCCACAGACTGGGTACACACTACAGGTTTTTAAGCCAATTACCTCATAAATGACCGTTTGACCTGAAATTGCATTAGTGTGTATACTTGCACGATGAACGACAGTTGTTCCAAAGGACTGATCGTCATTTCATTCGATTGTTCAACAGAACTATGAATCTCGTTCCAACCGCCTTGCGACCCTGCGATCCTGCAGTGTGTATGAAATCATGACCGATTGCTCGGCCAACTGCTTATAGCTCCTCAAGCAGCGACTCCTTTCTGGGTGTGCATATTTAAATTTCTGATGTTGTCACTGCCGCCCCCATGTGGTGTGGTGTCAGAGCATCAGTCAAAGGGGAAAAATGTGTTTTTAATGGGCTAGCAATATTAAACTTGCTTTACACACTCCATATGACATTTATCTGTTCCTGTGTGCAAGTGTAAACAACATGTATTCTTACCACACGTGAACATGCATATTCTCAATAAAGTATCATTTATTTACTGATGTGACATGTGTACATCTGTTTGATTTCATATTGTTACATTTAATTGTTTATAAAATACATTTCCATAATATTCTTATATTTATGTGTATTTACTAATTATTTATAAAATACAATGCCATAATATTCATATATGTATGTATATTGATTGTACATATTAGGGCCAGTGAAACCTCGATGTGTATAGAACTTACAGTAATGGGTGAGTAGCTAGCAATTTATATAGATGTGTATTGCATATATTTCCTTGTGTAATTAGACACATTGGTCCAGACAGGCATTGGGCTGACAACATGCAGCCCGGGGGGTGCACAGGCGGCCGCACCACATGACACGCGATGCGGCCGTGTCATTGATGATGCAGTCGCATCGCTTGTCATATGATGCGGCCGCCTGTGCGGCCCGAACAGCAGTCACTCTGAGCGGCCCGGGGGACCGATGGTCCCCTGCCCCCCGGCACAGCCCGCCCCTGGGTTCAGGCAGGATGGACACAAGAAACAGCGCTGTGTATTGCATAGATGTGTTTTGCATTTGTCCCCTTGGATAATTGTCACCTGCATCCGTGTCTACTAAGGACCATAGATGTGTATTGGACATGGACATGTCAATTGGTTTTTCCTGCACTTAAACTCTATCTTTCTTGCAAGTGCAGCAAATAAAAACACAACGTTGATATCTATAGCATTTATTTTTATTTTTAAACAATATCCACTGAAATGGATGTTCAAAAAAAACTTAGCAGAACTTCTTAATCCATGAACATATTTACGTTTTCCCTGACTGCTGCATTGTAACATTACCCTCTTAAATGTTTGAAACAATTCCAGGTAATTTTTCTCTTGTTTGTGGAACTGTCTTAACATCACTGATGCTTTGCTTTCAGTTCTTTAAAATATTCGTTCAGCTTTTCCATCTTCTCGACCATACCTTTCCCATCTATGGAAGTACTATTAATATTACTGCGTGTTGCATACTTCTCTCCTTCTAAGCTTTAATCAGATATGACAATGGCATCTATATGACAAAAGGAAAATCATGTTAATTATGTTTAACGATGAAACGGAACACAGCATCATTTTTTACCAGAGGAACTACTACCATTTGCTCACCTTGGACACTGCTGGAAATCACTTTATGCTGATGTTCCTCTTGGGTCTGGCCAGGCATGCTGCATGCTGGACCACACCAATGGACTATAGACGCCATTTTTTTAATATAACGGTACAGAGTGTCCCTTATGTTTGCTTCACTTTTTTAACAGTTTTTAATTTCCTTCTTTCAGTGCCTCTATTATTTCTCCAATTCCTATCTCTGTGACTTCCATTTTTATAGTCGCTACAGCATTTTCCATTTTAACTCTTTCACTTGCTACACAGCACACTTCATTGTGCATTCTTCTTTCTGCAAATAGATGTCAAACTTCTACTAATCATACTAATCATTATTGTTATTAATTACTAACATCATTTACGAACTAGTTTTAAAAATTTTTATTAATCAGTTTAAATACTCCCTTTTATTAATGTTTTTTTTGGATTCTCATAAGCCTTCTTTGCTTTCCTTCTTCCCCATCTCAGTTTCCCTCCATTCCTCCATCACTTCTGTCAATTTTCTCCTGAACCTGTTGCTCATCTGTCATCTTCTCTCATATCTTCTTCTCTCTCCTCCATAATTTTTATAGGCGCAGTTGGTATGGACCAATCACGGCAGCTACAGGTACAGAATGGCGCATTGTGGGTGAACGTTCATTTGTGTATAATAACCTCATGTTTGCAGATGGGTCAGAAATAATTACTCCAGAACTATTCGGCGCATATGAACGGATGCCACATACAGTTTACCTGATTTATGGCACAAGACATTCTGTAGTTTTCAGTTAGGGATGTGTATGTAAAAAATGTTTTTATGTGTAGGAAATGTTTGTATGTTTTGTTTTATGGTGTGTATATACATCTGCTAATATATGACTGTTTATTATTTTTATTTATTATTTATATAACTAGATGTTTACACTTTTTGTTTACTTTTAGTCTGTATGGAAAGCTGACAACATATATTGGTCATTTTTTATTACAAAATCAGCTGCCACGGCATCAGACAGAATTGTGGCGCTCATGAGGGATTTAATTGAGGCCCACAGATCCCATAACTGCTTGTGGAAAACAAAATCCAAAGAATACTCAAACAGGCAGAAGAGGAGTGTGGCTTTGGAAGATGTTGTGAAAGTGTGCCTTCCAATTTACCCCAGAGCAACTGTAGAGTGGGCAAAGAGGAAGATACAGAACCTGAGGACTGTATTTGAAAAAGAACCGAACAAGATTGAGGCCTCCAAAAAATCTGGGGCAGGGGCTGAAGATGTGTATGTGCCCAACTTTTGGTACTTTGACCTCCTGCACTTCACCTGTGATGAGGAAATTGCTCGACGGTCCACCTGCACCATGGAGATGGAGAATAGTTCCTCACCTGAAGTGGAAGAGTAAGTGAAACATACAACATTGTTAATCCAAAAATATTTATTTACTTACATTTGCCTCATAATACAGTTTAAACAAAATACAATGCTACAGGCCATACATTATACAGTGTCATTCTGCCATGACACATCACCCTCACCATTATAATATTGTAAATAGGCTCCCCTGTTTAATTTTCCCATGTAACTGCCATTTCTCACCTTAGATGACTCCAATGGTGTCAACCCTACAACTTCTGCTACTTCAACAAACCCTACAACTTCCGCTACTTCAACACTGTTCTCCATATTGCTAAGCATACTATGCACACTGGGGCTTTTATGCCTAAGAAAGATATATAAGATACAACAAGCCATCACCACTTTGTCAACTTTGTCTAGATGTAGATTTATAGCAGAGTATAAAATTCTAAACCTGTTGCTCAAAATACCAAACGCATTTTCCACAACGCCCCTAGCTCTTGACAATCTGTAATGAAAGATCCTCCTTTCTGTTGACAGATTTTGTTGTAGATACGGTTTCAATACATTGGTGTGTAACGCAAAAGCTTCATCAGCTAAAAATACAAGATTTAGTCCATATTTCGTGTCACTTTGTGTTGGCAAATTTAATTAATTGTTTTTAAGTTTGGCATGGAAAGGAGTCCTCTCTAATGTTCTGCCTTCTGACACCTTCCCATTTTTTCCAATGTCCACAAATAGTAATCCATAGTTGGCATCCACTTTGGCCATCAGAATTAATGCTGAAGAGTCCTTTATAGTTGTAGTAATAGGATCCACTTTTTAAGGGTGGTATAAATCTAACATGTGCCATCAATGGCACTGCCACAGTTTGGGAAATTCCAAATACTTTCACTCTTCCGCAATAACTTTCCAATGCTCAAACCTTGCAGGAAACTGAAAGAGAAAGATTGTTGAAATGTTACATGCATGATATGTTATACTAATTAGTTTACATTTTGTCCTAATTACACAGCCTGCTGTCGTACCTAAAGCCGCAATCTGTGATGTGGCAGAGCACCAAGGCACACTAGCACATGCCAGCCAGCTGACAATAGACAGACAGAAGATCACAGATCTACCCACACAGACACAAGGAGATCAAAGCGAGAGGAGTGGAAAAAAAGGGTTCTTGCCATAGTGTGTAGCAAAAGACCATGAGCTTGTTGTTGTTCATAGGTGCACATTATATTAAAATAAATCGTTAATGTGCAGTTGTGAAAGAACGTACACTATACACAAAGATGAATGAATGGCAATGACGTATTTCCTTTTCATTCGCAATCTGAGTTAGTGGGAGTTTTTGGCTGCTGATGTTCAGCCCTTTATTTAAATTTCTTAGGCATATCGCTGCAAGGGGGGCCATATATCGTTTCAGTGTGTACGAAATCACAATCTTTTGAGACGTTATGCGGACATTTAGTCGGCCCAAAACTGTTAAAAACATTTATAGGCATCACCGAGGGTGAAGCTGTAAAATGGCGATGTTTGTGAAGGGCACAAGGAGGGGAGATTTACTGAAGTGCGTTTTAGTAAAACCACATGTTTTTGGTGGGTTTATGCACGGTTTGTAAACCGGAAGATTTACTGAAACCAAAACCATCAGACGGACTGTTTTCAAAATGTCAGTACTGAATCTGTCATCCCAATTTTTTACATGGAAAGAATACATGATTTCATGATGGGAGCATCATTTATAATACACACTTGAGGCACTACTAGTGCCAGCATGCATATGGTTAGAAGTGCACACTGGCATTTGTAGTATATAAATTAAGTTTGCCTACTTAATAAATATATGATTATTGTCATGTTAACTAATAAGTCATGCTATCTCTCTTCTGTTCTGAAAAGATTAATAACTCAAGCAACATGCTGTTTTGAGCTATCTTGTCTATCAGAACTAGGTCTAAAAAATGTCTGGGGGTAAATTTATCAAGCTGTGGGTTTGAAAAAGTGGAGATGTTGCCTATACCAACCAATCAGATTCTAGCTGTCATTTTGTAGAATGTATTAAATAAATGATAACTAGAATCTGATTGGTTGCTATAGGCAACATCTTCCACTTTTTCAAACCCGTAGCTTGATAAATTTACCCCCTGGTGTCCTCTGGCGGTGTTTTCCTAAACTGCAGATGCAGATTAGTAAATCGTGTTATTTGGAGATAGACACCCATGTGTGCCAGTTTGCAAAACACACAAGAGCTCAATGAAGGAGGGAAGTGCTCAATAAACATATAAACATATACACAAAGTACAACATTTTATTGGGGCTTAGTTGTGGTAAACAATTGATATGGTCATTTTAAATGTTTATTTATAAAGGTTTTTTTCTGTATTTTTTAACAACTATATCGTACAACCTAACCTAGCAATAACTAGCATACTATGTCAAAAAATACAATACTTGCATGGTATACCAAAAAAAGGATGTCGTGCATAGCACAAAGCACAAAATTGTAGCTGCTCAAGCAATATGGCAATTACATATACTCTTAATATGCTATGTAGTACTCAGCATACAGGTTGGCTAAAGAGTAAATATTCAATAATCGCAGTATTGCAAAATAACTAAATACTATTCATACTATCTCAAAGTGTTCCACATTATGTACAATACTCACAATAATAGTTAAATGCCCACAAAATACATCTCTATGCTCATGACACAAAGCCCCATGCCACCATATACAGCCCAACAGTAATATCACTATCATGAATGTAACATGCCAAGTGAGATGTCCTGTGATATACCCAGCAAGTGCCCTGGACATACCCAAGCAAGATGTCCTGGACATACACAGCAAGATGACCTGACCATACCCAACAAGATGCCCTAGTCATGCCAAGCAACATGCGCTGGACATGTCCAGTAATATACCACGTATGTGACCAGCTGAATTCTCTGGATGTGCCTAGCAGTCACATACCTCAGCTCATAGCATACTGCCTGGGATGTATGACTAAGCACAACTCGGGAAGGGAAATTGCACTGAGCCTGAGCTATTCTAAAATGTTGATAACTATGCAAAATTAGCTATTTTCTATACCCATTAAATGTGTGTAACCCATAGATGCTAATTAGGAATTAGCTTTAATCAATGGAAATAAGGCAATAGGGGTCATTTGCATACCACAAAATCTTCGGACCTGTAGTTCTTCTTTATGGCACAAGTGTACCTACCATTCTGATAAGTGGATTTCAAAGTGTACATCCTCTAAAGGTCTTTGGAAACACCCATATGAAAGTAAGATGAGCCCAAGAGGATAAGAGGCTGCTTTGGAAAATGTGCTTGGTGGAACAATAAAAATGTCACATTAAAACTCACACGCATTATGGAACTTGAAACGCAAATTGCATCTTTTCCAAAATTACATCAGCGCTTTCCGAAACGCATAACTCGCCTCAAACTGATTACACTCCGTGGACAACTACAACAACTCCTTTCCAAATAAATGCGTTAAAACCCTATGCTGGCTCCACCAGAAGTTCTACGAGAGGGGAGATCGGGCAGACTTACTCCTGGTGAAGAAATTACAGGAGAAGCAACCACATCTCTTCCATCAAAATGCCCTTCAGCAACCTCACCTACGACCCTAAACATATAGCGGACACTTTTAGAGACTTCTACTCTGCTATATAATCTTGCGTCCCAAATGTCAGACCCCACCTCTCTACAATCCAAAATCAAAGACTTCTTGTCCTCTATCGCCCTACCCTCCCTCTCTCCTGCGCAATCTGACTATCTCAACAATCCCATCACCACTGATGAAATCACTTGGACAATTAAGGAACTTAAAAATTCTTCGGCCCCTGGACCTGATGGCCTTACGGCCATATATTACAAAACTTTCGTAAACCCCCTCGTGCCCATGCTTCTAGTTCTCTTCAATTCTATACTGCTTGGCTCTAAATTTGATCTGGCCAGACATCGTAGTCAAACCCAAACCTGGTCGAGACCCTCAGTGCTGTGGCAAATACAGGCCCATTTCCCTTCTAAACGTCAATCTCACGCTTTTGATCCAGTACAAAACTTCTTGCCAATAGCCTGAATGCGGTCATCGCCTTGCTGGTTCATCCCGATAAGGTCGGCTCTATCACCAGCCGCCAGGCCTCGGATAACACCAGACGAACCATTGACTTGACCTATGTCTCCAACCTCCATAACACTTCCACCCTGCTCATAGCACTTGATGCGGAAAAGGCCTTTGACAGGGTGGGATGGCCCTTTATGCATCAGACTCTTGCAGCCATGGGCATGGGGGGCCCCTTCTTACGAGGCGTTGCCTCCCTTTACTTTAACCCTACTGCTTCTGTTCTAGCTAATGACTTCCAATCCTCTACCTTTGCGATACATGGCACTCGTCAGGGATGCCCACTATCCAGACTCATATTAACTTAAATGATTGGACCTCTAGCCTGTAAAATCCGCACTAATCCCGATATCTCCGGAGTCCACGTGGGCCCCTCTGAACACAAATTATTCCTCTATGTGGATGACATTCTTCTATCAATTACAAAGCCTCACATATCACTGCCAAATATCCTTAACGATATATCCCTTTCTGGTACCCTCTCTAATTACAAAATAATACCTCTAAAACTGAAATCCGTGACCTAAATGTCCCCCCCGCCCTTTTATAATCCCTTAAATCTAGCTTCGACTCCAGAAGGCAGTCACATAAACTAAAATACCTAGTGGTTTACCTGACTCGCTCCTATGATCAACTGTACGTCGTAAATTTCCCTTTGTTATTGTCTGCCATCAAATCTGGACAGGCAGGATAAACTCCCTTAAAATGAATATACTTTCTCACCTCACCTATTTCTCTTTCAAACTGTACCCCTTAAGGTTCCCTCCAACTCTTTCAAACTCCTGCTACAAATAGTGACCAAGTTTGTTTGGTCAGCTAGGAAACCCAGGATCCAGATTCAGATACTTCATAAACCAACCCAGGAAGGTGGGCTTAGAGTCCTTAATTTCCTCAAATATTATCGCGCTATTCACCTCACCCAATGTGTACTCCTTCACTCTCCTTCAGGTCAACGAGTTTGAGTTGATATCGAAGCTACTCTCACAGATACTATCTCACCCGCCTTGCTACTCTGGCTGAAACCTCAACACCGACCTCCCCGCTCACAACTTCCCCACCATCTCGCATTCTCGTTCATCTCCTGGAATCACACAGTATCCTCCTACAATCTAACTCCTAATGCCTGGCGTATGATGCCTTTATGGCATCATACGCCATACCTAAACAATAATTGCTACAAATTCTCCCAAATCTGGTGCGATTGGTTTATATATAATAGCCCCTCCAGTTCACATGACACCAGTGCTCACCCTCAGGATATTTCATCCCTCTTCTTATAGCCTGTCAGATTTGAGGTTATATGTGGATTCTGTTTTCCTCAAATAGAGGAATACTGGCCGCCGGGTGTCCCATGTCTTGTTTCAGTCTACCCCCCCCCCCCTACCCCCCCCACCCATGTCCCTCTCCCTCCCTCTCTTATTACATTACAGAGAATAGTCCTCACAATCCGATATATCACTCAATGGTTTAGTATTTAATATTTTGTTAAAGTTCCAACCATATAATGGAACGTGTAATTTATTTGCTTTTTTGTTACCTTTTTTGTACGTTCTTCTGATGTATATACTGTCGCCTAGTTTGGCCTACTTTGGCTTTCTACATTGTGTGTATACACTGTGTGTTGGTACTTTATAAATAAAGTTATTTAAATAAAAAAAAAACATCCCCACGAACTTAAATGGGAGGAGGACGTGGGTGAGACACTCGACCCGTAATTGTGGGACAAAATCTGCCTGAACTTATCTAAGACCTCTATGTGTGTTAAAATAAGTGAAAAGAGCCGTAAGATTTTCTATCGCCTTCACAAAATATACCCGGGCACATCTCAGATGTGCTGGCGCCTGTGTGGACATGTCGGTACCCTGTCTCACATCTGGTGGTATTGTCCGAAATTACGCCCCTTCTGGGAATCTGTTCATCAACTAATGTTCAATATCACTCAGATCTCTCTCCCTCCTTCCCTCTCCTATTCTCTATCACACATATACTTAGTGCCGTTAGATGTAAAATTGCCCTTTTTGGAAAAATCCAAACCCACCTCCGCTCCCATCCATCAACAACCACCTACGACAAGTATATCATATGGAATACATTACTAGTATTCTCCACCACACCCCCATCCCATTTAATAAGGTCTGGAGTCCTTGGACTGATTATCAAGGAGCCTCTCCCCCTTTGGCTTTCTAAGGTTGTGTAGGTCTCTCTCTTTCTCAAGTCATGGATCTACAACTTCTCTACTCGCTTCCTCCTTTTTTTTTGTGTAGTGACCCACCCCTCCCTCTCCCCCTCTTGTTTCACTCTTTCCTCTCTTTCTTCTCTGTTTCCACCTTCCATTGACATTATATATGGTTTGGAATATGCTCTCTATTTTTCTTGGGAGTGATTCACAGATTATGTCAATTTCCCACTCTCTGTTATTTACCTGTAAAACTCAATAAAATGTTTATTCAAAAATAAAAATGTCACATTAAAGTGCAACCTAATATCACTTTATGACCACACGCATTATTCAGTGTAACTTTTTCCATTATCTGATAAAAATACTGCTCTGGTTTAGTCTTGATAGGGTTTTTTTCCTCCTATATATGAAAAAGGGAATAACCCTGTTTTCACGGTGTATTGCATAGAGATCTATCTATATGGAAAAAGCGCACTAAATATAAATATAAATATAATAAATATGAATCAGCAAAAAGTAAACGTTTTTGCTGAGTTTTTTCCTCTAAAGTTAATTCCATCCCTGATTGGCCTTAAATTTGTTAGAGGGAGGAAGAATTAGGGGTCTATTTATGAATGTGCGATGAGCCATAAAACGGGAGAAAACAGCTGCAATCTCCAGAGAATATCCATGACATCAACTCTCTCAATTCATGAATGGGTTAACACAGGTGTAATCAAAGATTTTGCCTGCATTATCCTACTGCTCGTGGTTACCGCAGTCCCCATAGAATTTTATGGGGACTGCAATCTTACTAATTTATAATGCAGTGGAAAGCATTGCTTTTCACTGTAAACTAACGCCATCTCAGGATTCTGTTATATTACCTGTTCCTAGGGGGTCCAGTTAAGCCGGGAAGGCTATGTATGATCCACTGCCGTGTCAGGTCCCTATGCGCATGCGCGGACGTTAGCTACGCATGCACATTTCACTTGTAGCATATGCTGGGAGCATTAAGCTGCTGGTGAATAGTAAAATATTTTGTATACTACTTTGCCGGGGCTCCAAGAGCAACTGCAGCATAGTAAATACCTGTGATACAACAATATGTATCGCAACATTATGCTGCAATGCATAATGTTACCTAGTGCAGTGTATTCAGTATGAATACTAAATAGACACCTATATGTAGCAGCGCCTGTCTTACCTCTTCCTGGCCCCTGTGCAGGGTCCTAAATCCTCCTACTTCTTCATTGAGCAATCACCTTTCTTTAAATGCATGAAAAAATATTGTATATATAAGTGAAAGTGAGAAGTTAAACATATGGCAATGAGGACCTGCTGGATTTTTCTGAGATGTGCTGTATATGTCTCCATCAATTTCTGTACAATGTCACCATTCAGCTCTTCCTCCGATAATTGTTCCCCAGCATCTTGAGGCCGTTTTATGGCTGAGCATGTAGAGAGGGGAGACGCTGTGTCTACCAAGCAGTGAAGAATGTGAGTTAGTGGAGATTTTATGCATTGTACAGATGGAAGAGATTAGCAGTGCTATAGCGGAGCTGGGAGATACATGTTTGTAGTATCTAATGAACAGCACACAGCGGATAGACTCTCTCTAAGCTCAGTGCCAGACTCTTTGCTCTCTGACTACCTTACTGCCCACTAACACCAATTTCACACTGCTGCCCTGGCAATATCCTGGGTTTATGAACCTGGGATATTGCCGGGTGACAGTGCAGGACACCCCGGGAAATTCCCGGGAAGACCGTGTTCACACTGAATACAGTGAAACATTAATAAGTGGTTCTGGTGAATGTATGGACACCATAAAGAATCCTTTGCGGTGGCAGAAAAGGTGCATTCATTGTTATTTAACTAAGGTAACACCAGTCACGGCCAGCTGTTAAAATTGCTGTATCTGGAACAGGCTGAGCATTCGTGACGACTGATTTTCAGACTTGAGGGTACCCGGGTTGGACCCGGGAATGACCCTCCAAAAGACCCGGGTCCAAATCCGACCCCAGGAATTAGCAGAGGACCCGTTCACACTGAGCCTCGACCTGGGTAATCTGCGCTTGCCCAAGCAATAATCCGGGTTTTTGAGGCAGTGTGAATGGGGTATTAGAGAGCACCAGTAATATGGAGCTGGCTGTCACTGCTCTGGTTGCAGGCAGGGTGGCGCGGGGCAACCTTGACTCACAGTCCGTGTGCACTGCACACCCATGCTTCCCAATAGAGATGTAAAAGTATCCAAACTGTTTTCCATTAAATATTTACCTCTGCATTTGGGCATGACATTGAGTGCATTTCACCAGCGTATTTTGGTCTTACGTGTACTGTGCAGAATCATTTTTGTTCTGCCCGGAATTCCACTATCATTTTTGTTTTTGCTCTGATTTTACTATACAGAAACTACTTCACAAAGCAGAATGAATTGGCAATCATTGTTCCAGCTCTTTTGCGGACTATATATTCCATGAGATGTGAATACAGTGCAGAATGTCATTCTACCCAATGGCGAAGTAAAAGCAGAATAGGAAGATTGTATTGCCGGAAGTCTGCATCTCTGCAAAATGAATTCTACCTCAACTTTGCTCATATCTACTTTTCAGTATCCAAAAACATGATACAGCCATCAACGTGGTTCATATTAAAAATAATGGCACAATGAGCAGGAGTATTAAATGTGTTCTCTATATAACACTTTGCATTGTGTTCCCCCCAAAAACTTTTTCAAGGAGCATAAAAAAAATATCTATTGGTATAATATTATTGACAAGCACAGATACACAAAAAAGGACAGCAAAATGTTTTTTTCCTTTAGTTAGAATGACTTGTATATTTGTGTGCTGTAGAATATTTTATTTGCAATATGATTTGGTATTGATCTCAGTCGGGATAAGTTAATAGCTATAGATTGGCTCATGAATCAGTGAAAGAAACAAGCAGGCCAATCAGAATGAAGAGGTGGGAGTCCAGTATCTCAAGGGAAAGAAGATTGCATAGAGGCTGAAGCATTCTCTCTGAATCCCATGTACCACTGTGGTCTGAAGACACAGAGCTGTGCATTGCACCCTTAACCTGTGCATTACCAGTGCACTCTGAAGCAAGATTCTCTCAACAGACTCATCTGCTTAAGTACTGAACTGCTTGCTGTAGCCTGGAAACTGCACCTGTTCTTCTCACTGCATTTACAGACTTGTTTATTGGATACTGCACCTACTTTTAGGACCGCAGAGACAATAACTGCAGCTTCATTTCTGAACATTTCCCAATTCTGGTTACTGAGCCTATCATTGTTCTTAGCCCTAAAACCACAGCTCTGCGCCCAGTGCTTGTACTATACCTGCTCTCAGCATTGTATGTTCTGAACCCTACCTGCTCTCAGTACTGAATCCCTTTGTGTTGCATCCATTCCTCAGTCTCCCCCATACGCTGCATCTTCCGTCCTGATCCTTGGGCACTGTACCCACCTGCTCAGGGCTGTTTCCTGACTGAATCATCACTCTGAGCAACAGCATTATGATGTCTTGTACTGAGCTGATCACTATGTGTCTCCTGTCAGCCAAACAATTCCAGAAGGACAAAACCCTCGTAGCTCCCCCGCAGGTCACAAACCAGGATCTGTCTATATTCCGGGATGTAAGTGTCATTCTTACTTATAGATCAGTAGTTATATGTCTGTTAACATTGCATTGTTCTGTTTCCTGCCTGCAGTATATAATTTACATGAATAAGACTTCCTTACAGACGTATACAAATATAGACTGTTGGGGTTTGCATATAGCAAGTAAAAGAAAAAAATAAAATAAATTGTATATATATATGTATATATAGATATATATCACATATCCCACCTGTCAGAGATCCAGAGATCTGCACATTACCAATTTCAGATAATTAACTTTTGCTATGCTGAATGCAATGCTTTACTGTATTGGGTATGTGTGATAGAGTCAAAATACTTTACATTTGTGTTACTTTTAATTATGTTATCCTTTGGGTCATATGTTTGCAAGATGTGTAGAGAGTATCTTATACGATTTTGGGGATATGGTCTGTTCTCTTATTCTCTCCGTAACTCATTTTACTCACAGGCAGCATGATTTGGGGGCAGGGGGAGCTAAATGTAAGAAATTATTTGTAACAAAGAAAATACCATCTTTTTTGCTGTAAAAATTAAATCAGTCTACCGCAGTTCTTATAATAAGTATCTGAGTCCATGTAATAAACCCTGCATGTGTAACATACTTATGTATAAGCATTTACGATGTATGATCCTGAATGAATATAGCACATTTATTATTATTATGCTTTAATGTAATCTTGTAAATTCCGTCATTTAATTCCGATATGTATGCGATTGTTTTTCTTTTCTTTTTGTTGTTTAGTATGTTTATATCTTAAAAAATTTCAATAAAAATACTGGATTTAAAAAATAAATAATTAAATCAGTGTTTCATACCTTGTTAGTACAATAGATAATGAAATAGAACCATATTTGCTTATGTAAGGGGTAAGAAGATCCCTTTTCAGTTGTCACCTTGGAAGAATGACTAGGCACATGCAAGTTAAATCCATATAATTGGGCAGCCTTCCAGAAGCCAACTATATTACCAAAGTGGAACTGACACTAATGGTCATGGATGTTTTTTTGGCATGTGGAATTGGAAAACAGAAGGGACATGACGGTCAGTAGTTTATATCTACTTCATATTAGGAATTTATTGGCATGAGGGAGTGGCACCGCACTGTGCTCCTGGCACCTATGAGGTATACCACTCTCTGGCATCAATTATTCATGTTCTTAATCTCAGCAGGGGACACAGAGAGATAATCTTAGTGTATGGATGTGGGTATAGTTGAGAATAAACGAAATAGCAGAAATAGAATTAAAAAAGCAAACAAAGAAGTAAAGATTCAAATGAATATAATGTAAGTTGCTCTGGAGAGCTCAGACCAATGATTCTCTTTATCTACAACTATCATCACAGCGTGTTACAGCTTCCAAGAGACCATTGCTTGCATTACATAAATGGAAGCTCTCTAAGCAAGGCCCCCTTTTCTTTATGTGTTTAATCCTTTGCACTTATTGTAATATCTGTCTGCATTGATAAAACTTTATCTTTCCCTTTGCTTTGGTACTTAAAGGCTCTGTGAATCTCTCTTTGTATCAGTTAGATACACAAACCCAGAGAGAATTGTCTTATATGCACACTCTAGCTTGAGATTTGTTTAATTATATAAATACAGTAGTAATAAATGTAGCTGCCATTATATTAATAATAGTTGAAATGAAGATATCAGTTTATTAATATGCAGCAATAAGATTATTTTTTTTATCTCCACGATTTATCAATAAAATATCTCATGGCAGCTGAGCGTTACTGCCTTGGTGATACATGTCCGATATGTAAGGGTTAATTTAACTTTTCACTGGGCCAATCTGAGGGAACATGTGAATACGTGACTCCCACCCGGGTGGGATTCTGCATCAGCACTTGCCCATGTCATATACGGATATCCACAGACCAGTGGCAGCCATGTAAATGGATATGCAAAGTTGTGTTTTGTTTTTAGGGAAGGGATTAAAAGTCTTCCTAACATACATTTATTGATCATCTTTGTTTTGTTTGTGCAAAAGAAAAAAAAACATGTTTAACAAGTCTCCCTATCTTTGTTAAATTATTTAGTTAGAACATCTTTCTAGTAATGTCAGAGCCTGGTTCTCCATTCTGTCATTTTCCCCCCAAAAATATTTTCATTAAATCTGGCCATCCTGAGATTATTTATAATGTTAAAGTTTTGTATACACTTTCAATCTATAAGATTGAGAATGATATGGATATTACAGACAGCAGGTCAAGTGTTTCTATACAGGTCACAGATATCCAAGGTGACCTCTAATATTGGTTATTAGGGCCGGATTAAGACATTGTAGGGTACTGTGAGGCCCCCAGTAATATCGGATTGGACATAAGTCGCTTGATAAATGTTCATTTTAATATACCTACTACGTCTCTATATTTTCTCATTTTTATAGATATATAGGTATGTGCAATACGACCAAAAAACCTTTATATAAGAGAAGAATTTACAGTAAATGTTATAGAATGGTTCAATAATTAAGTTTTAATTAAGTTCTCCTCATTTTATTTTGTTTCTAAACCTAAAAGAATTTTCAACTTACCCCACCGCACCTCACGCTGCCATGACACACAGGTATGAACACTGGTTTTCGTCGGCCACAATCACAAGCAACAGGTGCTAACTGCATGCACTCATGTCGATTGCTGGCTATGGATTATCGCGACGACCACTTGGGATGCAGCCACAGTCGACTGTCTCCACAATGATACTCGATTGGAAGAGATGTGTCCTCTTCGGTGCTGTGATTTCTTTTTCCGCAGTCCAACAGGAAACTTCGGCCAACGACTTATCATTCCCTACCAGACATCCGGCGCATGACCTGGCTCCGGTTTCATAAAGAGCTTAGGAGAAAAACTCTCTTACCTCCCAAGGCCCAGCCGGCTTCCTCCAATGTAATTTGTATTACAGCCAAACATGAGTCATGGCCAAGGACGTAACTACTGTAGGTGCAGGGGTTGCAGCTGCTATGTGCCCACATTTGAGGGCTCTCCCCTTCTGTCTCAAAGACCCATGTGTATATGTGAGTTTTTCACCAATGGGTGGTACTTGGTGATCCCTACAAAATGTTACTGTGAAGATACTGGGTTTTCTGGCCCAATGCTACCCACTTTATGCTGCTTGGCCACCTACGGGTGCCTTACTATGCCAATGAAGTCTACCCAGTACCTTCTAGGGTTCTCAGTCACTCAGGCAAAAGCAGTTAGAAAGTAAAGCAATACATTTATTGTAATTAAAAACAATCACTAGATTATTATGTACACACAGTAAATAAATGCTAGGAAGGTTTACCACATCATCTGTCCCTTACGCCACTAGCTTAAGAAGCTACAGTCACCTGGTTGTCCAGACTTGACAACCCATGGATCTCTCTCAGCTGCATATGTAGACTCTAGTAGAGAACGACAACACAAAAAACAGATCTTGCACCTTCCATGAATGAAATCCCAGAATGAACACCCCTTCCCCCTGGAGTGGCTCCTTATACCTAGTGTCTAATTTCCACAGAGCTTTTCCCCTCTCTGGCCAAACCCCTAGGCCTCTGCTTGTTAAACATTGGTCAGTGCTCAACTAGGGGGGCTTGGAGAGGGGAGCGAAGATCATCATCATCAACATCATCAACATTTATTTATATAGCGCCAGCAAATTCCGTAGCGCTTTAGATGAGATGAGCTGTCCTTCCACAGAACCTCCCCTGCTAGATGGCCTGTCTGAAATAGTCTTCTGAGAACAATGGACACTAATTAGTTTAGCCCCGCCAGTATCTTTCAAACTGATCCCTACCCATAAACCCCCCTGGCTTCACTTTAAAGAAAATGAATAACAACCTCACTGCCACGTCAACAATATACAATAAACAATATACATATTTACAATGAGCTACAATGTCCCCTTATCAACATGTAATTAAACACTGCAGTGGTATTCTATTGGGGTGGGGAACAAAGGCTATAAAATGTACATGCTATAATTCACATTTTGTGAGAAACAAGGGACAGACTGATTATTAGGGTGATATTAATACCTCGTTTCACCACAGTTACTATGGGGTCCACAGATGTCTAGGTACACACCTGGTCACTGTCCTTACAAAAGTAATCCTCATTTTCAAATGTTATTGGAAAATCTCAGACGTGTAAGAGCACTACATCATCATTACCATTTATTTATATATCGCCACTAATTCTGCAGCGCTGTACAGAGAACTCACTCACATCAGTCCCTGCCCCATTGGAGCTTACAGCTCGACTGCCATTATTTTTATTGACACATTATTATGATATATTAAGCCTTTCAGTGCTAAGGACTCGTCCTTAGTACATAGGAGGTTCAAAAAGTTAAAATTATACTTCCCTGTCCCCCACATCTATTTCCTGTTGTTAGTCAATGAGAGAGGGGCAGGGCTTAATTAGGTCATTGCGACAACATCATTAAGCCCCACCTACTCACACTGCCTAAAAAAATATAATGAGGTGTCAGGGAATCAGCATCATCTAATTTTATTTATATGGCACCAAAGAATCTGCCGAGCCGCACATTCAGCAAAAAATAAACAGAACAAAAATAGAGATTAGTAAGGGACAAGAGAAACAATAGAACAAGTAAAAATCAATACAAGAAACAATAAAGAAAGCAACTACATGAAAAGACACAAGTAGAACAAAGGAAACTCTACCAAGCGGATGTTGAGATAGGAGGTAGAGAAGATCAGACTTGTAAGAATTAACATTCAAGAGGATTAGAGAAGTAAACAGAGATGGCAGATGTGGAGGTAAGTGTGAGGGAGAGGTAGGTGGTGCGAAAGGAGGGAGTTGTTTAGGATGGGGCAAGGTAGCAAATAGAGATACTAGGGATGAAGGGAAAGGAGTGGAAGGGGTAGGAGAGCAGCACGGTGGCGTAGTGGTTAGCACTTCTGCCTCACAGCACTGGGGTCATGAGTTCAATTCCCGACCATGGCCTTATCTGTGAGGAGTTTGTATGTTCTCCCCGTGTTTGTGTGGGTTTCCTCCGGGTGCTCTGGTTTCCTCCCACACTCCAAAAACATACTGGTAGGTTAATTGGCTGCTAACAAATTGACCCTAGTCTGTCTGTGTCTGTCTGTGTGTTAGGGAATTTAGACTGTAAGCCCCAATGGGACACGGACTGATCTGAGCAAGTTCTCTGTACAGCGCTGTGGAATTAGTGGCACTATATAAATAAATGATGATGATGATGATGATGATAGGAGGATTATGAGGAGGGAATTGTCTTAGGTTGGGTCAGGGTAGGCAAGTATGAAAAGGTGAGTTTTGAGGGAGTGATTGAAAGATTCAAGTTTGGGAGCGGGTCTGGGGGGCAAGGCAGGGAGTTCCAAATGTGGGGAGGGAATGGGGAGCCAATTTGCATAGAGGCATAGAGGCACAGTAGAAGAGGAACATCCGGAGAGGAAGATTAGTCAAGAGGACAATAAAAGTGTTCTCTCTCCCTCATCCTGGCACATAGAATCTCAGGGGTGTCCTTGTTTGAAAGAGATGAGTCCCCTCTTTTAATTTAGGTGCCCCTTAATAATTACTATCTGGTGATCACCAGACAATAATACCCTACACTACAGAAATAATTAAGAAGTCCAGGGAAGGTGGAGGAGAGAACAGATCTCCCTATCCTGGCTTCAAAAAAATCAGGGGCACACTTATTTGAAAGAATGGAGTCACCTGTTTCAAATGATATGGTCCCTTAGTACTTATTGGTTGGTGATCACATGTGATCACCAGACAATAACAGCTTCCAATACAGAAAACCTTAAGGAGCCCAGGAAGGGATAAAGGTTCTGTAATGCTCAGATTCCCCCCTTTCCAGCACCTAGTGATTTAGAGGCATACTCGTTTGAAAGAGGGCAGTCCTCCTCTTTCATAAATGGTAATCACTAGACAATAATACACTACAGAAAGCATTAAGAAGTCCAGTGACGGGGGGTGGGGGGTTTGTAATGCCCTTATCTCCCCAATCCTGGCTTCAATAAACCCACATTTGATGAGGTATGTTGTCTGGTTTTCGAAATGGCATGCCATGATGGGCTACCTATGTTGTTTCTACACCTTTTATGCATTTCATTAAAAACTGTGCAAAGTAGCAAAAACTTAAATAAAATGCATTATGATTTTCAAGTGCACATATTATTATGAAAACTTGTGTGCCTTTTGATTTTTTGGAAAGGTGGATTGATGCCAAAGCAAAACCAAAAAGTATTTCTTGGTGGTGTTTAGAAAAAAAATACACACATGTGCCTTTAGTCCACTTTCGAGCAATTTGAATGAAAATAAATACTTTTTTTTTGCCAATTTTGATGTTGGAGCGCCAGGAGGTGTGAGGAAACAAATGTTTTTTTCAGATGAATCAAAGTATTCTGAAAAAAGCAAAAAAACAAGGTATCATTTGTATGGGTGCCACACAAGCAAATGACTGATATTGGTGTTGGAAAGTGTCCAACCCGAAAATGTGCCAAAATAGGCTCAGCGGCAAAGGGGTTAAAATGTTTTCATGACATAAGGTACAAGAAGCATTTATAGAAGGATGAGGGTTAGGAATTGTAAGTAAGGGGTCTCAGCTCTACACAATCCCAAAATCATTGGTCTTCATATTAGCAGTAAAAATTGTATCTCTTCTGTACTGTCTGTCAATTTACAGGTATTAGCAATTTGTACAGCACCCTATCAATAAAAGCCTTTACATTCATCAATTCTAGTGGTCATTTTACCTTTAAGAAGCCTTAAACAGGCTATTAACATTTTTATAAAGGTGATAACTACTTCTGCTTAAATAAATGTTTGTTATTCCTAGAATATATGTTTTGTTTGCATATTGTCCTCCCATTCCCACAAAAAACATTGTTGGCATATTGAAGATAAGCTAAATTGTAAACAACTAAAAGTTTTTTGTTTGTTGTTTTTCTCTTTAAGAATGTATTTGTTTTGCTTGTCAGTGTATAAGAGTAACATTACAAAAGGGAACCGATTTGGTTCCTATGTTTCCCTTATTAAAAAAAATGTATGTGTAGACAGGATGGACATTTTATCTAGCTTTTTTTTTTTTTATTAATTCTCTGCCAGAGTCATGGCTAAATATTATTGTAACTCAGTAACATGTAGGTCATTTAATCTCAGAATGTTTAAACTTATAAGGGATAGCTATTGCTGTCAGGTTAAAGCCACGAGAGAAAGACAAAGATTAAAATAAAAGGTTGTATTACCCCCAGAGTAGATTGTCTGATAGAATGAAACAACTTGAAATTTAAGACTTTCCTTTCTTTACAGATATTCCGGAGGGCGGATAAAAATGGTGAGTATCGGATTTCAATACAAATATCTTTTTTCTCAGTTGAACTGTGGCCTGGTTGTCATTGTGTGTCAGGTATCAATGTAAATGACCCGTGTATGTTTGTGCTCATGAAAAAAGAGGGGGCGTCTAAATCAGAGATATGAGTAGAATTGTGAGAGAGATAGAAAGAGAAAGAGAGAGAAATTGGACTAATGAAACACAGTTGTAGTACAGCTAAATGAATGATTCAGGCTGTCTGTGCGTCATGTTCTGTGGGACAAGATGCACAGATGGCTTTGCAGACAAGCTCAGCAAGAGTACTCTGGTGGGTCCCTGATAAACCCAGGAAATAAATGCCATGCAGAATCTTCCCTGTTGTGCCTTTATTTTGCACCCACCTGACATTAGCCCTTTCTTATCAGTCCAACTATTTATAACCCTGTCAGTGCCAGAGAAATTAAATCTGCAAAAAGAAAGTTTATAGCTGTATTAGTTATATTGATTTCCTGTATTTAGCAATGCTGCAGGACATTGATAGATTAAGATGATCTTGGCTGTTCATGCATACAATGAAGGACAGTGATAGGTGGGCACTAATCCCAAGCCTAAGAGTGCCCAGTGTGGAAATGAAATAAAAAATAAAAATTAGAGGTAAACATTAGGGTTCAAAGGTCAGTAATACATTTGAATAGGAATTACTTATATCTTTCTACCAAGTTTTTGGGAAATAAACACACTTTTTCTAATGTATAATATATTTTACAAATATTGGATAAAGGTAAATCATATTCAGATGTATTACCTACATTGCAACCCAAATTTTTCCCCCTTAATTTTTTTTCCTTTAAACAAACCTGGGCAGTCTTTGACTTGTGCTTAGTGCCAGTGTATTGTGAATACCTCAGAGAAAACTGAGGGGAGCAGGGGCGCACGCAAGGGGGGTTTCTGGGTCTCCAGAAACCCCTCCCCTCCGCTAAAAAAGTGCCCTACATAGCGGCACTGTACTATACAGCAGCCGCGGCGCTGTCAAAGAAGCGTCCGTGGCGGTGTATAAAGCACTGCCGCGGACGCTTCTTTGACAGTGTCGCGGCTGCTGTATAGTACAGTGCTGCCGAAACGGAGCTGCTGCGCATCCGCGGGTGCATGCACGGCAGCTCCCTTGCTTTTTGGGGGGGGTGGGGTTAAAAATCCTCCGTGTGCCCCTGGGGAAAGAGAGAAGAAGATGGCGGGGAAAGCTGCAGGGGAGAGAAGTGGGGGGGCTCAAGAGTCACATGTTTGTATAATATAACATCTATGTAATATTCATATGCACGCATACACAGTTCTCTCTGCCCCTCTCAAATTCCCATTTTACCCGATCCCCACTGCAGTTCTCTCTCCTACCTTCTCTAGACAGAGTGACTTATCGCTAAAGTAGCACTGCAGCCTACGTTACATTAAATGATAACTGCAATGCCAAAACACTGCAAAAATGCATGCTGTGTGACACCGTTGTTTATAGTAATGTCAGGAACCACAAACTGTCCAAAGATGTATTTTAGTTAAACAACAATTTTTAACAAACTTCAAAACTTAACAAGTTTTATGTTACAAAAAAACATATATTTGTCAGTTTATAGGTAGCTTGGAGAGGTGTTTGGTGTAAATAGTTAACAGACTCCATTCTCTCCAGAGATTTCCCACAGTGAGCAAATGCAATCAGGGTTAATCACCAGCTCTTATCTGACATTAGTAATAGCATTTGAAGCTGTAAATGAGTCAGCTGTCAATCCCCTTTCTCTTTTAACTTTTCCAGCTAGAGTCATTGCTCTGAAAGTGTTAGTGTTGTTAACTTTCCCCCTACAGCTCTAGTCATCTCTTCCTCATTAGTTAAAATTATTGTTTGATAAGGGACAGGTTGCCAGTGTTACATGAAGGATGGCCCCTAACAATGAGATTTTTCTCCTCTACTGTTTAAGAAAAAGAAAATAAGGAGGAACAAACAGTCATGGCTAAAGGTTTTCAGAATGACACAAATGTTATTTTTCACAAAGTCTGCTGCCTCAGTTTTTATGATGGCAATTTGCATATACTCCAGAATGTCATGAAGAGTGATCAGATGACTTGCAACTAGATTCAAAGTCCCTCTTTGCCATGAAAAATGAACGTTATCCCCAAAACAATATTTCCACTGCATTTCATCCCTGCCACAAAAGGACCAGCTGGCATCAGGTTAGTGATTCTCTTGTTAACACAGGTGAGAGTGTTGATGAGGACAAGGCTGGAGATCACTCAGTCTTTCTGATTGTGTTAGAATAACAGAATTGAAGCTTTAAAAGAGGGGTGGTGCTTGAAATCATTGTTCTTCCTCAGTTATCCATGGTTATCTGCAAGGAAACAAGTGCAGTCATCATTGCTTTGCACAAAAAGGACTTTACAGGCAATCATTTTGCTGCTAGTTAGATTGCACCATTTATCCGATCATCAAGAACTCAAGGAGAGAGGTTCAATAGTTGTGAAGAAGGCTTCAGGGCGCCCAACAACGCCCAACAAGCGCCAGGACCGTTTCATAAAGTTGATTCAGCTGCAGGATCGGGGAAACACCAGTGCAGAGCTTGCTCAGGAATGGCAGCAGGCAGGTGTGAGTGCATCTGCACGAACAGTAAGGCAAAGACTTTTGGAGCATGGTGTGGTGTCAAGAATGCCAGCAAAGAAGCCACTTCTCTCCAGGAAAAACATCAGGGACAGACTGATATTCTGCAAAAGCTACAGGGATTGCACTGCTGAGGACTGGGGTAAAGTCATTTTCTCTGATGAATCCCCTTTCAGATTGTTTGTGGCATTTGTCTGTAGAAGGAAAGGTGAACTCTACCATCAGCCCTGTGTCACGACAACAATAAAGCATCCTGAGACCATTCATTTGTGAGGTTGCTTCTCAGCCAAGGGAGTGGGCTCACTCACAATTTTGCCTAAGAACACAGCCATAAATAAAGACTGGTACCAAAACATCCTCCAAGAGCAACTTCTCCCAACCATCCAAGAACAGTTTGGTGGCAAACAATGCCTTTTCCAGCATGATGGAGCACCTTGCCATAAAACAAAAGGGATAACTAAGTGGCTCGGGGATCAAAACATCGAAATTTTGGGTCCATGGCCAAAAAACTCCCCAGACCTTAATTCCATTGAGAACTTGTGGTCAATCCTCAAGAGGTGAATGGACAAACAAAAACCCACAAATTCAGACAAACTCCAAGCATTGATTAGGCAAGAATGGGTGGCCATCAGTCAGTATGTGGCCCAGAAGTTGATTGACAGCATGCCAGGGCAAATTGCAGAGGTCTTCAAAAAGAGGGGTCAACACTGTAAATATTGACTCTTTGCATAAACTTAATGTAATTGTCAATAAAAGCCTTTGACACTTATGGAATGCTTGTAATTTTACTTCAGTATACCATAGCAACATCTGACAAAAAGGTCTAAAAACACAGAAGCAGCAAACTTTGTGAAAACCATTATTTGTGTCATTCTCAAAACTTTTGCCCATGACTGTAGAGAAGCCATGCTGCCAGCACCTCACAGGGAGGTGCAGCGGGATCCCCACCTCTCCCTGCGGTTCTCTCGTTCTCTCACAGCTTAGAGAGCCTACGGCAGCATTGTGGCTCTGCATTGGCTAGTAATATAACTTTCACCTCACTGCAATATATTTGTTTTCTTATTACTGTGGAATTAGTGGCGCTATATAAATAAATGGTGATGATGATGATGATACTGTGGTATTTCTGTAATTCCAAAGGGTGGATAGGGCTGGAGATGCACAGGCAGTTGCTTTATCCTCCAGTATTATAATATTTATGGACATATTATGCCCGTTTTCTTGACAGTGTATGTGGCACTGCAAGGAATCCACTGGTTTTTGTGAGTGCATGGTCACATGTTAAGTCTGGTTAATATTATGTACAGTTTTGATACACTTAAGGGGCCGCATGGGCGGCCCTCTATCCTTCAATAGGGCCAGACATTACCCTTATTCTCTACACGTTAAAACAATACATTTAATCAAGAGACAGCTAGCTATAATAACATCAGCAGGACTCTTAAACAAGTGTTACAAGCTAATAAACAATCTGACAACAGATCAGGGAGCAGCTGTGACTGCAGGGGAATGCTCGGAGGGCCACCTGCCAACATAATGCCATTCTTGCCCATTACAGATGTACAGGATATGTCAATTTACTGTAATACAGACACAGCACAAAGGACACAAATACAATTTAACTAAATTTTTACAGCAAATGTCTGAAACTGACTTATAGTGAGAACATTTATATCTGTGAAACACTCCTTGTTAGTTGATCCTACTTAAATGGACAGGCCTGATGATTTTGTTTGCTAAATAATGGGCAGAATTGAATAAAACGTTTTGTTTTTGGCAATTAAAATTGTAAAATATAAAATAGACACAGGAGTTTTGTTATTTAGTAAATATGTCCTTTATTTAAATTCTTAATTTAAATACTTTTTTATTATGTGAATGTGAAAAATGTAATCCTTTTACAAATATCTAATTATGTCAAGACATACATAACACATAATACTCCACATTCAAGTAATGGACATACCTCTGTTCTTGTCACAACTCCAAACTAAACCTGTTATCTTACTATAGCCCGAACACTTGCATTAAAATAAAACATTTTCTCTTTAAAATTATTTAAGAAGTAAATTTTTGAATTCCAAATCACTCCTATCTGTAAGAGCTGCATTTGTCTATCCCCACTTGTCAGATCTACCTATACATATTAAATACAAAGAAATCTTATCAAACTGTCATCACTATTATGAATCTCCGCACAGGTAACATTATTCCTAATATATAGTTTGTGACGTCTGAACCTGTCTTTCGCAGTTAATGTATCTGTAGAATCCTAATGGTTTCTTGGTTAACCACTGGTCAACACTTGGGGGTATATTTACTAATCTGCGGGTTTGAAAAGTAGAGATGTTGCCTATAGCAACCAACCAGATTCTATCTGTCATTTTGTAGACTGTACTAAATAAATGATAACAAGAATCTGATTGGTTGCTATAGGCAACATCTTTTTAAACCCGCAGTTTAGTAAATCTAGCCCTTGGTGTCTAATGTAAGCCCGTGGAAGCCGTGCTGGAGAAAGATTTACTTCTGAATGAAACTACAGAGGGCACATTAACGTTATTTTCACATATGGGATCACCTTGGATGATACACTAGGGTGATCTAACAGATTTATTTATTGGTTCAGCTTGGGGACTTCGGTTATATTGAAAAAAAAAATCTATCAAAACTGCCTTGCTTCTTATTAATGAGTAATTGGTCCCTGAAGGTATGTATATCTTAACCAAGGACTTCACATACTCTCTGTGACAGTCTTGCTTTAAATTCATCAACCTGCCTGCTGAACGAGACAAGAGAGCTTATGAACTGGCACACTGGAATACTTTTCTTAAGATGTAAATTACGGAAGCTTTCTGCTTGTAAAAGGTTGTAAGTGGTTGTTTCTTTTCAAAAAATTCCATTACCCAAGATCACTTTTAATTCCACAATACTATTACCCCCTAAGATAGAAGTAAACCACATATCAATATGATTCTGGTGGAGATATACATAAAATGTTCCCTCTTTGAGTACCAATTCTATAACATTATCAATTTATTGTAAATATACTTTTATATATTTGGAGAACTGGTTAAGTAAATAGTAAATTCTTCCCAGTACCCTAGCATCAATTCCTCGTAGCTGTCGCCAGCTCCTGGATATTAAAGGTCCTGCCAAGCTCAAAGGCATTTTGGGTAAAGATAAATTCCAGATCCTATACCAAGTTTTCTTAAGTAGAAAGGTAAGGATAAACATATGCAGCTGTTACAGAAAGAAGATATCTGGATTTAAAAATTAGGAGATACACATATCATCCGTCTGAATAAGAGAAATAATTTTGGCTATTTTTATAGAAAATTACGTTATATTAATTAAAATGTTTGAGCTAGGGTAAGATATGAGGTGTGGCAAGACAATTAATATATCACTACTTGGCGCTAGAAGAATTAACGATAATAATTCTTGAATGTTGAGTATTATTAGTTGTGGTAATATATGGTAGTAGTGCTATGTACTACTCCCCACCTCCCTCTTCCTTGATAACTTTGCTGCCTGGCTCCCTCACTACCTTTCCTCTGACCTTCCCTCCATCATACTTGGCGACTTCAACATCCCCATCGATAACTGCTCCGACCCTGCCACCATCAAACTTCTCTCCCTCACCTCCTCCTTAGGCCTCTCCCAGTGGACCTCCACCCCCACCCACCGTCTCGGTCACTCACTTGACCTTGTCTTCTCTCATCTCTGCGACCTCTCTGATTTCTCCAACTCTCCCTTCCCACTCTCTGACCATCATCTGCTCTCTTTCACTCTGTCCTCCTCCCCTGCTCCTCCCCCACCAAAAGCTACCCTCACCAGACGCAACCTTGAAGCGATTGACCCCATCTCCTTCTCCTCCTCTCTTGATTCTCTCCTTTCCCCCATTCCCTCCCTGGCCTGCCCTGACCAAGCGTTCTGTCTCTACAACCACTCCCTAACTACTGCCCTGGATGCTGTCGCCCCAGCCTCTCCCATTCGCCGACACCGCCTCATTCCCCAACCTTGGCACTCTAAACTCACCCGCTTCCTCCAAAAATGCTCTCGCACTGCAGAACGCCTCTGGAGGAAATCTTGCTCCCTGGCCGGCTTCCTCCACTTTAAATTTATTCTCTCCTCATTCTGCTCCGCCCTCTCCCTCGCCAAACAAACCTTCTTCAAGTCCCTCATCTCCTCTCAGTCCTCTAATCCCCGCCGCCTTTTTGCCACCTTCAACTCCCTCCTCTCTCCCCCTCCCCCTCCGGTCCCGCTGTCCCTCTCTGCTACTGACTTCGCAACTTTTTTCTCTTCTAAAATTGAAGCCATCAGACTTAACATCTCCGCTTCTAAACCCTCACCAGCTGTCCTCATCGCTCCACCCCATCCAACAATCAACTCTGGTGCTCCTTCTGCCCTACATCAGGCGAAGAAGTCCGCTCCCTTATTCTTTCCTCTCCACCCTCCACCTGTCCTCCCGACCCCATCCCCTCCAACCTCCTTCGCTCTCTCTCTCCCACTGCCTGCTCCTACCTGGCACACCTTTTTAACCTATCACTCTCCTCCGGTGTAGTACCCTCCTCATTTAAACACGGTCTTATCTCTCCGATCCTCAAAAAACCCAATCTTGACCCCACCTCTGTCGCCAACTACCGCCCCATCTCACTTCTCCCCTACGCCTCCAAACTACTTGAGCGGATAGTCTGCTGTTGCCTCACCAGATATCTCTCGGACAATTCCATCCTTGACCCTCTCCAATCTGGATACCGTTCCCTCCACTCCACTGAAACTGCCCTGGCCAAAGTTACCAACGACCTCCTTTCAGCCAAATCTAAGGGTCACTTCTCCTTACTCATCCTCCTTGACCTCTCCGCGGCCTTTGACACTGTGGACCATCCCCTTCTTCTGCAAACTCTTCTCTCTCTCGGCCTCTCCGGTTCCGTCCATGCCTGGTTCTGCTCCTACCTCGCTAACCGCACCTTCTCTGTCTCCATGTCTGGCTCTTTCTCCACCCCCTCCCCACTCCCAGTAGGCGTCCCCCAGGGCTCTGTCCTCGGCCCTTTACTCTTTTTGCTATACACTTCCTCCCTTGGTGCGCTCATCTCCTCCTTTGGTCTTCAGTATCACCTGTATGCTGACGACATTCAACTCTACATCTCTTCTCCTCATCTCTCTTCCTCCCTTATCTCTCACGTATCTGACTGCCTCTCTGCCATCTCCTCCTGGATGTCCTCCTGCTTTCTCAAAATTAACATCTCCAAAACTGAATTCATTGTCTTTCCTCCCCCCAAACTCCCCTCCCACCACAACCTCTCTATTGTTGTTAACAACACCACCATCTCCTCTGTTACCCAACTCCGTTGCCTGGGTGTCACCCTTGACTCCTCTCTCTCTTTTGCCCCCCATGTCCAATCCCTTGCCCAAGCCTGTAGACTCCAACTTCGCAACATAGCCCGCATCCGACCCTTCCTCTCACAAGACGCCACCAAAACCATCATCCATGCACTCATCATCTCCCGCCTCGACTACTGCAACCTTCTCCTCACTGGCCTCCCCCTCTCTCATCTCGCCCCCCTCCGCTCTGTACTCAATGCGGCTGCTCGACTCATCTTTCTCTCACGCCGCTCCTCCTCTGCTTCCCCTCTCTGCCTTGCCCTACACTGGCTCCCCATCCCCTACAGAATCCTCTTCAAACTCCTTACCACCACTTACAAAGCTCTCTCCCAGTCTACTGCCCCCTACATCTCCGACCTCCTCACCATTTACACTCCTGCCCGATCCCTGCGCTCTGCCACTGACCGTCGCCTCTCTTCCACTCTCATTACCACTTCCCACTCCAGAATCCAAGACTTCTCCCGAGCTGCCCCCCTACACTGGAATGACCTCCCTCGCTCCATCCGTCTCGCTCCCAAGCTGTGCTCCTTCAAACGAGCACTTAAAACTCACCTGTTCCTTAAAGCCTACCAATCATCCACCTAACCCCTCACCTACTCTGCTCGCTCTTCCCTCTCTCCCCTGGTATCACCGCTCCCGCTTGTGTCTGTTTCGTCCATCCTCCCTTAGGATGTAAGCTCGTTTGAGCAGGGCACTTCTTCCCTCGTGTCTCCCCACCTGTTCTTCTGCTCCGTCCTTACTCCATTTGTCTGTCCCGGAGTTTCTGAAGCACTGGTACTTTGTGTTTACTGTTCTGTACTGTTTAACCCTGTATGGTTTACTGTTTGTACTATGTACGGCGCTGCGGACACCTTGTGGCGCCTAACAAATAAATGATAATAATAATAATAATAATATGTAGAACTAGTTATTACCTTACAGTGTATACCTTTGTGGCATATTATTTATCTCTTTCAGATGATGGCAAACTGTCTTTTGAAGAATTCCAAAGTTATTTTTCTGATGGGGTTCTCAATCAAGAGGATCTGCGAAAAATGTTCATCCGAATAGACAAGCAGCAAACCAAGTAAGTAAAGGAGACTACTATATATGAGGAAGTCCAGTTTTTTCAGTTGTTGCAATTACTGTGTAAGCGGACACATGTAAATAGTGTCGAAAAACAGCAAGACACCCCTGTACAGCCTTGCCTAGTCTAAAGCTCCATGGGACACTGCCCTGACAATCCTAATTTTTCCTCCTTACTGCACAGGGGAACAGCCTTGCCTAGCTGGCTACAGCATGTGCTTCTCCGCTCCATGGCTCGGCTTGGTTCTGCCAGCTGGCTGCTAACTGATCTGGCTGCCCTCCATACCTCAGCTATCTCCAGAGTCAATCAGACAGTCTGCCAGCTTGGCATGGAATGTTCACATTGAGTCACAGCTATTCTGGAGTGAGTAGTCACAATGGTTTCCCTTGGTAACGGGGAGGGGGGATAACTGCTAGATTCTGCCATGTCACAATCTTCCCTTCCCATTATTCCATGCTGGGGTCACCAAGAGGGAGACACAGGCCAGAAGATCCTTCCTTTCCTTCCTTCTTCCAACTAAACAAAAATCTTCAAGCTGGCAGCAAACAGGCAAAGAACCTCTCTAAAACAGCTATGCAGGTATGAGCTTTGTTAAACTCCTAACTAGGCAGCCAAATTTGGATGGGCAATTCATACTTCCTCCAGTTTGACAGACAGACCTGGACTTACATTTTTCACTCCATGCACTCTCTTGCCTCCAGCTCTTGAACAAACCATGTTGATCAGTCATCTGTATAAAATAAAGTATTAAAATGTATATACATATGCCTATACCTTACATCTCCTGTTAAATAGGAGCAATGTTCCTCAAAAGACAAGCAGCTCCTTCAAGTTTTATTCGCCACTGTGTGGAAGGTGAGAAGTGTTCACTGTTCAATTACACAGTGAAAGTGATGTAGCGCTATGACTTCTAACACTTTTGCTAACTTGAAAGATATAAGAAGATTGGTCAACAATCTCCAAATATTGGTCTGGTACACTCGCTGACTGCAGAGATGCAAAAACATGACACAGAAGGAGTGTAAGAACAAGGTGGGTCAGAACCAAACAGAACAGGATCAGAGCCACATCAGCAAGCAGGAGAATCATCAGGAACAGTCCAAAGTCAGAACACTGGATCAGAAAGCCCAAAGGTGCTGGAACGCTGGAGTTTGATATGAGGCTAATATAGGTTTGTATAGTAGAGCTTGAATTTGGTAGGCTGCCACCACTTGCCAAGTGGTGACAGCCAATCATATGACTTTAAATCAGTAGCAAATCCACACACTCGCTCTGATAGCACGCAGCCTGCTCTGAGGATCTGCTAGTCAGCCGCTTTTGCCAAGGAGTGGGAGGTGGAAGAAGGCAGTCGCACTTAATGTAGGGCCCAGTAGGTGCCCGCCAGACAGACATATTTTGTCTTTTAGAGTATCTATCTGTGCTCCCAGGAACTGAAGATGTTGATAAGACACAAGATGACTTTTTGGTATGTTGACAGTCCAACCATGTAGTTGTAGGAACAAGATCACCTGTATTGTCATAATTTTGGCAATGTGTTCTGAATTACCATGGTACAACAATCTGCATTCACTTTATCATCCAGAAAATTAACTGTTTAAATTGTTCAGACGGTTGAGAAAACTCCACGTTTATGGAGGCATATACTGTACAGAAGACTCTTATATAGTCATTTGGTAAAGAATCCCTTTGTACAGTTCCACATGAATACTGTGTAAACAGACAAAAATATACTAACTTCCTAAATAAATAAAATTTAAAATAATACCCATATCTAGTGTCTTACTTAGGGTTGTCCTTCAGATTATTGGGGTGTCCCTGGATCCATTGTGCAGAATTTCAGAAAACTGCAGTTAGTGATTCAGAAGCTATCGGTAGCAGTATTCCCACGTAAGATAACACCGCTTACTGACGCTGGCATTATGGTGTCCTGGTCTGCCTTATGAACTCTCCAAATAAAAAAGTAGTATATCATGAACAGGGGCTACACAGAAATTCTTTTGACTTCTGTGACATCTATGATCATATAAAACATATATAAAAATGTCCTTCAAACTACAGTCCAATAACTTTTGTAAGTACACAGAGATTCTTTCCACATCAGTAAATGGTATGCTTCAGATGAAGTTCCCAGTGGTGTTTGGGATATAAAAAGCAAATAAAAAAAATTATAGTGTAATATGTTTTTAATCATGTTGTATGATATCACGCTTCCTAGAAGTAGTATGAACACTTCATATCAAAGAACGTTTATAAATACATATTCATTTCTGTAATCATAAGCACGCTATAAGAAGTAACCAATCCCCTTCATAGAGAAGTGTCTTTTAAGCTGAATCAAATTTCTACCACCACTTGTGGAAAAAAGGTTTCTTTTGGAGATATAACTCTCCTTTGTAAATGCACTTACTCAAATCAAGTGGTTATCTCGCATATCAATATTGTAGATTTTCCATGTCTGTGTAACATGTCTGACGGGACTCGGTCGCTCTCGCATACCGAATGTACATATAGAACAAAAAAGTAACATACAGTATAGTGCATTACCTCAAAAGCAGTTTTATTCACTAAAAACGAAATCAGAAAAAATAAGCAGATATGATACCTCTGAATAGATAACACTACAAACTAGCCGCCTACTTTGCAGATAACAAAGACCTCAGCAAGTTCTTTTAACTGGGTAACTGATGCGGCTGTTGATCAAACACCAGCAAGACAGGGCAGTCTGATGGTATACAGGAGATTGCCTGACGCGTTTCAACCCTCCTGGGTTTGAGTCATACCATATCTGTGTGTACTTGCTCTCTTTTATAGTTTCATCTTTAATTATTACAAATTGTTCAAAATTACTAAAATGGTATACATAATGCAATATATTTCATCCTTAGCTCTCCACATAAAAATAGCCAACTTGTAATGAAGAAAATTTACTATAAAACACAAAACGAACGACGATTTTGAGAGTGTTAACAGAAAGGTCCCGATAATGTTATCTTCACTCTCCAATCCAATGTGTAATAAAATTTTGTATGTACTATGGAATTTGATGACATATAAAATGCATATGCTAATTGTATATTAGTATATCAAGAGCTTGAAATCAGTAAATACTTATTGATTAAGCAGGTCTCGATTGAGTCCCCTACACAAACAAACCAAACAAAACCGATCACAGCACAAAGACCGCAGATCGAGTGATTTCAAACAAAATAAACCTACATGGCCACACATCAATAATTTCAATATTGAATAAACACATTCCCATGTAATATCACATAAATCACTGCCTGATGAGATCCTTTGACCGTTTAATATTTGTACACAAAACACGTCATCAACACGTGTCTTGTAGTATCCAATCATTATGTTTTCAATACGAAAGACCATTCCTTGTCAATGTAATGATAAGTTTTAGCTGGAATAGTGTGCCCAAATATAAAAACATAATAGAACCATAAAGCAAAATAATAAATGTGCACAATTATATGACAATAATTTGATAAATATATGTGTGTATATATATATGCACTCAAAACTCACCTCTTCCTCAAAGCCTACCAACCATCTACTTAACCCCCATCTCCTTCCTTTGCTCGTCCTCCCTTCTCTCCTCTTGCCTCAACTGGCTCCGCTTGTGCCTGGTCTGTTTACCCTCCCTTAGGATGTAAGCTCGTATGAGCAGGGCCCCCTCCCCTCCTGTCTCCATACCTGTTCTTCCGCTCCGTCTTTACTGCATATGACTAGCCTAAGTTTCTGAAGTATTGTTACTTTTTGTTCATTGTTCTGTATGGTATCTCCCTGTATAGTCTACTGTTAGTACTGTGTGCGGCGCTGCGGATACCTTGTGGCGCCTAACAAATAAATGATAATAATAATAATAATAATTATATATATATATATATATATATATATATATATATATATATATATATAATATATGTATATATATATATATATATATATATATATATATATATATATATATACATATACATATATAGAGGTATATACACTGTCTCCCCCCTCTACCTATCCCTTCACTGGCTCCCCTTCCCCTTCAGAATCCTCTTCAAGCTTCTCACTCTTACTTACAAGGCCCTCGCCAACTCCACTGCACCCTACATCTCCACCCTCCTCTCTATTCATGCTCCTTCCCGCCCTCTCCGATCAGCCAATGACCGTCGCCTCTCTTCTCCCCTGATCACCTCCTCCCATGCGCGTATCCAAGACTTCGCCCGCGCTGCCCCCCTCCACTGGAACAAGCTCCCTCCCTCTATCAGAACCTGCCCTAATCTGTCCAGTTTCAAACGGGCTCTAAAAACCCACCTTTTTCTTAAAGCCTTCCAGTCTCCCACTTAACTCCCTACCTGATCTTCTGCCTCTTCCCCTTCACTCCCCTTCCCTTGACCTCCTTCTCTCCCTCCCTCGTGTCTCTCTGTCTGTCTACCCCACCCCTTAGATTGTACGCTCCTTCGAGCAGGGTCATCTCTCCTCCTGTCTTCACTTTAACTCTGCTCTCCAGCTACCTTGCCCTCCTCCTCCCCGTTCCCTCTTGCTCCCTCCTCTCCTCTCTGGGGGTTTCCCTGCCCTCTGTGCCCTCTTGGGCTCCGCCGTATGCGGGACCTTCCCCTCTCCCCGCCCCTCTAGCTGTGCTTTGAGATCTCGGAGTTACTGTGCATTTTGTTTACTGTATCGTGCTGTCTCACCTTGTATTGTACTTGTTTGTCCCTGTACGGCGCTACGGATACCTAGTGGCGCCCTATAAATAAAAATTAATAATAATAATAATAATAATAATACACACACCATGCCAGTAGAACGGCTTGTAGTGCACTAAGGAAGCATGCAGAACTCTTCTGCTGGGTCCGGCGGATGAGGGCTGTCTATTGGAAGGAGCTGAAGATATACCGCACCAGCTCCACTGCTTCTACCGGGAGGACAGGCAAGAGGCATCACAGGAACGCCAACCTTTAGGAGAAAGGAAAGCCCACACAATGTTATGTTTCATTTTCCTGTCTTCACTAATGCTGGCTAGGGAGTCAACCCATTGTAAGGGCTGCCGTGAAGTAAGCAACGGAAAAACAGCGTGTTCCTCTTTCCATTTAAATAACATTTTAAGTGTTTGCAACACATACAGTATCAACCTGTTACTGTACCCTTTTATAATTAGGCACAGCAAATAATAGTGATGGATAGCAAGACAGCTTAATTCATGTTACTTCAGCCCACTAATCATTATGGCAGCACCCATGTTATGTTAATAAATGTGCATTTTCAGCGACACTAAAGTCTCTGAATAACTTGGGACAAAGTGTTAATGTGTTAAACACGTTGAGAGCGTAAAGTGAAATTCATTTAGCCTATAAACTGGTATAATTTGAGTCATGCTATAATTATCTCCATTCAGCCTATTTTCATGCTTTATTTATTTATTTTAGTGTATAAGAATCAAAATCTACTGTATGTAAACTGCAAATCATACAAGGAATGTACATTGCCAAGTGAAACTGGCTACAAAATAATACAGTATAAGGATTGTGATGAAACAAGCTTGATATCCCCTCAACCAGCCTGTCCCTCTTTTCTCACAAAATGTTTAACTTTACAACATGTACTTTTACAAGTTAACCCGTGCATGATACTCATGCATTCTAGTCAAATCAAGCTACTTAAGGTGTTAAAAAGGTTCTTGTCATGCATTTGGGCCATAGCCCAGGCCTCCTCACGGGAAGAGCGTTACTTCCCAACGCAAGCGCTCTTTTTTAACGTGGTTTTGTCCACATGTCACCACCTCATCATTCTTCTCCATCACCTCATCCTTCATTTTCATCGCCACATCTATCCAGATGTCTATCCAGACACAGGGATCTCTCTCAGCGGTCCTGAGTATCACACTCCTCTCGCTCTGTCACCCCCGGCAACCACCAACCACTCCCCACTGTCACCCCCGGCAACCACCAACCACTCCCAACTGTCACTTCTCCTTCAAGAAATATATATATATTTTTTTTAAATCTTTATAAACACTTTTAACAATTAACAAATTAAATTAACAAATTAAAAACATCTTAGTATACCAAATTTCAGCCCTTTCTGAGTTGTTTTTCCCACACATACTAAGAATTTAGTAGGTCAGTGTATAACTCCGCCCAGCAGGTGGCGCTGCAGCTTGGTTTTATTTTTTCCACACACACACACACACACAGACAGACTAACACACGCCACTAGACATTTATATTATAGATAGCCCTGGTTATGTTCCACAGCTCACCAGAGTACAAATGCAGTATCTACTTACATGTGGATAAGGGGACAATGTAGGTTATTGTTAATATGTATATTGTTTATTGTATATTGATATTGCAGTAAAGCTGTTATTCATTGTTCTTAAAGTGAAGGCAAGTGGGTTATGGGTAAGGATAAAGTTCCAGAACACAGGTGAAGGGCTGACTGCTATCGTATATCTGAAGGTGGGGAAGGCCAATTAGTATCCACTGTCCTCCACATTTTGTCTGCAACCCAGCAGGAGAGCTTCAGTAGAAGCACAGCTCATCTCCATTCCCCCCCCCCTCCAACCGCCTGATTCAGCACCCACCAATGTTTAAGAGGGAGAGAGCCAGGGGTTTGCCCAGGGAGGGGACAGCACTGTGGAAATTTGATCCTTGATATAAGGAGCCACTCTAAGGAGGGGGGGTCATTCTGAGGATTGATGGCTGGAAGCTGTAGGGTGGCTAGTTTTGAGTTGCTGTTCTTTACTAGTGGACTACATCTGCAGATCAATGGGTCTTCAAGTCAGGACAGCCGGGTGACTTTAACTCCTTAAGCTAGTGGGGCAAGGGACAGGTGGTGTGGTAACCCTGCCTGGCATTTATTTCCTTTTTTTATATAATATTCTAGTTTTGTTTATATTACAGTGAATGTACTGTTGTGCTTTTCTAACTCCATTAGCCTGAGTGACTATAGGTACCTTGTAAGGTACTGGGTAGGCTTCCCTGGCATAGTAAGGCACCCCTGAGTGGCCAGCCAGTGTGAAGTGGGTAGAATTGGGTCAGAATACCCGGTATCTTCACAAAGATCAGTAGGATTATCATTGACTATGGTGGAAAATGTGGTTCAAAGATGACTGATGTTGGCCTGTGGATGCGGTCATATTCTGATCACACTAACAGGCTGTGTGGTAAAGCCGGAAGTGAACCAGCCACTGGAGACAAGCTTTGAACAGACGGTTCTCATCTGAGTTGACCACCCATACTTATGTCCAAATTGAATGATGATCCTGTCAATCTGATTGAGCAGCAGGATAAGCCAAGGTATGACCATCTTAACTGGGGTTCTCAGCCAGCTATTCAGAGAATGTTCTTTGTCATTTTATCTCTGTGTGCAGTAAGTCTTTGTAAACATAAAACATAATTACCCTAATCTTTTGAGTTGTAGATTTTGTGTTATCAGCATTTCCATAAAGTCCAGGTCATGTAACTGACTCAGTTGTTAGTGACTAAAACAGTATTTCATCTTTTATTTCACATCACCATTCTAAAGAGATTGAAATTCAATTCAGTATGACGGACAAAAGATCTAGGGCAGATTAAGGGATAGAGCTTTTGAGCTGCTTTTGTTAAAACACTAGCTTTAATAAATCACAAGAGAGAAGCAGCCAGTACAATCATAATTGTGTATTTCAGTCTGATACATTTGTGCTCTGCCTTATAATATAAGATAAGGGATTGGTGGTATGGAGAGAGGATGGAGAGACAGTGTAGAAAAGAAAAATCATTGCAGGTTGTTTCACCCAGAAATGGGTGAAACAACCTAAATGTAGAGAACTTGTGACGTTTAGGAGAGAATGGCATGGGGCAGTCCGGAAGATAAGAAAAGACATAAGAACAATAGAGGCATTACGTGGAAAGTACAGTTTAAAAGAATACCAACAAATCACATTATGTGACTTCCACCAAGGCAGCCCAATGAGCCCAAGGGGTATATTTACTAAACTTTGGGTTTGAAAAAGTGGAGACGGTGCCTACGGCAACCAGATTCTAGTTATCATTTCCTTAATACATTCTACAAAATGACAGCTGCAATCTGATTGGTTGCTACAGGCAACATCTCCACTTTTTCAAACCCACAGTAATATGCCCTCAAATCTTCTTATAGATATGCATCTTGTTTGAGGCACTGGGAATGAGAAAGAGGTTCTGGGTTCTTCCTCTGTAAAGATATTAAAAATCTAGCAGCTGCTAATATATGTTTAATTAAACATCAATTTTTTTTTTAAGATTTAATATTGAAATTAGCATGACTAGCAAAGCATATGAGAATGTCTTATGGCAAAGCAGCTCCAACAATGCACTAGACCAGGGGTGTCCAACCTTTTAGCTTACCTGGGCCACATTGAAAGACGACGGGTTGGTTTGGGCCGCACATAAAATACACTAACACTAACGATAGCTGATCATCGAAAAAAACATAGAAAACATAGTTAACATATTAAACTTACTTGGAAATGAAGTTAGTAAGAGTTAGGAAACCTATTGCAGAATCATGATTAAAGCAGTAATCCCATTACCAGCTACAATTTAATTTACCTGCATCTGCCCCTTAGTGGGGTTCGGGGAATTAAATGCCAAAAACTTTTTTTCCTCTCTTTCTGCACCCATGAATAATTTTTTTTATTGACCAGTTTGAAATGGTCACCGATATAGGTAGCATCAGGAGGACTAATAGAAACAGAGATTTAAATGGCAGGAAAAATGGCTCATGGAGCAGCCTCCGATGAGGGTAACAGTGGGTGATATTTTCACCCTACTCAGCACTGCACATTTAAAATGGTTTAAAATATTGAAAATACAATTATCTCTTAATATTTATATTAGATACATACAGAGAACACAGCTAGTTCATAATTGCATGGTGCAGAAAGTCCAAATTCAGAGTAACAACAATAAGATACTGGATAATCTTTCACTGCTGCTGATAGTTCGCGCGGGTGACTCCTCTGTGCTGCGCTACGCAATGGATGTCGGGTGTGATGACGTCACCCCCGACATTCACTGCGAGCGCCACACGGAGGAGGAGACCAGGGAGGGAGCCGGAGCGCCAGCTGATGTGACCGCAAGGTAAGTATTTTTTTTTGCAGGATTTTTTTTTCAGCGCTGCCCCCTTACCACAACCAAAACTCCTGCTGGGCCACATTTACAGGCATGCTGGGCCGCATGTGGCCCGCGGGCCGCGGTTTGGACAACCATGCACTAGACCACTCCAGCTACTTCATAAACAATTCTGAATAAGAAAGGAACTACTTGCTACAATTTGGAAAGGATGCCATATATACCTCTCTCTCTCTATATATTATATAGTGTGTGTGTGTGTGTGTGTGTTAGGAAATTTAGACTGTAAGCCCCAATGAGGCAGGGACTGATGTGAGTGAGTTCTCTGTACAGCGCTGCGGAATTAGTGGCGCTATATAAATAAATGGTGATGATGATAATATTTAGTCCCATTCTACTTATGTTATAGCAGTAGTGTCTAAGTGGTATGTAATTTTGTATAGTCTTTAGTGCTTTAGCATCTTATAACACGTAGTTTAGAAATAGCAGAAGAACCAAAGGTTTCCCATTCCTGACTTATTTTTTCCTAGCAAAAATCAAAGTTCTGAAAGTAAAATTAAGGAAAAATACATGTAATCATGTGATTAGTGTAACCCAATGAAAGACATTTTATCTTTTCTTTTTTCTTGTTTTCTTTTCTACAGCAACATGGACACAGAGCGACTTTGTGGTGAGCTAATTTTAATGACTATTTTGACCATTTATTTGCAATAGATGCTAATGCACATTAGGCATTGGTCCTTTAAGTGGAATATCACCTTTAATTTTATAATGATAGTTTGTAGATTATTCATTCAATTACCATTTAGCAATCTGCAAAACATTACTATGTTCCAATTACTATTGCTAGATTCATAAATAGGGATTACATCTGGATTACTCTACATGAAATGTATCAAGTGAGGCACTGTTCAATGCAAACGAAAGAGAGCTAAGACTAATCAGTCTAGTTAACAGTTAACAGTTTACTCAACAAGACAGCACGTCCTCTTCAAAGTAGTAGCTTCTTGTCTGGTAAGTTACTGTGATACACACACTGAGGAATACAAAGATACACACAGACACCACATCAGCACAGAGATGCTGTAACAATAAAAACACACAGAAACATGACAATTACTTATCCTTCTGCTCACCAAGTTACACTTTCCACCCCTGCACAACTGCTTCCTCTCTATGTTACCCTTTCACTACCCTTCCAGTGCTCATAGCAATAACCCTATACACAGACCTGCCCTGTCACAGATAGTGCACCAAGCTGCACCTCCTTGTGGGTACTGTGTTAGCTTGGTCACTGTGCTGGTACCACGCCAAGCACCTCGCCACTCTTGTGGCTGGCAATGCAAAGCGGGGCTTGCTATGGGAACCGTGCCAGAGGACTGACTCTAACAAAATCCACTAAACCTCTAACAGTACAACATGCCCTCCTGTTGTTTGTATTAAACACCACCATCATCAGCAGCATCAGCTATTTATATAGCGCCATATTTCCACAGCGCTGTAGAGAGAACTTACTCACATCAGTCCCTGCCCCATTGGCGCTTACAGTCTAAATTCCCTAACACACACACACACACACACACACACACACAGACACATTTATTAAATGTGAATAATATGAATTTAATGAAGGTGCAGGTTAGGCGAATATGTATATTTATTAAATAGGGATGCAATTAATTAAATATTTTGTTGCGGTAGATTGGAGTGAAATAGGTCTATTTATTAAATTGAATGCTATTAATTTAATGTCGAACCTGCTTGCAGGTTGGGAGGCCAAATTATTACATGCTTTACTAAATCCCACATATTGCACAGCGTTTTACACTCCCTATACTAAATGCTCAGCACATTAGATTGTGACCTGCTCTCTACATTCATATTATTTGCAAAGTATATCAGACACATACATTGCACAGAAAGGCTTCGGCAATCGCGGAAAAACAGCTGCCTTACTTCCACCCTCAGGAACATATCGAAAACAGCTTCAACCACCAAACCATTATACCACGATTAATGACTGGATCAGTTTTACTAGTGTCCACATAATTACTAATCAGAATAATGCTGGATCTATAATTCTTAAGGGAATAATTTATATCAGGAGTGGCACATCAGCTCTTCTTATGCACTGTATACTCTGGAAAAGTTAATGTAGTATTTCACCTTTTTATCGCAATTGTGTGCAATGGATATGACATGTTTTATTTAATAATAAGTCATATGATTTCATTACTAGTAGTCTTGGGAGAAGTTTTCCCTGGCTCGTACATCCCTTTCTCAAGACCACAATCCTAGCCACATACCAGTGCATTATATACTAAAGATGGATTAGAAGATCCTCCCTCCTCTGTTAAGCTTTCAGCTGAAAAAGTTACAGTAAAAGGACAGCAAAGTGGTAAAAACTAGTTAAAAATCATTGGAACATAGTACTAAATCAGCTCAAAGCATAATGCATTATTTATTGGTTATGCAGATATCTTCATTCTTTATTGGCTGCTTATATTACAAGCACTTCAATATCATAAGCTACACATGACATTGATTTAATTGACACCCAGTTCCATTTCCTGCGATTACTTTATATAAGTGGCTTCTTACACTGTGGAATGTATAAACTGAGATTTAATGCTGTCCTGCAGAAATTATTTTCATGATGTTCCATGAGTATATGGCTTTAAAAATGAACAGTTAGTGGACAATCTCCCACCATTGGTAATGACCTTGCCATATCCAGAAGCCAAGAGAATGGCCTCCTGTAATGCTACCCATTTACTCTGCAGAATTCTGCATTGCACGCCATCCAAAGCTCTACAACAGAACTTCTCCACATAGCTCTATCGGGAGGTATGGATGGACTTAATCCACCAGTTGGCTATTGACTTTGGGTGACTGGGTGGGGAGTTCTCAGGACGAGCACCCCCTATTTACTGTATGGATTGGTCATTTTTTCATGAAGGGTCTATTCGAATGTGTACAACCAATTTAAAGGAGTTATATATGCCCCTTGTGTGGGCACTGCTATTGATAACTTTAGATAAGGAGTTTGAAAGACGGGAGGGCGTTCAGTAAGTGAGAGGGAGGCATATGATAGGTTGTGTCCTGGAGAACATGACTGGTGCCCATAAATCACAACAGTAGAAGTGACTTGCACTCCAGCTCTGAACACTGTCCCCTCTTTTAAACATTGCTTGTGCCAATTACTGTCAAAAAGCAGTGACTGCCATTTTACACAAGGGAAGTATGCAGCCCCTATAAGGGCAAAATCATGTGGCTGCATTAAGCTATGGCATTACTTCTACAAGGCAGAATTATATCACAAAACTGACGAATTATAAGAGACAAAATCTATTGTCCATAAAAACAGGCACTGCAGAAAGTAACATTTAGATGAATGGTATCAAACAAAGCAATCATACAAGCACAATAAACATTGCTTGCATTTATTTTGTTAAATGTCTACTTTGTATCTGATAAAAGCTTACAATTCTAGTTTAGTAACCTAATCAAACAATTTATATTAATTTGAATTTGCACCAAGTTGTTTGCCATTGTTGTCCATCACCGGCAGAAACGGCTTTGCACAATCCTTGCTCTTCTGGGATCCTCATTTCTAGGTTCAGTCAGTGCTCAAAGCTGTGTTCTGATTTTTCCCGTTCCTGCCTTAGGCTGCCTCTTTGTATGCAATTGCTGCTTTCAACATCCTGGCCCTTCTAATGCCTGATCTAGCAAAATTTAATCAAACACCTCACCTTACAACACCTCTCTTAGGGAATTTTGATTTAATGAAGCGTATGAGTCATATTTAATACATTAAGTGGTGCAGAGACCTGTAAATGATAAATCTATGGGGCAGTCCTATAGTTCCTTGTGCCAGGTATATTAATCACTGTTGAATTAAGACTACTTTGGTGCCTGAGAATGTTCTCCGGAGGACCCCATCTCCAGTTCATGCTCGTTCTTTTTCCCATGGACCATGACTGCTTATCCAGTCATACATTAGAAGACACATGTGAAATTATATTTAAGATTTATATTAAAGAGGCATATTTATCTAGTTAGGACTGTCAGGCGCCGTCTCCGTACTGACACTAGGTGCAGGAGAGGGGCGCCTGCGCTTCCCCAACAGCCGCAACAGGATGCTCCCTTGTTTCCTTGCACGCTGTGCGTGCGCATGCTCAGCTGACTTGCGATGGCAACGGGACGCTCTCCCCACTCACCTGCCGCCCGTCCGCGTGTCTTTAAATAGCAATGATGTCCTTATTCTTAGCTGTTCTACTACAAGTCCTTTTCACAATGGCTCTGTAAGGAAGACAATTATGGCTGCCATAGGATCACAGCTCTCAGCATGTTATATGATGGTAGAAGGGTGAGGATGTCACAATGCAGGTAGAGCTCAGAGGGGTGTTCCAAAGCCTCTCTGCTTACTACATCATGTGCCATGTGACTGTGGTTGTCAAGGTAGTCACATTACATTTTAGAAATTTTACAGAATTATAAATCACTAATAGCTGCCAGAGGCAAAAAACAAGGAACATTGTAAATACCAATATTCATCTCATAGCCTGCCACAGTTATTTATGTTAAAAAAAACAAACCTCAATTTTTTTCATGAGGTTGCTGCTTTAAATCCTGTTTTAACTTCCCACTGCCATGTTAACAGCCTCGGACTGGCCTGCCGGCCAGCCGGGCTATACACCGGTAGGCCAGGGCGCGATTAAGCCCCGCCCCCTCCGCTGTTGGGGCGGAGCTTACCGGAGGTCAGCTATCATCGTGGGGGGCATAGGGGGCATGTGCTTTGGGCCCCCCTCTCTCCGAGGCTCCCCCCGCTGCCCGCATCAGATGATCTCCTCAGTAGTACAGCAGCTGCGGTGCTGCTGTACTACTGTCAAAAATGTCTGAATTGGAGCTTCTGCGCAAGTGCAGCAGAAGCAGATTCAGGAAGCAACAACAAGTGAGCAGGTGAGTGTCAGTTTCACTGGACACATATTTATACAGCTAAAAACAAATCAATCACATATAAATAAATATCAAGAAGGCCCTTCACAGCATAGCATGTTTATTGCTTGATTAAATATGTTACCTATAGCAGTGAGAATATATATATTTTCTTGCTGCTATAGGTGGCTACATTTGACATATTTAATCAAGCAGTCAAGTAATAATCATGATATGAAGGGTCTTCTTAAATATGTATATACATGTTTATTTTTGTTATCAGCTATATCTCAATAAATATACACTGAACATTGATATTAATGTTTCATTAGTAAAGTAATGACATAAGCCAGCCACTTATATTAAAGCTTGAATGAGAATTTAGTGTATGTATATATATATATATATATATATAGTGTGTGTGTAATCTAATTAAAAGATTTAATATAAGTGGCAGGCTTCAACAATTGCTTTACTATTGATTAATAAAATAGAGGATCCTCTAACATAGTTGCTGCATTATATAAGGGTATACAAACATAGCTACACACATACAGACATATATAGTCAAAATTGGTGTTATGTTATCAATGTTTATTTTTTTTATGTTAGTTTTAATGTGCGGTATCATTGCTAGTTTTAGTGTGCGGTATCAGTTGTATTTTTAATGTGCGGTATCATTGCTGGTTTTAATGTGTGGTGTCAATGCCCATTTTAATGTGGGGTTTTGATGATTGTTTTAATGTAAAGTATTTTAGTTTGTGGAAGTAATGACTTTTCTTGTGCAGACAAGCTAGGTGAGCCCTCTGGGAGAGCTGTAAATGTCGTACTAGCGGGCTACAGGTGTCGTAATGCAGGATGTGTCAATGTTTACAGCATTATACCCAATGAAGACGCTCTTAATTTTAGATTATCAGGGGCCCCCTCCCAAAGCCTTAATCCAGCTCTGGGCGGCGGGGCCATTTCCGTCACAAACTCACTACCGCGCAGGTGTAGAGAGCCATGTCTGAGCTCTCTGCATCTGTGCAGTAGTGTGTTTTTCACTTCAGCAGGGGAGGAGTGTGCCATCTTCCTGGTATCACGGCCGCCCAGAGGAGCAGGATGCTGGAGTTTTCCACACAGGTAGGTGAGTGCCATCCCAAGCCAGCCAGCCTGTCATTTTTTTTTTCACCAGAAAGGAGCAGAGAAGCCCTGAGGGAAATGGGGGAATGGAATCAATACACATACTGCAGACCCCATCTAAATGGCACCTTATTATGAATATATATATATATTTACCAGGTGTCCTTGTTCTTTACGTTGTGAGTTGCCCTCCATGGGCTGACCACACCCCCTTGACTGGCCACACCCACTCTTACAGTTGACCACACCCCAATGTAGTGGGCCCCTATCACTACATTCCCCGGTGGGCCCTTCATGCCCCAGTCCGACACTGCATGTTAACAACTGCCTTTTTTATTCAATGTTCAATAATGCAATTTTTGGAATTCTAAAACGTCTCCTTTCTATGCTCTGTATTTCAGATTATTTCTCAGAATATTTGGGGGAATACAAGAATGTTCTCACTGCTCTGCAGAATCTCAATGTAACTATATTAAGAGCCATGGATAAAACAAAGATGGTGAGAGTCTAAATACACTTAATAGTATTAAAATGCTTCATCTTTCTTCAGGGTAAGAAGCGTCTTTAAATGTCATTAACAAACTTCAAAAATTGCTGGAATGCAGCGCAGATATGTTTTGTAACATTATGTGCTTATTTTTGTACAACTGTACCTGTTTCCAGGCATTAGTAAATAGATTTGTGGGTCAAGTGGCAGCATCTGCAGAGGTAAATATTTTTGCATCTGCTGAATGCAAGCAAATATATGTGCATATATACACAGAGCACATTTATGGGGGGTGTTCCTTGTTTAGCATGGTCCCAAAGAGCCTTTTACTCCCCACAAAAGGGTTTGAATTTTACACAAGGTGGCTGAGAGAGAACATCAACCTATACTGTTAGTGTGGTGTTTTTGCATTGTCCAAAAATACTTTATAAATAAATTAAAAAGTATAACAGTGACACGTGTTAAAGTTGAATAACTGATTGTCCAATCCAGAAGCGTAACCCAAAAGTATCAAAAGTTTTATTTATGAAACAAAAAATCCTCAGTTAAAGAACACTCTCACTCCCCCAACATGCCCAGAGCACACATATTGAAAAATTACACATCTAGGTTATGACACATTGCTCATCAATACCTTAAGTATACTAGCAATGCTTGGAATACATCATATGTCAATCACATTACATGACGTTCTGTTGGCTTGAGTAGAAATTCACTAGGCCTCGATTTCCAGTAAACAATTATTATGGGATGTCAGGAGGTATGTTATAGTTCATACATGATTATAAGGCAGGTACGTACAAAGAGACTATTCACTGCCATGTGCATAAGTCCAGGAATGTATGGATACTAAAGTAAATCAGTCCATATAAGACAAAGTTATTTCTCCTGAGACTTGAGTTATCATCATCATGCGTATGAGGCTTCCATCTTTGTTTCATTAGAATGTTTCAGGTTGCTTAAGTGCATCTTAGCTTATTTTGTACCTAATTAGTTAGGTACAAAATAATACTACTCTTTTCCTCCATAATTAGTTGCACTTAAGCGTAATCAGTAGTACACATCACATTATTCACAATAGATACTGATGCTGACTTTGTCACACATGCAATACAATGTGATGTCCTGTCACTCACATGACTAATTTAAGACATAATTGAGGCTGGAAAAAGCAGTATGTTAGCATAAAAATTAAAAAGCTATAATTAATAAAGGGGATATGATCCTAAAGTAATAGTACAATGAGATGTGTTGTGCTGTTTTACTCTTACCACTATGTGCATTTTCACTTTGACCAAAAATACTGCAAGGTGGGTGCAGAGAGATTTTACAGGACAATTTCCCTAGAGTGGAATGTGAGCACTTACCTTGGTGTATGTTAGGCGGAGAATAGGAGCATTTGTTGCTCATCCTTTTTGTTTCCCTGGTTTGTTAATACCCTATATCAATCTGTAGGCTAATAAATAAACATCAGGGTCATTATCCAAATATGGTAATTGGACAGTTCCCAGTACCCTCTACCAGTCCTGATCTATCTCTTGTGTCCTCCCACAGATTTTGCGTATATGAAAGCTTTAGTTCAAATATAAATGTAGCTGTAATATAATTCTCAAAGTTGAAGCAGCCGGTACTTTTCCTGACAGTAACATTGTTACTCCTCAGTAATAAAAAGTAGAAATCCGATTTCAGATTTGGATATACTTTAGCATAGCATAATAATGTGTCTGTAGAAAATGCTAGCCTAAGGTACAATTTTATAAAATTGTCAGTAATGGTTTTAAATATGATTTTTTTTTTATTATTTTATATTTTGTTATGAGAGAGACTTTTTTTCTGCATCTCACTAGTCTTTCTTTATATACTTGGGGGAAAGCCTGTGGTTTAATATTTAATAATGTCTAGGTCTATCTGTTTCTAGAAGCAATTTTAGATGCAATAGTGTGTGGCAGATTCCATCCATTCTTCAAACCAGAGGGTCGCTAATAGAATTATTTTGGGAGCAAAGCAGAATACACCCACACAGTGCCAGGCTGAGGAAGAAAATCAAACGACTGACACAATTATGTACCAATGTGACAGTCTGAACCTAAATATTACTTATAATACAAAGCCATGTTATTTTTAAACTAGCAACGGGACCTGACACTTGTTCTTCCTGAGAGGAAATGAGAAAAGTACAAAACTGAGAAAAACTAACAAGAGACCTGACAATGGGATGAATAAGATATATGTTTGTAAACTTGCGCAATGTAGTATCCCATATGAACCAATCAAACACTTGCATACATTTGTCTACCTTGCACCAGACTGAGGAAAGCTAATAGATGTTTGGTTGGTTTAGAGAAAGATGCTTATTGTTTCCCACCAATCACACGAGCAGTTAGTGGGTTAGACAGGGGAATTAAAATACTTCTCTCTCTCTACTCACCACGACCACTCACACTGTCAGCCACCATGCTCCTAATACAGTGATTACAGGAGGAAGCGCAGGTGATTGGCCTGTCTCACTTCCTTCATGCAGTTTGTGATTGCAGAAGAAGAAGCGGAAGCATGTTGGGGCCTGGAAGGTGAGGTAAGAACATCGGCTCTGTCGTCCCAAGGATGGGGCTGAGTTCTTGCCTTGTCTCATTGGCGAATGTTATTGACACCACCCCATGTAATGACAGGAAAATGATTAAAAAATGTCTTTCTTTGGAATATGTGAAGTTTGTATATTCTCCCCGTGTTTGCGTGGGTTTCCTCCGGCTGCTCCGGTTTCCTCCCACACTCCAAAAACATACTAGCAGGTTAATTGGCAGCTATCAAATTGACCCTAGTCACTCTCTCTCTGTCTGTGTGTGTATATATTAGGGAATTTAGACTGTAAGCTCCAATGGGGCAGGGACTGATGTGAGTGAGTTCTCTGTACAGCACTACTGAATTAGTGGTGCTATATAAATAAATGATGAGGAGGAGGGAACTGTACCTGTCATCAGCAAAGCAAGAGTGGGATAGAACAGGCAGTGGTTGGAGGTGGAGTATTGTAGACTGATAAATTAAACATAAGTCTACTTGAAGTAGAGAGACTTAAAACTGTCCAACTTTGTGAATGTGTTTGTCCTCTGCACAAAACACAATAGCAGGAGCCTGATTTCTTTTACAATACTATAATGCTGCTGGAGCCTTCTCCTTCAACTAACTTTTATACTGGAGCCATTGGAATTATGCAGACAATGTCAGAAGGAAATAGAGACATTTTAGAAAAAAAGCGAAATAACAAGAAATAAACAAATCTGTAAGCAAAAATTAAAACAAAAAAAAAAGTAAGCAAATCTGAGCCAAAACAACAGGCATCGTACGTGGATAGTTTTATATACAGAAAAGGTTAATTTATTATAGTAATGTTAAAGTCAGTGTAACTGCAGTATGACAAATTATGTTTTGTAATTTGCTATTTATGGGCTCAGCAGTTGCTCTTTCTGAGCAATTTACTCTGCCGAGGCTGATTCCAGGAATTCAAAGTAAATGGCTCTCTGTGTCTCCACAGTGATTACTGGCTCGTTTATTTTCAGAGACTCAGAGTATGTGGCGTAATATGTACACGGCTCTGTGGAGAGTCACTGCTTTATATTGCCATAAGTCTTTTAATGAGCAGCACTGGGTCCCCTGCAGTGTCTGTATATTAACGCACCCCTAGTGAGTGTCTACATAAAGGACTGCAAAATATAGGTCACTAGCAGCATAAAAGAAAGTGTGAGGACAGCAGGACTACACCAAGGGATGTTTACAGCTCGGTGTAATAAGCAAAATGTTACTAACTTTATTTAATCTTTAAGAGAAAAAAAGCAACATATTATTTTAAGAACAGATATAATGTAGACTTGTAATGCCGCTATATGTATATTGCACCTAGTTAAAGGAGAACTTCAGGTATAATTAAAAATAAAAAAACACAATATACTCTATTACCACCATATACCCTATTACTACCATTAGTAAAATTGTGGGGTGCCACCCACAAAACGTCACTATGCACATCTTTCTAACCTCTAGTGACACTGCATCATCATCATCACCATTTATTTATATAGAGCCACCAATTCCACATCGCTATACTGAGAATATTTGTCATATACACACATACACAGTGATGAATACCTTGCAAACAACAGAGGTCCTGGAACCAAAATTATGGATTGGGAAAATTGGATTTCTGCTAAAAATAAATAAATTAATGAATAAACTGTTTTAAAACTAGGTTCAGGTATTGTTTAATTTTTGCCTTGTAGCAGAATATTACAAATGGTGCATGCATACTTCCGGCAGGGGGACACTAGAAATGGCAGCGCCGACCCTGCCAACCGCTAATTAATCTGACATGACTTTAATTTAATATTCTTTTTGTAAGAGCAAATATAATTGTCTTTGCAGCACCAATCCCAAATTTTGCAATACAATATTATATGTCAAACAGAAGGGGGCGCTTCAATGGTGTATCATGAAATGTAAAAAGCTTATTTAAAAAAACATATAATAAGGCATGTACCAGAGCACAAATGATCAATAGCATATCAAGTTACAAATCGTCTTGCTCTTATTTTTTAACATCCCGTTCAGAACAGAGCAGCTCTCTCACATGAAGTCAAGCGTCTACTCCCTCTACACGTTTCGTCTCAGGTGACTTTGGAGGGGTGTGTCAACGACGTAGTAGACGGCTTTTTATAGGTCTATGTTATACTAATATCCAAAAGATGTCCTCTATCAATTCCATTACCATCTCATAGCGATATAGCCAATTACATCTCATATGCACAAATCATTACATAAAAGAAGTAAAAACATAAAAACATAAAACATTGATTCCCATTATAGGTTAAAAATACATATAAAACAACAACATGTAATAAAGTTATATAAACCTACATCGACTTTTTTTCACAATCTGGACTCCTGATACTATATTTATATAAATGCATCAATCCCCGTCAGATTATTCATTCTTACATCATTAGTTATTACCAAAATATCTCCATGTTCACCCTTTTTCTTACATTCAAGCCTAAACGTTATTAATATATTAACTGCACATGTCTGTGCTGATGTTCATTAGTGTGAGTAGTAATTCTACTTTAAACCGAGTTCTAAATTAACCACTTCCGTAAGCAATTTCCATTCTAGGGGACTGGGGATCTATCACTTCACGCAACCCATGTATTTAAACCATTTCGACACCTATTCAATAAAAAATCAGGTGTTGGAAGGGGAGGACGCGCAGACCAGGATCTGCTAGTGTGAATTGGTGGTGACAGTAAATAAGAACTCTCCCGACATTTATTAACACTATAGATACTATACTAAAATTGGATGTAATCTTCTGTGGTACGCACTGTGAATTATTATAATTTTATCAAAATTATATACTTGCCAGTATTTGAACACCGTTGCCATGCTTAGCTATACTCTATTTGCAGAACCTCTATCCAACTGTACTACAACCCTTAACATAATATGACTACTGGACACAATTATCATCCAATGTTATTATACAATACAGAATACCCAATTATGTTCTTGTTTTTGTTGTCTATCTTACAGTAGATCGATCAATTTGTTGTTATTGGTTAAATCATAATTGCAGTATAGCAGTACTGTTCTGGATGTCTGCAGGCATTTAACATACACTATGTGGCCAAAAGTATGTGGACACTGGACCATCACAACCATATGTGCTAGTTGAACATCTCTTTCCAAAACCATGAGTAGTAATGTGAAGTTGATCCCCCCTTTGCTGCTTAACAGCCTCCACTCTTCTTCGAAGGCTTTCCAGTAGATTTTGGAGGGTGCCCAGGTCAAATCACAAAAAACAGCCCCAGACTATTATTCCTCATCCATCGCTGACAAACAGTGGATGTTTGGCATTGCACGTGGTGATCTGAGATTTGGGAGCGGCTCCTCAGGCATGGAAACCTAATCCATGGAGCTCCTAATGAACATTTCTTGTCCTGACATTGCTTCCAGAGGCAGTATGGGACTCGGTAATGAGTGTTGCAATAGATGTTTTTTATACAATAGACGTTTCAGCACTCGGTGGTCCCATTCGGTGAGTTTTTATAGTAGTTCGAACTAAGCAAACTGACTTATTGGAAAGGTGGCATCCTATGACAGTGCCGTGTTGAAAGACGCTGTGCTATTCAGTACAACCCATTCCACTGCTAATGTTTGACTAAGAGATCGCATGGCTGTATGCTTGCTTATTATGCACCTGTTAGCAAATGGTGTGACTGAAATGGCCAAACACACTGATTAGAAGGGGTGTCCACATACATGACCATCTAGCGTAAGTGTATACACTTGAGAGCTGTTCTGCACCTGGGATATACAACATAAACAGAAGATATTGTACTCACATGAGAAACATGTCAGAACACAACATGTGGTAGGCAGCACAGCTAGAATTATCACATACAGTCTCACTAGCTTCACTCAAGCAGGAAAATACACTAAACTGCATAGAATAGGCTGCTTTTAACACATAATAAGAAGCATTAAAGACATTTAATATAAGTATACGTTTCTGCCTAAAGTGTGCACTAATATTTGTAGTTGTAATTGAGGACATAGTCTCCGCACTAATCTTATCATCTCACCCTACTAACAGCTCCCTCGATCCTATTTCTATTCAACTTCTCCTTACTCTCTCCATTGGTACATTCCCATCCTCCTTTAATCTAGGGGTGTGCACCGGCCACTTTTGGTGTTTTGGGTTCGGATTAGCTTGAGGTTTTGGGTTCTGATTTGTTTTGCCAAAACACTCCACGAAAGGTTTTGGTTCTGATTTTGGGTTTTGGGTTCTGATTTTTTTTAAAAAAGCATAAAAAGTGCTAAAATCCATATTTATTTATTTTTTTCACTCCTACACTATTATTAACCTCGATAACATTCATTTCCACTAATTTCCAATCTATTCTGAACACCTCACACCTCACAATATTGTGTTTAGTCCAAAAGGTTGCACCAAGGTAGCTGGATGTCTAAGCTAAGCGACACAAGTGGGCGGCACAAACACGTGGCCCATCTAGGAGTGGCACTGCAGTGGCAGACAGGATGGCAGTTTGCAAGAGTTTGCTAGAGGGGCAAGGTGGAATTGTCCTTGGGCCCTCCCACCCACACTGATGTTGTTGAAATAGGACATGCGCACTTTAACAAATCAATCATTTCAGCGACAGGGCCTACCAAACTACTGTGGCTGAAATGATTGGTTTGTTTGGGCCCCCACACCAAAAAAGCAATTCATCTCTCCCTGTACAAACTAAACTGGCTCTACTGAGGCAAGATGTCGTCCTCATCCTCATATTCCTCGCCCCCTTCAGTGTGTACCAGTGTGAACCTTGCACAACACCGAAATCAGTCTCCACTGCGCTTGACTCAGGCGCATCCCCACTCCTTTGCCTATGTCTTAGGTGGCTGTGTAGGCTTGAATGGTCTTTTGCTGCTCCTCCATCCTCTGCAGCATATAGAGGGTGGAGTTCAAGCGCGTCACTACCTCTTGTTTTAGTTGATGGCAGGGCAGGTTCATGCTTTTTTGATGTAGCAGGAACAGTGAACGTAGTTTAATATCTGATACTAATATTTCTGCACTGCAGGAATAGTGAACGTAGTTTAATATCTGATACTAATATTTCTGCACTGTAGGAACAGTGAACGTAGTTTAATATCTGATACTAATATTTCTGCACTGCAGGAACAGTGAACGTAGTTTAATATCTGATACTAATATTTCTGGACTGCCTAGTGAAGTCGAATCTCAACGGGATTTGGTACCGGGGACACAATACCTCCATCAACCGTCTAAATTCCACTGCACAGATGGCGGACACCGGACGCACGTCTAACACCAACATAGCTGTTACGGCCGCAGTTATCCGCTTTGCCATAGGATGACTACTGTCGTACTTCGTGCTCATGGCAAGCGACTGTTGGACGGTCAACTGTTTGGTGAAAGACGTAGCGTTCTTACGACTTCCCCTCTGGGAAGATGACCGACTACCAGCAGCAACAGCAGCAGCGGCAGTAGTAGGCGTAGCGCTGCAGGATCCTCCGGAAGAATCCCGGATTGAAGAGGACTCAGTCATGCCAGTGACATGGCCTGCAGAACTATCTCTGATGGAGATCGTGGAGGAAATTGACGAGGAGAGTGTTGCTGGTGTGGATACAACAGGACCAAGGAATTTAGGTGTCCCATCTAGGAGTGGCACTGCAGTGGCAGACAGGATGGCAGTTTGAAAAACTAGGCCCCAAAGAGCACATAATGCCAAAAAAAAAGTTGCAAGATGGAATTGTCCTTGGGCCCTCCCACCCACCCTGATGTTGTCGAAATAGGACATGCGCACTTTAACAAACCAATCATTTCAGCGAAAGGGCCTATCAAACTGTGGCTGAAATGATTGGTGTGTTTGGACCCCCCCAAAACGAGCTGGCAAAGAAAAAAAAAAGGTGCAAGATGGACTTGTCCTTGGGCTCTCCCACCCACCCTTATGTTGTTGAAATAGGACATGCACACTTTAACAAACCAATCATTTCAGTGACAGGGCCTACAAAACTGTGGCTGAAATGATTGGTTTGTTTGGGCCCCCACACAAAAAAAGCTATTCATCTCTCCCTGTACAAACTAAACTGGCTCTACTGAGGCAAGATGTCGTCCTCATCCTCATCCTCTGATTCCTCGCCCCCTTCAGTGTGTACTTCCTCATCCTCACACATTATCAATTCGTCCCCGCTGGACTCCACAACCACAGCTCCCTCTGTAGTCTCTGGAGGCCAGTGCTGTTCTTGATAGAAGAATTGATAATTCATTTTTATGAACATCATTTTTTCAACGTTTTGCGGAAGCAACCTCACCGCTCACTGACCAGGTTCCCCGCTGCACTAAAAACTCTTTCCGAGTACACACTGGAGGGGGGACAACTCACGTAAAATATAGCCAGTTTGTACAGGGGCTTCCAAACTGCCTTTTTTTCCTGCCAGTAAAAATAAGGACTGTCTGACATGTCTACTTGGATGGTGTCAGCAAAGTAATCCTCCACCATTTTTTCAATAGTGACAGCATCCAATGCAGCGACATGTAGACATGTCTGCAATGGTTGGCAGGTCCTTCAGTCCGGACCAAATGTTCTCAGCATCCCCGCCAGCGGGTCTTTTAGGAAAACTGAGCTTTTTCCTCGCAGCCACAGGTGTTGAAGAAACATTGACACCTTTATTAGCCAAATCTGTAACTGGACTGTGGGTAATTCTTCCAGCATATGCAGAGGGCGTGCTGCAAATGGTGGAAGGAGCCACCTCTTCCCGTACAGTGATGGGAAGGTCAGGCTTCGCAACCACCAACACCCTTGGTCTCGCCTTGGGGATTTGTGATGCCATCTCTTTAGAAGGCAGAGTTGTTTGCTGTGTTGTTGATGACAGCTTAACTCTCTTAAATTTTTTAGAGGGGGGAAGAGGCGGGCTTAGATCCTTGGGTGAAGCTGAACCACTAGTCATAAACACGGGCCAGGGCCTAAGCCGTTCCTTGCCACTCTGTGTCGTAAATAGCATATTGGCAAGTTTACGTTTCTCCTCAGATGATTTTAATTTTCTTTTTTTGCTAATTTTAGTGAACTTTGGCTTTTTGGATTTTACATGCCCTCTACTAGGAGATTGGGCATCGCCCTTGGCAGACGACGTTGATGGCATTTCATCGTCTATGTCATGACTAGTGGCAGCAGCTTCAGCATTAGGAGAAAGTGGTTCTTGATCTTTCCCTACTTTATCATCCAAATTTTGGTACTCCATTATATGCAGCACAAGAGAGTGTACCCCTAAACCACACACACTCGGCAAAGCATTTACAAATTATCTGCGGCACAGGAGAGTACCACTGGACTGGAGTTATACAGCAGTACCTATTTTTTGGTACAGCAGCAACAGTGAACGTAGTTTGACTTTGAAATAGCAGTACCTATTTTTTGGTACAGCAGCAACAGTGAACGTAGTTTGACTTTGAAATAGCAGTACCTATTTTTTGGTACAGCAGCAAAAGTGAACGTAGTTTGACTTTGAAATAGCAGTACCTATTTATTGGTACAGCAGCAACAGTGAACATAGATTGACTTTGAAATAGCAGTACCTATTTTTTGGTAACGTATTTTTATATATTGCAGTACTAATATTTCTTGACTGCAGGAACAGTGAACCTATTCATATATTGCAGTAGAAATTTTTAGAGACTTTTTTTATAATTTTTTTATATTTTTTTTAAATTATTTTTGTATAAGTTTTTTTAAATTTTTTTATATATTTTTTTAATAATTTTTTTATAATTTTTTTTTTTTTTTTTATAACTTTTTAATAATTTTCAAATAACAATGCCCTTAGCAGAACAGAGCACAGGACACAGGCAGCACCACTGGACTCAGCACAGGATCTCAAAGGAAACCACTGAAAACAAAAGCAGGACAGGAGCTCCCTAACTACAACCTCCCTCACGAGTTTTCGCAGCCAGAATGAAGATGGCGGCCGCGAGCGGTGAATTTATGACATCCGAGTCTCGCGAGACCCGACGCGAGACTTGGATGTCATAGCCTCGTTTGGGATTTTTTTCGCGGGCGGAAGTACCCGAACAGTGCTCGGATCCCGTCGGATCCACACTGTTCGGGTGGGCTCAGATTAGCGAAATCCGAGCCCGCTCATCACTACTTTAATCCATGTTCATCTCTCCATTCCTAAAGAAACCATCTCTTGTCAGTGACACTTGCAGTATTTGCCATGTGGCCTGGCCTGGATTACAGTAAATGGACTCAGACTAAGGGCATTTCCAGAATAAAATGGGATGTTTTCATCAAGCACAATGGTACCGGATCATTAGCCTCTCTATTCCTCTTTCTATTTTCCAATATGTTACAAATAACTGATTGGCGAGTAAAACAATTTAACTGATTTATTAATCACCTCCAGTTTTAGTTGTATTCATTTACTATACACATATTCTTCATCACCCGCCTTCATCCAGCATTACTCTATATTCTGTACCTTTATTAATGTACCGGGGATGATCATACAGTTGGAAGAGGCTGCATGTTTTTGGTTTTTGATTTATTAACTATTCTTTAAAATGTCATAGTACACTATGCAAAGTGTCTGTTCTAATATATATATATATATATATATATATATACCTTAATGTATTCCAGCATTTTGTTATGTTACTGAAGCTGCCATGTGTGGTCCTGTTGGTTCCACTGTGAATAGTAGGGTGTGAAGGTTTCATGTTAATAGCCTGGTATCTGCCGTCCCTTGTGGTCTCATTGCCTGTAGCAGTAATTGCTACGAGAACTGGAAGTAGATATGCTGCTATAATATCTGACAATATCTGCTAAGTTCTAATGAGTTCTGTTATACATAGAAATACTGCAGAGCCTCATGGGAGAAAAAGGGGTGGAAGAAAGGTCGATATGAATGTGGTAAGAGGGAGAGGATGGAGAAGAGGGTGCTGGAGTGAGAAGAATGAGAGGAATGTACAGAAGGGAAGGGAAGTTAGGGGGGGGACGAAAATACAGTTAGATAAAGTATGGGAAGGAGATAACAAACCTTCAGTCTTATGCTGGAGCAGGACTAAAACTCCTATTATCCCTGATCACTATTCACAGAATAAAACAGGGCTGTAGAGGGAATGACGCTGCAGTGAAAAACTGTTTTAGGTTAAGCAAAATGAATATTAAGAAAATAAGAAATGATGCTGGTCATGGATCTCTTTACTATTTAAGTGACGATAGAGCAGGTTTTCTATCACAGTTTATTGCAGCGATAGAAAATCTCCTGTCGCCACAATTTGCTTAGAAAATATTACCATTGTAGCTGGGTGATATGGCTGGCAGCGGAAAAAGAAACACTTTGCCTGGCAGTCTTCCTAGCATCTGTGCATACGTGACCCGACCTTGCCATGCCACGCATGTGAAGTGGAACTGAGAGCCCTAACCTGTGCTTCTATTACCACTTTTAAACATGTTAAAAATCAATTAGAAAGTATATATGGAAAATATATATGGTCCACACTGGGAAAAATGCTTTATTTAAATAAATACAAAAATGTACTATAATCTTTTCCTCCTATTGCCATCCTGAGATGGCAATAGGAGGAAAATAGCCCTGTCTTATTCTTTAGCTGAAGTGTTTATACTTAACTAAATATGCCCAAATGCTCTATTTTACTCCTCTGCAGCAGGTTGCCATGTTAGAGGGGGATGTGCTTCTCTAACTAACCCAGCAGGCTGTAACTGACAGCTTGGCAGTCATTAATTAGGCTTCCCTATACTTTTTTGGCAATTATTTGTAGCTCCTTCTAAGGTTCTCATAGGCTCTGTGATTCTGACAGCTGATTAGAACATTGTAGACCTAACTGACTACAAAACAAGGTGTGTGTGAGTGTGTGATCCTGGGGCAAACAGCATCGGGGATGGATTGACCTTGACTGGTCACCTTACCTTCCAGCAAGGGCTGTCTAAGGAGCACAGTATTTTTGCTTTGTTTCGTGCTGTAAAGCCGGCTTGATTTACCTTTGGGGCCCAAGCTCTGCTCCTGCACACAGGCCCACTAAATTCATAAAAATCACCTGTTTCTGTCCATGGCAAATGTTCTGAAATGTATTAATGCGGAGATGTCACTAGGAGATGTTGTGCCTTGGCAACAAAGTTTTGTAATTGCTATAAAATGTTAGATCACACCTATTTTTTAAAATGACACTTAAGGCTGTGACAACTATGGTAAATTATCCAATTTTTAGTATTATAGGAACAGCACTATGCAGTTTTCCATGTGTACAAAAAAACCCCCAGATATTACACCTTCATACACATTACTCCACTACATTGCTCAAACCTAATCGTATTTTTTAAAATTATATTTCTTCTTTATTAAACTCTGCCCCCACTGACACTTCATCTTTTTCCCCAATGTGATATTGCGTCTCCTCACTGACTTCTGTTATCTGCGCCCTGGGCCCCTGCCCCTGCTGCCCAACCATAGTCACACCTCTGAGAGCATACATATATCTGCATCAATGTGAACACACACTGAGGGGGTCACGTAGAGTTGGATGGACATTTCCGTATTGTGTTTGCACTCCAGAGATGCGCACGTCCATATGCAGATTTGGCAGCATTTAATGCTTATGACTTGTACACTTATTGAGATGGAATAGGGCAGGGAAGGAGCGGGTACATGTAGGCCAAGTACAGTAAGGGGGTGTTCACTAAATTGGGCACAATTAGAGGTGGATGCATCTGCACATCTGTCAGGTGTACATCGTATGTGGGTAGTCGCCCCCTAGAGCACAGTAAAAAAAAATATCCAGTAAATACATTTTTAAAAATTGTGCCCCCTCCAAAAGGCTGTGGGGGATGAACAGTGTGCGGTCCCCTTGCAACAGCCGCAACCTGCACCAGGCTATGAGAGGCTGGGCTGGTCACGCTAAACCAGGGAAGCCCGCAGCATGGGGTCCCCCTTTTATAGCGGGACTCAGTCACAGCCTATTCAGTACAGGGCTGAATTTTCTAGAGGAATCTGTCCTGCAAGAAAATGCAACAGCTCAGGAAAAAATTAAGCTGCGCTGATAGCACTGGGGTCCTCCTAATACCCCTGGACAGTGGGTGTTGGGATAACAATGCTTGTTAGTCCAACAATAGCATTACTGGTTTCTTAGACTAAAGAGGCAGAAGACACATAGGTTGTTGAGATCGTAAGAGCTTACAATTTATTGGGGAGGAACGACGCTGAGATAAGGGAGGGTGGGAGTCATGAGACGAGAAAATAGCTGTGACAGCGAGAATGGAGCAGGGCGATAGTCTTTGATGAATAGGTGGGTTTTTAAGGGACATTTAAAACTTTGAAGACTCATGGAGAATCTGATTGGACAAGGGTGTATATTCCATAGGTGAGGAATGTCTTGGAGGCAGGAGTGGGATGTGGTTATCAGTGAGGAGTTGAAGTGCTGACCAGAGCGAAGATGGTGAATGGAATGTGTAGAGAGATTAGGTCGGAGATGGAGAAGGGAGGATTAGCAGAGGAATTTGTGGGTGAGAGTGCGGAGTTGTAATCTGTAAGGAACGGGGAGCCAATAACAAGACTCATAGGACAGGGAAGCAGGAGAGGACAATCACTCAGGTGTTGATTATGGATTAAAGTGGGGAGAGACAGGTGAGATAGACCAGACAGAAGGAGGTTACAGTAGTCAAAGCAGGAGATAATGAGAGAGTGACAGATTTGGTAGCATCAACAGTGAAAAAGTGTCTTTTCTTGGTGATTTTCCAATTTGAAACCGATGTCAAAATGATTTCATTACTTGCTCTTTAATAACTATATTCGCAATTTGGTTTACATTTTTATTTTTTATTCCTAAAATCATTTCCCATTTTCATACCAATAAACTAAGCTACTATTCTTTTTTAAATTCAGCTGGTTTTTTTTCATTTGCTACAAATGAGTTTAATGCTTTTACTTATGAATGTCACTCTGAGTTGTCCCCCCCCCCCCCCTTTCTTCCCGCGGTTGGATTATTAACTATGAATGAAGTTTTGAAATCTAGAAGAGCGATTGCAGCTGTTGTCGCTGCAGGACATCCAAACCTGTGGATTTATATGACTGCCCCAGGGACATTATGTAAAACAGCCTGCAGTGAATTTCACAAGTCCACATGGACCCAGCTTGTGCAGTGGAGAGAGGACACTTTACATATTTATATTGATGCTTAATACAGAATTCTTAAAATACAGTATTAAACGCTGCAGAAGCAGTCTACGAAATTTCTGCCAGTTTGAGATTTTCTTTTTCTTAACTATGTCAGTGTCCCTCAGGAGGAAAGTCAAGTAACTGCTAAGTGCTGTGTAGTGCAATTTTATTTGCTGTTTACAAACTCTGGGTATGGGAGGAAGTGTTCTGGTTCAGTTATCTCTGAAAAATAGAAGTGATTTAAGTTCTAAAACACTTCAGCACGGCAGCCGGCAAAGTTTTGATATCTGGTTGAGAATTATACAGTAGCCTCATAGTACTATTGGACTACTTGGATCATCTATAATAATGAACCACATATATGTGGTTCATTATTATAGAAGATCCAAGTAGTCCAGGTAAGTCTAAGCCGCTTTTGAGCTGAGATGGAGATTTTCTCCATTCACATAAAAAGTTTGCCTTCCTGACCCTCTCTGACTTAGAAGGGTGGTGTGTGACCTCCGTGGAGAGATATAAGAGCCTTAGCTTCTTTAAATGCTTCAGTAATGAATGTATGTGGAAATTTCTTTAGAAAAGTAGCCACAACCAGGGGTATTCTCATACCACATCTACCAGAATAAGTTTAAATAACTTATAAAAAGACACCTGAGACTGGGTATTCCGACCAGAAGTAAGTGTGGACACCTATTACCTTTTTGCAATTCCAATGTAGATTTGGCAATGGAGGGAAGATGGTGTTTAACAATCTGTGGCATGTGTACCATCTGGTAAGTAATTTGGATTGTGTTTTCACCACCTAGGTGCTGGAGGCGGAGGCATGAGCCATTTTAAAGAACGTGATCCACTGGGATGCGGTTTTTTTTGCTGCCCAGCTCTCCCTCCCAAGGCTTCACGAAGAGGGGAGTAGTGATCAATGCAATGTCTGGGTCCTGGAGAGCTGCGCACAAGAGCTTGAAAGGGGTCATACAACGACTAGGTAAAAATTGGGTAATTTGGAAATAAGTCCATACTGTTACGAGCCGCGGCGGTGCTCAGCCGCCGCGACTCTCTCTCCTGCGTCCCAGACATCACTTCCGGGTCTCGTCCCGGCCGTCGGGATGCTGCAGTACATAGCGCCACATCCCGGCATTAGGTGCAGCCAGGCGCGCTCGCTAATCAGCAAGTGAAAATCATTATGACAGCCTCTAGGGCTGATTGCATTCCTGCCCCCATTGGCCAGTGTCTGTTTATAAGGCAGGGAGGGCTTAGCCTCCCTGCCGGTTATAGTTCAGTCTCTCTGTGCCTAGCCTGCTCCTGCGCTATTCTTGGTGTGAACTTTGGGTTTTGACTACATGTGTATGACCTATTGCCTGTCCCTGGATTCTGAGCCTTTGCCTGTGCCCTTGACCTATTGCCTGTCTCCTGATTCTGATCCATTGCCTGTGACCCTGACATATTGCCTGTACCCGGACTGTGAACCATTGCCTGTGATCCTGATCCATTGCCTGTCCCCGGTTTCTGAACCGTTGCCTTTGACCCTGACCGTGCTGATACCTGACGCCCCCTCCGGTGCTCCGTCCAGTCTGCAGATCGCTGGTCTGCCTCTGTTCCGTGTGTCATCTTCTGTACCTGTACGCATCTGTGTGAGTATAAACTTATACTACTTTCAGTTTAAGACCTGGGGGCATCTGAGTACCTGTGAGCATAACCAGTCTCTGTGGGAAGGGCGGCTGCTAAAGGTGAAGACCTCTTCTACCCGTTCTATAAGTTTATGCCGCACTGGTTGTCGTAACACATACCTCACAATCTGGGAGAAACAGATCATCCTGGAGTTCACAGAAAGGACCCTTTTTTTGTTAACCTCTCAGTTAACTTGCAGTGGTTCAATTTTGGGTCCAATGTTTGAGGTGTAAATATATGTGGCTAGGAGGGAAATTCTGGTTAAATTGGATGTTTGTAAGAAGAGAGGTTAGAGCGGTTATGCAATCCAGATGTCCGTAATGTTTAAGTAATGTAAAGCAGGGGAAATCATGGTGGTACACCCAGTGGTTTGCCTCATATGGACTAACTCCATTTTAGGACCCTGTTAGATATTCAGTGTTTCTGTAACAATAATAACAAAAACCTGTCAGCGTTGGGTATGACAGTAGTTCACGGCTGCCAGTTGCAGGGGGTCTGCACTCCCCAACAAAAGCTCTGAATATCAAAATATAAAATTATGCAACAGCGTTCTTGGAACTATATAAAAACATAAAGGGCCTGATTCATTAAGGATCTTAAATAAAGAGATATCTTATTTCAGTCTCCTGGACAAAACAATGCAAAGGGTGCAAACTACTTTTCTGTTTTGCACATTAGTTATTTGTGTGCTACATGAAAAAACAGTCAGTATTTGACTTATGTGCAAAACAGAAAACTAGTTTGCACCCCGTGCATTGTAACATGGTTTTGTCCAGGAGACTGAAATAAGATACCTCTTCATTTAAGTCCCTTAATGAATCAGGCCCCAAGAGATTAGTGGATAATATGGTATAATCCAATTTCTGAAACAATTAATTACAACATACACAATGTATGCAGTATGAGCTCCTATATTAAATATATTGCAATAAAAAAACAATACATAAAAAAATGTATGAATTAATATTTGTTGAGAATGAACACGTTTGATGTTAAAGGACTTAAATTCCTGCACAAAATGATATCAACTTCTGTCCAAAGTTATTAGATATTTAGCTGACTCACAATGTTACATAAGAGTCGCTGCAAAAGGAGAAGAAACATTCATATTATGTAGCATTGTTGTGAGGACACCGGGGCTGGAACCATAGTTCCGTAGTTCTCTAGGTACCTGGCCATCTAGGTTCATGGATCACACAGGTAAAGAAGGAAGAAAGAGATAATAACCTCTTTATTTAAACTAAGTGTACAAGCAAAGTAAATGTAGCAGTGATCTCAAAGGTGAAATGTATACTGCCACCAAATATAACCAAGTGTCAGTATATTCACCAGTGTCAGTAAAATCCCCAACAAAGTCCCCAGCAGGTTACCTTCCAGCTCAGAATTCTAACAGGCACAAACTCTTAGCAATAAAGTCCACAGTTGGCAATGCAGGTGGGCCAGGGTTCGTGATAAGGTAGGTGGGTATGTGTGTCTTGCTGATCCCGGCTGATCGGTCAACTCTCCACCAGCTGGTGGGTATCATTCTCCCTACCAATGTAGGCTCATCAATTCCCCAGAATCTGCAAGAGTCTCCCGATGGAATGATGACAAATCAGTCCTAGAGGTTCAGCACCCGATCTGGCTGAATAGGTTTCTGGTTCAAACAATCCTCTCTGGCACTGATAGTACAGCAACATCAGTCCAAGTCCTCTCTGTCCAGATCCCCCAGCAACAACAACTTTACCCCTCCGGCTTTCCCTTTTTGTTCATTCCCAAAATTCCCAGATACTTGTCCTTTCCCTAGGCCATCCCCCGGACTATGATTCATTTTCATTGGAGGTGAATGGAATCTAGGTGGTAGCAGGGATGGAGGTAGAATATGGCCTCAGCAGTAGCCCACCTGCTGTTTCCCTTTCAGAATGTCTGTGCCAGCCCTGTGGAAGACAATGGGTAATAATTGGACTTCCCCACCTTCAGATCTTAGATGGCACTCAATCCATCCTGAAGTTAACTCCTTCCAATACTTTGTGATGTAACCAGCTGTTTCATGCTTCCTGTGGGCTTTCTCATGCTCCCTTTTTGTTCACCAAAACAATGCTGGATATGGCCACTGGGCGGCATTTATTAACTGGGTGGGCCAATATTGCCCAATTGGCCCAATGACTGACAGACCAGGTCGGCCGGATATTCCCACTGTGGTGCTCGGCCTCATCACAATTGTGTTAATGGGACTGATTCATTAAGGAAAATTAAGCAAAAGTAAGGCTAGGTACACACTGGACCATTTTCGCCCAATAATTGGACAAATCAGCCAATATACAACCGTTCTGGTTAGTGTGTATAGTGACACGATGGTCGAAAGTCTTTCCAAAGTGTTGATTGTCGCCTCATTTGGTCGTACTGTTTAATATTTTCCGACCAATCCACCTAACAATCATGTAGTGTGTATAAGTTTCCGATCGATCCACGAGCAACTGCCGATGGTCCTCGAGCTACGACTCCTTTTGGGTTGTGTATATGTTAATTTCTGATGCCTGTACTAGTCCCAAGTGGTGTGGTGTCCGCACGTCACTCATTTGGTAATTAGGTGCTTCTAGCGGTACAGCGATAGCAGGTGTCTATTCGTATAGCATTGGGGCAGCACAGTGGCTAAGTGGTTAGCACTTCTGCCTCACAGCGCTGGGGTCATGAGTTCAATTCCCGACCATGGCCTTATCTGTGTGGAGTTTGTATGTTCTCCCCGTGTTTGCGTGGGTTTCCTCCGGGTGCTCCGGTTTCCTCCCACGCTCCAACAACATACTAGTAGGTTAATTGGCTGCTATCAAAAAATTGACCCTAGTCTCTCTGTATGTTGGGGAATTTAGACTGTAAGCTCCAATGGGGCAGGGACTGATGTGAGTGAGTTCTCTGTACAGCGCTGCGGAATCAGTGGCGCTATATAAATAAATGGTGATGATGATGATGATGATAGCATATGTCTGCCAGTTTAATTATTTTGTTTCAGTGTGTACAAAATTGTAATCTTTGCTCACGATGATATGGCTGTGAAAAGTCGCTGCCCGTTCGGTCGGTCTTTCGTTAATCGTCTAAAATGTGACTAGTGTGTACGCATTAATTGTCTGAGCGATCGGACCTTCGGTCGAAGGTAAAGTCATTGTAGATAACACGTCAGTCGGAAAATTCTTCAGTGTGTACCTAGCCTAAGCAAGTAAGGTAAAACCATGTTGCATTGGAGGGGAGGTAAATTTAAAATTTGATGGCAGATTTATAGTGAGGGTAGGGCATGTCCTAGATCAATTTTAAATTTCAGTGTACAAATAATCTATCAAGTACTAAACAGCCAGTATTTTCCTTATGTGCCAAATAATAAACTCATTTTCACCCCTTGCATTGTAACATGGTTTTGTCCAGAAAACTTGAGTAAGAAAACGTACTCAATTTTTCGCTTACCTTTCCTTAATGAACCAACCTTATTAAAAATTATGGATAGTGAAAAGAATGTCCATCGGCCGTGTTTACAATGGCGCTCAAACTAGCCATTCATCAAAGTGAGATCAATCTCTCCCAAGAAATATTTATGTCTTTCAGTGTTTATAGTAGATGGAGACTGAAGAAAGATGTAAACCCTGGGGCTCATTCAAGAATGAAAATGGAAAAATGAAATGCATAGATTTTCTCAGATTAAAAATTATCCAAATACCAGCACACCAATGTCTATAAAGTACTATACATACAGTTGATTAAATAAATCATAAACATATATGCTGTGAGGGTGATATTTGTGAATCTATAGTCGTTTATTATTAACCATTCATTCCTTCTGATGCTTGAGTCCGTGCATTAAACAGTCAAACGGCTGTTAACATTATAGTATATTATTCATATCTAATAGATTCTGAGTTGTTAATATATTTATACTGGTGTCATTATAGGGATTAACTTTTTTTTTTCATCTTATAATAATCAGATCATTAGGTGTATTATGTGTTATAATTGAACATTTTTATGATTTATTTAATAAACTATGTTTTTATGGACATTGGTGTGCTGATATTTGCATGGTTTTAAAAGGGTAATCTGATAGTATTTATGCCACTCTTTTTTTTTCTATTTTTTATTTTTGAATAAGCTTCAGGGGTTACTACACACAGATTTAAAGATTGCAATGCTTGTTTTTAAGAATTATTAGTACTGCATATATGTGTGTATGAATATTTTTAGATATAATTTGTTGATAATCTTATATATACTTTTATATACTTTTGGATTAGTTATTTTTGTTATTGGTTAGGTTGAGTAAGTGCCTGATTAGATCCTTTTTGGAATCTGTAAACCTCATTTATGTTTGCACAAATATATATTTTTGATATATAATTTGTTGATAATCTGATATATACTTTTGGATTAGATATTTTCGCTGTTAGGTCAATCGAGTAAGTGCCTGATTAGATCCGTTTTGGAAGCTGTAAACCTCTTGTATTTTTATGGTGGTAGAGTGTGTCATATTTGAATTGTGGGTTTTACCAACTCAAACAAATCATTTTCTGGAAATCAATTCATATGTACTGAAAGAATTTTCAGGACATATGAATTGGAAATGTTTGAAGCAAATATAGTAGTCTTATGACAAACATAAGCATAAAAATGAATGTGCTTCTATTGATCCACGAGCTCTCCAGGGAGTTTCATTGTTTTAGATCTGTTTTTACATTGGAAAGTAGAGGTAGGGAATTGAATTGGTAGAGTGGGGTGCTTTCTTTAGTTAGTATGGTCCCCAGGTATTTTAACTGGGAGGGGTGCCAAGACAAATAGAAGGTTTTCTGAACTGCCTAAGTTGACAAAGTTAAGATAAGGTCAAAAGACTTAGCTGGGGGCTGTTTCTTGCAGGGAGGGGGCAGAAAGTTGAACTGGCCTTTCATGTCCTTGTACTTGTGTCAGCTCAGTTGGCCTTTCAATATAATTTTGAGGATAGATTGCATTGGACTGTGCGACTAAGCAGGCATCTTCCTCTAGGGTGAGGCCATCTTGGTATGCTACTGTTTTTTATAGCCTATTCTACCTATAATGTAACTTTGTAGCAGCACCAGAGTTTACTTTCAGTTTTGTCAATGCTCAAATCCACTTCAATCAGACATCGTATTTTATCTTGTGTTCCACCTGTTACACCATATTTTACCCCACTTAAATACTCCATATTTAATTGCTGCTATTTTACCTTCTGGCTGTGACCCAATTGTCATTGCCATGCAATGTACCAAAATGGTTCTAACCTGGGGAATCATAGGATAGTTGACTAGTTTTAACTTATAGCCTACAGCAGCCAATCAGGTTAAAGAGGAACTATCAAGCTTAGGGGCATATTTAATTGTTGGCGTTTCCCGTGGCGTTAAAAATATTACCGTTATTACGGTAATTCCAAGCTGGATTTCAGATCGCAGCTGTAATCCAGTGTTAAAGGTACTGTAATAACGGTAATTACGTGCACTATTACCTTAATGACGGTAATAGTGCACACGCCGTGTTACTTTTCCGAGTAACGTCAACAATTGAATATGCCCCTTATAGTGATCTTGTTTTGTCCCATTAGCCCACCCTACAGCCCTATACTGCTGTTAAAAAGCAGCTCCCATAATTATAAATATGCATATGGGTAGAAATTCCTCCAATGGAGGAGAGCAATAATTGAACAAAATCACTGTTTCATCTTCATGTCGGTAATAGTCTAATTGACCACCGCACCATTGTTATCCTTGACCAGATCTGAACTCCTCTCACTTTCTGCCATTTTTGTATTCTCTAGAGTAGCGGTAGACAGCTAGTGACTCTCCAGCTGTGAAGCATGTTGGGATGTGTAGCTGCAGAAAACCTGCTCTAGAGCAAAGCCTTTCACTGATGATATAAATTTAGTGATTTATTGGGCAGCCCATCAACTCTTTAGGAGCCCATGCAACTTTCAGAACTGTATTTGAAATCCCAATAGCATTTGTATTTTATAGCTCAGAAAATGAGTGGTGCTGTTATAAAAATAGCCCTTCTCTTTATCCGTGTTGAACAAAGCCAGGCTCTCTGCAGGAATAAACAGTCTGCAAGTTTGAGCAGGCTGTTCTTTTTGACAGCAGTGAATTATCTTTTGATTTCAAAGGAACTTGTTAAGCTGTAATGTGCAGCCTGGGGTCTGACGTCAAGTGTAGTTACCTTTATACTGACCGTGCTAATGGACATGACTTTTAAATGATTACATGTAATTGTTTGTGACAAAATGGTTTTCAACATCTGCCTTTTTGTCTGCAAATATATAAAAAGGCTTACTCATGCTTCCCCAATGAGAATGTGTATACTAGTTGCAGAATCCTTTTACACATCGTTCTAACCCTAGGGATTATTTTCTGTTTGCTTGATTGGTGGTGAAGGTCTATTGCTTTATTACAGTTACCTCTGTGGAGGGTCAAGCACTTGGCAGTAGCTCGGTCTATCTCAACTCAAGCTTTAATGGCTGAACTGCAGGCGTTCCTGCACATGCAAGTTTAATAACACCAAAGTACATGTAGTGCCGATACAGCCGGTACAGGGGTGTACTGTTACCCGTGTTGAATTGAATGGGTGCCAGGCCATCTCATTTGATGAAAAGAAATTAGTTAGATCTTTATTTATGTCTTCCAACTTTTCTCTCTAGCACAGTGTACTTAGTTAGATAGGCAATGGTTGCACTTGGCATAAGAGAGAACATAGTGGACAGCACTTATATATTTCAGATTTGCATATTTTTTTTGCTTCTATACAGCTGCGATTTGATTAGCGTACTCACATGCCTCATGGTACCATCTCACCTTACACAGCTCATTGTTACATTTGGGGTACTATGAAGTGCAGTGACGAATCGGGTTAATCACTGAGCGAGCACCAACTCACTTACAGACAGGGCTGGCGAAATACAATAAGGCTAGTAAATGCGGCAGGAAGGCAGGTTGGTGGGTGCCATTCTAGTTTCCGAGTCCCCGCTATGCATCGGAGAAAGAGTTGAGGATTTGGATGAGTGACGCATGGATGAGTGACGCATGGATGGTGACTTCTTTTATGCGCATGCTCAGTGACACCTCTTCTGTGTATGTGCTATAAAGTGTTGACTGATGCTTCACGGAGCATGCCTTGACCCCAGGCAGGAGGCGCCAGAGAGCATAGCAAGGCAAGTCAGCAGCATTCTGCTCTGTCTGTGCATTCAGTCTTAACACTCTTGACTATTTGTGGCATCAGTGGCCTGACTCTGTGTTCAAGAGCTTCCCCCTCAGAACTCAGACACACTGAACATAAATCATAAACTCAGAGCCCTGATTCACACTTTTTAAACACTCAAATAAAAATTACACTCTGAACACACTTCTTAAGGTGTCTCACACATCACACAGGTCTCAAGGCATGTGACAATCTCACTCAAGCTGCATTAGGCACTATTGAACATACCGCTCCAACAGCTGTTTTTTTGCAATGCACTCACAATTTCCCAAAGGCCTCTTTACACCAGGGCTCCATATTGTCAGGCACCATCCCTGCTTTTCCTCACTTGCACAGGGACAGCTTCCGGTCACTTCGTTGCCGCTTGTTCTGGCCGGACGGGCGGTCACTGTGCGCATGCGCATTCCATTGCTAGGTTCTGAGCCCCAGCAGCAGCTGCTGATGTCACCGCTGCCGGTGATTATTGTCCTTCTTCTCCCCTATATAAGATAGGCTCTGGCACCACTAGGGTACCAGAGTATTTGGTCCCCAATTACTCCATCGTTCCTGTGATCATTGCCTGTGTCCTGGTTTCTGCATTGGTGATTCCCCTGGCTCCTTACTTGGCTTCCGCTGACTATTCTCTTGGATCACATTTGGCTCTGCATATTACCTCTTAGCTTCTAACCTATGACTATATTGACCATTCTATTGGAATTTCTTCAGTACCTCATTTCCCAGCCAGCTTGAACTTCGATTGTCTGACTATCCTCACCCACTTACTACTTCGTTAGTAGCTGTCTTGGATAACCGAGACCTGCGCTTCCTTTACGGCAAAATCCATACCTCCTTGTTGGGGTCACTGCACGTTAGAATCCGCACCTCCAAATTCAGTAGTGCCAATCCCAGCAAGTAGGTATCATCCACTATCTAGTTTGGGACAAGTATCTTGTAGACCTCTGCACAATTTTGAACCCCTCTATACCTATTGTTCCCATTTCCTCTTATTGTCTCTTACTACTCCCTCACTTTAGAATGTAAACTCTCAAAGTCAGGGTCTTCTGCCCTATATCTCATTTCTGTACTCGTTGTCCCATGTATGCCCACTCTCAATCCTCCTCTCTGTCCCTGTTTTGTCTTATGCTGAATTGTTTTTGTATGCCATTCAATTTGTCCTGTTAATTGCAACTATGCTTTTTTTTTTTATTCTCTTTATCTTTACCCATTGCTCTTATCTGTATGTACCTATGTAATTTTGTTGCATGCTCTAACCCCTATGCACGGCACTGCAGAAACCTTGTGGCGCTTTATAAATAAAAGATAATAATTAATAATAATAATAATAAACTAAAGGGTACTTTATCCCCCACTGTGTATTATTAGGCAAATACAAATCCCAAAAATGTGCAAGGATGAAATGTATTAAAAAAATCTGTAACCACAGTGCTTCATTATTTATTTGAGTGAAAAAAATGGGTATTTATTAGACAGGCAATTATCTGTCTTTATAAGGATAAAGGAGCTCAATGGATACATATACAAACCGAAAGTACATAGGAAATGATGCATGCAACATAATTAAAAACACCCTATACCTGGTTTGAGTTGGGCATATATCCAGTTGTATTTGCCCCAAGCCTACTTCAGGCGCACAAGGTTGTATACTTAACTATAGCATAGAGATGTAAGTCAGATTACACAATTTGTACACAATAAAATGATGTAATGAAGTATCATATACAGAAGAGATAATATTGTCTTGAGTTATTTATAACTGTGAAAATGTAATTTTTTATATAAATATAATATAAATATAATATAAATATGTAAAGCATGCAGTGATTACTCCTATTCTGAAAAAAACAAAATTCTGACCCAAACTCTCTCTCAAATTACCATCCTATCTCTTAGCTCCCATGCCCCTCCAAGCTTCTAGAGAGACTTGCCTACACTCACCTCACACATTTCCTTTAAACAAACAAGCTATTGGATCCTCTGCAAGCTTTCGCTCTCAACACTCCACAGAGACTGCATTGACTAAAGTTGTCAATGATTTGATCACTGCTAAAACCAAAGGCTATTACTCTCTTCTACTTCTCCTGAAACTCTCTGTTGCATTCAACACTGTTGACCCATCTCTTCTCATGCAAACGCTATAATCCCTAGGCCTTCAAGACAGTGTCCTATCCTGATCCTACCTTTGTAATCACTCTTTCAGTGTTAATTTCTCTGGATCCACCTCTGCTTCACTTCAATAGTAGGAGTCCCACAAGGCTTAGTACTAGGTTATCTGCTGTTCTCTATCTATATTACTTATCTTGAAAAACTAATAAGCTCCTTTGGATTTCAGTATCATCTCTATGCGGATGATACCCAAATCTATCTACCCTATATTACATAGTAATATAGTTGATGAGGTTGAAAAAAGACACCAGTCCATCAAGTTCAACCTATTTTGGATCTCCTGTGATCCCTCGCTTATATATGAAATTGATCCAGATTAAGCAACCATCAATCGGGAAAAATCCCTCCAAAGCCAATATTGCAGTCCTATTTTTTCCCTTTATCCACTACTATCCTTCATTTTAATTAACGGTTGTATCTCTGGATACACTTTTCCGCTAAAATTTGTCTAATCATTTCTTAAACATATGTATTGAATCTGCCATTACAACCTTTCCTGGCAGTGAATTCCATATCTTGACTGTCCTTACTGTAAACCTTAGGGGGTGACCGTGTGTCCTGTATATAGTTCATGGGATAAAAAGTTCCCATGAAAGTTCTCTGTATTGACCCTCATTGTATTTGTACATAGTAATCATATCTCCTCTTAGACTTCTCTTTTCTAAAGTAAACATGCCTAAACTTGCTAACCTTCCTCATAACTTAATGACTCCATACCCATTATCAATTTTGTATCCCTTCTATGAACCCTTTCTAGTTCCAAAATATCTTTTTTATAGAGTGGTGCCCAGAATTGTACTCCATATTCAAGATGAGGTCTTATCAGTGATTTATATAGTGGCAAAATTACACTGTCTTGCCTTGCATCCATGCCCCTTTTTATGCATGCCAATACTTTATTTACCCTTGCAGCTGCTGCTTGACATTGAGCACTATTGCTTAGTCTACTGTTTACAAGCACTCCCAAATCCTTTTACTTTATAGATTCCCCTAAATGAATCCCATTTAATTTATATAGTCCATGCTTGTTTTTGATCCCTAAATGCATAACCTTACATTTATCTATGTTCTCTATTATCTATCATATTCAATTTAGCCGCCCAATCCTCCAGTGTATTTAAGTACCTCTGTAGAGAAGCTACATCTTGCTCAGATTTTATTACCTTACAAAGTTTAGTGTCATCTGCAAAAATGGAAACTTTACTCTCTAAACCATCATCATATAGTGATCATTCGTTTACTCCTAACTGTTAGTAACATGTTAATTAAAACAGTTGAGTAGATTTTCCATCAAGTCATAGTAATTGGTTGTTTATAATTGATACAATCACGGTCTTGGCAGACATTGTTTTTACTTAATCATTGTTTTTGATGACTTTTTGGATCGTGTATTAATAAAGTGTACACTGGTATTTGTATTAAAGAGCCTCTTATTTCATTAGTAATTAAATAGGATTTCCATAATATCATGTCGCATATAGTTGGTAATTTGGTGGTATACGGTATTTGTGGAATACACAAACGACTATGCAGAGCAGAGTAAGTAAATTTTCAAGTTTGTTACGCATTATAAAACAGCAGATGTCCCAATTTCCCAATTAATACTGATCTCATAATTCCACAGGGGTTGATGACATTGCTCAGATGATGATGATAATTATTATAATTGTTGGTATTATTAACATATGACTGATACACATTTTCAAATTAAGAAATTATATCATGATTAGATGGCTCTTACATTAAGGTTAAGCCTTCTTTACATTACATTTTAACAGTGAGTACAATTACATTTTTGTTTTAGTTACCAACTCACAGTGGATGAGCACTACTGTAGCCTTATGGAGATGAGGAACCATTCATTTAATTTTTCAATACAGGGACATTCTTCTATAGGTGTGCTGCATCTGCATTCAATTATGCTGTTTAAAAAATGAGCAAATATCAAATCAAGGTGATTATATATAATTATTTTCAGTATGATTTAAGTTGTACTGTAGTAATAAATTGAACAGTACATCGTCTGTCCCCATAGAAAAATTTGCGTAATGGTTCGGCGATGCCATTCCAACCACCCAAGACCTCCCTTTCTTCTCTCATTAGAGCATAGCAGGGGTCTCGTCTGAGCATGCATGGTCCAGCCATATAACCAGAAGAAGCCTTTTACTGGTAATTGTTGCAGTTTAACATCAGCGAGTCTCCTTCTATCCAAGTATTAGGAGTCTTACTATCATAGGTGCAAGGGGTGCAGTGACCATGGAGCCCAGAGGTAAAAGGGTCCAGCAATGCCGCGTCACCCAATGTGGCCCCCGCTTCCTTGTGATGCCCATGCTCTGCTCTCAATAGAGATAGAGGTAGACTCTCCAGCTGGTGTCAAACTGCAACGAGTCCCACTAAAAAAGTTAGTTGGCCATGCTAGGACTTATTGTTCCACATTAACTGGAGGTACATAGCTTGCCTAAACCTATATTAAGCTATGTGGGTAGGATTTCATACTTAATCATTATCAGTATTAATGCCATATCCAGACATGGGCATAAAAGCCACAACAGTGTATAAAAACTCATGACAGTAACTTTTTTTTTTTTTAAAAAATAAGAACATTTTATATGATGGTTCAGAAATGGTTTTGAGACAAGTCCATTTGTCCACATTTCATTAGTTTATTATTTACCTAACAGGACTATGAGAACGCCTCCCAGATACAGCAGTTTGTGACACGGTTCTTGCTCCGAGAGACAATGAATCAACTACATTCTCTGCAGAGTTCCCTGGAGTGTGCTTTGGAAGCGGTTGAGGCTCAGACTAAAGATGAAAGGTAGGCTACAGCCATTTGTATTTCTAACCAACATCTTTCGCATGGAGCAGTGTTGCTTTTAGTAAGTTAATTCATTAGTCTAAATAACATCCAGAAAATGCCACTGAAAGCATAGCTAGTTTCAGGGATTTTAATATTTCTTCCTGACAATGTTCCTGTGGGCCTAATTTTCGAAGCAAGTGATGGTTGAGGCCCAATGCAAAATGTTCTCTGGTGGTGCCATGTACCTCGATTTTTGCAGGTATGCCACATTGGTGTGCCACATCTCTCAGTGGTGTTCCCAGTGCTCCCAAAGGGTTAGGCCACCACCAACCATCCTACTCGCCCCATAAAAATACCCTTGAATTGCTGTTCGCACAAGAGGCAACTGTCTCTAGTGAGTAGGGACATATCTCCCAACTTCCCACAAGTTGGGATATATGTGCCGACTCGCGGGATGGTGGTCAGTCCCCTGTCTAAATCAGGACAGTTATGAGGTATGGTAATAATAACTAGAAATATATATGTGTCTTTATTAGTCTTGCTTTCAATAGATGGCGAAAGATAATTGCTATTTTCATTGTGGCGCAGCATATCTGTCCTATTTGCACCACTTTATTAAAAAAAAAAGATGTATCAAGTTATGTATAACTCTTGCATCATCTGCCTACTTAAAGAAAGGATGTCAAAAAGTCGGAGCCTCAGAGGGTTGGACGCAGGTGCAACCGCCGGTCTCATAAGTCTGTCTGCCTCTCACCAGCAGATGCTTATCCTGGGATTCTGACAACTGGTATGTTTTCAGCTCTCTCTATGTGAAGTGGTTACCTTCCTCTAACTATATGTAAAGTTCCCTCTCTATCTGGTAGGTTTGCTGGTAGATGGTGACACTCAGTGGTCTGTACAGATTAATCGCTTGGAACAGCTCATTGACAAGCTGGAGTGTACGGTATGTGTTATCCTCTGCTCCTTGTGTTTATTTGAATACTTTATTTATTCACAGGTCAACATAATAAATACACGAGTAATAGCACTGAGGACATATCAAAATTTAAAAATACTGTCAAAAGTGAATACCTATATGCATCAGCGTGGCAGATCATTTTTAGAAGTTTTGACCATTTTTCCAAAAAGAGATGGGGAACAGGAGTCCATTAAGGCAGTGGAGAGAGGAGGAATGAATATGGGAAGGGTCAGGCGAAGAGCTGTGAATTAATTCAAGAGGAAAAGGATGGAATTTGGTGGGAAACCTATCCAAGGCAAAAATCTGTACAGAACATTTTGGAGGTGCTATAAAACATTTGAGTCATAAATCCCCTTTGAAACATGTACCAAATTCTGTTGAGGATTACTTGTCTATTTGGAGCAACTGGGGATCTCCAGGCCACCACTAGCTAGCAAGTGACAGGAGACACAATGTGTCTGATCAATCTATTTTGGTGGTGAGCAGCCGATGGGACACCTAACGGGAAGAATAAATATTTGGGAGACAATGGGATATCTAGGCCCAGAATCAAATCTATTAAAAGCTTAATGTCTCTCCAAAAAGGGACCATTTTCAGGCACTGCCACCAAATGTGGAGAAAGGACCTGACAGCAGAAAACATCTATTTGCTTTATGTAAATAATGACATAAATCATATATACACACACAGCCGAACATTATTATGCATACACTGACTGGCACACACTAATAAAATACATTCATTGGAACATATTATCATACCTCATATTTCAGAAGAGAATATTAAGAAAAAATAAAACCTGCCTTCAATCCATCTTCTTTTTCCAAAAGCCATTTGCACAAAATGGTGAGTCACAAGCTCAATTCTCTCTGTTCAACAACTTTATTTTTTCTGTAGTCCTAAAACATCTGACAGCAGTAGCAATTTCTTAGCTCAGCAAACATCTATAACACTTTGAAGCAGGTCAAATTTAGCCTCTCTCCCTAATCTCTATTGCCCTTGCAACAGATATCTTAGTCCAGCACTAGCAAAAGAATATGACACAATCCACATCTTCAGGACTCCCTACACTACCCCTAATCTCTTCACTCTAAGAGTAGTATTTCAGGACACCAGCAAATAAGTAATATTACCAGCTATACTTGCAATATGCAATTCCTCAGCTCCAAAGCTCCATGTGTAATCTCTCCTTCAATGGTTGTTGTTTTCCATTCTATCCCAAAAAGCAGCTTCAAACTTCTGTTTTTCCTCTCTTCACAGCATCTCTCTCACTGCTTTGCTGCTGTCTCTCTCTGCTTCAGATCTGTTTTCTCTCCTCTCACAAACTTGGTGTTGTCCTCACTCAACCCCTTCTTCACACATCTCTCCCTCAGATCTCTCCTCACAGATTCTGACTCCGCCCCCTGTTTAACGCTTTATTTCTCTCCCTTCGAGCTGAGCATCATATACACTAGGCTGAATTAACTCCTTCTCTGGCATCTCCCTAGCAGCAGTGGAGTTTGCTGGGAGATGTAGTTCTCCTTTCCTGGTGCATGCGGGTGCCTGAGTCACATCTTTTTCAGATGTTTCTTTTATATGGGGTGTGGTTATATGTGTATGTATGTGGCAGCATGTGGAAATGTGTATCTGGCATGAGTGTGTGCAGTGCTTTTATTGCAATTTTTTTCCGGGTGGGTTCTATTTAAATAATGTTTACATTTTCATTTTCCCGAACAATCACCACAACGTAGCCTACCCATCTCAACCAGTCATATTTTGAGAGTATCTTACCTGCAAAGGCCCTCAAGCCTGCAATGCATACCCATAATGCAGTCAACTATTGCAAACCCCTACATGTGGTTACTGACTATATAAAGACTCCAACATCCACTGCTTTCAGAATTATTAATGGTGGATTTTACTGGAGCTGTTCACATGATCAGTGGTCAGTGGTCGCATGTAGGTTATTTTTTTTTTTTAAAATAAGCAGAAGATGAGTGGGAGGAACAATAAGTGGAGACTGTCCCATCATGGAACAAAGTAATCCCTCCTCTCACTCCTCTCCTGCTGAGAAGCACTTGGGCCTTAATGAGAATCTTCAAATTAAATAAACAGGACTACATCTTATGTATTAAAGGTGTAAATTATGGTCCAAAATATTTTGGTACATACAAGCCCTTGTAAATACATAACAACTGAATTAAATTAAATGATACCTAATGCATGTGTTGTTATTTCTTTAATATCCAGTATATATTAAATATTGGGGTCTCCTCAGAGTTACCTGATGAAGTCCTTCAGAACCAAACTGTATCCCAACAAGTCATGTTCCACATTACCCACAGAGTGACCCATACCTGACTACCTGTGACACAAAACTCAATGAAATGTATTACTTCAAAATCATCAGAACATGCTTATTACATGCATTATAATAATTTTCTTACATATGCACATGTGAGTGTTCAAAACACTAGTCTTCTGGTGTGTCAATGGAATGGTTCTAGCCATCAAATAAAGCGTCTCATAAATAGCAATTAAAAATAAACAGTGACAAAGATGTTACCCAGTATAATGTAATCAATAGGTATAATGTGAACTATGTAATTAAATAAATTGCACCTCTGTTACAATTTATATCTAAAGCTCTATACATGGAATAGTGACGTAACAGGCACCTAATTCTCAGAACTTTATATTTACTAGCAAAGTCCTCGGCTACAGCCTGTGCAAGAAGATGTGACTTCTAGTATCGGGCAGATGGTAAGTTGTAATCTAAGTCATGGCTCATCTTCCTTCCTGTAGGATGTGTCTTTGGTATACATATAGTTTTAAGTGGCCATGTTTGTTCTTATTTTAGTTTGCAAACAAAAACAACATATTTGTAAATGGTACATTTCTTAAGCTGAACTACATCTCCCATAAATGCTCAGCCAACATCAGCTCTTCCAACTTTTGCTGAACTACAATTGGCTTGATGTAGTACAACAACAATCGGACCGTAAAGAGATACCCATAGATGCTCTTCCCTGATACTATGTTATTACTATAGTAAACTCACATACACCATAAGGCAGGTGGACATTCCTGAACATACAGAGGCAATTCTATTCATACAAAGAATACATCAAATGCATTTGTATAGATGTCTTGCTCTGCTTACATTAAATAATGACTATAATAGTCTTGTTTTATTATGTATTTTAAGATACATTGTAAAGAGATAAAGCTTTTGTTAACTTTTGTGAATGACAGGATGACCAGTGTGATTGCCATTGTTTTCATAGTAGTCTAATCAGGGCACAAAGATATTAATGTAAAAATGTATAATAGGTAACTATTATTTACAGCAGTGTTCTGGGTAGTTCTGTAAGAAGACACACTTGGCCTAGCTAGCATGATTTTGGGTAGTGAAGTCTTCCCTCATTAAGTTAACCACAGCCTGGACTAATTAGTTTTGGGTTGTATACATTTAGTAGAGGGGAGCTAAAAAGGCTTAATTCTACTAAATGCATCCAGTCCCAGTGATGAAAACCCCAAGTAATCTTCCTAACTGCCCTGTTGCCAGTAATAACTAGGAAAACAAGAACCGAAATGGGACAAATAAACACCTGCCCTTTACACAATGGTGCAAACTTTAATAATAAAAAAAAAATCTTTCCTCATTGCTTTTGTTTTAACACACCTTTACTTTTTTCGTTATTTACTTAAGGTCTTATTTTGCCTTAACATTTTCTTCTTTCTTCGACTGCTGTTTTGCTTGTTACCTCTTGTGCTCTTTTCTTTTGTATTCTGCATTGAGACATTCTCAGATGAGTCTTTTTTAAAGACCAAATGTCGATGCTGCTGAACTACGTCTTAGCACCACCTGATGGGCTAAGAGTTTCAATCACATAGAGCAATGCTTTCTATAGGTTGCATCACACAGAATTGTTAAATCTATTTCACCAGTGATCCCCAGTATAGTGCACACCACACAGGTGTTACATAACACAATAATAGTCAAACTTATATATAGATCTCCTCCCATTTTCTCAGCAGATCTTTGCTTCCCTCTGGTCATAGGGAACACTCACTCATTAATGATAAAATCACCATTTCTACAGTGGGTATCGCTATATAAAAAAAGTGTATCGGAAAGACTTAAAAACATTATACGTTTCATAATATTATACTGATTTTCAGAAAGTAGCTTATAGTAATATAGTAACAGAGCCACCATACTGAATTAATTTCAAAATACTGCACTGTTTACATCAGCAATCACATGTTTAAAATGCACCAATGATACACAGTGTTAACGAACAGTTATAATCCTATAAACTGTGTCCACTTAGTTTAAAAAAGTAATAAAATATATATTCTACAAATGTATTCAATTGAAGTTCCAGATAATACAATTTAGAAATTTTGTAAGTGCTATTAATTCATAATAATTACTCTTAACCATGTGTGTGCAACATTAAGATTTTATTGAAATGAACATCGTACACCAACAATATAATATAATGGATCATTCTATTATGGCTTTTATTATTTTAAATGTAAGAAATTATAAAAAAAAATGAATACATACTTTATTATTTTTAAACCAGCAATTGATCATATGTATAAACTATAAGATTAATGTTACGTTGTAATATTGTATATATATTGTATGAGCACATTTTAACATGTGATTTTTTTTTCAGTTCTTCCAAAGCTTTCTGTTTTTATATTATTATTTGCTACTTCTGAAAAATGTGTAAATACTGTGAAACATGGTATGTTTGTTATGCCTTCATAATACATTTTATTTATATAACCCCTTATTAGTTTTTTAAACTAGCTAGGATTTGTCCCCTTGTAACAGCAGTCATTGAACAAATGGTTATTTAAACCACCCTGTGACTGTTCTCTAAGGCTAGGTCACACTGGAGGTTTTTTAGCCAATCATCAGGCCAGTCACCCGATAAACGACCGCTCGACCACATATCGCGTTAGTGTGTATAATCACACGATGAACGACAATTGTTCCAAAGTGCCGATTGTCATTTAATTTAGTTGGTCGTGCTGTTTAATAATCTCGTTCCAATCACCTTCCGATCATGTAGTGTGTATGCACTCACAATCACAATCTCCATAGAGTTTACAGAGTCATGGTCTTTTCAGTCGATGCCGTCAATGAACATGTCCCGGTGGCTTAAATGTAGAGAGTGCTGTAGATGGAATAATTGTTTGTTCGATCTGAGACTGAAAATTTCATTTCAGAGTAACAGAAGCTAACGAAATTCATAAGGACTTGTGGATAGCTATAACTAGGCGGTTTTAATCAGTGTGACACCCAGGGGGCAGATGCCCCCCAGCCCAGCCTGCCCCTGCCTCCACATCACTACTTTGTGAGTGGTTGAAACTTTCAAAAGAGAACATTTTTCTCTTAGAACCTCTCAGTATATACTAGACTGGAAGTTAGTTTAATATCCTGCCCCAGACCCCACTGCTTCTCACAAGAAGTGTATTAATGGACATTTTGCGCCTATTCATATAGAAGAAATATGTCAGAACACTTAGCCCCAGACTGGAAACTAGTTTAATATTGTAACTTATTGTTATATAGTGTTGGAATTATCTTACATAACTCATTGCTCCCTGTAGCTAGAGCTTCCATCTGATGATAAGCATTAATATCTATTTTTAAGGGTGAAGCTATTTACTGTTTGTAAGGAGATGATGTCTGTCACCTTGCAAAGACAGGGAAGAAACGAACCACACATGCTTCTAAAGATCTTGTCCATTGGCCCAATCAAACCTAGTCGTGATTGGTTGACTCAGTGCCGTGTACCCCCTCATCTTTACTGGACACCCTGCTCAATCATCTGCTAGGATTGGAGTAATATTTAAAGGCATATTTGAATTTATGGCAAAGGTGGAGACTGGTTTTGGATCTATATAAAAAGCACACATTACTGTAACGCGGATGCCATATTTTGAGATGATTCTTGTTGGGATCTTGGCGGACTCTGTGATCTTTCAAGTTTCCGGACCTTGTCACTTTGATCACCTGCCAAAAGTGGAAAATCATCTTCTCAGTCCCTACCCTAGTGCTAGAGGAGAGAATGTGTGACTTCACTGTAGATTATTGCTCCAAGGAAAATTGTAAATATATAGCCCCTTCATGGTAGGGTTATTTAGCGGGATCTTTGTGCTGTGATCCCCCTGGCTAATGTTACTTATTTTATTTCTATACTGTTTACTTTTCCAGTTGTTTCCCTAAGTCTTTCTGAATTAGTAGAGATATCGAGTACCCTCAGCCAGCACGTAAGATCAGCTAATGCTAAAAATAAGCCCAGTGTCCTTATTGTGGCTTTGCCATCTCCAAGATAAATCAGCACAGCGCACTGGCAGCTGCATATCATTTAACTGGTGCAATGATGATAAATTTGCATACGGCTCTTAGAGTACATACCCTTGAAACTGCGCTTGAACATTTTTTCAAACTCGCTTCTCAAGGAGAGATGGGTCCTGGATCAAAAATTGTCAGGGGCCCATCATTTTTACTGTGCAGATCCCATAAACTTTAGAGATAAGAATTAACAGCAGATATGTGCAGAATTTTACTGAAACATAATGATGCAGGTGTGACAAAGAGTCACATGCAGGTAACATATGGTATCTCATTTATAAATAGCAAGCCACTCTATAGATCTGTATCTTCATTACAATCCGAAGCTCAGGAGCAACAACATTGTTCTCGCTAATCAGCATTAGATGAATAAAAGTACCTGGTATTTACTGAATTGTACACATAGAACACTGTTGTCAGATAGTAAACTTTTCAGCTTTCTAGTAATATAAATGTAACACCCTGTTACTAGGTGTTATTGAGCAGTTAGAACCTGAATCTATGCTACACTCAGGGTAAATACTTGAGATATAAGTACCAGGGATAGATTGATGCAGATGTTAGATCTAAAATTCTGATCCAAGTTTGCCTGTGGTGTCAAGTATATCTGGAAGGGCTTCAATCAGCTGGAGAGAATTGACACAGACCAAGTTCTGTATACAAGGAATATTCTCTGATTTATTGATACAAAGATACAAGTTTTTATAGCCTACTGAATAAATGAATCCTACGTCATAAGCATACAAAGTCTACGGGAAGCGCTACCGATTAACTTTCTCACGTATTCTTGAGGTGTTTACTTTCTCCCCCTTCTAAGGACAGATGAGCCTATTATTTTTATTTTAAGGGGAGCTGGAGGTTCATCTCCTATATGCCATGTCCAACATAAAGGGCACAGCTCCCACACTACGAGCTGAACATGATGCTACTTATTGTTCTTATATCTTGATACATTCTTCAAGTGTTCTCTATGTCAGCTTAACCTCAAGGCCATGGGCTTACATCTTGTTAAAACTGCAAATCAGCAGAAAAAAGAATACTCTCTTTTAGCAAATAATATTTATATGCAAGTTACAATAAATTGCTGAACAAAGGCCTTATGAGGCCTTAACAAAAAATCATATTTAACACAGACAACCAAAAATATGTGTTATATTATATTTTTGATTATAGCAATGGAAAGTATTGATTTCACAATAATAACAGCGGTGAGTATCACACAGCACATCCCAGAAATGAATACATTCAATGTATATAGAAATCGACATGTAACCTATACAATTTAAGTCATCATCTGAATCATATCAAATTACTTCCTAAACTACTTATTTATAACTAGTCAACCTTAAAGTGAAGGTAAGTAATACACTAATACCCTCAGCATGAGTTTCTGTCTCTCTCACCCTCCCTTCCTTCTGTCGCGCCCTCACCCTTATATGGTTGTTGGTGCACATATTGACAGCTGAGGTATTTAACCATTGCAGGTTACAGGTCTCCAGTATAAACGGTATATTGAATATCCTTGTGCAATTTTTATAATGTAATCACGCTGACCAATATGTCTTTAATTAATTCAAAAACTACTGTCAATGAAGAGGGTTTCACCTTCAATATTTCTGCCACATTAGATCGCCTTGCGTTGAATCCATCTCCTAAGAAAATATAAACCATATAATTTAGACCTCACTTTGTTTCTTTAGAACTGCAAGATGTTATTGTTAAATCACAACATTTAATGTTTCATAAATGACTGTTGACACAGAAATCTGTGGAAAGATGTACACTTACTACAGTGAGTGAGGTAAAAGCATACTTGCCAACTCTCCCGGAATGTCCAGGAGACTTCCGCATTTTGCGAGAGTCTCACGGGCTCCCGGGAGAGTGTGGCAAGCTCCCGGATCTGCTCACTTCACTAGGAAGTGCCCCACTTCCTAGTGAAGTGGGCAGAATTAGGTCCCAAACGCCACGATTCCTGGTGAATCGCGGCATTTGGCCCTGCCCCCCGCTGTCAAATGACGCGTTTGCGTCAGTACGTCACAGGGGCGGGTCTAAAATGATGCACATTTTGGAGCCCCGCCCTCCATCACGCCCACCTCTCCCGGAAACCAACTTTCTAAAGTTGGTATGTATGGGTAAAAGGTTATTATAATTTTAACTGCCTCTGCTTGAAGTAAAATCTTAGTCTGATTATCTCTAAATCCAGTTATTTTTGTAGAGAGAGAAGAAAACTACTGTAGTTCAATTATATAAACATCTGTAGGGAAACTACACACACTCTTTACTACTAGACTGTGGGTTGATACACTTATGTCTCACACCTGACGCATTCCCAACACACAGATTCTCATCCTTGTGGTCTGAGGTTTCTCTGTAGCTCATCCTACTTTTGCATTGATCACTATCTTCTTAGTCTGTCACAATACTCTAATTTCATATACGTTATCACTTAATTCTCCTCCATGTTCTTCTTCCTCATCTCTCACATGTCCTCCCCCTTCTCTCTTGTTCTCCTCCACGCAACTGTCTCTACTGTCTCACCCTCTCGTGCTCCCTGTGTCACCTGACCCTTATCTTTTCTTTGTTTTTTGATAATACTATTTCCTGCTCTTTATCTCAACACATTCCTCATGCTCACTAATGTCAACACTGTTTTCCTATAGTGTTAACATTATTTAAACAATTTCAGTAACACTGGTAACATAAATAAATATTTTCATTAAAACGTGTTGCATAAATAAAATAAAAATAATATGAAAATGAGACAGTTTTTATTGTTCCACCACAGTTGGAGAGCTACAGTCTCACTAGATCTCCTTTACAGCAACCATAAAGTGTAGCTAATAATTCTACAACTATACCATTGATACACAAAGGTTGAAAAATGAGAATATGTCTCAAATATGGGGGCATTTCTATTGTATGTCTTAGATATTAACCACATACATATTTTATGAAACTACTTTCAAATTTCTTTATGAAAAGTTTATTTTTTCAGTACTCATTAATTGTCTTAAAATCTACATAAATATCTTGGTTGTAGGATATCCTGGTGGCCCAGAGAAGACTAGCAGTCACTGACGCTTATATGGATCAGTTTCAAATGTCAGTTAGGAGCTACATAGAATTTGCTGCTGCCCAGGAATGTTGCTTACAGTAAGTCTATGCTTATTTTGTTTAACTCTATCACTGATGTATATTTGAACATGACCCAATTCACCATGAGAAGATACTTTGTTTCCATGATCCCACTTAGTTTTTAATTGTACTTACCTAGAAAGAACCAGTTGATGTTATGTGTTTTTTATATGTTTTTATTTATTTTAATCCGGCTTAGTTTAATAGTTCCTGGCCAATACACTAGAGTGTGAGCTGTGATGGACTGGTGGGAGACTAGTGCACAAAAGGGGGATTTGCTTTAGTTCCCGAAGCATTTTTGTTGTCGCTATCACTGGGTTTCTGCAGCTGTTCAGTAAATAGTTCCCCAATGTCAAGCCATATAGACATCCATATCAAATAGCCTGCTGATGGTCAACCATGTATATCTTAACATTATATAGCCCATACACACACAAACAGGCAAACATGTAGATTGACACACATATAAAAAGGCACTAGGGATCAGTTATAACAGCAAAAAATTAGGGCACACACTGTAAAAGTATGGAGCAGAGTGGTGTGGGATTGTTACAGACTGAGCCTTAACTAGATATTTTAGTGCCCTGGTCAAGAGAATACACTGCCACCCCATCTTGGTGGAAGTAGATGCTGCATCTCAGTGGTGGCGCACCACCAGGAAAGTTTAGCCATCCTACGATGGGGACATGCCTAGCCCTCTACAAGTCCAACCCTGTGCTGTGCACTCCTACCTCTTCTTGTAGTTTTGACAACCTGGTGCTGCTATTGGTGTCTAATGCTCTGTTGCTGCTTGCCTGGATCCTGGAATGTTGGGGTCCTGTTTGGAAAAGAGATAGTTATTATTCACCTCCTGGAAAGTTGAATAGTAAGACACAATCTATGCCTCCCTTTCCCCCAACGAACCGGAAATAAAATCAGTAGCTTTTGTTCTTTTTATAAGCAGGCCTCCTTTCACCCAATCAGCCCCAGAAATGAATTGATAGCATTCCCATTTAAAAACTATGCCTACCCCCGCCCCTCACATAGAGCCTGACTTTAAATCAAAAACCCCATACTTAATAATCAAGATTAAATTAATATTATCCACATTTAATATATATGCACAGTTCCCCTGTACCGGCTCTGACATTAAATAACAGCATTCATATTTCATAAATAGGCCCTCTTCTACCCCAACTCACTCCCACATTCAATTAAAAGCACCCAAACCTCCCCAGTATTTAAAGTCCCATCACCCTATCTTAAAATAATAGGCAGCACCATGACTCCACATTTATATAGCCCCCACTATCATCATCATCCCACAATTAAATTAATAGTCCCTACCCCCTTTAAGTTAATAGCACTTATCACTGATAAATTAATAGCCTCTACCCCCATTAAATTAATAGCCCTCACCAATATATTAATAGCACATACCCCCATTAAATTAATAGCCAGAGAGGATTGACGGAGAGGATGAAGGCAGAGAGGATGGAAGGAGAGACTCACAGGCAGAGGGGGGACAGAGAAGGGGGAGGGACAAAGACTCATAGGGTGAAGGGATGACAGTGGGAAGGGGGGACAGACTCACATACTGAGCGGGAGACAGGCTCACATGCTGAGGGAGAGACTCACATGCTGAGTGGGACACTCACATGCTGAGGTAGAGACTCACAAGCTGAAGGAAGACAGAAGGGAGAGAAGGGGGAAAGAGGCTCACAGGCTAAGGGGGAGACTCACATGCTGAGGAAGATAATCACATGCTGAGGGGAGACAGAAGGGAGAGAGGGGGGAAAGAGGCTCACAGGCTGAGGGGGAGATTCACATGCTGTGGAAGAGACTCACATGCTGAGGGGAGACAGAATAGAGAGAGGGGGGAAAGAGGCTCACAAGCTGAGGGGGAGACTCACATAATGAGGAAGAGACTCACATGCTGAGAGGAGACAGAAGGGAGAGAGGGGGAAAAGAGGCTAACAGGCTGAGGGGGAGATTCACATGCTGAGGAAGAGACTCACATGCTGAGGGGAGACAGAAGGGAGAGAGGCTCACAGGCTGAGGGGAGACAGAATGGAGAGAGGGGGGAAAGAGGCTTACAGGCTGAGGGGGAGATTCACATGCTGTGGAAGAGACTCACAGGCTGAGAGGAGACAGAAGGGAGAGAGGGGGAAAGGACGCTCACAGGCTGAGGGGGAGATTCACATGCTGAGGAAGAGACTCACATGCTATGGGGAGACAGAAGGGAGAGAGGGGGGAAAGAGGCTCACAGTTGAACGGGAGACTTACATGCTGAGGAGAGACAGGAGGGAAGGGGAGACAGACTGTCATGCAGAGGGGGACACTTACATGCTGAAGAAGAGACTCTCATGCTGAGGGGAGACAGAATGGAACAAGAGGGAGACTGGATCACATGCTGACAGGAAGACAGGTTCACAGGCTGAAGGGGAGACTCACAGGTCAGGGTAAGGCAGAAGGGATTGAGGGTGAGACAGATTCACAGGCTGAGGGAATGACAGAAGGGAGGGAGAGAGAGAGAAACTCATGAATACCCTAAGGGTATTAGTGTATTACTTACCTACATCGCTGGAGGATAGGCAGCTCTAGAATAGAAGAGAAGCTGGTGGGTTGCAAAGGGGGAGGAGCACCTTGCCAAGTTTTCTCCTTAACCCCGACAGTCGAACAGCCAAAGTTGGAGGGAGGACAGACCAGCTCAGGGAGGATCATCCTGTGCTGCAATTACCATCATTATGATAGTATGGCAGGCAGAGTGCCTCTGCAGCACACTGCTAACTTGATGTGATAGCGGACAGCTGTGGCGTCCCCTCGACCTTGCACCCTGGTCAGTTTCACCTGCCGCAGTCCCCCCATTACAGCCCAGGTTACGGGCGTCAGGGATTATGTCTGGTCCGGCTCAAGGTGCATAGCTGGTAAGTATAGCTTCCTATTACTTAACTTATTGAACTACACCCAACACAACAGTTTTAGTTTTGGGTGGAATAATCCATCAATAAATGTTTTCTCCCTACTGCAGTGCAGCAAGCATGAGAACGAGTTCACTCACAAAAATGATGACCCGTCGCCAGCTTTTTCGTTTTTCTTTTTGATTTGCAAAGTTGGTCTGCCTTCATTGGCAGAAGTCCATGCATAGTTACACTTAAATGCAATCATAGTGATATGAAGGCAAACATATAGTTCAAAGAAAACAAGTTACACCAGTTACTCAACACGGCTCATGTGTCAAAAGCAACATACTGGACATGTCTTCTTATTTGGAATAGCTGACAAATGTCATGGTTTACAGCAGAGGTGGCCAAGTTCAGTCGTCAAGGGCTACCAACAGTTCATGTTTTCATGATTTCTTTAATCATGCACAGGTGAACTAATCTATTTGGCTGGGTCAGTGATTATCCCACCTGTCTCTACAGAAAGAAATCCTGAAAACATGATCTGTTGGTAGCCCTTGAGGACTGAACTTGGACACCTCTGGTTTACAGTGTTGTAACTGTCTGCCATACTGTATCTGACTGGTGTATGTTGAATCACCTCGACTAGGAACCCCTAACCTCATGGCCTCCTAAAAGTGCAGGCTTCCAGGTGACAAGTGACATAATTATACCACCTGTGGATCTGTTACAATGCGTCAGTCAGTAATGAATACACCTGTGCTCCAGTAAAGAGATATGGAAAACCTGCACTGTAAGGGGCCATGAGAACTAGGCTTGACTGAACTCTTGCCTGGGCCCAACTCCCTTTTACCATTATGGATGCAGCCTGATACAACACACATATCTAGCATTGACCCCACACATTGAAAGCAGAGACTATACACATCATTCCTAACAGTACATTACTGCACTATGCTCAACAGACATTACATAGATTACATACATTATGCCTAGCAGTGTTTACACATTGAGGGTTATAGAGAGTGGGACATATGCCAGTTTGCATAGTGTATTTTGTGCAAAATCACTCTGCACATGCACAGAAAGTGGGTGCGCGTATATGCTCTTATGCAGACTTCTGTGATACTGGCACTTATGCTCCCTGGCACTTGAGAGGTGGGACAGGAGCAGGAAGGGGCCTGTAACACTGGCCAAGTACACTAAAGATGTGTTCATTCAGACTGGCAGAAACACGTATATATGCCTGTTAGTTAGGATTGTATGTTTTGCACTGGGCATAGGGCAGTTGCAAGTAACCACACATATGCTGCTGATGCACAGGTGGATGCATCTTGGGAAGCGTAGGCTCTGCGTATGGGCAGAAATACGCTCATTTTCCATTCTATTTTTTTAAAAGTACATCACTCGCGTTTTGCGTCCAACATCATTATATTCCTAGAAGGCCCACATAGATTATGCCAAGAAGTGATCACTATACTTTCCCGGAATCTAGTGACTATTATACAATGCTGTTCCAATATAATGGCCTGATCTGGTGACAATGCTAACCTCAATTTGGTGCCTGGCATATAATAACAACGACAGTCTTATGACTAGTATTCAGTGCTGACTGCAGTCTGGTGATTTGGATGCATACTGCGAAACGCTTTGGTTTTGCTTCAGTGCACCCAGCACACTTCAAGGTGCAGTCCTCCCTTGTTCTTGGGAGACTAGATGTGTGTCTATGTTTGCGAGGAGATGGAAAAGTCTCAAGCTTTTTTTTTAATTCAGCAAAGTATGCCTAGAAATGCCCTTTTCCATGAAAATGTTACTTTAAAGTGAAGGGATAAGATCCCATCTTCACCAGCTCTGGGCAAGCACAAAATTCAAGGCCTTGTGCATGCTCCATATGTAGCACTGATTGCCCTAACTCCATTGGCTAGTGCAAACACCACCATCGCAAATCCATGTGCTTTAGCAGAAATCTAGGCGCACCTACACACACTCAAAATACAGGAACATTGTCAAATCGACATCAAATAGGGGTTTTAGTGCGCCCCGGCCACTGTGCACTTCTTAAACAACCTCCAGTGCTGCATTGACCACTAAAAGCAAGACTACGAGGGGTCATGATATACAAAGGTGAGCCCATTCCTTTGATTGTTCTCACCAATCCCTGTGGTCTGATTGCCATTACCATATTATTATAGACTAATAGAGCATTCATTTCCTGTCCTGTACTGGATTTGGATTGCAGGGGAAGTAGTGAAGCTGTCAACTGTTACACAGGTTGATGACAGCTCTTATGGACTTTGCAGGAGACAAGGGCAAATGCAGGATTTGTAGAGGGGGGTTTCCACACCACACCGCCGGTGGGTGTGACCAACATGCATGGGGGCATTGCTATAATTTTAGACAGTGCTTGGCTGCTCTCCAACTCTTCCTATCCCCATAATGTACATGCGCAATGCTGCGTGCACTACTGTTAGGTGCACACAGCTCTCCCTTTTCAAGCAGAGCTGTGTGAAGCGAGAGCAGGGTCCAGCCAACTCAATTAAACAGTGCTCCAGGCTTGGAGAGGGGTTTCCAGGCACAAGGAAACCCCCATCGTTTGCCTATGGGAGTATTGACATCTTCCTATCTGACTCTATAGCCTACGCAGAGTGGAGATAATTGCTGCCTGAATGTGTGGAGGTGCAGGCTGCCTCACCTGCCACATGGGCATACTGAGGTTTGGTCCTTCTGGAAGATGACATGCATGCACCTCCTCATGTTTTAAAGGGGAAGACTGTGGACATGAAACCTAGAGTTCTCTACATGGTATGGGTTTTACCATGGAAGTCCCGGAACGGGAGTGACATGTCATACTGGCCATACTGACATGTTTTTCCCTCCTCTGGTTGCATTACTGACTGGTAAAGTACTGGTACTAATGTACAATGCTACATTTTTGGAATCCTATGCATTAAACTTTTCAGTATAAAAGATTTCCCAATATCTTATAGCTTAGTCAATGTAAAAGTAATATATAAGACATACTCTGTGAATTCAGATGAAATAAATCACCGATTATGATCAGTTAGATATTGAACAAGAAGAATGCTGTATGTTCTCGGCAACTGTGACGCAACATTTAGGGGACAAATTCTTGCAGACAAAATCTTTGTTGAAAAAGCCCCTTTGTCCCTGAACCATTGAGAGTTGTTATAGGTGAAAGAAGAATAGATCTAAAAATATACAAAGATAGAAATCTCATTATATGATATATGTCTTGATAAATATTTCCCGCTGGAGAACTTTCTGCATATTGTTGCTATATTACATAGTTATCATACTGTTTTACATACAATAAGCAGGTGATGGTAGAAGAAACATCGATTTATTTTATTACACAATATACTTTGAATTGTTAGGTGTATCTTGACTTGCTAGTACAAATTATTATAGGGTCTTTAAAGCAAATAAACTGTGGATTCTTCTTAGGATAAACTGAGATAAACCAGATTATATTTAACTATAGCAAATGTAATCTCAGAGCTAAGATAAAAAAATAAGTATTATAATAATAAAAATCAATATAATATTTATTACACTGTGAGTATGACAAAGCAATAACATAAATAGATTCTCATCTCTATCTGAAAATAACACCACAGTATGTTTTAATTAATCAATAAAGCATAAATAATAGTGACTTTGTGACAAGCAATAGATCACGAAACTAACCATATGCTCTCAAAGATCTCCTATCTCATCCTGAGATTGACTTTACACAACACACAGGGTCTCCGGAGTTTACTTTCCAGAAATCACAAACTAAGGCTGCTATGGGTAATACCCAGACACGGTTCATTACAATAAATCTTATCTTGATATAAATTAATTTGTATACTTGTCACCTTATCACCTCCATCCCACTTGGCTGTGTGTGGCATCTATCCCCACTCCCTGTTTGCACCGGGGCACTATTTCTACTCTTTATTTATAAAAGTGTTTGTTTTTTGTTTCTTTTGTTATTATTGCTTTGCATTTGGAGAGTGACATGTAACATTGTATTCTGTTTTATTCAGTGTATCTGCCCCGAAAAATAACTCCCAACCAGTCTACATATTGTATGAGATATGGAGGAATGAGGAATCATGGAAAAGGTAAGTATGATATAATTGCTGCTCTATAAATATGGATACACATATGGAACTATTCGGTTTGTACCAGGACTTCATGTGTCGGTGTTAAGAGCCCAGATTTGTATATAGGTGTCAGGGATAAGCCCCTCTAGCTACTCCCTAATTTAATATATTATCATATACAGTCAGACAATATATCACCTCTATTATGTCAGGAAGACCTATCCTAGCTGCCTTTACCAGTCACAAACCGCACTTTGTGCACTCGTGACTTGGAAGCTTACTGTAAGGGAACACACTGGATTCCAGCCCAAATCTCACACTCACCTCTTTCCCTAAGGCCACAGATTTGCTGACTTGCCCCAAACAGCGCTCACACAACCACACCCACTTCGATCTTGCCACCACCTATTGAATACAGGCAATAGGACCCCAAAATCCTGTCCCACACTGGCACACAATGAGCACTCCTTGTTACACACAGTTAGCAAGGCACACACCAGCAATCAAAGTGTTAACCCTGTACCCCTCAAGGCTCTATGACACAAATGTACATGCAGGCACACACTAGGCTTAGTATACAAATGTATTCGCAATTCACACCTCAGCAATGAAAGGTTTTAGCATGGTCAAGCAATCTTCTACACAGGCAATGAATTTGTTTAGAGCAATAAGGACAGAACTATTAAATTGTTAGGTTTAATATACAAAAGGTACAATGCTTACAGAATATAAAAAAAACAATTAGATAAAGATTTGACATACAAACAAAAAATTGCAAACCGTTATAAAAAGAAATGGGATGAAAGTACAGAGCATCACTTACATATAATAATCTGCATGCCTGGGGGTAGGCAGAAAAGATGGACAGTCCTTCAATTAAATTGATCCCCAATAAACTAACAATTTGCCCCTTGCCAATACAGGTTTTTTAAGTAAAATAGAATGGCATGGTCTTCACAGGGGCAGTGTTAATGCTAATAGGGGGGCAGGGATGTCCCCTGGGTGTCACTGTAGTTTGCTCACAAATATTCTAAAAGTTTTGACCTTTGGTAGCTCTCCATAGATATATCCCAGAGACATTTCTTCCCCTTCAATAAACCGGTCATAATCTCCCGCACATTTTAATACCAAACATGATGGAATTATAGCAATGTGACATACCTTTCCCAAGGACATGTGATAATAGCTGTTCCCGGATACCGCCAGTACCTGTCATTCACAACCCTGGCCTGATTTCTGCTCCTCCGTATGAAGTAGCACACAGATTTCTCAAAATATGAAATTTGAAGACATCTTCTTTGAAGTTCATATTTCTATATACCTGTATAGGCAGCCTTCAAATGCTGTCTTTGTCTGTAAGATTCTCACCTAGGCATATGGCTCTCTCTATTTTACACCTAGTGAGACTTTTGTGTTTACACTACCTATTGAAAAGGAAGTCAATTAGGAAGTGAAATACAGGGTCAAACAATAGATGTCTAGGATCTGCATATCTTAAGCTAGTCTCCTCACAAAGGATCTGCTCAACCTAATTACCTCCTACTGGGCTAATTGACCATATGCTTTAAAAAGGAAACAAACATTTATCTGAGGGGAAAATCAGGATCACTTCTATGTATCAATGCAATATCTTATTTATCTTACAGCTTTCAATATGACATATTTTACAATGAGCTAAAAGGGTCTGTTCTAATATCTCTCATTTAGCCCTTAATTAAATTTAGAGCGTCTCCTGTTACCGCATTCTAATATAGATGTGCATACAAATACTCACTAGAAGTAAACCCTTTTCGATTGCATTGCTAGCCCTTTTAAAGGCATTGACGTGGCAGCATTAATTTTTACAGGTGCGCAGGCTATCACTATCTACACAGCATAGACAAGGTGTGTAGCATTGCAAACAAAAGATACCACTAATAAAGGAAGGAATGGGGAATTATACACAAGACGCCAAATCTATTCCACTTTCAGATGATTGGAATGAGAGAGATCAAACAGTCCTAAGTACTATCTCCCTTAGTGTCACGACTAGTATAGCGTGCCTGCTATCGTTGGCACTACTCGGAGGAAGGCGCGGAGTCTAACGTGCCCCTGGTGTTCACCAGGGACCCCCGCAAGGAGGTATGGACTTGGCTGCAGGAAACACGCAGGTCGCGGTCCTTCCACGAGTCGGATAGCGAAGCACGAGAGGGATATCAGACAGGCGGGTTCAGCAATGATGCGGGTAATGCAGGTACACAAGGAGAATACAAACGGGGTGTGAGTCAAGCCGGGTCGATAACGTTCTGACAGCGAGGTACAAAGGGAGATCCAAAGGGGTAGTCAAGGCAATCCGGGTCACAATGGTCACAGGCAAACGGCAATAAACTGGAGGAAGGCAAGGGTCAGGAAACAGATAGACACAGGAACACTGGAACGCTGGAGGACAGGAAAGGACCTGAAACTCTGGCACAGGAGGTGAGGTCAGAGGCACTTAAATAGGGCTGCTAACCAATGCCCTCAGCACTAGTGGTGCTGTAATAGCTGTAGCGCCGTAGCGCTAGTCATAGGGCAGCGCCGTAGCGCTCTATATCTGCAGCGTCCCGTTGCCTAGCAACGGAGACGCTTCTGGGTCTGGGCTGGCCGGCCGGGAGGAAGGGGAAATGACGCGTCTGGTTGCTAGGCAACCAGACGTTCTTGTATGGACGGGCGGGCGGCCGCCGAGCGGCGCCTGACAGTATGCCCTCCTCCTTCTCCCCTTGTTTGGAGGAATCTCTTGAGTAATTGAGGAGCGTGAAGGTCCGGTTTATCCACCCAAGATCTTTCTTCCGGGCCAAATCCCTTCCAGTGCACAAGGAACTGTTGTTGCCCGTAGCGAATGCGGACATCCAGGATCCGGCTGATCTCAAACTCTGTTCCAGAGGAGGTTTGAACCGGAGGAGGTCGAGATGGAGGTACAAAGAACCTGTTAAGCACCAATGGCCGGAGTAGGGACACGTGAAAAGTATTATGACATCGTAAAGAAGCCGGTAGCTTTAGTTTAACACACACTGGATTAATAACTTGTGAGATGATGTAAGGACCAATAAAACGTGGAGCCATTTTCATAGATGGTACTTTGAGTTTTAAGTCTTTAGTGGAAAGCCATACTTGATCCCCTACCTTCAATAGGGGAGTAGCCCTACGGTGGCGATCTGCAAAGATCTTATGGTGCTGTGATGCCTTTTGTAGAGCTGCTTTGGTTGTGGCCCAAATGATAGAGAATTCTCGATAAAGTGAGTCCACCGCTGGAACAGAGGAGGAAGAATTGGGAAATGGATCTGGGATAATAGGATGCATCCCGGTCACAATAAAGAATGGAGAAAACCCGGTAGATTCATGGACATGGTGATTGTGTGAGAATTCTGCCCAGGGAAGGAATTGCGACCATCTGCTTTGATTATCAGCGGTAAAGCAACGGAGAAAAGTCTCTAAATCCTGGTTGATCCGCTCGGTCTGACCATTGGTCTGGGGGTGATATCCCGATGAGAATTTTAACTCCGTACCCAGTTTTTTACAGAAAGCCCTCCAGAACCGGGAGATGAATTGCACTCCCCTGTCAGAGATAATTTCCTTAGGGCAGCCATGAAGTCTGAAGATCTCCTTGATAAATGTGTCGGCTAAGTGACTGGCTGAAGGTAGACCTGAAAGAGGAATAAAATGCACCATTTTAGAAAATCGGTCAATGACAACCCAGATAGTATTGAATCCAGAACTGCAGGGAAGGTCAGTAATAAAATCCATGGCTATACTCTCCCAGGGAGCATCCGGCGTAGGTAGGGGCTGGAGCAACCCAGCAGGGACCTTCCTGGAAGTTTTGTGTTGGGCACAAATGGTACATGCTGCAATAAAGTCCCGTATATCAGCGCGTATGGTAGGCCACCAGAACCGACGGCAGAGAAGGAATGTGGTCTTCTTTATGCCCGCGTGACCCGCGATACGGGACGAATGGGCCCAACGCAACACCTTGAGTCGTAATTGTGGTTCCACAAATGATCGTCCTGTGGGCGGAACATCCTTCACCGTATTGGTAATAGCAATGATGTTCGAAAGGTCAATAATGCAATGAGGAATTGATGGGTTCAGGCGGTCTGTATCATCAAAAGAACGAGATAGAGCGTCTGCCCGCCCATTCTTAGCACCTGGACAGAAGGTAAGAATCATGTTGAAGCGAGCAAAGAATGATGCCCAGCGGGCCTGCCGAGGATTCAGACAGCGAGCTTCCCGAATGAATGTCAAATTTCGGTGGTCTGTAAAGATGGTAACTGGATATAGGGCTCCCTCTAATAGGTGCCGCCATTCCTCCAAGGCTGCTTTAATAGCGAGAAGCTCCTTGTCTCCGATTCCGTAATTAATCTCGTTGGGAAGAAATCGTCTGGAGAAGAACCCGCATGGAGAGTGGGTACCTGAAGGTGTCTTTTGGAATAACACGGCTCCAATGCCTATTGAAGAGGCGTCCACCTCCACAAAGAAAGGTCGCTGTTGATCCGGCTGAGAGAGCACAGAGGCAGAGGAAAAGGCTTTCTTCAGAATAGTGAAGGCAGAAACAGCTTCTGGAGACCATATCTTAGGATTGGCAGATCTCCTAGTTAATGCTGTAATTGGAGCAATGATGGACGAGAAATCTTGGATGAACTGTCGATAATAATTGGCGAATCCAATGAATCTTTGGATACTTTTAAGACTCTGCGGTTGAGGCCAATTCAAGATGGATGACACCTTGGTGGGATCCATCTGTAACCCGGAGCCGGACACAATGAACCCAAGGAAGGACACTTGGAGAACTTCAAAAACACATTTTTCCAATTTGCAATAAAGATGATATTTGCGCAGTCTTCGTAAGACCTCCCTCACTTGTTCTTGATGAGAGCTCAAGTCTTTAGAAAACACTAGGATGTCGTCTAGATAAACAACTACGGAGGTGTACAATAGATCTTGAAAGATGTCGTTAACGAAATTCTGGAAGATGGCGGGGGCATTGCAAAGACCGAAGGGCATTACCAGGTATTCAAAATGCCCATCCCTCGTATTGAAGGCGGTCTTCCACTCGTCACCCTTCTTTATACGAATGAGGTTGTAGGCCCCTCGTAGGTCTAATTTAGTAAACACTTGAGCCCCGCTGATTCTGTCAAATAGGTCAGAGATAAGAGGTAACGGGTACCGATTCTTGATGGTAATACGATTCAGGGGTCTATAGTCAATGCATGGGCGCAGGGACCCGTCTTTTTTTTTGACAAAGAAGAATCCAGCCCCAGCAGGAGAGGTAGACTTGCGAATAAAACCACGTTCCAGATTCTCCTTGATATATTGGGACATTGCCAGGGTCTCTGGGCGAGAAAGGGGATACGTTCGCCCCTTGGGTATAGGTTGATCGGGAAGCAAAGTGATGGAGCAATCCCAGGGCCGATGGGGAGGTAATAACTCGGCCTCCGTTTTACTGAATACATCTTGGAAGTCGGTGTATGCAGCTGGAAGGCTAACTTCCGTAACCGTGGACTGAGCAACAACTTGGGAATCAGGAGGCAGAACACTAGGTAGACATCTATGATGACATTCTGTACCCCAACGAGTAACCTGAGCTCGGTCCCAATCCATCTGCGGAGAGTGTCTTCGTAGCCATGGAAGCCCCAAGATAATGGGATTGATGGATTTTGGCAACACCAACAACTGAATCATCTCGCTATGGAGGACTCCAACCATTAACCGAATAGGTGACGTGATGTAGGAGATGGAGCCACTGCTGACACGGTTCCCATCTACTGCTGTTAACGATAATGGTTGAGGCAAGGGGAGAGTTGGAATTTGAAGCCCAGCAATGAGAGTGGCAGAAATGAAGTTCCCGGAGGAGCCAGAATCCACAAAGGCCGTGGTGGAGAAGGGACCTCTAGGGGTGCTCAGGGTGACTGCCATAAGAAGCTCAGGGGTGTTTTTTGAGTAGGGAGCAACTGTGGATACTCCTAAACCGGCCTCCCTGCTACCGTTTAGGAGGACGGGTTTCCCGGTTTCTTAGGACAGACCTTGAGAACATGTCCGGAATCGCCACAGTAAAGGCAGAGACGCTGCCTGAAGCGCCTCTCTCTTTCTTCTGGGGATAAACGAGACCGTCCTACTTGCATGGGTTCATCCATAGGCAAAACTGGGTTTTGAAATTGAGGAGCCAGACGAGGAACCACTCGCTTAGGGACAGGACGTTCCTGGGTGCGTTCTTGATAACGTAGGTCTACTTTAATGCATAGCGCAATTAGGGTATCAAGATCAGAGGGGAGATCCCGAGAAATTAGTTCGTCCTTAATACGGTCGATTAGACCTTGCCAAAAAGTTGCGACCAGCGCCTCATTGTTCCATTTCAGCTCTGACGCTAAGGTCCGGAACTGGATGGCATATTGCCCAACAGATAAGTTGCCTTGACGCAGGTTCAGCAAGCTGGTGGCCGCAGAGGCTACTCTCCCAGGGTCATCGAAGACTCTCCTGAAAGCTTCAATAAAGGAGCCGGTGTTATTAAGAAGAGGGTCTCCATTTTCCCACAAAGGCGAAGCCCAGGCTAGTGCTTGACCACTCAGGAGGGAGATCATAAACGCCACCTTCGTTCGCTCTGAAGGAAATGCTCCTGCATTGCACTCAAACTGGATGGAGCACTGGTTCAAGAAACCCCTGCATTTCTTGGGATCTCCATCGTATTTTTCAGGTGTGGGGATACGCATGCCAGAAGTTGCAGTGGATACCGTAACCACACTGGCGGACGCCCCTGGGGCGGTGGTAATGGCAGGAGCAGCAGGCAGGGAGCCTTGTAAGGCATCGAAGCGTGTAGCGATACCTTGAACACATTGTAGGAGATGTGCTTGGGCTGCTTCTTGCTGTTCTACTCGCTGAGCCAAATGAATGAGAAGGTCCCGGGCTGAGGGTTCCCCCGTTCCTTCGGTAGTCATCGCCAGAGTTTACTGTCACGACTAGTATAGCGTACCTGCTATCGTTGGCACTACTCGGAGGAAGGCGCGGAGTCTAACCTGCCCCTGGTGTTCACCAGGGACCCCCGCAAGGAGGTATGGACTTGGCTGCAGGAAACACGCAGGTCGCGGTCCTTCCACGAGTCGGATAGCGAAGCACGAGAGGGATATCAGACAGGCGGGTTCAGCAATGATGCGGGTAATGCAGGTACACAAGGAGAATACAAACGGGGTGTGAGTCAAGCCGGGTCGATAACGTTCTGACAGCGAGGTACAAAGGGAGATCCAAAGGGGTAGTCAAGGCAATCCGGGTCACAATGGTCACAGGCAAACGGCAATAAACTGGAGGAAGGCAAGGGTCAGGAAACAGATAGACACAGGAACACTGGAACGCTGGAGGACAGGAAAGGACCTGAAACTCTGGCACAGGAGGTGAGGTCAGAGGCACTTAAATAGGGCTGCTAACCAATGCCCTCAGCACTAGTGGTGCTGTAATAGCTGTAGCGCCGTAGCGCTAGTCATAGGGCAGCGCCGTAGCGCTCTATATCTGCAGCGTCCCGTTGCCTAGCAACGGAGACGCTTCTGGGTCTGGGCTGGCCGGCCGGGAGGAAGGGGAAATGACGCGTCTGGTTGCTAGGCAACCAGACGTTCTTGTATGGACGGGCGGGCGGCCGCCGAGCGGCGCCTGACACTTAGCTGCACATATATAAATGTAAACCTGCAAAAGAATTGTGAGAGAAGCTATTGAAAGCATGACGAAAGCAAATCTCAGCATGAAATTATATTTACTGAAAAAAATGATATAAAATTAAGCTGACTAACCCCTTAACTGCCAAGAGAAAGTATGACTTTCCTTCTACAAGCAGCTCAAAACTACAAAGGAAGAATCCCACTCATCCTGCAGTTAAGGAAGTACAAGCAAACCCACCACGGAGCCGGATTAAAGGCGGGGTGGGTGCTGTGGTTCCCCTTCTATTAGGGTGCAATCTGGACCGGGTACTCACATGGGTGCCAGCAGGGAGAACAGCGTGGTTCTTGGTGGCTGGCCCCTCCCCCCAGGACCAGCCACCTACATTCATTTGGCCGCAGATCTTATGATCCGCTCCTCCCTCCCCCTTCCCATGTGTGTGGCTACCTCTTCCTATCCCCATCACTGACAGATGTCACATGGAACACGCACATGACAGGCGCCATCCTATATGTGCAGAGCTGCAAGAGAGGCAGACAGAAATGTCAGACATTGCCCATAGTTTGGAGCTTCAAAGGATATTGAAAACACTTCAGATTATACACTCTGTGCTTGGCAAGCTTCAGTGTTATGACCAAAATGACTTTCAGCAAGGCACTGGTGCAGGTTGACCTGACATTCTCTGGTTGAGTGTCACAAGCACAAAGACAGACTCAAAATGAGCAGCTAGAGGCTTTAAAGATAGAAGGTGTTGGAGTGTTTCTGTGGGAATTTGTGCCCATTCATTCTGTAGAGCATTTATGAGGTCAGGCACTGATGTTGGACATGAAGGCCTGGCTCGCAATCTCCGATCCAGTTCATCCCAAAGGTGTTCGATGGGGTTGAGGTCAGGGCTCTGCATGGGCCAGTCAAGTTCTTCCACACTGAGCTCATCAAACCATGTCTTTGTAGTCCTTGCTTTGTGCACTGGGGCACAGTCATGTTAGAATAGAAAAGGGCCTTTCCCAAACTGTTGCCACAAAGTTGGAAGCATAGCATTGTCCAAAATGACTTGGTATGCTGAAGCATTAAGATTGCCCTTCAGTGGAGATAAAAGGCATAGCCAAAACCCTTAAAATACAGCCCCATACCATTAGCCCTCCTCGACCAAACTTCACAGTTGGCATAATGCAGTCAGGCAAGTAACATTCTCCTGGCATCCATCAGACTCACCCACCTGACTGCCAAACACAGAAGCGTGACTCGTCACTCCACAGAACACGTTTCCGCTGCTCCACAGTCCAGTGTCGGTGTGCTTTACACCACTCCATCCAACGCTTGGCATTGGTCTTGATGATGTGATACTTGCATGCAGCTGTTCGGCCATGGAAACCCATTCCATTAAACTCCTGTCGCACAGTTTTTGTGCTTACATTAATGCCAGTGGAAGTTCAGAACTCTTCAGCTATGGAATCAGCAGAGCATTGGTGACTTTTACGGACCATGCGCTTAGCAGTCGTTGACCCCGCTCTGTGATTTTACATGGTCTTCCGCTTCATGGCTAAGTTGCTGTTGTTCCTAAACGCTTCCACATTCTAATAATATCACTTACAGTTGACTGTGGAATATCCAGCAGGGATGAAATTTCACGAACCGTCTTATTGCAAAGGTGACATCCTATCACAGTACCACGACGCTTGAAGTCACTGAGCTTTTCAGAATGACCCATTTTTTATTACAAATGGTTTGCAAATGGAGACTGCATGGCTAGGTGCTTGATGTTATACACCTCTGGCAACGGGTCTGATTGACACATCTCAGTTCAATAATTAACAGGTGTGGCTAAATACTTTTGTCCATATAGTGTACATCCCACACATCTACATACAGATGGCATTCACACAACAGTGCCCATGGTATGAGCTAAAAATCACAAAGTATTGCTGACAGATGATTCACATGCCGGTTTAACAGGTTTCGCTACAGTAAAAGTGCTGAAATGTGCCTTTGTTTGTTGATTTGGGATGATTATTTAATGTGTCACAAGTGTGTCCACTTATGTTAAATGGACTATTTATTTTGTCACAGAATAAAATTGTGTTTGCTGCCACCTAGTGTCTGTTTTAAGATTGAAGCGACAACAGATAATAAATAATACTTATCTTTTTTAAATATGCTCACCAGGGCTTGTATTCAATAAACAAGCACATATATGCAAAATGCAGCAAGTACCTATGCTATATAGCTGCATGACACTTTGGCTAAAGATAAGTGCTGGTAAGTTTTACTGTTCTGTACATCCTTGGTTATTTCATACATAAAGGGCTGGCCAGACACTATTAAGGTAGCAACAGGTTTCCTTATCATTAAATAAATACCATTATGGAATTTATGAACCAAACTTTTCAGACTAGTAACGTACTTGATGTATGCTATCCTTCTAATTCCGAGCAAGTTGATAATGCACTGTCTTAAACATATGTAAGATAAATTTATCTTGAGCTCGGCTGAAAAACTTTATGGGTTTGTTTAGGATTAGAACTAGGAGATTATATGGAATAACCACCTCCGTAGCTTAACGAAGGAATTTTTAGCTGCAGGTGTTGTTGTTTTTTTCTTTAATATTTCACAATAAAATGAATACACAGCCTGGAGGACACATATTCACTGCTCCAAATCTCCGTTGAGACATTTAGGACTAACTGTATATTTATATATTGATTATGGAGCATTAAACTGCCCTATGAAATGTTTCCTTGCAATTCCTTTATACCTTTATAATGGGCACCACTTTTGGGCTAGTGTTTATTAAGTGACCATATACTCGGCTATTATATAGCGTTTATGGTTTATGTCAGGATACTTGTCTACACCAAACCTGGCTTTTGTGTCCTTTGGGTTCTTAACCTGCTGCCACATTGATTTTGTGTCTCTCCTTTGTTATACGGGCATTGGATTATGCATGTTTAGACCACTTTCTTGGGTTGCAACCATTTTCCAAGGTGCAATGTTTTTGAACGTGAACTTACCCCGTATGAGTTTGGTTTCACACACGAATATGCAATTACACCTCCAAGGTCAAATGGAAGTGACAGACACTCCCTATAAAATATGGTGACCATCCATCAGCAAGTTTGCAGTTTATTGAGCTTTGTGTCTTGAACCAGTGATCCAGATTCAGTTATTGACATTTGTGCTAGACCTCAACTCTCTGTGACGTTCCTCTCGGTTCTAACCCCCTGGCTTCTTCTGACTAATCTTCTGCCTCTCAATCCCTGGTTAAGTTCATGACTATTCTACCTCCTGCCTTTGGAATCCACCTCTGCCTGCAGATAACTCACCCACATCATCAGTCTGGCTCAGAGCCTCACAAAATAAGCTGGAAATTGTATGAGTTCTGCAGGAGCTGCTGTCCCTGAACCATCTCTGATATTGATCAAGCACTAGATGCAGGCATGGATGATATTCATGCAAGAAAAACTGGATAGAATGCAGATTACTGGATCTGGTCCAGTCCCTGCTGGCCTGCCCCAGGATCTACAACTGGGACTCCCTATTTAAGTATCACTGGAGCCAGAGCCCCAGATGTCTATGCCAGAAAAGTATGGTTATGAGCATGTCCTAATGCCAGCTTTTGTTTCGATTAAAGCAACATACTTTTTCTACCAATGTCCTGAAAGTAGAAATGTTGCTTACACTCCTGAAGGTAGATGCCCTGGCCTGGGCAACCCCTATACCTTGAACAAGGGAACTCAGTACTCCACTCACTGTTCCATTTCCAACAGGCTTTCCCAGCAGCATTTGACAATCCCCACCATTATGCTAGAGCCAAAGCCAGGAGTCCAAATACGTAGAATACTCTAAAGGATTCTGGAAGTGAATGGACGTCACTGGAAAGTTGTTGCCAGGCACCATCAATTTCGTCTGGGTCTGAATGACAAGATCAAGGATGAGCTGGTATGCCTAGATGAATTATTGGAGAGCTGAAGATGGCACACCAGATGATTTAGCAGATCAGCATCAGGAGAATCCCAGGCAAAACATCTTTGTTTGATGCACTTTTTTTTCCATGTCCTTGGGTGAGACTCTTGCATTACCCCAGTGGGGTTTGTAGTTATATGCACATATTTGTTTTATAAATTTCAAATTATTAACTTTTGTATTGTAGGTGTGAGTTTGTGTTTTAATAAACTGAGTTTTATGTGGAACCATTTTGTTTTGTTATATCCACTGTGCATTTTATGAGGCATAATTGGAAGGTAGATATAGGAGCCATTTTTAAGTGGAGAAAGACTTTGGGCTAGATTTACTAAACTGCGGGTTTGAAAAAGTGGAGATATTGCCTATACCAACCAATCAGATCCTAGCTTGCATTTATTTAGTACATTCTACAAAATGACAGCTAGAATCTGATTGGTTGCTATAGGCAACATCTCCACGTTTTCAAACCTGCAGTTTAGTAAATATACCCCTTTGTTGGCAATTGAGGAACCGGCCACACTTTTATATTTTGGAATGCAATTTTATTACTGTCTGTAAGTGGAAAAAAGATTGGAAAGTGTTGTTTACTAATACAAGTCACCATTGCATGCACATTCTCACCTGAGTGTGTCACTATGTGGGTGATGGATTGATATTATTCCAAATTACTACACTATATTATGGTTTCTTGTTTCATTTGTTTTTTCATGTGATGGTTTGGAGAGAAGTGGTTTTAACAAAAGAAAAAAGGAGAAAACATTTATTCGCATGCATGAAACATTGACTCCTGTGTAAAAACTTTTTTTATTGACATAATTAACATAAGTATTTTTCTGCAATTCTGTAGTGAGAAATCATTCTGTAAACCTTTTCTGATTGGTACAGCGCCTGGGCCTACTATTGTTGTATTACATTAGACTGGTGAGGTCTTTTAGTAGATCAGACAGCAGTCCCAGTGAGCGCTTGGGAATTAAAAGTTGTATACAGATGATTAGGGAAGAAGCCCAGTTACACTTTGACTTTTTAATGGTAATCGAGACGTTAACACAACTCCTCATGTTAGTTAGCATGCTTTGTTTATAGTAATATTACTGTCTGCTTTACCCTTTTATACCCATACTCCTGTGCCATAAAAACTTGTAATAACTAAGGGGAAAAAAATAGTAAAAAAATCTACCCAACACAATTTCATGTAAATCATTAAACATGTAAATATTGTTATTACACCATTTATCATTTTGTTTTTCAGACATCTGCAGTCTGCACAGAGCAAAACCTTTAAGAGAGCGGTCATTGATTGTCTGGAGAGTCCGGAACACATCAAGACAATGCTCTTCCCAGGTGAACATGAGTTACTACTCATGCATGTAATGGATAAGGCTAAAGTGACTTACAGTAGACATATCAACATCATTAGATCCACCTTCATTCACACCACACGTTTGTAATGACGTCTGAGTTTTTTCTGTCTAATACATATTAGAATATATTTAACTTCCGCTGTTTATAACTTCACCCACTACAAAATAGCCACATCAATGCCATATGTTAATGTTACTGGTAAATCATAATTATAGGTGAATTTTTTTTATTATTATATAGACTCATTCCATTAGCGCCATCTTCATTCTATACCTAAATCCTAAGAAATCTTGTTTTCTTCTTTCCTCCAGTGGTTTTAAAGAAAACGTTCATAGGCAATAATAGACTTGTTTTTTTATGAAGCTTAATGCTAATGACTGGCCTGTCTGCAAGTATCCAATCAGAGCAGCTTTGCTGTGGCTAGGCAGTAAAAAAGCCTCTCTGATTGGCTACTTGCATACAGACCCCACATGTGGTATGAATGAACTACAACGTGAAGTTCACTGATAAATTTTATAAATGAACTTCATTCCATTCACAGTAAAACGAAGCAGAAATTTGTGCTTGACAGTTGAACTTGTGTCCAATTGTAAATCGTGCCCAAAACCAGCAGGATTATTAGCTTTAAGGGGACAGATAGAAAAGCCTATAATTTTCACTATAAATATTTTCCTCATTGATCCTGTTTTCCTATGCAAACTCTCAGTAATGGATATTTTTACTTTGAAAATATTGAATTATTTAATTTATATAAAGTTAAAAAACCTTTAGTTAGAATTGCTCAATTGCTAGTAGTTTGAGTGCGTAACTGGTTTCTGTATTTTCAGCTGCCTGGTGGGTTTCTGAGCCATAACTGGACACTAATTGCAGAAGACATGTGACCAGCATGACGCGGTTTCCTCTCTACCAGATTCACTCTGCAAAGTCTCATTTACTCCATAAATAGGGGAGTAAAAAAGCAGTTTATGCAAAATTCATCGTGCTATCTTACTTGGCTTATACAGCAACTATCTGACGCTAACAAATATTTAACATTTGAAGTATATGCCCTGTGTATAATTGCCAACATTTAATAATGAAATAAAAATTAAAGGGGCACTTTTCTGCTCTACAGGTGTGCAGAACTTTATGAGATCACACCCCGAATATGATATCATCACTGGAGATTATTCAAATACAGTTCTATTGTATTGTACAGAGAACCTGCACAGGCCAATTCCGTGTTTATTTGAATAAATTGAATATAATGTAACAATTTAACTCTTGTCTCTTTAAATGGTGATTGCCTTAGCCACCCATCACCCCTGTGCATGCTGCCACCTTCTTGGTGTTAGAGTTGGGTGTATAGTAATCATAATTCACATGTAATTTATGTCATTGATATCTTGTACTTGGTTACTAATACTACACAGTAGTACTGTACAGTAGTAATGGGAATCAGAGATGACACAACAAAACCTTAGGTCTGGTGCACAAACTACACAACAATCTACCTTTCCTTATCCCACAAAACTACTTATTAATTTATGTTAACAAACAAAAGTCTTGTTTATGAAGAAATGGCAGCATAAAATGTATATACAGTTTTATTGAAATATAACACAAATGTCAAAACTGATCTAATCACCAATGTATAAAGCATATCTGGACATATCATTGAAAACAGAACTGCGAGACTTAAAGGGGTTCAATTATCTACAGGGTGTTTGCGCGCGCAATTATGGTACAGTTACAGTACAGAAATATCCGCTCATAATTATCAACGATTTTAACTATAAACATTTAATTGAATCGCCCCGAAAGAATAATTATGTTGAGAAAGAAAGAATGTTAACATAAACAATACAATTAATTATATATATTATTATACCCTATTGCTAATATGCTGAATGAGATCAAGCTGTAAACATCAAAGAACTTGAACCGCAGACAGTTGTTTAACCCAATAATATGTCAATTTGGGATTTTGGGCCTAAGCATTGCCTTAGTTACATTGCCCTTGACCTGGCAATGGGAATTCTTTAATAGTAACTGTATTAACCCACAAATGATTCTTTCTTCACTTTCTCTGTTCCTTCTCAGTAAGTATTTGTTGGACCGAATCTACAAAATACTAAACTAAATATTTATCAGTATTTCACAGAGGTCTCTCTCGATTTTATCAAGAGTAAGTTTAAGAGAAACAGGCGCCATGTTAGAAAAATGTGATCATATGCTCATAGTATGAACATGTCACTGCACAACCTAAATTTATAATCAGCAATCTATGATAATGAAATTACCTAAAACATATCACAATTATAGATGATTAGATAAAAATATACATTTAAGTGGAAAAAAAAATATATACCCCACACAGCACAAAAGTGTATCTAGCACCAAAAAAACAAACCTCATGTTTGAGTCTAAAAAGAAATGTAATAGTAGAGTAAATAAATGCATTAGTCAGTATAAGTAAGCATTATTCATAAATGGAATGCTGAATTATAGAAAATTGCTATATACCAATTTTGCTGAATGTATGGGTCATACTGCACTTTTGAGAGCACTAAAGAGTGTAAACATCTCCCTGATAGTCCCTAATGACAGATACTTGTAAAAAAAAAAGCAAGACAATTTAGATGCAAAAGAGTGATATTTGGGAAAAAACACAAAATGTGGTGACATTGCAAGTGTATAATTAAACTGTAAAATGCATTCTTTATTTTTTTAAAAATAGCATTAATAAATAACAAATTCTGGAGACCCTAATCCATCCAATCTGTTATTAAACAGATTTTATTGGTCAAAGTTTGCGGCCATAGTGGACAATTTTTCTCCACAGTAACAATAGAAATTTGAATTGAACTCATATGCTTCCAAAAAGTAAGCTCTCAAAGCTGCGGGTAAAAAAAGCTAATTTATGGCCATATGCTGAGTCAGACACAACTCAAGATGCGTCCAGCTCTGCATCAGTACCGTATGTGCCAGGTTACATCAGATGCACCCAAGCAGGTCATAAGCACAAGACACTTTTTTTCAGCATTTTAATAGCAAAAATTCAAGCAGATATAATATCCCTTCTTCTGTATGAAAGTAGTTCAAAATGCATTCTAAAATTTGCCCACATAATCATATAATATAGGCATGGGCAATGACAAAAGCGCTATTACCTTCAGAGGTTGATCCGCAATCAGAAAAGGCTACCTAGTGACCAGGGGAGGGCTGGCAAAGCTTAGCCTGGGGGGCAAGACCTATTTTAAAGGAAAAAAATGCAGATGGCCCAGTGACCCAGCCCAAGGTAGCCCACTATGGGACCAGCCCGGGGACCACATGCCCCCCTGACCTCCAGCCCAGCCTTCCCCTGTTGGTGACAGTCATCATCATCATCATCATCTATTTGCCCCAGTCTTCAGACACCGGCAAGTGATATGACTACTGACAAGCATATAGGTATCTCCCTGTCGGTCTGCCTCAGTTCGCAATTCCGCAAACATACCCTTACTGTACTTGGTATGTGTTTGCATGCCCCTTCCCTTCCCCATTCTGCGTCTCCAAACATAAGCAAGGGCAAGTACAAAATCTACATATGACCATAGACGAACATTTTTTTTTGTAGGCACGCAGAGTACAAATGTGTGAATTCTACAATCGCAAACAAGTGTACGCCCAACTCAGCATAAATCCCTAAGTATACATTATTATTTTTTTATTATTCTTCGTAATATTAATATTGTTTATTCTCTACAACAAAGGAAAGTAGACCAAACGTGGGAAGAGCATAAAAACACCACACAGATGGGGTCTGGTTGGCATTCATGAAAGCTGGGTGGGAGAAGTCTATAACACTTTTCACATCCATCTCAGCTCCTATTCTTGTGACCTGCATTCACCGGGAATTTAAATGCACATTTTCCTAATGGGTTATATGATGATGTTATTAACTAGTATACACAGAGATGCTACATGTAAACAGCACACGAGTAACCACCTGAAATACCTCTGGGTATCAAGTTATAAATGCAAATGAAGACCACATTTTTTGTGTAAGTCAGTCTCGATTAATTTATTGCAATGAAACATGTAGTAATTAGCCAATACGCTGGTGTTATAAAAGTTTATGGAGAGGTTCTGTATTTGTGTAATTGACCTTCAATAAACAAATCTTTAAAAAAAAAAAAAAAAAATAGCTAATGGAGAGAATCCCAGAATGCATCCGTACGTTGAATTTACAGAGGTCACAGTTGGTACCATAAACAGACATTATATCAGCAACACTTCATTGTTTTCATGATTCATATTTACATTGAGGGATTGCGTGTTTAGGTGCAACATCATGAGCTTCATGTGGCCTCAGTATTGAAGACACGTGTCATCTCCCTTAGCGGCATACAATAGGTTGCCTCATGTTATGGTGCAGAAATAACTAAAGTTTTAAACTTACATCTCATTCCCCAGTCATTCCTGAGCTTGCACAGGATAGACTCATGTTGGGTAGCTATTATTTTACCATCCATGGGTGGTTGTGGTGCCCTTAGAAGTCTTTGGAAAAATCATCTGAAATGTATTGATATTTTATTATTATTAATTATTGAAAATTAAAACGTGTGCTGTTTCCTTCTTCTATGACAATGTATGGAAGCATATAAGACTGCTCTGTAAACCAGTTTATCAAGGAATTGATTCTATTTTAAACGGGTGATGCAATTGTGGCCAACAAAACCCTGACCTTTCACCAACTAAAAGAAAAGACCTGAAAAGGACTCTGACGCGGTAATGGTTCTGCCATAATTCTGTGGTTCTGCTGTGAATGAGCATTGTTAATGATTAAGTGGCATTAAACTATTGATTAGACATCATTTCCATTTTCTCGTCGGGTGGTTGTTGTAACGGGGAAAAATTCAATTCCAATTCATTGTTTGCTGGACAGCCAGTTATGCTTCTACTGACTACTGCTAATTGCTCAGGCCATGCTAAACATTAATTAAAACAATTGAACAGGAAGTAGGAGGATGCACTGGACAAATGGTGATGTAGTATGAGCTGCGGCCAGGATGGGGGTAACCGATCCCCTAAAAGATAAAGCTGAAAGGTCCAGACGCGCTCAAATACTGATGTCAGTGTGGGGGTGCGGTGTTGCAATTGGCACAAAAGGATGATGATAATAGAAGGGGGAAGAGGGAGGAGGGAGAGGGAGGAGTACCATTCTGTCACACTGTTTTCTTCCCCCTTCTATTACCATCATCCTTTTGCAATTGCAACACCGCACCCCCACACTGACATCAGTATTTGAGCGCGTCTGGACCTTTCAGCTTTATTAATTAAAACAAGACAATAGCAAAAGATCACGTCAGTGCTGAAATATTTGAACATTTGGTCTTGGGAAACAAAGCACTGAGGCGTAGCAGAGGGGCAGGAAGATAGTAGTTTTAACCCATTAAGCTGGAGTTCAAGGCAGCAACCATCAGTAACATGGCTATCAATGACACAGCAGACAAAATTGAACAAGTGCACGGTATAAACCTTGTATTCTTCTTGCCCATGCTCGGTACCCCAATTATAGATGGTAAAGTCTATCTCATGGCCGGGAGACTTTGTGAGTGCACTATTAATGTAATTTAGCACCTTGCTTTATAAGACTGCAAAAACCTTGATGGAAAACTAATTGTGAATATTTAGTCAAATAACATTTACTATAATGAGTTGCCGAGGAATTAATATTTTATCTGTTTATATCTGGGATTTAACAAATCTAAAACTTCATGTCTATCAATTCTGCTGCTAGCTAACGCTGCACTGCTTGTTACTCTACATGGTTTTCCACCTTTTTAAAAATACTTGAATGACGTAACAGGGAGGAGGTGCCTAGATGGTCAACGTCCTTACCTCTACTTTTGTGGCATCACAAAGGCTACAGATGCCTTGACAAATGTTAAATGGGTTATCACCGAGCATGAGGTGGTACCACTGGTGGCTGCTTTACTTGGACATAATCATCATCATTCGCCTCATTATCTTGTTCAAGTGCCACAAATTCATCATTGTCAGATCCATAATTACCCCCCTCATCCTGTTGCACATTAACTGGTTCCAAAGTAGCATACTCAATTTCTATATCTAAATCATCATCCTCACATTTTCAAATTGTTGAGAAATTTTGGAAGGAGGCTTGTCTATATTACAGTGTCAGAATCTGAAATGTTAAACTCACATATAGCACATATGGACACCCTTAGACACTCCTCAGGATTCTGTGAGTACCCAATTTGTTCCTTAGCCTCAGTTTACTAAGTTTGATCTATGACAGAAATACCGACACTGATTATACTTACATAAAAATACAAAACACTATGAGAGCGACATAAAAAAAATACAGACTTGACAACAAATAGAGAAGAATTCCGCTCCAGTTTGGACTTGGCTTTTATGAATTGCGACTAAAGAAAATGCCTGCACTTGAATTTGACATCAGTTAACATAGCGATATAGCATTTCCTGTTTTAAATTGGCAATGCCAGGACCAGGCGCCCTACGCTAATATTAACCCTAACCCTAATCCTATCCCTATCGCTAACTGTAATGCTAACCCTAACCCTTAGGGGGTATTCAATTTTTGGCGGGATCGCACGCAAAGCCGGCGCTCCAAAAATATTACCGTTAATACGGTAATATCTCGCTGGATTTCAGCTCGCGGCTCCCTGAGCCGCGAACTGAAATCCAGCGAGTAAATTACCGTATTAACGGTAATATTTTTGGAGCGCGGGCTTTGCGCGCGATCCCGCCAAAAATTGAATACCCCCTAAGGGTTAGGGTTAGCATTACAGTTAGCAAAATATAGACGGCAGTGATCACCTGCTTTTGACGTTGAGCATAAAGATAGTGCGGAAACATCGCTTCTCCAGTAGCGAAGAGGAGTTGAGAATTTAGGCTATTATTATTATTTAATAATTTTTATTTGTAAGGAGCCACAAAATGTCGGCAGCGCTGTACAGGGACCAACAGTAGGAGAGTACAAGGTATAACATTAAACAATAAGCAAAAATGACAATAAATCAAGTAGCTCAGTGCACAGCTAATAAGAAAGGGTGATGGAAAGTCAGCACAGCAGGAAAGAAAGGCGGAGGGAAAGTCAGCACAGCAGGAAAGAAAGGGTGAGAGAAAGTCAGCACAGCAAGAAAGAAAGGATGAAGCCTGCTGTGCCCAAGAGTGTGGGCACAGTTAACTGGTAAGAGTAACTGAAAAGGAGCAGAGATAAGCAGAAGTGGAGTCAGAGGGCAGAAGGCTCTAGAAGTAGGTGGGCAGAGTAGCTGTAGAGCAGAGTTAAAAGTGGTGTAAACAGGAGAGAGGACCCTGTTCAGAGGAGCTTACAATCTAAAATAAGGGGTGGACAAACAAAGGACACAAGGAAGGTGGAAGGGGACAGGGTCAAACGGAGCAAGAAGGGGGTAGAAAGGGAGAGAGAGAGAGAAGTAGCCGACAGGTGGGGAGTTAGGCAGATGACTGGATAGCTTTTAAAAAGATGTGGGTTTTTAATGCCCTTTTGAAACTTAAGATTGGGGGAGGTTCTGATAGCATGGTGGAGATCTTTACAATGGAGGGCGGCAGCACAAGAGAAGTCTTGAATATGTGAGTGAGAGAAGGTAATCAGAGGGGAAGAGAGACGCTGATCGTTAGCCGATCGCAGTGGGCGGGAAGGTTATGGCATAAGTGTGCATACTGCCTATCCCTCAGAATATAGGAGGATACTGGAGAAGATGTTACAGCGACATTTAAGACAGATTGAAATGGGTATAGACCGGTGAGGGAAGACCAGGAAGGAGAAGGTTGCAGTAGTCAAAACAGGAGATAATGGAGAATGGTTTTAGTAACGTCCTGAGTAAAGAAATGTGTATATTGTCAGTGTTCCAAACGCGAAGTGAAGTCCTCGAGGAATAGATAGAGGGTGTGGAGAGAAAGATGTGCCATTAGTAGAGAAACTAAAGGAATATGCAAAAAAGTAGGAGGTGAACCAGAAGAGAACAGTGCCGCAAAGTCCAAGAGAGTGAAAGGTATACAGAAGAATAGGGTAGTCAACTGTATCAAAGGAGGCATAGAGAACAAAGAGGATGAGTATGGAGTGATGACCCTTCAAGTTAGCTGTGAACAGATCATTGGCCACTTTAGTAAGGGTAGTATCAGAGTGTTGAAGAGAAGCCCGATTGCTGAGGTTTGAGGATGGAGTGAGAGGAGAGAAAGTGGGTTAAGCAGTACGCTTTTCAAGCTAAGGAATGGAGAGGAACAGGGTGACAGTCGGAGTTTGTATATCATTTCATAAATATAAATTGATCATAAGCATGATATGAATGGACAGGATTTCTTTTCTGTGAATCATGTGAAGGAGTTAACAAATGATTACATAGGTTTTAGGTATTTCTAGTTTCCTAACATGAAACTGGAAATGTACATACCGTTCAAATAAAGTAGGCATAATTATTTTTGCAGGTCCTCACACACAGGGGCTCGCCCCATTCAGAAAATTTGTGATCCATCTGCACAGCTGTGTATGATCATTGGGGTTCTGACAGCAGAAACTTTTATGCTTGTCTTGTACACATGACAACTTCTCCACTAGGTGAGGCCAACTGTGACATTTGGCCCAGTCCCATCATTATTTTACATCACACCATTAACTAAAATATTTGAAACACCACAAAGCACTAAAACACTAAATACAGTGTGGATACTGTTAAATGTTAGGAGGCAGACAAACACTTTAAGAGCCAATGGGTAAGACTATTTATACAGATATGTACTTTAGACACAAAATTGGAACAGTGTGGAAAGAAAGAGAAGACATGGGGATTTGACCCGAAAGAGAAATAATAAAATGATCTTGCATCCTTGGTTTTGGTTCCTCTATTCTTCTTTAAAATAATGTAGATCATTTGAATGTGCAAAATATATGCTATTTTTTATTTAGAAAAATGTATCATACAACTTAAAGAACCTTAATCAGGACAAGGACAACCATTTATACACCAATTATACCAGTTACTTATTTACTTACAATACAAGTGACTTTCCCAATTACAAGGTTAATTTAATTGTCCACACCCTTTAAGAAACATTGACATCAAATGATGAGTTAAAATACTGCAATTATATTGATCATTGAACCATATCACCCCGCATTATCCATAATTATTCAATTTATTCTTGTTATGTAAAATCAATGTAGGCTTGATACACTTCTTCTTTAGCTAAAGCGTCAGCCTATGATTCAAGCAAGATAGGAGAAGAAGCAATAAATATATTTTGACATACATAACAGCAATGTAAATAGTTTACTTCTGATTGTTACAAATTTAATTTTCATTTAAACTGCTAAGGAGACACTGATGATGTTTTAACAAGCCAAGTGAGTATTGCTTAATGTTCATCAAAATAATCATTAATGTTTTGGGAATCTTAAAATATATAAAAGCTTGTTCTAGCAGAAATTTGAAACACCATAAAAAGTTTTGTGAATTCAACCTTTTTTTAAACATTTATAAAAATGTTTTATCGGGTAAAACAATTTATTATACATAACGGTGAAATATATGAACCTGGGGTGCATATCTGCAAACAATCAATAAAATAATCAAAGGAAAACAATGTACCGTAATATAATATAATATAATATAATGTATCGGTGGTTTTGTACACACAGGAGAGTGTTGTACCAAGAGGTGTAGCCAAAGCACCCCAAGACCTGTTCCTTTGTGGAGGGTGGGAGGATGTCAATAAAGCATTTCCACATTCACTCGTCTTAAAACGATGCAGTCATAAAGATCAGTCACCGGAACATAGCATTCTGGACAGGGTTATGGGATATAATGGTTATACCAAATTAGAAACCTTCTGCATGATGATAAATAAGTCTTATGGTATTTATTTAAAAACATTTCTACGTAAGTGGTAGCAGGAAACAGTCTAATGGATTCTAGAAGGGACTGTAGCAATATCTGAGGGGCAATAGAGGTAAATTGGTCCAGCCTAAGTAAAAGGTTAGATTTGGTTTAAGTAATATATGTCAAATTTTACGTGTGGTTAATTAGTAGTAGGATATGTGGTGGAAACTCTTGGTCATGTAAGTTGAAGATATTGATGACATTTGTCTAATTGAGGAAGTTTTTCTCTATGGAAGTGTGGGCATAGTTGTCTGTTGTGGAGCCAATATCTCAGGTACTGCAATTGAGCCGCTTGTTTGTATAGACTTACTTTTGTGTGGCTACTTGCCCTTCCAAATAGTATATTTAGGGGCTGATTCAATTCAGACTCGTTAGTCTAGGATTAAGGCGGCATCAGTACTATTACCTTTAACACGATAATTTTAACCCAAATTTTTACTCGCGTTAAAATTGCCGCACGGTAATACTGCGCACTTTTACCGTACTAACGGTAATAGTGCACAGGCCACGTTATTCTATAATTACGATAAAACTATGCTGGTAATTCCGACACCTGTCATGCCTCCAAAAAAAACCCGAAAGAATAGAAAATCGACTTGAAAATAATTAGACTTATCTTCAAGACGACGCTGGAGATCCACGAAGACAGCAGCATAATGACAGGAAGGCTTTCCGATTGGAGAACTGACCGCCTCTGATGCCTGACGTCATCGTGACGTGTGTCAAGCAAAATGGAAAATCATAAGATTAAATTAATCAAGCTGAATACATCTTGTATTCATTTACATTTGCAGTAATGTTTGAGGGAGTGGACTAAATTGGTTGAAAGATAAATATTAAGATAAGGTTTATTTTGACCTGTCAAGTGAGTGAGGACAGCTGGTGTCCTAGGGGTGGAAGCATGGTTCTGTAGAGATGTGCCCGGTGCCCGTGAAGAGGGCGAAGACGTCCGCCAGGGCTGTGCCCCTGGAGGGGCTGAAGAGGTCCCTGATGGTGCCCAGCAGGAAGAAAGAAGAGGAGAAGAACTTACCCGTCCATCGATCCAGCGGTGAGTATCATGGCTTCTTTCTTTCAGGTTCTGGCAGCGGAGGACGGATGAGCCAATCGGGGCTCATCTTTTCCCGCTGGCCAATCAGCGGCCGGATACGCAAGCCAATCACTGCTCGCGCCCGGCCGTTTGAAAGATTGGCGCCGCAGCGAGCCAATCAGAGCTCGCGGTGGCGGCGCCTGCTGATGACGTCGCGCCGGCGACTATATAAGTCGCCGGGCGGCGCAATTTTCTCAGAAGAGAGTCGGCAGCGGAGAGAGAAGGACGTCGTGGGACGTCCAGAGCGGCGAGTCAAGAACAGAAGCCGGCGGAGCGGAGATCGTCGGCGGGGAGCCCTTGTAAGGGCTGAGAGCGCCCCCGCCCCAGCAGCAGCAGCAGACGCAGCGCCGAAGAGGAGAAGAGGCGCCGCCGGCTGGAGGGTCTGGAAGACCTGGAGAAGAAAGAAGACGGTGTGGCAAGTTGAGTATCCTGCGCAGAGCAGGTAAGTACACTCAACGTTCAGTCGGGCACTAGGCCCGTGGCCACGGTCGGGCACAAGGCCTGTGGGACAGAAATTAGGGGCACAAGGCCCAGGGACTTGGGCACTAGGCCCCGATAAAAATAGTGGGCCAGTAGGCCATATTGCTATAAAGGGCACAAGGCCCTGTTAGTTAGATAGAGGAGGCTCAGAGCCCCCAGGTATAAAAGGGCACAAGGCCCTTAGCGGCCTAGAGGCCATAGGAAGGCCACAGGGCCTGGTTAGGGGCTGATTACCCATAGTCTTTTACGGGCACAAGGCCCTAAGTTAGTCAGGGAGGCCACAGGCCTCAGTAGGTAGGGGCTAGTGCCCCTAGGTAGCAGGGCACAAGGCCCTAGTTAGTGGGCTCAGAGCCCTGAGTTAGAGAGGGGGCTGAGGCCCATTAATCAGAGCACAAGGCTCTGTGTGCAACTGGGCAAGAGGCCCATGGTGTGTAGGGCATAAGGCCCTGGTGGTGGTGTGATAGAGGCGTGAGAGCCTCGTGAGTGTAGGCGCGGTCCTGTGTGAGGTGAGCACACGGAGTTAGGAGGTACAGTAGAGCGGAGGCTCCTGTGGTGTTGTAGCAACCGGCTGGTTGGCTAACAGCGGTGTGCTCTGGTGAGTAGCGTGCAAAGTACTGTATACTGCATTTATTTTGTCTGTGCGGCGAGTATTGTTTGTATTACTGTATTTTGGGGTGTGCTACATAACTGTGTTCAGGGGCAAGACGTCAGGCCCCCATTAAAGGTAGGCTCTTGTTCCTGTGTTTTTCTGTGCTAACCCGTGCTGTGGGGGACAAGTGTAGTTACCAGCGTACACATAGTCAGGGAAGAACACACGTAGTTTTCCCGTCCCTTAGGTCCCTGGTGTCGCACTGGTTTCCAGAGGGGGTGACTGAGTGAGTCAGTGGCAGTACAGCACAGCTCAACGCAGTTCCATGGGGCGTCCCGTGGTTCAGGTTGAGAGTCCTAGTCCTCAGTTCCATGCAGGTTACCTGGCGGTTCCGGAGTGGGATACGTGTTCGATACCTGGGTGCAGGCAGTCGGGCAGTTCAGTTTCGATCGGCTGTTCCGGGCGGCAGTCTGTACGCGTGTTAGCGTGCTGTTCCAGTGAGCCTCAGTCGGGCCTCGTGCAGCCGGTCCGTGGGTGATCCCATAGCAAGAAGGCAGCTTCTTGGTATGACCTGGGTGAGGGGGTTAGGAACCGCCCTCCGGTTTAGTCCGTGAACACCGGCTGGTGTTCCCCGTAGTGGTAAGTGAGCAGTTCCGTTAGTGCACCACACCTAGTTAGTCATAGTTGTTTGACTTAGTTGCGTTGCCGACCATTAGAGTGTTGTTAGGGTCGGGTCGCTGTTGTAGTCAGTTTAGTTTTGTGGGTGCCATCTTAGTCTCACTGAGAGCGCAGAGGGAGGCTGTGTGTTCTTGTCATCCGCAGGTGTCGGAAAGGTGCAGGAGAACAGGATCGTAAGTGGGAGTGTCCCGGTGAGTATCACGCTCGATTCCCCTTTCGGTTCGGCCCTCACCGGCAGGTGTGCCAGGTACTTGAGGCGAGACCAGTCCTGGTCTCACGTGCCTGTAGTCCCCCGTGCCTTGGCAAGAGCAAAGTGAGTAGGCGGCAAGTGAGCTTGGACTGACCGTGTCCTCGTTCTTTGCCGTATTCTCGGACAGCCCTTACCTGGTAGGCACGGCCGTAATCTCTGTCTCTTTCTTAGAGGGACGTGGTTGGAGGTGACAAGGGTTGCGGCTGCGGATCTGCTGGGAACGGATCGCAGCTGGGATATCGGAGGCGGACTGGAGGTGACCATCGTTTATAAGGTAAGTTCTTTTGTGTTGCGTCTGTCCTGTTTCCCCGCAGGGGGCGCTACAGTTCAGTAATGGTGCTTAGGTCAGTAAATACCGGTATGTTTGTCTACAAATTGTCAGTTACCCTTAGTTGTGCTTTGTACAAAAGAGAAAAGTGTCTGTTGTTGTCAAATAGAAACGATCTTCTCTTCTGTGACACTTATGACTTTTAATGGTCAGTTGTTTAGTCTTTTTGCCTGATGCTAGGAACTTCTACTTGACCATGTAATCAAGGAATTTGACTATGACTGGTCCTGTCCTAATCAATGTGCTCTTTACAATTTGAGGGGTGCTGATTTCAGCTGGCAAATCAAACACCTTAATTAGAATTGTGGAAACTGAATGAAAGCGATTAGGACAGGGTTTCCCAAACCCAGTCCTCAGGGCTCCCCAACAGTGCAGGTTTTCCATATCTCCTTGCTGGAGCACAGGTGTATTCATTACTGACTGACACATTGTAACAGATCCAGAGGTGGTCCTAATTATGTCACATGTGGTCCGGAAAACCTGCACTGTTGGGGGGCCCCGAGGACTGGGTTTGGGAAACCCTGGATTAGGGTATTTGTGGTAATAGGCCTGTATTCTCTACAAGTGTTATGTTTTATTTATGAATAAAATACAATACATATATATTGTATACAAATAAAAAATGGAAATATAAATATGAGATGCCAGGATATATGCATATGTGTACAGTTTTTGGAGGTCTAAGGTAATATAAGGTAATATAAGACATATTTATGTCACATCAAATGTTTGGAGGTAAACGCTATACAACATATGTAGCATTTAGAATATTTTATCAACTATGGAGCAATGTTAGAAGTGAATGTTTTTGTTTTCACATAAATTCAGCTTCAGCTACACAATCATGAATATCGTCAGTACAGTACATATGGAGTTTCTTTAACTCTTAGCATTTACCAAACGACTTATACAGAAATGTTCACAACCAGATAAAGAAAAGTTTTGCACAGTACAAGTATCCATCACCCATCACTAACACCCCTATACACATATAGGTATGGAATCTATCATCCAGAACCGTTGGAACTTGGGCTTTCTCCTATGATCCCACCAAGGGTTGCAACTAAGGCATACATTGCCTACCTGTAGACTGGTGACAGAGGTAAATGTTTTGCTTAGATGTTGGATATACACAGACAGATATAAGCTACTGTCTGGAACCATGCACCAAGAATTCAAATATTTCATCAATAGCTACAAAAACTGAATAAATACATAAAACAGAGCAAACCCTGCTGTAGGGCGAGAATAGTCTAACATTTATGAGCATATACAATTTTGGAGAAATAAGATATTTACTTGCACATAAAAACTGACTTCTGTTTTTGTGGAGTGTAGAATATTTATCATAGATACAGGAACAGTTTGCAGGTCTTTAACATACTATCTGCATCATCACTATTTATTTATGTAGCGCCACTGATTCCACAACGCTGTACAGAGAGCTCATTCACATCAGTCCCTGCCCCATTGGAGCTTACAGTCTAAATTTCCTAACATATACACACATACAGACAGACAGAGAGAGACTAGGGTCAATTTTGATAGCAGCCAATTAAGCTACCAGTATGTTTTTGGCGTGTGGGAGGAAACCAGAGCACCCGGAGGAAATCCACGCAAACACGGGGAGAACATACAAACTCCACACAGATAAGGCCATGGTTGGGAATTGAACTCATGACCCCAACGCTGTGAGGCAGAAGTGCTAACCACTTAGCCACCGTGCTGCCTATACTGGTCTAGATCCCCTTATAGAATAGAAATACCGGCATATCACAGCAGATTAGTGATAATGATTTTAGTACCCAGAACTTGACACTATACACTACTGATTTAATCATAACCTTTGATGAAACTACCAAAGTGGCAGAGAAACGCGTCAGGAAAAAAGACGTAGACGAGTCTGGATGCATCATTTTCTATTTTTTCGTGTATACACGTTTTCTTGTTGGCAACTGCGGAGATTGGGTTTTTTGAAACCGAGGCACAGCGGCTAAACAGCTATTCATTCCCACAGCAGTCTGACTGGAGGATTTGCCAAAAGGAGACTGGAAGTTTGTATCAGTCCCTGTAAGGTACACCTAATATCTGGCTGTTGATTAGGAGACTTTCTTCTTGCACCGAGGAGTTCTAGAGCTCCATATTTGAATTGTGATATCAACAACTATGTTTCCAGATGCTATATACCTGGGACTTATTGCTGGACATTCCGCTATTATACCAATAGTACTTGTGTACTCATAGCTGACTATTTGTGCCTATAAGAATTATCATGCAATATGTGGTGCTATATTTTCAGCTCGTTGAACGTTATTGATGATTTATTTTAATTCTTTTAACATTATTAAACAAACCTATTTTAGTCATACCAGCACTACCACTTGTTTCTTTTACCTTCGTTCAGTGTTGACAAGCCCAGTACTTGTCATGTGTGGTTAGCTGCAGGTGTGTTGTGTAGCTACTTTTATATCCTGCTTTGAGAAGTGTGGCCATCAGACTAAACGTAGTTAAAATCATGCGGGTGAGTGACTTGCTGAATCACCTATTATCTGTGGATTACTAAGAGTGTCAGCCAATAGGGGCAGGAAAAGGATGGGACTTGTACACAGTTATAAGTCAGTGCAGACAGGATAGGGTTGTTCCTGCTTCCGGATTCCTCCCTCCCACCCTTCTAGTTTTATTGGTCAGTTTTTTTGTTCTGATCAGTGTGTTACAGAGTAGGAGAGCAGTGCAGTCGGTAACTGTGCATATGGTGCTCGGTTGATCTTGTCATAGGTCACTACCCCTCTATGGTAATGGGGTCATACTATGGTTGGTTCGCCTGTGAGGAGGACCCTTGGGCCGGTATTGTCTGGTTTATACTGACGGTTATAAAAGGGGGCGCAGTCTTGCCGTTGGACTTGATTTTTAGCACCGGCCAATAGATAAGGTATGATCCTGGGTTGGTGGTACTATTGTCTGACCTTTCCACCTTTATTGGTTTTGCTTTTGCTGACTGCCCTGCTTACAGACCTCTTTCGTTTAAAGTTCATATTCCAACTTAATAAATCCTGTCATTCATTCCAACTTTAATTTGGTGTCCATCTCTTTATTGGGTATGGTAAAAGATTATGCCATGGTGTGGTGGGATTTAGGGGAAACTTCCCCGCTATCCTTTTTAATAATTATATCTACGGTATATACATTCAATATTTCTAACCAGCGCTTGGTGTATTTTCTTTATTTATAAATAAGATATTTATCTGCACATAAAATCTGACTTCTGTTTATGTAGAGTGTAGAATATTTATCATAGATACAGGAACAGTTTGCAGGTCTTTAACATACTAGTCTAGACCCCCTTATAGAACAGAAATAGCGGCATATCACAGCAGATTAGTGATAATGATTTTAGTACCCAGAACTTGACACTACACACTACCACACACCTAATATTGTGTGAATGCACCTGATCTTATACAATATACATGGATTCTGTATGTGAAAATGGCTATGCCTGCAAAGTTCTGTGGATTTTGAGAGTTGACAACTAAATGCAGCCTAGGTGCACTCATGTGGCTCATTATATGCCCACATTTAGTTTATACTATATAGTGATATAAAGCAAAAAAAATGAAAATAAAATAAAATTACTCACAATCAAAAAACTTTGAAAATCACTAAAGCACCTGCAGGCCTAGGCAGCCCCCGGGCTCACGGTTATTCACTTGAGATTTCTATACCACAGATGGGGCAGCACAGTGGCCTGGTGGCTAGCACTTCTGCCTCACAGCACTGGGGTCATGAGTTCAATTCCCATCCATGACCTTATCTGTGTGGAGTTTGTATGTTCTCCCTGTGTTTGTGTGGGTTTCCTCCAGGTGCTCCAGTTTCCTCCCACACTCCAAAAACATACTGGTAGGTTAATTGGTTGCTATCAAAATTGACCCTAGTCTCTCTCTCTCTCTGTCTGTCTCCCTCCCTCTCTGTCTGTCTGTGTGTCTATATTAGGGAATTTAGACCGTAAGTTCCAATGAGGCAGGGACTGATGTGAATGAGTTCTCTGTACAGCGCTGCGGAATTAGTGGCGCTATATAAATAAATGATGATGATGATGATGACGATATACCAGGACTTGCAAATTCTCACTTTGTCCCCTGGAATAGACAAAATAAAACCAATTATGGTTGCAAAACCTCTTGCATATTACTGTAACTTCAATTCAAGTCTGACACTTTACTATATTGAAGTGATTGGCACAGAGAGGCATGAGGGCGAGATTGCTACAAGGCTTACGCAGATGCATATTATCAGAGACTGACCTAGCAAACCAGAAAGTCAGCCTTTACCACTACGATTAGTGCCCCCCAAAAAATCATACTGTATGATAAATATACACCTGTATTCTGCTGCATGACTTCCCAATAATACAAAGCGAACATCTTTGTCAGTAGGAGGCTCCTACATATGCAGGGCATAGTAAACCCCACCGCTGAAACTTGGTACAACAGGAAGCAAGAAATGGAGGAGTAAACATTGTAAGATCCAGGTAAATGCATGTTCAGTCATTTAATATATTATTATTATTATTATTATTATTATTATTATTATTATTATTATGTTATTTTTTATGTTTAAAAATAGCCTTTAAGCTTTTATAACTTATATAGATTATTTTTTTTAAATAAATGAATCTTATTTAAATCAATAATGTTTATTTTTTTTCATTTCGCACTTATTAATTATACAGATGCCTCTGTAGATCATCAACGCCCAATTTCCAATTGAACTGCTGTGTCACAGCCGCAGGACTTGTCACACCCGCTGTATACAGCAGGCGCTCGTTCAGGTTGATATGCCCAATGTCATGTGACCAGTCTTGTAAGGATGGTCTTTTCAAATTAAGAATCACTATTTAAACCTGCTGAATCAGTGTAAGAGCAACAGGTTTCCTCCCTAGTGTCTGGCTGTTTACTTGTGCTTCATCTATTGGATTTATCGGGTGTTCTTGACATTTGGCTTGGCTGTGACTATTCTTTTGGATTCTGATTCTGTACCTTTTTAATTCTCCTGAGCACCAGTTCCCAGCTCGTCTGACCATCCTTATATTTTGCATATTGCTGAATCTGCTTATACCAATTGCGTTACGCCAAAAGGAAGTGCAGAAGCCCGCGACCTGCGAGTTCAAGGCAGCAGACTCCATACCACCTTGCGTCAGTTCCTGGTGACACCGAGGGGCTCGTTAGACTACAGAACTCTGTTCTGTTAGTGCATATTTTGGCAGAGTATGTTCGTGACATACTGTTCTTAAATCTTGCAACTTAGCAAATCTTTTGAAACAAAACCAGAGAAATAACAAGCCTGCGCTCGGCATATCCCATATTGTATATGGTACAAGCTGCGTGGCAATATAAATGCCCATATATGTATACAAAAAAATAAGTCAGTTGTCAGCGCTTATCCTTATACAATATGGGATATACCGAGTGCAGGCTTATTTCCATGCAGCCGGTAGCATATATAATATGGAATATACCGAGCACGGGCTTGTTTTTTCTCTGGTTTTGTTTCAAAATATTGCCTTATTGTCATAGCAGCTGTCCATCAAGCCTATTTAAGGCACATTTGGGTGTGGCTCACAAGCCAGCCCTTGCTAGATCTAAACCCCTATACCTGGGAGGTGAGTACATCTGATTTTAACTGCATTTTAATGGTCTTGACTTGAGGTAGGCAGCGAGATATTTAAAAATAGTGGTTCAAGGGGAAGTGGCACGGTGCAGGTGCGCTACAGACGCACCCATATAATTAAGTTAAATTTTTTTTAAAAAATCAATAAAAAATAATATAACTAATATGCATTAGAAAAAAGATACTATATTCCATGAATCAATAATTTGTAAATGCTTCTAGTTCTGGTAACAATATCTGATGATGGCATTAAAAGAACAAGGACTGCTGCTGATAACCCTATTGATGTATAGAGCAAGACAAACACATGTTCTCTCCAGCAAAAGGACTTTGATAAATCAGTCCCTCTGTTCTATACCTAAAAGTATATTTTAAGGATGGACCACTGCTCATGGGCCAGCTCTGGGTGCTTGCCCTCCCAGGTTAAAGCATACCGTACAGCCTCTGATTGTAAATATATTATTAACTGTAATTTTATTATTAAAACAGCTAGTCCCAGCCCTGAGAGATGCTAGTATGGTTTAGCAAAATGCACCTCTCGGGCTAAAGTTAATTTAAGAAGAAATCCTACAAGGATAAAGAACTTTCTTTTTATTGTTCCAGCGTACAGGAGCATGACAAATTCATAGACGGATTTTTTTTACACCAGAAAGCAGATCTTTTAAATGAAGAATGCATGCCTGTATTGTTTCCCTTTTAAATGCCACCAAAGTCTACAGGGAAGTGTTTAATTGTGGTTTTACTATTGTTCAAGAGACTTACAAAACACTTTTAAAATTCTAGAAAAAAAAAAGGCTTACACGGTTGAGCCCTTAATCTTTATTTCCACATATATATATATATATATATATATATATATATATATATATATATATTAAATTAACGGGTACTTATGGTCGTAGATGGAAACATCGGACCCGGAGATTTTATCAGTGTTTTACACTTGCTGAATGCAGGGATTCACACAAAAAAGTAAATACCAGTATCCAGTGTGGGAATTGGACCCATTGTGACAGCTATTGAATTATTTAGAACCAGTCACAATAATTCCTAATGCACTGCCAAAATCTCTGGGACAGAAGTTCCCAACTATGATACAATTCCAGAACAGCGATTTTACCGATTTATGTTGTGATGGAATAGGGCGTTTCGCAGAGGTGTGAATTTAGTGCGATACAATCTTTACATCCCACTTGTTTTGCCAGTCTGTGGAATAGCTATTACACACTTTTTATCTCGATTCGCATTTTGTAGAATTTATAATAATCAAAGAGTTTGAATTTTGGACAGAAGAAAAATTAAAGGAGGAATTCCGCATGGAACAGTTAAGACCAAATTGATATATGTATACAAGATAAATAATCCTTTAGCGCTCAATGTCAGGCCATTGCACAAATAAAACAAACCAAAGAAAAACATAAATATAAATATAAATACAGATAAATAAATAATAATACTGATGACAATATTAAATTAATTTTGTGTCAAATTGATATATGTGAAATTCAGCTGCCAAACTAGATGATCATCATCATCATCAACATTTATTTATATAGCGTTAGCAAATTCCGTAGCGCTTTACAATTGGGATGCGTATATTCTGCAAAACAGGTTTGAGAATTTTGATCATCTCCACTTTGATTATAGTGATCCAGTTTTAATGGATTTACAGTTTGTTAACAGATTATGTAGAATAGCTGTTGACATGGAATAGTTCATTGCAAAAGTTAACTGCATAGTTTGATGTACCGCAAAAGTAATTTTCTGAAAAGATCAGCTGTTTAACACATGTAATTTGTTATATCAATCCACTAAATTAAATGTGATCATTTCCCTTCACCGGGCTGCTCTTCTCGTAACACCCGAGGGGAGTGCAAAGTGCATAGCAGGTGTGACAAATCAGGGTGTGTGTTTTTTACAAGCAGTGCACTCTTGGCCTTCACCCAGACATAGGAAACCTGTTCCTTATTCAGTCTCAGGTTACAACAAAAGATAAAAAAAAAAAAAACACAGTGAGGAAGTTCAACCTGATTACTTATATTCTAGGGAGGCGGTGATCGGGGAAGGTTATAAAGCAAGCTGGAAATTCAGCTTCATAAAGACGTCTCTTAAAAAGCCCGTGAGCCTAAGAAACAGCATCAAGGTGAGATCCAATGAATAGTTTCCCCAAAGGAAGGGGTAGTGGCAATGGGGTTGGGAATTTTAAAGCATAATTAAAACTTATATTGATTAGGAGGAACATATTTCCTGATATTGCTCAATCATTATATTATATTGCTTAATCATTTTCAAATTGTTTTAAAAAGAAGGGAAACCTATTAACACAACTGTGATTCCTCAGAAAAACTATTCTGATCATCTCACAATAATATGGTACATATATTTGCTATGTATAAAAGAATTTAGATCTATCTATCTATCTTTGGATAGCACCGTGCTCCACTCCTGATACTTTAGGGAATGCTAAGCAAGCAGCTCTATCTAGTATGTGTTGTAAAAGCTGGTAAAGCAAGTGTGCTAGCAATTTTTTTTGTTGTTCTTGCTATTGTTGTTATTTTGTTTTCCTTATCTGTGTGGAAGCTGGAGAAGAGGTGCTTGTATGTGTCAAGATGTTTTCCTGAAGGAGTTATTCTATATTTAGAGTAAACAGGATTGATATAATCTTATATGTTGTAATCTCTTACAAGCAGTATCCTATTGTGTCACAGTAGTACACAACATTAATGTGAACCCTATTGTATTCAAGCTACAGTACAATGTAGCTTAAAATATAGTAACGCCTACACATGTTTAGTTGATGTTCATACAATTGTATTGAACCACAGTAATGATATCTATCACACTGGCAAGCAAAGAGGTGTGGATCACATCTAGCCGACTTTGTACTATAACTTGACGGCAAGTTCTAGCATCGCAGAGGTCCTACACAAAGGGTCCTTTTTTTCAGGCCGTGATGTATTGGGTTTAAACAGGTTGTGATGGCAACGGTGGAAGCTTCTTGTCCTAGTAAACACCACTGCAGAGGTTTGCAGAGCTATGGTCCATTACACTTGACATATTATAACTGGTGTGTTTGTGTTGTAATGTACACCGTGTAATTGGAGATTATTGTAGTAAGCATGCACCCCCCCCCCCCTCGTCTGTTCAATATGCAGGAATGTAAAGACAGCGGAGCTTTGAGTGGAATTTTACAACGCCTGTAAAAAGTGCGCATGTTTACATGTGTGTCAGATCTGAACTTTTCAAACTACAAATTAATTAAACTATTGGATAGGCAATTTTGGTGGACAACATTTTTGCAGCGATGATAAGCAGGTTGTTGTATCCCAAATTAGGGATGCACCAATCCTCAGATTGCTACATTATTAGCAATCTGTATCTTTAACAGAAATTTAAGTGTGCAGGGCTCAGATGTATCACTGTGCTGATCTTAAATTACAGGCAACATTTTATCATTTAGGTCACTGCTAAACTCAAGTTTGATTTTCTATATTCGTTTGCAAAATATTTCTCTGTTCCTCCAAATCCTAAAATGTTGTATGTATTCAGTGCATATTTAGTTAATGTATTTGTTACTTTATTTTCTATACACAGACATACTTTTATTTTCTTCACTTTAGAGACATATTCAATTAGCCGAAATGTTCCTCTGAACATCGCGGCTGCACATGTTTTCCAGTACTACGGTACCTCAACATCGCTGCGGATTTGTCCTTACACCCCTATGAGGGGGGCAAAGCGAAATCCGCAATGTTGCATCGCCACAGAGTGCCTTTGCGACAGTTCCGGAGGCACTCCGCAGCTAATCGAATATGCTCCTTAGTGTATTATGTTCAATATATGCATAAAGTAAACTCATGATACACAAGACTTTTCCATCGTTGGACTCTGGGTTTCATTTAGAGTTGGACTTACATCTATTTTTTTTTGCATAAGATACACATTTTCTTACTACACATGCTCACAAAAAAAGTATGCATATGATCGTATCAATTTTTTTTTACTTATCTTCGACTTATGGCTCGTTATGCCTGGAGTGCCTAAATGTGGGATGGTAAGGATAGGCACGTGTGGGCAGAGCATAATAGGGGCATTTAATTGTGATTCAAACAAATGTGGACTAAATGGAGTTAGTCCTGTGTCTTGCGTGTGCTGGTGCAGATATGTGCGATAATGATCATGACTTACAGCACTATCTAGCCACTTCTGATTGGCTGTTTGCAGATTGACCTCCAGCTGCATTTATTTAAATTTTAAAGAGACATTGGTCTCTCTAGTGTATCTGTCTGCATACGCTATTTGTACACAACATAATAATGTATTTAAACACGTTTTTTATTGGATCATTGGACTGTGTGCAAACAGGGTACTGCCACATCTGCATTGAGCACTAAACACATATGCCTACTGCTTGCCTATTCTACGCTTCCACTAGGTATGACTGGTGTATGACTGGTATAAGTAATACAACTTTTGAGCTGTTTGCATTGCAAGATTCCTCTGACTACATATGGACAAAAGAACACTTCTTCTTGCATGTGTTTTTTTCCTACCTATGCTAAAGGTGAACATGTGTCTACCTCTAAATGTGCCCCTTTATTGCTAATTGGGACTTTTTTTTTTAGCAAAAATGCCTTTGATCAGGTGACTGCCTTAGATTAAATGTCAACATTTTTAGGGAATGTGGATGGTCCGGTTGTATTGAATGTGAATGTTTGTGAGCCTTCAAGTTGACTGACAGGTTCAAAGTGTAAAATAAGTGTAGAGTGAGCTCTGAACATTTGCACACAAACAGGCGAGTCTAAGAAAAAGGAGCCAAGAAAGTAAACTTTGCTATACTTCTTTTATTAATTTTGTTAATTCTATATGCAGTTTTTTAACACAAGAAATAAAACTGGAAAAACCTCATAACATCAGCAACAATACAACAAATATATTAAGCACATAAATAAAAGAGCCGATGAAACGTCCCAAAATTTTCTTGCACAAATTACCTTGAGACATGGGCTCAGTAGTTTTATTTTCAAGAAATCAGCATGTGAATCATTTTTTCTGATTTGGATTATTGAAATGTTTTTTTAATTACAAATGTCCAAAAGCACTTGGGACACAACAGGATTTCTAAAAACATCTACAAGCGATTTATCTTGAAACCCATAAACACACTAATATACACCAAGGGCTAGATTTACTAAGCTGCGGGTTTGAAAAAGTGGGGATGTTGCCTATAGCAACCAATCAGATTCTAGCTATCATTTTGTAGACGGTACTAAATAAATGATAGCTAGAATCTGATTGGTTGCTATAGGCAACATCCCCACCTTTTCAAACCCGCAGCTTAGTAAATCTAGCCCCAAGTCTTCCCAAAAATGTATTCTTTAATAATTAGACTGTAACAAGTTATTATACTAATTTCATTAAAATATTATAATGTTTTAGAAACATTTGCTTATCTAGGTATACCAGGGGGATCAAATGTTTTCGAAATCCAGAATGTGCCCCCAATAGATGCCAATCAGTTTTGAAATAATTTCTTTCTCTTATATCATTATTGATTATAGCTATTTTCCCCACAAAAGAGGAATCAATGCCCCTGATCCATTCAATTAGTAGGACAGGTAATAATTATATACAAATTTGTGTTTGGTAAAGGTCTAATGTAATGGACTGCACTAGAAAAATAGTTTAATATTGTTATGCAAAATAGCTCAATTTTGTCCATTCAATTCAATCTCCAAAAAAAGGTGGTGAGATTTCCTAGAACACTAATGAATCTGTGATGTCACATAGTCAAGTACTGTAACACATGGTCAAGTTTTGAAAGATCTTGTCTATACTGTATGGTACAGTACAGTGGCTCAGTGGTTAGCAATGGCTCAGTAGTTATCAATTTTGCCTTATTTGTGCGGAGTTTGTAATATTTCCCTGTGTTTGTGTGGGTTTCCTCCCACACTCCAAAAACATACTGGTAGGTTAATTGGCTGTTGCCAAAATTAACCCTAGTCTGTGTGTGTCTGTCTGCGTGTGTGTGTTAAGCAGTTGTAAGCAGGGACTGATGTAAATGACAAAATATTCTGCATACAAGGTTCCAAATTTAGTGTCGCTATGTAAATAAATGATGATAAAAGATTAATTGATTATTCTCTGAAACCTGCTGAAGCTCCTTTTACTATTCACAGAAATATTGAGGTGTTGAGACATTGCTTAACTATTAATAATTGTTTAGATTTCTATTTGGTAAATGTAATACCAAAGTATTGTAAGACATTAGCCTTCTGAAAAAAAGTTTAACTTTATAATGTATTTTTTTTTAGTTTCTAGCTTTTCAACTTAATCTGGAGAAACATTAATATTTAAATTGGCACTCTAACTAAAAAGAACCTTAACATTTGACAAGAGACCAAGGGATATATTTACTAAACTGCGGGTTTGAAAAAGTGGAGATGTAGCTTAACAACAAAGCAAACCTTGCCCTATTGGTTATTGACTTTATGGAATAACGTTGCTAAGGAGACTTTGCTCTATGTTATAACGAATATAAATCTAGTATTATTGTTGCACTGAAGACTTTGTCATGTTAGTCTATTTGGCTTCCTTCCATAATAGTTTTGTTTATAATTAGCCAACGAACGCCCATTTTACTCTCTGGATCCTGAAAACCTCTTTGGGTGCTCAAAACTCAATTGTGATAAATTGTAAACTTGTCATTTTTATTAAAAATTAGAAAAACTTCCAGTATTACCACTTTTCAGTCTTTATTAAAACAAAATAATATGTATAATTGTAGGCTTACAACAGTAAATTAGTACATGCAGAAATAGGCGACCTAAGTATAGTTTTGTGTCAGCATTTTGAATAGAGAGACCTTAGTTTAACTTCTGTGCCAAACAGAAATAGATTAATAATGATTAGATCTAATCTTGTTGATTGCTGATTTTCAGTCAGACTCCTCAAAATCTATACTCCCCGGCAGTCATCTTTTTTGTGACATAGTCCAGCTTTTACCACTTGTAAGTTAGCATAGCCTCGGTTGTTCGGTGCATGACCTTTGCGTATCATCGGTGGTGGAATACTGTGTCTTGCTTTTAACGTTTAGCACATGTAAAAGAAGCTGAGTTAAAGGAAAATAACAGAGTACTATCAAAAGCAGAATGTACAATTAGCAAATCACAGGACGATGTCATACTGAGCCGCAACAAGGATCTCGGATATCCCAAAATGTAGATCTTGCGCTTCTTTATAATACCGCTGCATCCGAAAGAGAAGATAGAACATGGTACTGTAGCAGCAATACAGGGTTTATGTGGAAATATGACACATAGAGATAAGACGAGGCTGAGTTCAGGACAGGCAGCTCAGGGTGAGAACAGTAAACGGACAATAATTGACAGGCAGTATTCAGAGCAAGGTCAGTTGATCCAGGATATCAGACTGGAATGGAGAAACCAAATCAAAAGACTAAAGAAAAGTCAAGACCAGACCAATCAAGAGCCAGGATACAAGTCTAGATTAAACAAAAGCAGCAGGGCCACTGCTTGATCCTAGGACAATCCATGAACTAGCAATGGGTCGCTCACAGAAATCCATTTAGAATCATGTAGAGGCAGCGTCCCTCCACTGATAGGATTGCAAGCACAAATGCTGATTTAGAGGGGCTCTGTGTTTTTATTCTTATGTAGGAGCATGTATGTCTGACCCAGTTGAGAGAGCTACAGCTAATGACGGAAATGGACAATTACAGCCCTTGTCAGGCCTCCAGTGAAAAAACACTGAGACACTTGGATGAGTGGAGGGAACCATTAATAACAGAGACTTCTCTCTTAGTTATAGGCTATTGTTAATGGGGGATCACTTTTTAAGAGTCACTGTTACAAATGTTGCTAAGCACATTGTAAAGCAGTTAGTGTAACCCGAAGGGGACTGATGGCACAGAAAGTTAGGTATACACGGTCCAAATACTGATACTTCGATATGAATATATATATATATATACACTTTATGGAGAAAAGTATTTGGCCACACCTGTTAATTATTGAATTGAGATGTGTCAATCAGACCCATTGCCAGAGGTGTATAAAATCAAGCACCTAGGCATACAGTCTCCATTTGCAAACATTTGTGATACAAAATGGGTTGTTCTGAAGAGCTCAGTGACTTCAAGCCTGGTACTGTGATAGGATGCCACCTTTGCAATAAGACAGTGTGTGAAATTTTATCCCAGCTGGATAATCCACGGTCAACTGTAAGTGATATTATTAGAAAGTGGAAGCGTTTAGGAACAACAGAAACTCAGCCATGAAGTGGAAGACCATGTAAAATCAAAGAGCGGGGTCAACAACTACTAAGGCACATACTGCATTAAAATCACCAACACTCTGCTGATTCCATAGCTGAAGAGTTCCGAACTTCCACTGGCATTAATGTAAGCACAATAACTGTGCGGCGGAAGCTTAATGGAGTGGGTTTCCATGGCTGAGCAGCTGCATACAAGCCTCACATCACCAAGACCAATGCCAAGCGTCGGATGGAGTGTTGTAAAGCACACCAATACTTGACTGTGGAGCCGTGGAAACGTGTTCTGCGGAGTGATGAATCACACTTCTCTATTTGGCAGTCAGATGGGTGAGTTTGGGTTTGGCAGATGCTGGGAGATCGTTACCTGTTTCACTGCATTATGCCAACTGTGAAGTTTGGTGGAAGTGGGATAATGGTATGGGGCTGTTTTTCAGGGTTTGGGATAGGCCCCTTTTCTCCAGTGAAGGTCAATCTTAATGCTTCAGCATACCAAGTATATTTTGGACAATGCTATGCTTCCAACTTTGTGGCAATAGTTTGGGGAAGGCCCATTTCTATTCCAAAATGACTGTGCCCCAGTGCACAAAGCAAGGACTTCAAATACATGGTTTGATGATTTTGTTGTGGAAGAACTTGACTGCCCCACACAGAGCCCTGACTTCAACCCCATCGAATGCCTATGGGATGAATTGGAACGGAGATTGCGAGCCAGGCCTTCTTATCCAACATCAGTGCCTGACTGCATAAATGATTTACCGAATCCAATATAAAATTATAAAATACTTTTACTAACCTACAAGGCCATCAACAAAGCTGCACCAACATACATCTCCTCACTTGTCTCAAAATATCTCCCAACTCGACAACTCTGTTCTAGACAAGATCTGCGTCTCTCATCCACCCTCATTACATCCTCCCATTCCCGGTTACAGGAATTTTTTCGGGCTTCACCCACTCTATGGAATTCTCTCCCTCGCACAATAAGACTCTCCTCTGGTCTACAAACTTTCAAGCGTTCTCTGAAAACCTACCTCTTCAGACAAGCTTATAATATTCCTCCACCCCCCTTTTAACCTCACTACCTTAGCCTATTACCACCTGTTACACAATTTCACACAAGACAACTACCCCTTGACCAACATTATTGTGTGACAGGATCATTTAGCCTATGAGTCACTTTTACCTTTGCAGCCTGGCTGGTCCAAAATGCAAAATGTAGACTTAACCTCATGTGTCAATCCCCCATTGTCCCATAGATTGTAAGCTTGCGTTCAGGGCCTTCTCACCTGTTTGTCTGTTTTACCCAGTTTGTTTATTAGTTTATGTTTGTCCCCAATTGTAAAGCGCTACGGAATATGTTGGCGCTATATAAATGATAATGATGATGATGATGATGCTCTACAGAATGGATGGGCACAAATTCCCACAGAAACACTCCAACATCTTGTGGAAAGCCCTCCAAGTAGAGTGGAAGGTGTTACCGCTGCAAAAGGAGGACCATCTCCATATTAAAGTTTATGTATTGGAATACAATGTAATTACATTCCCTGTGGGTTTAACGGTCAAGCGTCCAAATACGAATACTTTTGTCCATATCGTGTGTGTGTGTTGGTATGTGTGTGTGTATATATATATATATATATATATATATATATATATATATTCTTTACTAGAACGATGGCAAGAACAATTTTGAAGTACAACAAATGTATAGAGCAGTAGTAAAATTTTAAAAATTTAGAGACAGTTGCAGTATTTTACATTCCCTACCTCATTAGCTTGTGAATTTAATTCAGTTTATTGTGATCTGTGAAGAGCCTTCATTTTATTTTGCTGAAAAAATTGTGTTTGCCGCATTCCAGCTCCAATCTGTTACACAGTAAATACAAGGTTTTTGCTCTACACGGATTAAACTTTTTGCTATATAATATATACATATATTATCATGTGAATGTTATAAATAAAAGTGCTTAAACGAGTTACACCACTTTCAGTGCAATATTTATTAAATTTGTTGACAAAAATAAATGCCCCTCCCACCACTCCTTTTTATCATCCACCTTACTTGTTGTCCCACTGCAATAATAATCAGTCAATCAAGCAGGTGGAAAGGACAGTTTATTTAAGGAGGCAAACTAGAGACTATAAGGGTCAGAATGAGCTAAATAGAGTGGGGAAGGTTAGCTGCCTCTCCACTGTGATCAAGTCATAACTCTTAACCTGTACCTGTTAAAATGTGCAGTGTGCCCCCAGATAAATATAATGGAGGTAATAGATAGCCCCTTATTCACTGTAGTCATTATCTAGAGTATTACTGCCATTTGGTGCAATTCAATATCTGAAATGAAATAAATTGTATTTTGACGGAACAGCTCCTTTTATCAATAAATCTCCAATTTAGTGGAATGCAACAGAACTTTTGCCATGTAATATCTATCTGGTCATATGATTTGACATATATTGTCTCATGATCTGTTTCTGCAGATGAAGCTGTTGCTACCGCTGGTTCTGATCCTGTCATGTACACAGTGTCAAGGGCAACACATGCGATGCAAAGACCCCTCTGAGCACCATTTAAAGCACAAACTTCTGCGCCAGGCGCCAGATTTTCTCCTTCTCACCAAGCAAGACAGCATCCCTGATGTGAAGATGAAAAAATGCCCAACCAGTGTCAACATCACCTCAGACTTGATGCAAGACAGGAGTATTTCTCCATGGTCCTACAGGTGAGAGGACACCTTACTATAGCCTGAGATTTCTTACCCTGATTACTTTAAGAGGGCACAATGGCAAGAAAAATATTTACATATCACTTGACAGTACCTGTTATAAGTATGTTTTAAAAGTAAAACAAATTTAAAAAAATAATATTATAATGTTATTTCTATAACTTTGCAATCACTAATATTACTTTATTATCGCTGTCTTGGAATTTTGTTCTGGTCATGTATAGGCATTTTTAATTATTTATTAATAAAACTTATATTTTAGATCTATTTACTATAGATAATGCTTTCAGTTTAAATGGCATCTGGTAGTTAACTAAGCATGTGTGCAGCGAGGGTGTCAGAGAAATCTGATTGGATGATTATGAAGTCTGATTGGCTATCTAATGACGTTCTCCAACACACTGCCTAATGCCTGCTTAGATTCAAAATACTTTAGGCACTGTGGTCCAGGCAACAGTGTAAGTAAAGGTTCTGGATTCCTGTGTGTCTTCCTTAAGTAATCAAAATGAGTAAATAATGTACACCTTTATTCATAAGATCAAATATCCGGGATAGATTAGCCTCTATTACCTGCATATTTGTATTTAGAAATATTTGTGGACATGTTCTATTGATCAGTCTCCTTAAGTAAGAGTAATATGAACCATCACAATTTGTATAGCAGATTAAAATCTGTGTGCTATATATAATACTTTACATGATATTATAATTATTATTATAATAATTATAATATAATAAATATAATATAATATTATAATAAAATATTATTAATTATAATTATTATTATTATCTTTATTTATGAGGGGCCACAAAGGGTCTGCAGTGCCGTACAAAAAGGTTGGGCTAACAGTACAGGGTGACAATACATAGCATACAATACATGGCATACACGGCAGTAAAAAACAAAGTGCAGCAAGAACAAAGTGCAAAAATATAGACAAAGTGCAAAATATATAAACAGGTACCAATTTAGCAGAGAGAAGTGCACAGGGCAAAGAGGTAAGAGTGAATTCCGATATATATAGATAGGAAGGGAAGGAGAGAGGTGGGGGAGTGAAAAAAGGGATGCGCTTGTGCCCTGTGCCCAGTAGAGTGGGCAACATTTACAGGATCAGGGCAGAGGTGGAGAAGAGGAGGCACGTGAGAGGATGAAAGGTGAGGGGAAGAGTCATGTGACAAAATGGAGAGAAGAGGCGGAGGGCTGAGGGCAAAGGAGCAAGGAACAAGAGGAGAAGGACACGAGGAACGAGGGTCCTGATCAAGGGAGCTTACAATCTAAAGGTCAGGGGGAGACTGACAGGAGACACAGAGTGGGAAGATGGGGTGAGGGACAAGAACACTGAGGGGAGAGGAGCAAGGAGAAAGAAAGATGGGCGAGGTATTGAAAGGTTAGTTAGAGAGAGAGAACAGGGTTGGAGGAGGGCAGGGTTAGGCAGAGGAAGGGTAGACTGACCTGAACAGGTGGGTTTTAAGTTAGCGTTTGAAGTCTGACAGGCTAGGTGAAAGCCTGATAGAATGGGGAGAATGTTCCAGAGAAGGGGGCAGCACAGGAGAAGTCTTGAATGTGGAAATGAGAGGTGGTGACCAGATGGGGGAGGTAAGGTGACGGTCGTTGGATGACTGCAGTGGGCAAGATGGAGTATGAGTGGAGATGAGGTTGGAGAGATATGGAGCAGTGGAATTAGATAGGGCTTTATAAGTGAGGGTGAGGAGTTTTGAAGAGGATTCTGAAGCAGAGGTAGAGCCAGTGAAGGGCTTGACAGAGAGGGGAGGTAGATGAAGACCGGCGGGAGAGGTATATAAGTCGGGCTGCAGCATTAAGTATGGATTAAAGAGGAGCGAGACGGGTAAGGGGGAGGCCAATGAGGAGGAGGTTGCAGTAATCAAGGCGAGAGATGATCAGAGAGTTTTGGTGGCCTCAGAGGAAAGGAAGGGTCTTATCCGGGCTATGTTGCAGAGATGGAAGTTGCAGAATTGGGCAAGGGATGTGAAGGGTGAAGGTGAATGTGATATAAAAGAAAATGAATGTAAGAGAATCATCAGTGTATTGTTTAAAATTAAAGAATTATAGGAGTGAAGGGGTTAAGAATGATGCAGGATCAATTTATGTACTCTTCCTCTTTCCACATAACTGCATGAACTTGTGATATGAAAGCTTACATACAATTTATTCTTGCTATACTTAAAGAGGTTTAAGACCAGAGTGAGAGAATAAGGTGATTGGACTGTATAGAAACTGTTGTCAGATATAAGAGGTAGTGGTCGAGTTAAGGGCTTTTTGTGTAACAAAAGGACCTTGTATATCATAATAGGAAACCATCAAAGAAGGTATAAAGACAAGGTTAGCAGATTGCTAATATACCTTTCTATAGAGTTCCTGCTGCGATATATGACATAACATCAGGGTTGTACAAGGCGGATAGACATGAGACATTCAGTCTAATTTCAAATACGTGTCCAATATGGCACAGGTGTGGTAAGCAAATGGCACAGATCCAGTCAATGAACCCAAACAATATCGGTGATCAATCAAACAAACATGCAGCCAGTGGCCATTGCACATTTTGGACTTTCCAACATGACCATTTTGCTTCTGCCCCACACACACTGAGCGACGTCAGGGCAATCACTAAATTGTCAGCCTCAATCGCTTAATCCCTTGCAACATAGAAGTGGTAATTGATCATTTGGTTTCTCTACTAACACCTGACAACAAACACTCCCTATCATTTACAATCCTTGTGTATGCATATGACTGACCTTCTGACTCAAAACATTTTACTTTTATTTTTAGATTCAATGAAGATCTGAACAGATACCCCACGAGGATAGCTGAAGCCTACTGTCTGTGCAAAGGCTGTGTCACCTCCAAAGAGAGCTCTATGGTCAGTGAACCATTCTACAAGGAAGTCCCAGTTTTACACAAAACTTCCAAATGCAAGAAGGCCAGATTCGTCTACAAGCTGCGATACATTAAGATTGCCCAGTTTTGCATCTGTCGATTCCATTGAACAGTTTTGGACAGGACAGGATAATGGCCCTTCTTAAACGCACCACAATTCTGAAGTGGAGATTTTGGCATTCACAAAGTTGTCTGACTGCAGTTAACATCGTTTGTCATAGTAATCTGTTAATTGCAAATATGACTGGTGTCACCTGTTTAATAGATTAACCCTTTACTGTTTATTTACACTTTCTATGGTGTTCCAACAGATAAAAATTACTCTGGAGAGAGAGAGAGTATTCTATTGTACCTGTATTGAAGGAAAAGCTATCACAACAAAAGTACATTAAATAAGTTTCAGTTTAAAATACATTGCTTCCATTAAATATATATGGCACAAACACTCATATACTGTATATTTCAAAACAACATGGTACATGTAAGATTTAGTTTAGAAGACCCAGTAATACCAGTCCTCCAATGGAGTGATAGTGTTTAGTTTGGTTACTCTACTCTCTCTCACAATCTTCATTATTTGTTACCTTTTTGCAGATGTTAGTTCTTTGCATGACTCTGTTACTAGCTGATGGTACCAGGTTACACGCAGCTTGGTGATGACGTCACAGATAGGGTTGAGTGCTGCTATTGGATGTTTGCAATGGATTGTGCAAGTTTTACAATACTGCCACAATCACTGCAACTGCAAGCTGCCTTTCTCCCAGTAGCACTGCATGTTGAACGATCTAATATACAAGCCTGAAAATTGCTACAGAATCTCCTATACATGTTTTTTTTCTGTACATCACAAAGTTAAAACAAAAACAAATACACATTTATTAAAATAAACAATAGGATCCAAAGTAGATAACAAGAGATAAAAGGCTTTCATTTTGGATTTGGATTTAAATTGCATATTTGGGTAATCCGGCAAATGCATTACTGTGTGGTTAGTGTTCCAGTCCGCCATATGTGGATAAGGTGTTTGATTTTGTACATTGTCTTACCGGGTGAGTAAAAAGTTTTTGTTCTTTATTATTTGAGGAGTTGTATGTCTTCTATTGTAGACTTTTTAAATTGGACAAAATTTTATGTACCTGAGTACAAGCTGATTATTATTCAGGTTTCCGGATGGACTTTTGGCACTGAATCTCTTCTTTTGGCTGAGAAAAATCCTAGAAGAGTGAAAGGCCACATGGACAATCATAATGTTTGCTATGTTTAAGCATAATGTTATGTTCACTGCACTGCTGTATAAAGTTAAGAGTATACCTTTTTGTTTTTATGCTTTATAATGTAGAGTTTATATGTTTTAATAATAAAATGAAGAATGACTGGATGTCAGTGCAATAAATCAGCTATGTATGTCAGCAATGCACCTCTACAACTGGTTCTGCCTACTTTCTCCATTTGACGTTTTACACAGGACATTCTCTGGGCGTAGCCTCGCTGTAAGGAATTTCAGCACAAAACATTGTAACTTTAATGGGTGTGATTTATATTTTAAGAAGCAATGATTGATTATGTAGCTATTACAGTTCTTGATGTAACAGGGTGGCGTATCACAACATAAGCTGATGTGTTCTGTACCTTAAATGGAAAAATAGATTATTATATACACATCAAACAGTGGCGCACGCAGGGGGGGTTTCTGAGTCTCCAGAAACCCTCCCCTGTGCTAACTAAGTGGCCGCTATAGCTGCACTGTCCTATACAGCAGCCGCGGCGCTGTCAAAGAAGCGTCCGCGGCGGTGCTATAGTGTATACAGCACCGCCGTGGACGCTTCTTAGACAGCGCCGCGGCTGCTGTATAGGACAGCGCTGAAGAAACGGAGCGCGAACAATCCTCCGTTCGCCCCTGTCAAACTATAAAAGGATTTGCCTCTGGTGAAATGGCATGTGATGTCTTTGTTTATAAGTTGCATCTAAAACATCATAGTGGTTTCTGCAACTTCTCACCTATAATAACAGATATGTTGCAGAAGCTGCGGTTTCCTTGTAGACAATAGGTGAGTAAGCCACACAGGGAATTGGGACATTCGGATAAATACTTAAGAAAAATGATAATCATTCCAATGAATGTTCTGTGTGTCACACTGTTTATGATGAAATAATTATGTGATCTCTAAATAACTAGGCGGTGACAGGATTCTACACTTCCTATGACTCAATAGAATTGTAACTTCACTGTGTGATGGGTCTAATGGTCTTATTAATAGTACTGAAAGGAAAACTATTGAATAAAATGCAATCATACACTTCCTTCTATACCATCAGCAACTATATGGCGTCAATCATTAGCGAAGAGATCCAACAAGCTTTTATTCATTGATGAGTTGTTATTGATAAGATATAGGCTATATATAAGTTGACCTTATTTTTGAAAGCTAACCTCTTTATATACTGCAAGTATATATTATAAAATATGCATTATTTTAGAAAATGATTGGGTTTGTTTGGTTTAATGGACCACATCCTAGAGAGTTAATACCAAATATCCTGCCATACAAACATGTTCATGGCATACTACAATCATGTGGAGTTGGCAGCAGCGATTTGCTCAAGTATCTTAATAATGATCCACTACCTGATATGCTTACAGATGTCAATAGTGAAAGTGTTGAACAGATTTGTACAGTACTGCTATCTTCTTAGGGGCTATTCAGTTGGAACTAGGCAGAACTTCCTTGGCTTTGCACCATGTAGATAATGGTGAGCAGAGTGAGGAGTTATCCAGGCATCTCTCAATCCATTGACGGCCTCCTCTGTGTTGGTCCCAAAAAGAACAAAGCATGATTTTTTTGTAGATTAGAGCCATTGAGAGATGTAACTGCATTTGATGCTTGTCCCCTGACTTGTATTGATGGTCTGTTAGATGAGTTAGCAGGAGCCAGGTACATTTCCACCTTTGACTTGAGTAATGGGTATTGGCAGATTTCAATTACTTGGGAGACTCATTAATGGTCAGTGTTCATCATCCTACTCAGCTTGTACCAGTTTGGGGTCCTGCCATTTCGCTTAATAAACTACCTGCAAGAATGGTTCAGAGAGTTTGAATAGACTTATATAGAGTACATAGACATTTTTAGTAAGATCTCGGACAATCATATGTGACAAGCAGAGCAGGTGTTGGGGAAGCTCATAGTGAAGAACTATCTATCCTGTCAGAAGAGGATGTATCTAGGGAATGTTGTGGGGATGAAGATTGGATAGGCCATTACCAGAAAAAGTAGAGGTGACGCAAGACAAGCACCAGCTCATGGCCTAGGGACAAGTACTAGAGTTCTTAGGGACTGCAGAAGAGTACTATAGATGGTTTGTTCATGACTTCAAACAAGCCCCTGTCACTCTCACAAATAAGATGCATTTGAAGTGGTAGACTGTTCATTCACTAGCGAACTGGTATTCCAATTATTGAAAAGGGTCCTGAGGAGTGGTCTAGTCCTAGGAACGCCAAATTATAATAAGTATTTTATTGTACAGGCTTGGAACAGCCTTATGAAATGGAGCACCCTGTGGCTTTTTTTGAGCCAGAAACTTCTGAATCAGGAGGTTGGGTATCTCACAGTTTAAAAGGAGCGCTTGCCCATTCTGTGGCTGTTTTAGAAATGTCAGGTGGTATTTCACTCACTGGTGCCTAAATCCAACTCTTTAAATCAGGTGATGGAAATATGGGCAATTGGTGGCCTGCTTCTCCAAAGTGGGGATGGGGGTGACTGGTTCCTGCCTCCTTGGCCCCAGACAATGTTGTAAAGTATTTTACCTTGCAAAGCATAGCCTCTGTTGTATGTATATATCTATGTGAAGTACATTTACATGAGGACCTAGTTGGGTCTGGGTTTATCTACTCTAGCTAAAGTCATCTTCAGAATTAGGGTATTACAATGCTTAATGTTGCTGAGAACGCATTATTAGAACACATTTACCACCAGTCCTAATCAATAGGCAGCCATTTTGAGGTCACATCTGCTGTTTTACTGGTGTATAAGATCTAAAACAGCTTAAGTTGTCACCATAGTTGCAGCATGTATGAGCACCTTTCTATTGGCTTTATTTTAAAGCTTTGAAGAGGGATGGTTTAGGGACACAAACACTGGTTTTGCACTATACTGGATTCCATGTAACATATTGGTCCACTTGTTTATTCTGATGTTATCAGTGAAGATCTCCACTGGAAAATGATATCACTCCTGAATCACCATTCAAACCTCTCTCCTAATTAAGGAGTCTTTGGACAAGTGATACATATTGATTTTATGAGGGGCATGTGAACTATGTGCCATGATGGTCTGGCTAGTCCTTCCTGGTGGTGCTATCCCATTGTGCATGGATTTCTGGACTCTTCTGATTATGACCACATGCCTAAACCCAGCTTCGAAGTTCATTACCTTACATACGTAGGGATGCCGTACACATCAACAGAGTGTGTATCCCACTTGGGCAGCTCTAAGTCCAGGATCAGTCATTCCATCCAAATCCAGCTAATTAATTTGCTGTTGGTAGGCCAGCATTGTGACAACGAAACAAATGGAAGACAAAAACCATTGAAATGTATATATATATATATATTGGGTCTTAATTTGAATTGACCCCTGTGTTGGAACAGAGAGGTTGCATGATTAGTATTTCTTGGAATGACAGAAAGGGGAGAAAAACCTCTTCATGAGAAACTGTTTCTCCTAATTGTGCATCAAAAAAAGCTAGAACTTAGAAAAGATGCACTTGTGTTTTTTTTTTCAACCTCAGTAACTAAGAAAATGAACAACAACCAATTATGGTAGCAAAGTGAGGACTGAATTGTATACAATGCCAACCTGAATGTGTAATTCACAAGCCTTTTATGGTTCACCTGCTCACAATCCTGCTGGTTAAATTTAGTTGTGTTCAACTTTTAATTTCTAGTTCACTATTACCACCTAGACATGTAGCATAATACTTCACTGCCAGTAATCTGCACTATACGTAGAAAAAAAATTGTGTTCTGCTGGGGCGCTCTAGGATGTTCAATAAGATATATTTCATCTTTATTTAATCACATTAAAATATTCATAATATTCCTGATTACTTGGATGCTAGCGAAATATATAAAAAATTGTGAACTAATGATGTGAGCAATAATGTGTAATAAAGTGAATTAAAAAAAAAATACAGTGGTCATTTCTATTTCTATTATTAATAAGATATTGATTAAGGTGCTATTTGTACTGTATTAAATAATGCAGACAAATCGCCTGTGGTTATTATTTCCACAATTATCACCAGGTGCGGGCTGGCATATTTCGGCCCGGGGGGCGCACAGGCGGCCGCATCACATGACACGCGATGCAGCCGCGTTCAATGATGCGGCCGCCTGTGCGCTGACGCGGCCGCATCCCGTGTTACGAGATGCGGCCGCGGGTCAAAATCAGGTGATTTTCAATCCCAGGGGCGGGCGACCGGTCGGCCTTCCAGCACTGAAACTGAGCGGCCCGGGGGACCGATGCCCCCCTGCCCCCCGGGCCACTCCGCCCCTGATTATCACCACCATATAAATTGAGGAGTTTGGATATTAATTTTCTCTCGGGGCATCCACTTTGATCACGGCTCATAAGATCATTTAATAAACATTCAACAATATTTCAGAAATATTATGTTATTCTAGCTATAGACTTATCCCAGTAAATTGTAAACAAAGTATATAGTATCATAATTTCCAAATTGATAGTTTCCATTGTGCAGTTATATTTAAGTTGAATAGCTATATTCATAGATATACCATATAATTACTAAGATCGTTCAGTCCATGAGGAGTCATACTTCCTATTAAGAAGATTTTTTTTTGGCTTCTCTCTTTAATAGCTCTCTCTGAATGTCTCCACCCCGACGCCTAAGTTGACCTTTTCCATTGCGAAAGCCCTTAAAGATTTATGATTACTCTCATGAGATGTTAAAAAAAAGCTATGGCATTGTAGATCATGGTTTAAAATCAATTTTATATTTTGAGGCATTTCTAATGATGCTTACATGTTTGGGAAAACATTTGTTAAAGGGTCTACTAGTCATGCCAATATATTTGAGATTACAAGGACATGTAAGGCAATATATCACACCTAATCCAACACAATTCAGGATTTCATTTCTTTTCCAAGTTTTAGAATATTTGTCTTCAGATTCTTCAGCTTGAATAGTGAATTAGCAGGGTTTACACAGGCCACAGTTGAAAAAGGTTTAGCTGAAACATTACTGAGATTAGGGAGATGACTATGTAGATAAAGGTCCTTAAAATATTTGGATCTCCCCCAGCTAATTAAAATTTTGTTGTCCGAGGTTTCTCTCCAGCCTTCGTTATTAGTTCACAATTTTTTATATATTTCACGACCTTTAAAGTATTCAGGATTTATGAATATTTTAATGAGATTAAAGGTTATTATTATAATAGATTTGTAAGGCGCCACAGTGCTTCACAGCACCGTACAGTAGGGAAAACAGTACATATGTAAAAAGTACATTTTATTATATTGAACATTCTAGAGTGCCCAAATACAACACATTCTTTTTTTTTCTTTTTTTCTAAGGATCATATAAACTTGTATGTGTATGGGTGCACCTCCCAGAAAATAGAATAATTAGATATCTTGAGTGGATACAATTATTGAAGAATTCTGGCAGATGTTGAACACTTGGTGCTGCTGGGACAAATTATTACTTTAAGTAATCAGCACAGGGAGAAAGATAAATTCATATATATTCTAAGACAAGTTTTTGTTTTTCTGCAGTCTGTTTTTCACATCTGTTTGACTAGGGATGAAGCATCTTTTGTTATTAATCTTCATCTCGTGCAGATATGTGACCCCACAGTTATGAAGTGGGCATAACAATGTGGAGTCAGTCAGTGTATTCAAAATAGCACAGATTATATCAGGAAAGGAGTGCAATATAAAGATCCAGAAAAACTGATGACGGAAGATTGTAGTGTCAAATTTTACCCAAAGTTTAATGTTAAATAGCAAATTGGCTTGGGCACCGTTAACCCACAAGATTGGAAGCACACAATTCTCTAGCATGTCATTGTATGCTCTAGCATTAGAATTTTGCTTTACTGGAGCTAAGGGGGCCCAGGCCAAACCATGGTAAATAGCCTCAGACAATTATTCCTCATTCACCAAACTTTACAGTTGTCGGTACACATTAGGGCAGGAAGTGTTCCCCTGGTATCCTCCAACCTCATGTTCATCCATCAGACAGTCAGATAGTGAAGTGTGATTTGTCACTCCAGAGAATGCATTTCCACTGCTCCTGAGTCCAATGGTTTTGTGCTTGGTGCTCCTGGTGGGGAGTAACAATGGTGTTGAATTTAGTCCATTTGTACACTATCAGTCTGACAGTGGATTAGTGAGGGCCAAAGTCTTTAGAAATCTTTTTGTAATCTTTCCAGCCTGATGAGCATTAACAATTATTTTTCTTAGGTCCTTAGAAATCTCCTTTGATTGAGACAGGACATCCATAACAAATAATTCTTCCTAAAGCGCTCCAACAAATCAAGGTTCACAATGCTAATCTCTATCTCATTTGGAGTAGCTCAACTCATCAATATGATTTATAAGACAAACATATCGATCTCTAGATCAAAACAAAGTCTAATGTTGGCAATCACAAACCTGAGTGGTTAAGATCGCTCTCTGCAAGTGAAGACTCAGGTTTATGTTATTTAATAGGGAAGGGCCACCCAAACTCATACCTTATGTATTAACCCTCCTGACTCTAATTATCCACTTATAATCCTAAAGGTTCACATTCTATTTCCAACCAACAAATATGATGTTGGATAATTTTGAGTAATAAATGAATGAACAAGTATCCATTTATGTGTTATTTGATTTATTTATTTTTATGATTTAGGTGAAGAGCTGAACAGATTTAAGGTCACAATTTTGCATAAATTCAGACAGGTCTGAATGATTCACGAACTTTCTAGCGCTGCTGTTCATAACAAAGCATAAAATAGATTGCAAAAATGTGATTTTGTTCCTGTACACATAATAATTACATGAATTGTATGGGGTGTAGATAGGCCAAACGTAAAGGCATTATCTAAAGCACATTGACATGAATCACAAGATACACACTGATCACTATACATAAGTCACACTAATATCACACCTGATATTAATGAACCTCATATATAGGTATGGGTTGGGTTTGTAATGGAGTCTGTGTCAGAATATAAGATAAAGTTCCATTTGGATCTATAACCTCCAGGACTCTCACTCAGACATTGAAGTTATTCTTTTTATATTCATTAACCTTCTTCTGTGTTGGTCATTTTCCTGAAGACCACCTTTGCCTGAGAAATACACTAGGCTACAAAAAATGACACACACACATAAGCAGAGGAGGGCTGGCAAATTTTAGCCCAGGGGTCAATACTCGACTCAACAGCCTATTAGGAACATTTTAAAGACAAAACAAATGCAGGTGGCTCAGTGACCCAGCCCAAGGTAGCACACTATGGAACCGGCCAATGGGCTAGATGCCCCACAGCCCAGCCTACCCCTGCACATAATTAAACTTAAGCTTAATCTATCCCCCTACTGAAATCTAATCTGGTATACAAGGAAGCGGAGGAAGATTTTCGGAGAACTGCTAGCTGTGAGCTTCTGATGTCTCACAGTGTTGACACAGAGGATATTTGATTTTTGGGGTTTTTGGGGTGTGTGAGTGGGAAGGGCAATGACACATGTAAGACAAACAATAAAAATTAGTTAGACTTACCACCTTTCCATCAATTTCTATTCTTGCGATATTACAATGGAATCAGGATGTTGCCCATCCCTTGTTGGCAGCATGGCACAAATGACTAAGAGAAATACAGGTATTCTACAAAACTAACCACGATCATTGATTATAAATGCTACCAGGCACACATAAGATTAAAGCAAAACAAAGTGTGGTCTACAACCACTGTAATTCGGATGCACTAGGGTTGAGTTTATTTGGCCCTTTATACAGATCCAGATCCGAGTGAAAACTAATGACATTTTTTATTTTTTATTATTATTATTATTTCAGTACTGATCATTTAAAGGGTTACAACCTAAGTTACTGTTTGAGATAAAAGTTCAAGTTTGCATTTTTCTTCAAACTATATATAGTTTTACAAAATCTGATAACATAACCTTAGCACCGTGTGCATTTAAGTTAAAAAAACAAAAAAAACAATCACTGTGATGTCAACAATATGAGAAAATAATTCTAAACTACTTTAAAGTGTCTCTTCCACCATTAATAAGGCAGCAGCTCTAAAACGTGAGTAAGTGTAACAAACATTTTTTATTAACCTAATTTTTCTGCCATACAAGTGATGTGGGCTGGAACAATGTTCATGAGAGTGCGTAATATCATTTTACGGAATAAAACACTACAAGCCTGAGTCATTAAGAAGAGGAAAGCAAGAAAATGAGTACATTTTCTCCAGGACAAAACCATGTTACAATGCAAGGGGTGCAAATTAGTTTATTATTTTGCACATAAGGAAAATACGGGTTGCTTTTACATGTAGCACACAAATACTTGATAGCTTTATTTTTACAGTGAAATTAAAGGTTGATCTAGTGCATGCCCTACCCTAATTATAAATCTGTCCTCACATTTTATATTTACCTCCCCCTCCAGTGCAACATGGTTTTACCAAGGTGCAAGGTTACTCTTTTTTTTGCTTTACTTTCCTTAATGAATCAGGCCCTACATCTGTATATATCTATTTCTGAAACACTGGATCTTAGTAATTAGTAGGCTAGGTTCTCAAATAAATTTGCTTCAAGACTGGTAGACTATCCATTAAAAATATTACATCAATACAGTATATTAAAATAAAATGAGAAAAAAAATTTAAATGTGAACTTATGTGCAAATGTGAACTTATGTGAGCAAACATATCCAGCCCTTTATGCTGTAAGTACAGTATTTTAACATTTGAATAACTTGCAGTAGTACAAAATAATATAAACACAAACTATTAAGTTCACTCACTACCTTCAGGTGTTTCCATTCTGTTGAATGCCTGTGGAGAAAGTCAACTCCGATGCCGACTTTATCCACTTCAGATTCATCATGTCCTCCTATTACGCTGCTCTCTCTCTTGTCAAACAGCACTACTTCAAAACTCTTATCTCCTCCCAGTCTAACAACCCCATAGACTCTTTCAACCATTATCTTGCTTCTCTGCTCCCCTCCCCCTGTACTTTCCCTCACCAGCCATGAATTTGCTTCTTACTTCCAGTGGACAATCGACTAGATCGGTCATGATATTTGTGGTTCCTTACACCCACCGCCTCCCCTTCAAATCCCCCTCCACCCTCTCCACCTTCCCTTCTGCCACGGGTGCCGAGGACTTTTTACTAGGGGGTCCTCTTAGTGCTTATCCTGTTCCTTTGACACTGCTCCCTCCACTCTCCTCTGACACTTAACACCACCTAGCCCACCTTTTCAACCTGTTCCTTCCTAACAGCATCTTCCCTTCTACCTTCAAACACATGATAATCACCCCCATTGTCTAGGAACTATCTCTAAACCCTGCTTCTGTCGCTAACTACCACCACATATAACTACTCCCATTCCTTCTTGAACAGCTAGTCTATAAAAACACGTTCGCTCTCTCCTTGAGTCCTTACAGTTGGACCTCAGCCCACTCCACTCCACAGAGACTACTCTTAACAAGGTGACCACTCCAAGGCAACAAGATGTTTACTCGACACAGTTGGCCATTCTTTCTTCCTAGACATCCTCCACTCCCTCAGTCCTCACCTATCTCTCTGAACATTCCTTCAGTATCCCTTTCCATCCATTTGCTGAATAGGGCATTAGATCAGGTTAAACAGATTAACAGGAATTCCCTTCGGTCATTGAAATCTAAAAGAAGTTTGATTAATCAGAAACAAAGAAATACTGGTGGAGATTCCCACAATATTTTTAATTGGGTTTTTATTTCAAAATTTAAAATATCATCTACGAAATAAAAAAAAAATATTAAGAGCAATAATCCCATTTTAAAGTGTGATTCAACATTAAAAGGACTCTTACCAATTGATCTGATAATTATCTTTATGAAAAGGGATAGTTTAAAAAATATATTGACCCCTAGATACAAACTAGAAATTGGTGCCCCACCCCCTCCCCCAAGTACTCATGGGATGCTATAAATGTGAGAGGGTCCGGTGTATAACATGCAAACATATTGGTAACAGTGTCCAGTCAATTCCAACTGCTTTGGGAGGTAAAGATTTCAAAGTACTGGGATTTATAAACTGCAACACCACCTATGTGATTTATGAGTTAAGGATGCAACTTATAAATTTATATAACATAGGACGGACTACAAGATCTTTAAAAACGCGGTTTAATGAACACAGGAAACATGCTAGGAAAATTTTATGCCACATAGTATTTCTGAACACTATGATTTATGTCATAATAGGAATCCAGACTGCAAATTACTGCAGTTAAATACATTACGTTAACAATATGTGGAGGATACTACTATATTATTTGAATATTTAATACTTATGAACAAATTTGTATCCTGGCTATGTATATTTTGTTTAGCAAGTGTTGATTTTGCACCCTGCGGCTGAGGGCAAATTTGCCCGTGTTGTCTAAAAATGGCCAATGTTAGTAGATATGTAGCTGTCTTAATACTGAGAGTATTATTAATGTCTTTTATCTACAATTGATGTCTCTTCCCTATTTATGTTGCACTTTGTACTGTATTTATCTATTGATCAGGAACTTGATGTCATTATTGTATCGTTACAAAATGAGGATGGTGTAGTATCTGTTTCCTTCATGAAAAATATCAGTGTGTTTCTACTAAATGGTTATTATTCATTTGGAATAATTATATTATTAGGTCACTTTTCAAAACTGTGGGCAAACTCTGTTCTCGCAGTATATGCATTAGATTGGTTGGTTTCTTTTGACAAGAGAGGCACTAGAGCCGAATGCACTTAAACGCATAAGTTTGGGCTCACATGCACAAAACACTTGCTTGAAAGAGTTAACATTTTTCTGTAGGCCCCTGACAGCCAATGGGATCTGGTGAGGGTGTGTCCTGGGTTAATATATAAACCCTCTCTGGCTGTGGTTCTGCCTCATTTCGTCTGCACAAAATCCCTCCCTCCCGCCCTGGGGTTAGTGTAGGTTGTTTAGTGATATGTGTGTGTCGTTATTAACCAATTGTTTTTTTCCCTAATACAGTGCAGGCACAGTCTTGTGGAAAAGCACGGCGATCAGCAACTACATGGAGCGGTATCACTGATTGGCTGCTTGTCACTTCACACTTTTGAAGTAAAGGTGGATCTTAGTCTTTTTGTGTGGGAGACCCCTTGACCTGCTTTGTGTGGGCACATCATTGTGAGTCTAGTGGGGTTGTAGTCACTCTGACATCACATCTAGCAATTCAGTAAGGGATATATATATATATCTCATCATCATCAACATTTATTTATACAGCGCCAGCAAATTCCGTAGCGCTTTACAATTGGGAACAAACATTAATAAAACAATACTAGGAAATACATACAGGCAGAGAGGTAAGAGAACCCTGCTCGCAAGCTTACAATCTATGGGACAAAGGGAGTTTCAAACGCAAGGGCATGTGCTACATCATATTGCACATTGGACCAGCTAGAATGCAAAGGTAAAAGTATTGAGTGGGCTGTGTGATCAGTCACACAGCAATGTTGGTCAGAGGGTTGTTGCCTTGTGTTAGCTGTGTAGAGGATGGTAATAGGGCAACCTAGGGAGATTAAGATGGTGGTTGAGGAATATCATAAGCTTGTCTGAAGAGGTGGGTTTTCAGAGAACGCTTGAAGGTTTAAAGACTAGAGGAAAGTCTTACTGTGTGAGGGAGGGAATTCCACAAAGTGGGTGCAGCCCGAAAAAAAGTCCTGTAACCGGGAATAGAAAGATGTGATGAGAGTGGATGAGAGACTCAGATCTTGTGCAGAACGGAGAGGTCGAGTTGGGAGATATTTTGAGACAAGTGAGGAGATGTATGTCGGTACAATTTTGTTGATGGCCTTGTATGTAAGTAGAAGAATTTTATATTGGATTAGTTGAAATACAGGCAACCAATGTAGAGACTGACAGAGTGGCTCAGCAGAGGAAGGACAGTTTGCAAGGAAAATCAATCTAACTGCTGCATGCAAAATAGATTGTAGGGATTCCAGCCTGACTTTGGGAAGACCAGTTTGGAGGGAATTGCAATAGTCGATGCGGGAGATGATGAGTGCATGAATTAAGGTTCTTGCAGTGTCTTGTGTGAGATATGTGTGTATTCTGGAAATGTTCTGTAGATGTATGTAACATGATTTAGATATAGATTCAATGTGGGGAATAAATGATAGTTGTGAGTCAAGGATTAAATATATATATATATATATATATATATATATTGTAACAAAAGGAGGCATTTAGCTGGCAATATGCAGAGAAAGCAGGGAAGTAGAGTAAAACATTGGCACAGTTATGTACCTAGGTGGAGATTAAACCAGGTAAAAACATATGTGTAGTTTAAAATTGGTTTACTTACATGATTTAAAAGCTGCTTCCTCTCAGCAAACAGACAGGGTGGGTCTGATAGTCTAAACAGAGCCAGGGATGGGCGTTTCTTTTTAAAGAGAAGGTGGGTGTGTCACCTGTCCATCAAGCTAGGCCTGTGGGAGGAGTGTCAGGTATAAAACCCTGCTTGTTTCATTGTTCAGGGAGATCAACGCTGGGCTAGCTGGCTGATCTGGACAGAGAGCTGGACTATGTATAGTAAGCGTTGAGGGTCTCCATAATTGCTGTGCAAGTATACGGTGTCAAAACATTATTACCATCCTGACAATAAAGAACCATAAAAAGGAAGAAGTTGTACCCGTGTGCTTCTGCAGTAGCGGGCTCTTGCCACAATATATATATATATATATATATATATATGCATACCAGAAATATATATACACACATACATATATATATATATATATATATACACACACACACATATATACACATATATATATATATATATATATATATATATATATGTGTATATATATATATATATATATATATATATATATATATATATGTATATGTATATATATATATATATATATATATATATTTACACACACACACATACATACATACATACATACATACATATATATTTTTTTCATTTCTAGGCATTCCTTTTATTTACACTTAGTGTTTCATTAAAAGGATAATTAATTTAAGCAACAAAGTGTAACTGCAATGCCACCTAATACGTAAATGTCTGATGTGGGAGTAACTGCACAGCAAGAAGCATCAAATAACCCTAGGACAGAGCAGGATAAAGCCTGACGACAAACTATGACTGATGACCCATGAACAGTATTTGTGAATTTTGCCACAATAAGCATTTTGCGGCTGAGCAGCTGTCTGACAAACTATCCAATCAATGCTGACGTAAGGGTAAAGTCAATTTGGGTGCAAAAAAAGGTCCAGCATGATCTTACTCTTATTTTTTTCCGTCATTTTGACAGGTTTTTAACTAGTATTATTATCATCACCAACATTGCGACTTTCCCATTTAATATTAACTGTCAACACACTATTTTGTCTTGTATACATGACAATTCTTCATGTGAGTATATTGTACAAATTGTTGCATTGTTTTGTGTGAGATGTGGAGTTGGATTAGAGGTGGGGGCCCTATTTAGTAAAAAAAATGGGTACATTTAGAAAATTCCAACCAGGAATTCCAAAATTCCAATGTCGGGCGTGAATAATAAAAGAAAAGAAAATAAAAAACATTTCAAGATTTTAAAAAAAGAAAGAAAAAAAAAATGGGCGGCGGTGAGGGTCCTGGCCAGTCCCCTGGCATGTCCAAGCCCGGGGTATTTAGTACCTTCCCCCCTCTCGGCTGCCCTATCTCTATGTAAGGACTAGTTCTCATAGACGTCTGGGTCTGTTTGTGCATTTCACAAATGTTCACACCAAAGTAAAAAAAAAAACCCTCATAAAATACTGCTGGTCATGTGTTAGTACAAGATGGGGGAGGGCATAGGCAAACCAAGGGGGGGGGGGTTTCCTAGTGCCTGGAAAACCCCACCCCTCCCAGCCTGGGGTACTGTATGCTTGATGTTGCTGGACCCTGGTCCGGGACCAGCCACTTTGCAGCTTGTGTGCAGATCGTTTCTGTCTGCACTGCTCACAGCCATCTCTCCCCAACAAATATTGAAAGCAGCAAGAACAGGTAGGAGAGAGCAGGACAGTCTGCCAACTGTTCTGACACACTCAGTCAGGACTTTGTCCTGATTGTAGGGACAGTTGGTATGTCTCGCCTTACATGGCTTTGCTCGAAAAGGGAGAGCTGTGTGCCCCTAACAGTAGTTCAAGCAGCATTGCCCGTGTATATGATGGGGATAGGAAGAGTTGGAGAGCAGCCAAGCACTGTCTAAAATTAAAGTTACGCCCCAAAGCACGCTGGCCACACCCACTGGCGGTGTGCCATGGAAACCCCTCTCTACAAATCCTGCGTTTTCCCCTGGAGGGGAGGTGTAGATTACATGGACAGCAGTGTTCAATACAGGTCACACTGTTTTCTACATGCTTATGTAATGGGTAGACTTCTTAAAGCAGACACTGAGAGATTGAGACTAGTAATTACTAGCTATACCCCTGCTGTAAACTGAAAAAGAAAAAGTTAAAGTGTAATCTAATCGGAATTCCACCCTGAGGAGCTGTACTGAGGACCTGCTGTTCACTGCAATCCTGCACATTTGACATTCTGTGACAATAATTTTAAACCTGTCATTTCTAGGTCATAGAGCATTGAGAGAAGAGTAAAATGCAATGTACTAAGTGAGTCCTTTCATTTCTTCCTAATTAGCAAGCATTTACCTTAAAGACACAGGGACGTGGCCAAAGGTGTGCATTGTACATATCCTGTCTATGTTGTTCAAAAAATATTTCACTGGGTGTTTCCTTCCTCGATCAATTAATGTGAATAACATTGTATAATTTCAGGTAATAGTGAAGAACAGAGCATTGTTCTGGAGATATATATACTTATTGTAAAACGTTTAAGTACAGGAAACTGTAGTAGTTATAAGAAAATAGAGGCTTGGTTCTTCCCAGAAACCTAGGGCTTGTGTGCCCCGGCAATTAGACTCAGTTTTATTCCAACACATCTAGCTACAGCTCACTTAGGCAACCTATATGAAACTACAAGTCCCAGCATTCCCTGAAAGCTAAACGACACCTAAGCCTGAACTTTAGCGCCCACAAAAAATCCTTGGATAAAAAAGAAAATAAATACATGCAAACATACAGAGCCATTTGTGAACAAGCAACGCATATATGTAGATTTGAGCATCATGTCCATATATAAATAGGTATTTGGAAAGCACCTTTATGACAGACGCTTTGTGCATCCATTTACAGGACTGCAGTCTGACATGGGAATACCCATATAATCACAAATAAAACAGTCACTTGAAAGTCTTGTCTATTAAATACTTGCCAACCTTTGGTAAGGTCCTTCCGGGAGATTCCAGGCATGGGGGGGCGTGGTTGGTGGGCGGGACGCGGTAATTCGAGTCATTTTGACTCCGCCCCTGCGACAAAATGCCGGTTTTGTCGAGGGGGCGGGGCCAAAATGACGCCATTCACTTCAAATCGCGGCATTTTGAGGAGCAGATCCCATATGCGGGATATTTGCCTGTTCTCCCGGGAGCCCGGAAGACCTACCTGAATTTCGGGAGTCTCCCGGAATCAAGTATGGTCTATTATTACTTTTAGACACCCCATTTAAGTTCAGCATTTTACCATTTTTTAATACTTTGGTACTTGTGCTTTTATAAATGCATTTTCCCACGTAAAAACTGCGTGGATGGTGAAAAGGTATTCCGTTAGTGGCCAGTGTCCAATCCCTAGCACATCTGAGGACATGTAAAAGTAAAAGACCCCTAAATGTGTAATCCTCACCCCGTTAGGCTCATTTAATATCTTGTCCCACAACACATTTTGTGGGGCTCTGGCCTTGCTGTGGCTATGCTGCATTTAGCAAGGATTGCCTAACCCACCCATCTACTACCATCAGAAGTTGTAGCATTTTTACAATCTGTTCCAAGTACTCCTTTGTATGCCGTCTAGTTCATATATAAGAAAAGACCCTAATTAGATGTTATGTATGTATATATCAAACCAAATATTATTATATGAAAACCTGGCGTTTGCAAAAACCACTTAAATACTCATATGTCCCCTTATTCCTTAAAATAATGGGAAAAGTCACACAAAGCGACCTCGTTCTTCAGGGTAAATGTACCACCATATGTTCTAGATGATCCGTTTTTGATGGAAAGGGGACATTCTTTAATAAAGGATCCCTGGATAATAATAAAAAGGAGAACAAGTAATACAAATATAGTTTAGTATTTCTATAAAAAATACAAAGTATGTATTTGATTCCTCCACTGGAGAAAAATGATGTGACACCTGGGGATAAATTTACTAAACTGTGGGTTCAGGGCTGGATTAACCCGAGGTCTAACTGGGCTACAGCCCAGGGGCCTCGGGCATCCAGGGGGCCCTTGAAAATGCTCCGCTGCATTATTGATTGGTCGGGGGCGCCCCCGGCCCGATCAATGCTGCTGAGCACTTTCACTGCGGTCCTTCTCTGGCGCGCTGTAGTCTCCTTACTGAGGAGATCTCGTGAGTCACTCTCACGAGATCTCCTCAGTAAGGAGCATACAGCGCACCAGGGAAGGACCGCAATGCCAGGAGAAAGAGGTAAGTGCCTTAGGGACTGGGGGCGGCTCGACTCACAGGGGGGGGGGGGGGGCGGTTTAGATCACGGGGGGGTCTCTTTGGGGGGGAGGGGCCTCACGGGGGAATGGAGGCTCCATTCCCTTAATCCGGCCCTGTGTGGGTTTGAAAAAGTGGAGATGTTGCCTTGAGTTAGTTCTATGGATAATACTTTATTAATTTCCCTTGTATCTAACCAGAGGCATCCACAAAGTATACACCCCATAGTAAAGGGGAAAAAAGAAGAGATCTTGTGTATAAACACTCAAATTTTCGTATTAAAAACAGCCAAAAAAATCAATAAAGTCCATAATATACAGTGGATATTCTCCCAACCAGATGCTCAGCAGATCTGCCTGGAAGAAGACTCTTCTTACAGTCGAAATGCATTGGTGGTTATAGCGGCGATCTCTCTCTACCAGCACTGATATCTGATGACTCGGGGAAGTGTGACAAATACCTGACGTTGTGAAACATCTTTTGTCCACTCATTGATGCTGATCGTCTGGTACAGATAATACAGGTCTCCCTATTTGACTTTTACCATTCTTTTAAGGAAAATGGGACATATGAGTATCTATCTAGTTTTTGTAAGCGCCAACTTTTCAGATAATAATCTATGGCTTGGATTATTTATTTATATAACTTTTTAAATACTTTTTTCCAATTTTGTAAAAATAATAATTATTTATTATTTTTTTTTTAGTGGAAACAGTGGAACTGGAAGCTTAAGTCCAGGCTTCCAGTTCCACTGTGCATGTTTGCCCCGGCAATGCCAGGTCATGCATGCCAAGTGGCACAATGAGCTTGCTGATAACAGTACTCTTGCACACTGCCAGCCAGTATCGTTGTGGAGCTCAGGATCACTCAGCTGCCCGGGCAAAATTTTATGGTAAATTGCATTAATAGTAGATTTTCTATTGCTGCGACAAGCACCGGCAGAAAATTGATAGTATCGCTACTGGATGATAAATAGATCCCTTATTATTATTATTATTATCTTTATTTGTTAGGCGCCACAAGGTTTCTGCAGCGCCGTACACAGTACAAACAGTAGACCATACAGGGTGACACAGTACAGAACAATAAACACAAAGTACCAATACTTCAGAAACTCCGACCAGACATATGGAGTAAAGACGGAGCATAAGAACAGGTATGGAGACAGGAGGGGAGATTGGGCCCTGCTCATACGAGCTTACATCCTTAGTGACAGACTACATTTTCATTGGAAATTGTTACATATGGGAGAATGGCTGGAGTGGGTCAAGTGGTAATATATGTATGGACAGCATTACAATATAAAAATAATGATGCTGCTGACTGGGGAGTAGTTGACATCTATTTCAACCTAACCCTTCTCTTACTCCCTCTCCCTCGTATAAACCCAGTTTCCCATCTGTGTTCCACATATCACGTCTTTGTCTGTAGTTTCTTCTTTGTGGAATAACAAAGTGTTTACGAGTTAAGGTATGTTTGTACTGTCAGAGCTCCCTTGCTGCTAGTAGAACTGGTATGTTGACACTAGATGCTGCCAAGTAATGTCCCCACCTAACAAATTCCATGTTATGTAAGACGATCTAGAGTGTATAAACAGTAGTGACACATGCAATACAGCACGACCTTCTTTATCCAGGACAGAGCTAAGGGAGGGTACAGCTTGTGGCAGAATAAAGGGATAATCTACAGAGATGCAATTAAATTTTAAATGACGCTTATTAATTCAATAACCTTAGAGGTTCTGATACCAAGTTCATTCCGGCCAAATAAGGTAGCCCTTTGTGTTTCATGCCTTAATGATGTCACTGGTAGCTATTGAATCGATATTCTGCATTATCGTTGGCAGGCTACAATGGATATACTTTAGTTATCTGCTGGTATATGTCCACTTAAATTATAGGAATCTGACTGGGATAGGTCCCTTTAAATTACATACATCCAACTTGTAATTATCAGCCTTTATGTACTGCTCTTTTGTCATATTCCCAGTTCTGAAGTGGGCAGGGATGGAACAAGTTGTAGCCAATAAGATCATCAGATTGTTGACAGCAGCACAGGGTATTTCAGGAGATGAGTGCGCCGATTTTGTTGGAGGCAGTGACCGGTACACTCCTGTACTAATGTAAGGGGAGGCAGGACTGTCTGTGACAGAGGCAGTGTCATGATGATGAGAGCTCAATAGAGGTAAAAAGGAAACCACAGACTGAGAGTTAGATAGTAGAAAGAGCAATGGCCTCCACCAGCACAAAGAATGGAGTAGTGGTGTGAGGTCCCTGCCAAAATTATACTGGGTAATTGTGGGGTCAAATACACCTCCATGTAAAATGAAGTTAATGCATTCTATTTTAAGTCATTTATATTAAAGGTGTCACAAAGCCTAAAGTGCAGACCCAGGGGTACATTTACTAAATTTCGGGTTTGAAAAAGTGTAGATGTTGCCTATAGCGACCAATCAGATTCTAGTTATCATTTATTTAGTACATTCTACACAAAATGACAGTTAGAATCCGATTGGTTGCTATAGGCAACATCTACACTTTTTCGATTTCGCAGTCTAGTAAATATACCCCCTAGTATGAAAAGAAATTTAGATAACCTTGTTAGCTATCTCGGCGCAAGTGAGCCATTATGAGTCCTAAAAAGCTTACTAAAGCATTCATGCAGACTTACATGCAGAAAGTCTGGAACAAAGGCCTTGTTCCATGATTAAATACTTATTTTAATTATGTTCAGTACTACTAACCATATAATGCTTTCACATACACTACTGGTCAAAAGTTTAAGACCACCCCCATTTTTCCATTTTTTTATTGAAATTTAAGCAGTTTAATGTCTCAATTTACTTTCAAATTAAAGCATAATGCAAACAGGAATTGGAACAATTAGAGGCAAAATGAAATTATAGAATCATTTCATGATTTGAAGTCTAACATCTTTTCTTTGAACAAACGGCCTTTTTGTTTAGCTCTCAAATTGACATTATTTTTTAGTTTTTGTTAAACTAAGCTTTTTTTTTTACCACTAGCAGTTTACCAGTTACCTTTGTACCATTTCAGATTATTCACTGGTCTTGAACTGGGGGTGTTGGTCGTGTTCTAAAACTTTTGACTATTTAGTGTTTATACTTCTGAAATATTATCAGCTGCTATTATGAATAAAATCACTTGCATTTTCATTTTAGCTGTCCTTCAGTTTAGCAATATACTATTACTAGAGAAATACCCACTTCTTAACTTGTTTTTGTTTCACTCTTTAAAGCTGAGTTACACACACATATTCTAATCTCAAATGAGAGTCTCAACTACGAAAGTAAAACAATATATACCATAGTTGCCCTCTCTCCCGGAATTTCCGTGAGGCTCCCGAATATCGGGGAGTCTTCCCGGACTCCCGGAATAATAGGCAACCTCCCGGACGCGATGGAAGCAGGGCTTAATGGCGTGAGTTGGCATCATTAAGACCCGCCCCCTGTTATGAAATGCTGTAAATTTTGGCATTTCATAGCAGGGGGTGGAGCTACAGTGACGCAATTACATCGCCACGCCCCTTCCTACCCCCTGTCACCTGACTTTTCTTCAACATAGGATATTAGGCCATACTAACCAACTTTATTGGTGAACTGTGAGTGTAGAGGGGGATGTGTGTGCTGCAAATCACTTCATTTTTGCCTTGCCCCAGTGATGCAATTACATTGTGTTGTACAATTGTAGCATGTTGCAGTGAATCACTTCACTAGGAAGTGGACAGGGCGCGGGAGAATGAACTGCTCTCCTTAAAGTCCCGGAGTCCTACCCGGAATTCAGGAGTTTCCTGGATGCTCTGGGAGATTGAGCAAGTATGGATTAGGCGAGTTGGGATATGGGAATTGCAGTCACGTCATGATAAATTACTATGCATGGACAGTTGAGCTATAACTCCATGAAGGAACTGCTGGAATCTCATCCTTTAGAAACACAATATTACCCTACAGCAGAATACTCCATATTTTCTACATATGAGGGGTTGTGACATTAATATAATGGGATTGAATGCCAAAATCAATGGTACAACCACCTGATCCAGGAAACGTGGGCGATATCTAATGCACAGCACTTGTATTTCAATGTGCCTCGCTTTAAATGCCTGACCTGTCATCCGGCATAACATGACTGGAACAAGTGAAAATGCTGATGAACTTACCATTCAATAGAATTTAATGTGAACCCAGAGTCTCGTACAGAGGAGCAGATGATTAATTGTAATAAGGTTCCGTTTGTAAATCATACATTTTGTCAACATAACTATGTCGATACTCATCACATCTGATAACATAAATAGAATAAAATTATTTCTAACACCAATATTTATTGTGACATACAATGCTTATGCATAGGTTTCTATCACAGAATAAAAACTGTGTCTAGTTAACGTTCAAATGCTAACATATCCAGCTCAGCAGCCTTTCATGTGCACATTAGCATAAGACACAGCTTATTATATAAAACTAAGTGTACAGTGTGGATGCTATTACATTGACTTTAGAAAGCAAACGGTCGACCCAAAAGGGTTACAATATGAAGAGAGATGAAAATTTGGTCCAAAAGAGATTGTCAACTGGGAATAATGATAATGGAAAAATTGTTTCCTTAGTAATAAAAATGTGGTCTATTTTAACAAACATTGGGGCAGCCAGTGTGGAGCATTTATAAACCGGTTTATGAATGAATCCATTTGTAATGATATATGAGTCAGTCAGCAGTCAGTCTCATGTGCGCACACTTGCGATTCGATGCACAAAGCAGCAGACTTTTGCCCACAAAGGAGGGAGAGGAACATTTATAAGATATAAACTGTATCTAGGACAAAAAAAATTGGAACTATTAGGACACCTGCCTTACGCCAGATCACACCTGCGTAGGACAAGTACAAAATTTTAGCCTGGGACATTTAGGCCATTATTTATTTATGATACTATGTGTACACAGTCTTCTGTGCAATTTTTTTCTAAAAATATGCCTCAGAGTAGTTGTGTGGTTTCTTTATCTCCTGTAGGCCCCACCTCCCTGTAGATTATAAACAAACTTAGAACTTGACCTTTACTTTCAGTTAATTACTTTGTTTACAACTGTAAAAGAGAGTTGTTTTTATTTTACCTCTATACACGTAGTACTTGTGCTGGCAGCCAGCACTATTGTACCAACATATTGTGAGGCAGATATATTTGTCCAGCACAAAAAAACAACACTGCCTTGCAGACTCAATTACAAGCTGATTGTACAAATCCACTGACCCACGCCTTGCTTCATTATACCTGCAGTTGTACAAATATTTGCACCTGTGTATTTTTAGTCGGAGTCCACACTTGTATTTTTGGTGGTTGCTAAGTAGTCTGGGTAGGTTTAGCCTGCGTGGTGCAGAATGATTCATATCAGCATTAGTAAACAAGAGATATGGAAGGTAGTTGTTACACCTAGCTAGACTGGTTAGACCTGATACTAATATAGATATATATACACAACATAAAGAGGCACACGGTGTACACAATGCAGCAAGATTTCAATACACATATGTGTGTACTATATTGTAAAAAAAAGCATATTGCATATATGTTCGCTGCTTTTATATATTTGTTACCATAGGCAGTCGTTCAAGTGCTACACTGTTTATACATGAGAGAAACAAGAGGGAAAACAATTGAACTTTACATTGTTAAATGATAGTTATACGGGAACGTGTCCCTAGCGAGAAGACTCGAGCTGTTGGAGCTTCTTAAAACTTTGAACTGAATCATATAACATTGTGAATTCATCTTTCTCTAGATCAATATTTTTTCAGAGTTATACTGTCCCACTGCATCAGGGACCAGAGAGAATCGATCAATACCTACTCAACAGGGAACGACATCCAGATTTCGGCCCCATATCATTTATCAGGCCCAGCTGTCATCGGTCTTGCTTAAATTTCCCCAGTGGCGCTAGTGTGACTAATTAAATCATTGCAGAGCCTGAATTAGAGGATACATTAGGCTCTACCTCAATCCAAAGTCCTGCTACATAAGGATCAGTCCTACAAGGTCTCAACTGTCAACTCCCAGTAGTGGTAATTCTCCCTGATACCAGGTGAGAACCTCACATGAAAACATGAGGTATTGTTATCCCTGAGGTCAGGCCTGAATTCAGTGGCACTGCCCTTCTTATAAGATCGGAACAGGCTCTCTCATCACCAAAAAAGAACAGCCCTCCTAGACCCTCCTATTACAATATACAGCAGATATCTTTGGCCCATTAGCCTCTCAGGTAGTTTCCCAACTGAACCCCAGGATAATTCCACTGCAGCATATAGGTACTGAAGGGGGGTTTCTCTAGTTAAACTCCAGCACTTCACAAGTGCAGCTTAATAGCATTCTAACAAGCGGGTTCCGCGAGTTATACATCTGCAACTTATCAGTGCGTTTCATAAAACAACTTCAGGAACTAAATATTGGTTAACAGCTTATTAACCTCTGAAGGCAAACAATAGACCACTAGTTATTCAAGAGCGATATTACGCTAAATAAAACATCAAGTTCAAAGTAATCTTTTTAACAATCTACAGCAGCCTCAATACAAAGACCCGAGTAGGACATGTCCACTACTGCAGCAGTGCTAATTTGGCGACTCAAAACTCTTCTATTATTAGTCCTGAAACATTCCAAACCTCAGTTAATAGTTGGTACACTCTCTCTAAGAATTATAGATTTGGGGGCTAATACAGACCTATGCTTGTTTGCATAGTATAAAATATGCAAATTTACACTGTGCATGCACACAAAGAGAACACACGCATATGTAAGCCCATTTTGTTTTTTATTACACCGACTAGTGAATCAAACTTTCTGTTTAGGACATTTACTTTGCAATTATATTTGGCTAGGATTATACGTTTGTGTATGGTTGCTGCTAAATCACTATTATGTCTTGACATTTATTTAATATATATTTCCCCCCATCTTTTATGCTTTGGAAATACGACACGACAAGATTTCTAGCAGTATTTTTTCCCCCATTTTTTTCTCTAGTTATAATAGCCATGCAAACAATAGGTCAAATCATCAAGAAATGTAAATGCCGATACATGCCGTATTTTGCTTAAAATCCCACTGCACATGCCCAAAACCGGAGCATAGGCCAGAGAACACAGCAACATCCAATTCATCTTCAAGCGCAAAGAATCAGGGCTGGCAGAACGGGTTATGCAAGGCGAGGGGTTCGCCATGCCTGAGAGGCGCTTTGTTCTGCCTGCCTTACCCAGTGGTCCAATGACCCAGTAAAAAAATACTCAGAATAATTCACCATTGGCAGCACCCTCCTCCCTGACTGTCGGGCGTGACGTGATCATGTCCTGACAATTTCAGTGAGGAGACACGCAGAAAGGAGCCAGAAGACTGAAGAAAAGAAGGCCATATGAAAGTAAGTAAAGAATGGAGTGGGACAGGGTGATAAAGAGGCAACAGTGTGATGACAGGGGCACATTGTGATAAAGGGGCAAAAGTGTGATGAAAGGGGTAGTTTGATAAAAGTGGTAAAGTGTGATAAAGTGACAAAAGTGTTATGAAGGGACAACAGTCTTATCAAGGGGCACAGTGTGATGATTGGGAAACATTGTTATGGAGGAGCAAAAAAGTGTGATGAAGGAGGGCATAGTGTGAAGAATAAGGGGGCACAGTGATGAAGCAGGCAGCACAGGGATGATGGAGGGGGCACAGTGTGATAATGGGGGCACAGAGTGGAGAAGGTGGTACAAGGATGGTGTAGTGTAATGAAGCGGTAACAGTGTGATGAAGGAGGCGGCATAGTGTGATAAAGGAGGGCACAGTGTGATGAAGGGGGCACAATGTAATAAAGGGGCAAAAGTGTGATGAAGAGTGAATAGAGGGATTGTGCTCCCTTTATCACAGTGTGATAAAGGTAGCACAATGTGATGAAGGAGGATACAGTGTGATGGAGGGGGATACAGTGTGATGAAGGGGGATACAGTGTGATGAAGCAGGGAGCACAATGTAATGAAGAACACAGGGTGATGAAGAAGGGACACATTGTGATAATGGAGGGGAAAAAGTGTCATGGTGAAGGAGCATGGTGCGATGAAGGTGATTGACAGTGTGATGAAGGAGGGTAGAGTGGGACGAAGAGGCACAAGTGTTATGATTTCAAGCAAAAGTGCACGCAGCAAAAGTGCACGTAGCAGCATCTCTAAGGTACGTGCTTTTCTGCTGTATCACTTGCACACGCAGCAGGTGTGGTGTAAGTGCCAATTACTAGTGATGACGGCTGTGTATGCAGCTAGAACATAGGTTTACAATCAGGAGCAACTGTAAAAATGCATTTTGTGTACAGTAGACATTCATAATAAATATATTTTATGGAATAAAAATAAAAATATGTTTTATTATTTAATAACTGTATTATTAACAGGTGACATTAATTGAATTTTTTTTCTGTGCACTCTTTTTGGACTTGATATTCCATATATGTATTGGACGTATTCTGCAGTGTATTGCCTATTAGAGAGGACCTAGACCCGTATTCATCAACAGACGTATCTTTACATCCACTCCTTGTTGAATACGGATGTGTGTATCCCCGATCAAAGTGCGCTTTTAAAAAAAAATGCCCATTATGTTCATTTCACATTCCTTGATATATGAGGCCTATTATGTCATTTTTCTTTTGCACATATGTGTTAAAAATGGAAAATGGCAGGCATTTCAATTTGTGTCTTGGCAAAATGATGCGAATTGCCCCATCCCACCCCTTCCGCTCTCCCACCGCACCCCCTGCCCAGGATCAAAAGAAAGTTGCTAAGTAAAGCCAAAAAAAGGAATATACAACATTAACTTGTAGACACAAGTGTGCATTACAGCTGTGTAGTGCTTGATGAAATGAACCCCAAGCTATTTTGCATGTCTGTTTCACAGGGCAGTGACACAGAAAGCAGACAGCTCAGACTTGAGGAGTGAGGTGCCAGATGAGGGGGAAAGCGTAAGTGGTGCCAGAAGAGGAAGCTTTGAAGGATGAAGAAAAGGAGGAGGTCCAAGAAAAGGCAGGCCTAGTAGAGGGCCAGAAGAGGAGGTAATGGCCGTGGCGATATCTAGATTGCAAGGGTGGCACTTTTTCACATCCACAGATGCTGCTGATGAGGATATCCCTTCTTCAACATAAAGACAGAGGACCTAGGCATACCTGGATGGCCTGCAGAACCAAATACAGGATTGCCTGAGCCATATGATAGATTATAAAGATTTATTTAAAAATAAGAAAAAAACTTTAAGAGCTTATAAAAATATAAACATTTAATAATATATATATATTGTGACAAGGGTCCAGGAATCAAGCCGAGGGTCATAACAGAAGATCAAGCAATGGAGCAAACACAGGAACAGGGCAGCAGCAGCCAGTAATAAACAGATGAACTGCACAGAGCACAGCTTGAGGCAGGTATTTGAAGCAGTGCGACAGGTGCAGTTCTAATTAGGCATCAGACAAGGAGATTAAATCCTTCAGGCATGTTGCAGAGTTCAGGAGCAGAACAGCAGCACCTCTGGTGGATTATAGGTACTGCTGCCAGATACAAAGCATAGGCAGTCATAACACTTATGTGTTTTAGTACCCCAGGGAGATTGGTTGTGTGTGGGATGGAGCTTCCCAAAGAGTGTGTTCATCTACAGGAAAAGCCGGTATAAGGGTCCCTGGGGTATGACTAGAGACAGGAGGGTGGCCAATTCTGGGTTTTCCAAGCTATGAAGACACTCTGCTGGTAATCAGGTGTTGCACCTGCATGGTGCTGATAAAAGACTGCAAAGCAGCGCAATCAGTCTCTCAGCCTGGGGAGCAGGTCATATGTCTGCGGAGAGAGACCCTGCAATTTGGGACAAGTAAGTGTTGATGTTTTGTGTGTGGGACACAAGGTCCTTCACTTGAGAGAGGAGCTCCTGTGTATTAGTTAGAAGCTGGGTAGGCTAGGAATTTTGACACTGGACTGGTGTGATATATCTGGCTGAAGGTTATGAAGTGCAGCCGTCTAACCCAGAAGACAGTAACCCCAATACGATCGTACAACAATATATTTAACTAGATGAATATTTTATTTTTGTCCAAATCTTGCTGCTTCATTGAAGGTAATTTGGATGTTGTTATTCAAATGAAGTAAATGTATTTTTATTAACTAGTGTGATAAATGTGAGCTATTAGTTTTATAGTGACAGTACATTATACATATACCTAAGGAGATGTTAATATTGTAGGTGCAAATGTGTTTATTAGTTACAAAATGTCTACAAGCAATACATAGGCAATCAATACATTCATAATACAACAGTAATAACAATGATCCAAATAAACTCAAAGTATTCCTAATGGTGATGTGGCAGTACACCAGAAATACACAATGTTAAGGTCACATTACTGTATTCATGTACAATATGATGTAAGGGGTCCTTTATCAATTGTGAGTAGTGTTAATTCATAAATGCAGCATACGCTGCACTCTACATTAGCACACAAGCATGCTTTACGCTAGATACCTGTACATTCAGGTTTGATTGAGGTGTAAGTGTATCTAACATAAGCCTAACATTACCCTGGCGCATAAAATACTGATGCAAAGCTGGATGCATCTTGAGATGCATGAGTCTCAGCATATGCGTGCAAATACAACATTTTTACCTCAAATGTGCATCACCATCAGGTTCTTAAAGACTAAAGATTCTGCCTTGAAGACAAGTATTTATATCACAGCAACCGGGCCTCATTTACATACTAAAGCCACTAGAGAACATTGCAAGACAGTATCAGACCGGAATTTCACTTATTTAACTTATAGCTCAATTTCCTTTGTCATATAAGTGATCAGTAATGGACTTTCTGAGCCCTATGTATAGCTAAGTGCATATTACCACCCTGGGGCGGAACAGTGCATCACCTGACCCATAGCAAAATTTGGATAGTGGCCTGGTGATGTTGTTCTCACCACCCGGGACCCCCTCTCATGCCTTTTTTGAGCATGCATGGTTCAGCGCATGTGCCCAGTGCATATGTGCTGGACTGTTGCATTATCAGAAGGGTTTCCGCTCTACTCCACTGAGAGTGAGGGCATTATGGGAGGGTGGCTGAGTAGCCTCAGAGGTAAAATTGGCCTGCTAATGCTGGGCCCCCCACACCTCTTGGCCTTGTAGTCGACACACCCCTGCACCCAGGATAGTTACCAGGGCCGCCAAGAGGAATTTGAAGCACCTGTACAGTAACTTCTTGGGGCCCCCTCCATAGATTCATAGGACAGTTTGTGCGCCGCCGTAATACAACAAAGCCCACTGTACATACTCCCCTCCCCCCACCCTCACTGGATAAAAAACAAAGACAGCGCAAAACAATAAAGTACATCAGGTGACCTCCAGAGCATATCTGACCTCCCCCTTGCCTAGTCTACGGTACCTTATAAACCCCCTACTAATTCTGCAGCGCTGTACAGAGAACTCACATCAGTCCCTGCCCCATTGGAGATTACAGTTTAAATTTCCTAACACACTCACACAGACAGACTAATGTCAATTTTGAAAGCAGCCAATTAACCTACCAGTATGTTTTTGGAATGTGGGAGGAAACCGGAGCACCTGAAGGAAATCCACGAAAACACGGGGAGAACGTACAAACTCCACAAAGATTAGGCCACGGTCGGGAATCATGACCCCAGTGCTGTGAGGCAGAAGTGCTGACCACTAAGCCACATATGTTTTATTAATATATATATATATATATATATATATATATATATATATATATATATATATATATATATATATATATATATATTGCTGGGCATGCACAGCAACTCTGTTTCTCATATGAGAAACGTCTATCTTGAGAGAAGCGACCATGGTGTGGATGTTGTAAATGGACCGCTCCACCTTAATTTGGCTGTGCATTAGGGTGTGCCTGGCCATGTGTGTGCATCCTCCTGTTCATGTGAAAAGCTGCCAAACAGGCACATTCTTGCATAATAAAAAGCGTTGCAATGATCTGAATTCAGATTGGACATTAAGTAGACTAAACTAAATATTATTTGTCCCTGAAATTTGTCTAGTGATCAATTGTAGCCCACAAATCGGTGGTTTCTTAGCTTGGAGGGTCCAAAACAGACATACGAGATTAAAGGGACACATTGATCAATCTAGGCCTACTTACAACTTCTTTTTAACTTGTTTTTACTTTTCCCACCACGTCAAGAGCATCAGGTATATGAAAATTGTCAACCCACACAGTTCTCGCATTGTTATCATCACTTACCACTGAGTTCCATTCTGCTTTGAGACATGCACGACCTTAGAGCAGAATTACATATAGGAGCCACACAGAGAGAAAATTCAGATGCCTGTTGGTCTATAACAGCTACAAACAGAACAAAGGAAATAGAAAAAGACTGAAGAAATTATAGTGTTTTAATGAATTATAATACGTATAAGGGTATAAGTCTATAGTTGTCGCCCTAAGTTTGCACCAGCTAATGCAAAATATCCACTAAACCATAGCAAAAATCAGACACTTGCTATCATGTGTAGCTTTTGCTAAACATATAAAAGCTGATTGGTTGCTGTGGTTTTGTTAGTAGTGAAAGCTAAGTAGCATTAACACTAGAGTAGAAATATTGCTAAATAATATTTAAAAATGTTGAAGAAGGAATGGAACTGCCGTTTTTCCCTTCCTTACATGGCAGGTGACTCGGATTATATTGAGAATTAATCAGATGTTACTGATTGCATGCTGCAGAATGCTGTCATATTTCTGCAAAAATCTATTACAGACCCGTAGTCAGTGATTTTAATTAACAAATAAAGATCCTGATTAGTAACAGTTTATTTGGGGGGGGGGGTAAATTTCTTTTATCTGTATATGTGTCACACTTAAAAAAAACTGCTTAGGCTCACCCGAACTTAGAGGATCTGAGTAGGATCGCGAGCCGGCTCGTTACTTTTGCGCATCCTCAGATTTGAATCAAGGCAAAACATCATTGTTGCATTTTCGGATCTAGCAGGTTTTGGATTCCATAAGTACCTCCGTCCCCAGGAGATCCAGCACCATTGTTCACACAGAACCAGGGGTACCAATGTTCTTGTCACTCTCCAGTAACATTGCTCAGTGCCATTGCTTACACAGAAACAGGGGTAGCAGTGTTCTTGTCACTTGACAAAAATGATTGTAAATTATTTTTTATTGAGGTTAATAATAATGTAGGGATAAAAAAAAGAGCCAAATTATGTGACTTTAGCAAAAATAAATTGAGATTTTAGAAAAAAATTGGGAACCAAAACCAAAACACGAAGTTAATCCAGATCCAAAACCAAAACCAAAACACAGGGATCAGTGAACATCTCTAAATAAAACCTAATAATTGCATTTACATATATATATATCATTGCCATACTGCCACTTCTCCTACTGCCTTCATTATAAAACTATCAAATTTCATTCACTTATATTTTCCATCCACTTCTAATTTTCCATTCTCACTGACACTTCTAAATGTTAACTTCGACCACTGATTATTCTACAATTTTCTTTGCTCTCAGTGTCACTTTAAGATATATCATTATTAACGCTAACAAGGGTGAATTGGGAAGCTAAAGTGGCCTTGGAAAATATTGTAGAAGTGGCTTCATGTTGTATGCATGGCAAGATTTTTGGTAGGTTGCATGCACCTCCCAAATTTCCGGTGTGGGTCCAGCATGCAAGGGATGTGGCCATTTCTTTAGACAATGCTTGACCTCCTTCCAGATCCCCTCCCTTTCAAACATACCAGCAGTGCTGCGCACACTATTGTTAGGTGCACACAGGTCCCATTTCATCAGTAGGGCAGCGTGAAGAGGGATATACCTTCTAACTATCCCTGCAGTTGGGACAAAATCAGCGCTGCCCTATCAGAATCTAGATAGTTGACTGTGCTGCTCTCCCACCTGACTACCTGTTGCTATTGATATAAGCTCAGTTGCTGCTTACCTAGATACTGGCATGTTAGAGCCCTATTCACCTCCTGGAAAGCCGAGCAATAAGTGAACACTCTGGAAAACCCACCCCCTAAGCTTTTACATGAAATAAGTAGCACTCATGTTTAATAATTAGGCCTTCTTCCCCCCAACAAATCCAGCATTAATTTAATGGCATTTATGTTTAGTAAATAAGCCTCCTTCCCCCAATCAGACCCGATATTAAATTGATAGCATTCACATTCAATAAATAATCTTATTTCCCTCTAATCTGCTATAATATAAAATTAATAGCATTGAAATTTCCCCCAATGAGCAAGCAAAGTAATTAAACAAGGCTGCGAATTAACAAGCAGACAAATAGGTAACAGGGTCCGGGGACTTGGTCACAATCTTATAATCTATATATGTAGTTTTCTTTACAATTGGATTATTTGTCAGATCTTGTTATAAAACAATTAAAATAATTGATGGTACTGACAGAAAAAACAGTGATTGGACAGTCAGGTGTCAGCTTTAAGCTTCAGCATCAGGTCTCATTTGAAATTAAAAATTGAGTAAACGCTGACAAATAACAACAGAAGCATCATCATCCGTCATTAGTCTAAAAATGTGACGTGACTAATGTTATAAATAATATGTGATTATGTCCTAAAATAGAAACTTTATTGTATATAGAAACAATGCACTTTCACATGTAAAAGTAGACACCTCATATGCTGGATATTAATATAAATTATAGTCCACATGAACATTTGTTGGCAAATAAAATAATTTCCCTACAAATACAAAGTGGGATAAATTTTCTTTATATTAATTACTCAGGGTCCTGAGAGCAACACAGAAAAACCTTTTAGATGAGATAAGTGTAACTGTACAATAAACAGCCAATTATTATTAGAATCTATGTATACAAAGGATATATAAATGAACTCCTTATATTGGTTTGAGGTGAATTGACACCATATAAAATAGGTGTAGCTTGAGATAAACATTGTGCACGGCATAGAAGCAGAAGAATATACCCAAAAATTTCATTAGCAATTTATGAACCATATAATCACATAAGCAAGGTTTAGCAGTTTAAAATGGCAAATTTTAACTGCACAAATCACGCTATTTCACGCATATTGTTTTTAAATATTTTGTCACCAAAGATGACTCACTTCTTTCTAATGAATAATAATATAGTTGGGATCATATAGTGCCCCAAATTAGACATATTGTTCTTCACTTTTTTCTGTTTCTAAATTGTATCAAAACCTAAAATGTGTGGGTGCACTTCTCTGAAATGAACATGATATTGGGATAATCGTTACTATATATATTAAATAATAAGGGGGCAGTGATTTACTTGGGCTGGATAAGTTTACCAGACGGTATTTACACCGACAACGACAATACCTACAAAAAAAATGATAACTGTAAAAACACCAAGAATATAATACAGATTTACCAGTAAAACGACAAAGCAGATTTGCAAAGAGAGCGGCGTGCTGACAGCTACAAGTTCCGATGACAGAGCTGGCCGGCACTTCATGTTGACGTCAGTTAAAAGAGCGACATAGAGGAATGTGAATTTAAAGTGACAATGTGAACACCCCCCCCAACTACACACTTTAGTGTGTGTCACATTAAAGTGTGTAGTTGTGGGGTCCTCACATTCCTCTATGTCGCTCTTTTAACTGACGTCAACATGAAGCGCCAGCCAGCTCTGTCATTGGAACTTGTAGTTGTCAGCACGCAACTCTCTTCGCAAATCTGCTTTGTTGTTTTACTGGTAAATCTGTATTATATTCTTGTCATTTTTACAGTTATCATTTTTTTTTGTAGGTTTCGCCGTTGTCGGTATAAATACAAATCTGCTTTATTGTTGAGTAGTTTTTAGGTTCAAATTGTAAGTCAGTCAGTTAGATCTATTTATGTAGATGAAAAACATCTACAGTGACGTACAGACACAGGAAATCCAAGACAGCGCGTGCGTTCTACTGTGGAATGCATGCGATTCTCCTCATCCCTGCACGAGCGATACAGTGGACATATAATATACTGGGTACCCAGTCTCTAACTAGTACCAGGAGAAAACAGCAAGTATTATACATTTATTGAATCTTACTTTTATACTTCATTATTGGAACACAAATGGGGGAACCTGAATTGTGGAAGATCTAAGTTGGTTCAGGGGTTGACTAACCCAGGGGGGTCTATATGGCCACGATTACAGAATCATCATTTAATATTGAATAACCTGTGATTGCTGCTATTCCCCCTAAAGACTGGATTTCTAGGTCATTCTATCTGTGGACATTGTTGTTGCTTTTACTAAGTTTGGATACTTAGACCATTAATTTTTTTTTACATTTTTGCTGATAAACTTTTGGTATTTCTATTTATTTATTTATTTACCCTATTTATTAATGAATCTGTCTATGATCAATTGTTGATTTTAATAAAAGTTTTTTGAGATTTTGGAGTGTTTTTAGCCTATAAATATGGACCTGGGAAAGTGGTGACAATTATCAGGAACCTGTACAACTTTTGAGTTGATTTGTTTGGATTTATCTATATTCTAATTGAGCTTGTTTATTGATTTATTGTTTTTTAATGGATGGGTGATTAATAAAAAAATGTATTCTTAAGACATTGACATTAGTTAAACTACTGAAGGTGACCAGCTGCACGCATTAGATTGCTATCACAATATTACAGTGGATCATCAATACCTATACAGGTATTAGAATAACACAATCAGTTGCCTAGCTACAAAAAAACACCCACATATCTAATAAAAAAAAAGCGTTATATTCAATTATTTCAGCTGTCAAACCATTAACCATAAATTAAATAGATTACTATAGACTCATTGAGCACTGAGTCCATTACCATATTTTAATCTACATAAATAGATCCAACAGTGTGACTTGCAATTGGAACCTAAGAGTACTCTACAATAAGTCAATTGAGTGCACAAACTACTGCTACTTTTGGTATTTAATTTCTGGCTGCCTGGCCATAGTTACTGTAGACATTGGGTTCCAAATTTCTCCCAAATTGCAGCCCCTTTGTATGATCTAACAAAAGCAACAGTCCGTGAACCTCTTGTTCATACTGCTGAGACAAGGTCTGCATTTGAAACTTTGAAAAATCCATTGCTTAGTGCCCTAGCACTGGGAATACCAAACTATGAAATGCCTTTTGCATTGTTTTGTCATGAGTACAATGGCCATGCCACGGGTGTACTTAATCATAGACATGGAAATTATTCCGGACCTATAGTGTACAATAGTGCTCAGTTAGACCCAGATGAAAGGATTTCCCAATATGTTTGAGAGCAATCGCAGCCGCTGTCCAAATGGTTGAAATATCTGCAAACATTGTATAGCGGTGCCTCCTAAAAGTGCATGTACCTCATGCAGTAGCTGCACTCCTAAACTGTGAGAAAACGAGACGTGTCACCACTGTGTCACAAGGTGATGGTCAGAATCTTCCTGAGATCTGGCTTTTTGACCATATTTGATCTTGCTGACAACGCCTACTGTATGGATTCATACCTCTCATTGCAAGAAGGCAAATTCTCCAGTCACGGCTGCTGCAGAACATCTTTCAGTAGAACATTTATGAGAAGAAACTCATTTCATTTAAAAGAAGAAAGTGGAACTCAAAATTGAGGAAGCCTTCTCAGATAAATTCTGGGCATCTTACCAGTAAAGTCTGGGCATTCAGCCAGCATACTCGAAACAGGAACAATAAGTGAGTGGTATTTAACTACTTTTATCACTTGTCATAATAACGCAGCTCAACGACACGACACTCAACAACGTGCAAAGTTTCTTACTTGTGGTCTAAAGCTTAAAGAAAGGCTCTGTGAAGAAAAGGACATCAAGATGGGAAGGCAGCCACCGATGATGTGGGAGAGATCGGTTAGACCAGATCCAAAAGAAAGACTGTGGGCATGTATCGAGCTGGCACCGCTGGTAGCAGCCTTGATATTTCTCTGTATTGATATGTACATTGTGCATGCTATACTAGATGCAAATGATCATGAAAAGGTTTCTGACTTTACTGTAAAGACAGACAGAATTCCAGTTAGATTTCAAAGGGAACTGCAACAAGATATCAAGGAAATAGACATGTCAAACACACGGTTAGACATGCACAGTAAAGTTGCACAAAGACTGAATGCGAGTGATTGTTGGGTGTGTACTCATTTGACAACTAGTGCTGAATCAGGTATACCTTTAGTAGCACACTATGTAACAGAGAAGGATGCAGATGATATGGATTGGATATGTGCTGTGTATGGTGATAAGCCCAATAAGACAGTCAATGAATATGCGTATAAGATGTGCAGGAACAATCTAAGTGTCACACTCTAGGGTCTTGAGGAATCCGTATGGCCTGCTTGAGTTGATGCTACCCTCCAAGAGGCACGGAGTCTAATGGAGAGGGAGGTAGTCACCCGAGGCCCCCGCAAGGGAGTTTGGACTATGCGGCTTCCTAACTGCAGGTCGAGGTTCTCAAAGAAGGAGGAAAACCAAGTCACAGGAGTAAGATGGTTGCTGATAGGAGTAATAATAAGGAGTATATTCTGCAGGTAGATGAGGCACAGAGGTCCTGTGAAACTAGGAGACCCCTAGGGTCAGGATCATGAGGAAGTGCGATGGTCTGCAGGTAGTCTGTGAACAGAAGCACCAATGTGCAGGAGATGGAGACTGGTAGAAACAGCCTGCAGCAGGATGATGCTGTAACACTGGAGAGCTGAGAACAGGTATTGGTAGTAACGCTCTGTAGCAGGATGACACTGTAACACTGGAGAGCTGGAAGCAGGTATTGGTGATAGTACTCAGCAGTAGCAGGAGAACAGGAGTCAGACTGGAACACGTCTAGAAAGGAGAGGAGACTTGAAGATCTGGCACTCAGGTAAGGAGACAGGTGCTTTAAATAGACAGGGCTGACAGACAGTCAATCAATCAGGTGAATGGAAGGAGTTTTGAAAAGAGCTGATTTTGCACATGTGCAGTCCAGACAGACAAGATGATGCCCACCATTGCAAGCCATGGGAACCTGCTGAGAGAGGAGAGTGGCGATCAGAGGTAGGTGGGAGTGCCGGACCCCAACCAGGTGGTCAGCGGGTCCGGTGCCTGACACCAAGGATGCCAAAGGTAGAGGTAAAAATCCCATGGCCTGAAATAACAAAAGAAGGCTGGACAAAGTCCCAGTTCTTGTGGTAATGGCTACAAGTGGTACCCCTGATTTTTGTATAAGATTGAATGATACAAAAAGCATTGGGAGAGACATAAAGAAAAGAAATGGACAAGTGATAGCAGAATTACAGGCCCGCATATGGGAAATACATATTGTGTGGGATCAAAATTTGTGATTAAATACCCTTCACTGCCAGAACGTGCTGGGTAGAAATGGTTTAATGGGGCAGAGAATGGAGCTGTGATTAAAAATGAAACCTAAACTCTAAAATATACAGAAAGTTGCGGATATAGGGGCGAGGGATGTGAAAGCATGATAGAAGAGAACTCATTTCTTTATGACATATTTTGGACACTTATATGATTCGTTCAAAAGGTTACTTCTTATTGGGTTTGTGAAAAGAAGGCATATGAATTCCTATGGAGGCCACAGGACAGTGTGCATTGTCTTATGTGTTTCCTTTTGTCAGAATAACAAAGGAATTGAAACAAAATCCTAGGAATATTCCTAGAGATCGTGAGCTAGTCCTAAAAGGTATGACTTATTTGACTTTTGCAGAGATAAGAGAAATTTGGCCAAAGACGATAATAAGGTGTTTAGTGTTCAGTGGTGGAGAAAAAACTGTTGGTACTCTGTTCCATTTATCTACCATTTACTTAACGGAAACTGCATTGACGATAATAATAAATGGTTTGGATGAAATGATAGGAGAAATAATTGTGACCATAGATCAGACCATAAAAGAAGTTTCTCAGATCAGAAGCTTTGCAAAATAGAATTTGGATGAGACGTTGGCATCTGAAGGAGGGACATGTGCTTTATTGGGACAGGAATGTTGTACATACATAAAGGACAGTGAAAGTAATGTGCATGAGCATTTGACTAAAGTTTGAGAGTTATAGACTAAACTATTGGAGTTTGGAAATGAAGGTTGAGATCCTTTTGGATGGCATGGAAAAGGGTTTTAACAGATGGTAAATGGAATTCTTCAATATGCTGTTGTAGGACTAATGTTTTTGGTTGCGGCTTATATTAGCTTTAAATTTTTTTTCTCTATACTGTGTAGGTTTAATAAAATTTATGAAAAAGGAGATCAAATTTTGTGAAGAGGAAAATGTAGACTATACAGGGCTTCAGTTTCTAAGGGATGGGAATGCCCAAAGTTATAAGAGGATGGAAAGAATCTGTGAGGGTGAACTTACTTATGATGACGCAATTTGTCATGGTGTTACAGTCAGGCAGGAAGAGTAGGAGAGTGAATAAGGAGTTGAATATCCGTATGTTATAGTCCAAAATTTAAAGTGCACCAATGATCCATGTTAGGGCTTCCTAATATCTAGTACAGTGTGTATTGTTCATGATTCTAATCACAACTGCATCTACTTTTCCTCTGTTGCCTGTCTTCTGTTGTCTTCTTATGATTGAGAAAGGATCATATGATTTGTGCTAATTGACGTAGTATGTTGCTAGTAAGCAACAAAGAGAGGAATAATATGGATAAACAATGGATACAATGGAAGTTGAATAATACAAGTTATGTTATGTTTAAATGCTTAGGATGTAATTAGTTAACAATATATTAGCTGAAAATAAATATAATCTTTAGCAGAAGTAAAACACATGCTTATGAAGTAATGCATTAACCTGTGTCTAAAAACTAATCTAAGGAAACGTGCCCCCAGGATGTGAAAAATTGAAGTTGTGGCGAGGTCTACCCGGCAAAGAGCCCGTCTCTAAGGAAGGCTGAGTAGATCTAATAATGGGTGATATTATTGGTCTAGAATCTGCAACGATGCATTTTCTTACGTATTATCTTTTGGTTTCAATCTTTAAAAGAGAGGTGAAATTAATAAAAAAAATTGCCATTGCTCATTTTGATTCTAATGGTCTATACTGTACGTACATAATAAATCAGCATATAATGAAATGACTTCATTCTTGTATAAGTTTTATTTTTTTCATAACATTACCAACTGGCCCTTACCCCAAGGGCTGAAGGCTATCCAATGGTTTGTGGGATTCACTAACTATTATCAGCAGTTCATCAAGGGATTTTCCTCTATCATAGCTCCTATCAGTTCTCTTCCAGCCTAACCAGCAGGAACCCTTCTTCTTAGAGGTTGACACCTTCTCCATCGGAGTTGGAGCTGTGTTGTTCTAGAAATCCACTATGGGGATTCATCTTCCATGTGAGTTCTTCTCTAGAGGATTCTCTCACAGCGAAAGAAACAATGGAATTGCAATAAGGAGTTAAGACCCGGGTTCCAAGAATCTTCGGACTGATGCCTTGTCACGCTCCTTTGACAACACTGACTTACTTCTTATTCTCGAACCATGACCCATCATTGATCCTATTAGGATTCTGGCCTTGACCAAAACTTCCTTCAAGACACCTTCCCGGTTCCTGACTTGGCTATTCCTGACGCTGCTCCAGATCGTCCCTTGGGCTCTGTAACTCCTTCCTTGTATTTGATTGACCTGACCATTCTTTTGGATACTGCTTGTGTAACCTCACTGTCCATTCAGCTTGAGCTCGGCTTCCCTGACTATCCGTTTGCCTACTGTTATTTCGCTGGTAGCCCTCCTGGAGAACCGCGACCTGCGTGTCTCTTGCAGCTAAATCCAAACTCTAAATCGGGGGTTCCTTGCAAAGACCAGAGGCATGTTAGACTCAGCTCCTCCAGATTGGACTGTGACCGGCAAGTAGTCCTATGTTCCTGACAAAAGAAAGTGCAAACACACAAAAATGGTATGCTGTGGTGCAGTATTTTTGGTCACTTCTCAAAAGAGAAAGGGCACCTTTGTTCCCGATCCCCAAAACCATAAGGTCCCTTAGGGGCTAAATGTCTTCAGACCCCCCATCGCCACAAGTTTACGAGAAGTCCCTTTTGTCCTGGGTCCCACCAAAGCTTCCCCCAGGCCACTGAATCTTATGCCCCTAAGAGGTTTTCCCCCTAGATTATTGAGTATAAGGAGCAGAATGGATTGCAGCTCCCCATCAGTCCATGATAAAAAAAAGTGCAAGTTAAATACAGGTGAGAAAATAAATAAAATAAATTGTGGCCATGCAAGACAGCCTCAGCATTTCAGATGGAAGTATAAAAATGTTCCTGCCCATGCATAAAAGTGGGATTTGTGCACAGTGCCGTACTTTGAAGTGAGTGTCATCACTCCCCAAATGATTTCAGACACCTCTGGGAACTACATCCCAGTCATTCAAGCTACGGGCCTTCTAGCCAAAGATCTAAGTAGCTGTCCATTATTGGAGAGCCCAGCTATATACTATTAGGACTGTACTATGCTTGATCTTAGCCATCTTGGCTGGAATGCGATCATTTCAAACCTGATAGTGTTGGACATGTATCATGGTGGTGGACTGCATATGCCTGGATCCAAAGACTGAATCACTACAGGAGGGGTGTTAGATGCACTATGCTAGAGAGTATATTTAATGAATTGTTATGTAGCTATCTCTCGCTCAGGGTTTCTCCAGGCTAGCTCAGTCTCTTTTTCATATTCCTGGGCTCTATGGGTTACAGGATGAAAGGAGCATTTACACATGCACATTTGAACTAGGTTACATACTAGGTACACAGATGCCAGATGCAGTTCACATCACTTAGCAACTGCAGCCTGCACACAATATCGCAGGTTATTTTGCAATTCATCAACATTCCAATCAGGCACTGCAGAGTAATTGAGCCCCCACTGAGTGTGGACTAGATTTGGAACCACTAGTTTGGCTGTTATCTTATTACTCCTATTCCCCTTTTGCCTCTTGCTCCTCAGCACCTTCTCAACTGGTACCTGGATAACTTCCCTTGGCTGCTCCTCCCCTGGCTCCTCTCTATCGGCAGTCAGCAAGTTATCACTTCCCATGATCTTCTCCAATATCAAGTCCGCAAACTCGGTCACTGCTGTGGGTCCAGTTTTCTCCATTTTTGGGCTAGGACTGCTTGAGTTGTCCCTCTCCCTATTGGGTCTGGGTTGAGGTACAGAGTTCATTCACTCATTCAATGAACTCACCCCGTACCCTCCATTAACAAGGTTTTTAAGTGTAGCCATTACTGGACACTCAGGCTTTCAATCCTTGGAAGACGATGGCAGGTGGTAAGTAAAATGTTCCATAATAAGGGCACTTGACACAAAGGGCATTTCACATCAGCTACAAGGGTAACTTGTGACAGCCCCTGCAATGGATCCGCATTTATCTAAACCCATTGTGTAACACCTGCATAAGTCTTGTAGGTGGCTGGCTACATATCTAGCTCCAAAGCCATAGGTTTGCATGCAAGGTTTATTGGCAGTCGTGCACACACTCTGCTTCCTGGAGGCACAAGCATAGCAGCAGACTCTCTTTCAAACTCCTGCCCCTTGTCTTTCCTCATAAGGGGGAGGATCTTCGTGGATAAATTCTCTGTGTGTGCTTTTTCTCCTGGCTCTGCCCTGTTATTTAACAGGTTTTTGATTGTGTTCTCTCTGCTCCTTTTCCCTCAGCAGTAGGTATTTGTCAGGACATAGCTATTTCCCCATCCTGCTTCTATCAATTTGGCTGCCTCCACTGTGTAGAGCTGAGTGGTACTATTTAAATTACCAGTTTGCTCTATCATTCGAGTTACAATTACATTCAAACAACCCTGTGAGAACCTTCTTACAAAGGAGGAGGAATCCTGGAAATCTGGTTTGAGAAAATAAAGTTATTATGGAATATTCAGAGGATGATATTGAACACAAGAAACACTAACTACAAGCTGTGTAAGACTAAACACAGTTTGATAACTCTAGAAGGGAAATCAAGTATTGTCAGAAACACTGAGTGTAAAAGAGGAAGTGCTTAGATGAAAAGTTGAAGTGTTTTATTGGAGTTGAACCCTCTGTATAAACAGCCATGTTTTCATGCAAAGTGGCCTCTAATTATGTACAAACCATTATTTTTGAAGTGATCTGAGTGATCAACTGGAATATATATATTTCATCCAGTTTCTTAAGCTGGGTATAATATGTTCTAGGAAGATGTCTAGATCTAGTGAACATGCCCTTACTGGGGAGTTGGTAAATTTGAAGTTCTGTAACTACAAGTATATTACTCTGCCAATTATATCTTTTTGTTTGTGCCAGGAAAGTCCCAGGGACGCCTGTATATAGGTGAGAGACACCTATTCTTAGTTAGTTCCTATTCTAAGTTTCTGTTTACTTTACACCTACAAGAATAAAAACCGAAAACCGAACCCACCCAAACTTCGGGGTTTCGAGTACCAAGCCGAGTCAACTCGGTACTTTTGCGCTAATTCGGATTCCAAAATGAGGCAAAACGTCATCATGACGTCGTCGGATCTTGCAATTTTTTTAATCTATAAATACCGCCCTCCACGGCGATCTAGTTCCATTTGAGAGAGGGATGCAGAAGGGGTAGGATAGAGTGGCAAAGAGAAGAGCTCCATTGCTGAAATACTAATCTACAAGTCCTTGCAGGCTTTTTTTCTTAATTTGCACTAATAAATGTAAGGTCTAATATACACCCAAAGAGAAGAGCTGTGTTGGTCATTTTGTTTCATTGCTCTGTCGCTTAACATCCAGCCAGCTCGCTGCAGAATTTGGCTGAAAGTGTATAAAAAGCATATTGTGACCTGTGAGTTGGTAAAAACTGAAATTTAGTGTTAGTGAGGTTAATAATAATGTAGGTACAAAATAATACCTAAATTATGTGATTTTAGCTAAAAAAAAAATGGAATTTTGGAAAAAGTAGCTTAACAAAACCAAAACCAAAATCAAAACACACAAGGGTGGTTTTGGCAAAACCAAAACATGAAGGTAATCCAGATCCAAAACCAAAATAAAAACCGAAACACGGGGGTCAGTGAGCATCTCTAATTTATTAAGACCCCTCCGATGACTAGACTTTGACACGCAGCAATCGAAAATCTTTCTAAACTGTCACTCAGTTTACACTCCATGTAAACTGAGTGGGTGTGTAACAGATGTGTTTGCTAGTCTTGATCAACATGCACTTAGACATAATTCTGCATGACTTCTATCCTTCTGAGTCACTTAAATGTTATCTCTTTACTAAGCCTCCTGATTCTCTTACAGTGTAAAAGGTGTGAGTAATAACCAGCGTTTCTGTTGACAATATATGGGGAAATTGTTGTGATCACTTTACGCTTGAACTCTGGTTGCTAGGCTCTTGTCTTGCCTGTTCAGCCACAAAATCTTTAAAGGGAATGCATTCCCTCTTTTAATTGGAGCTGATGGCTTTTGATAGTAATCTGCTGGGAGAAGTGTAAAAGGGGGAAGAGGTGTTCACAGGGTCAGACTTGGGTAATGCCTATTGGGCCCCAATACCTGAGGGTCCTGCTTTCTAGATCCAGTCCATGCACTGATCCCTGCACCCTTAAGCATTGTGGATTTGACCTAATGACATTGCAAGCCTGCCAGTGCAGAGAAGACAAGACAAGCAGAAGCTGAGAGGTGAGAAGAACATAAGCTGACAGGAGCACTAAAGTAAAGTAATGTAGGAGTTGTAGAGAACGGGGATTTAGCTCTGCTCTTGCGATACCTAGAGCAGAGCTAAACAACCGCTGACTAGTACCCTGATACTGTTTCAGTCGCAACTCAAGGCATGTTTTGCCCACTATTCTGGCACTGCAGGAGTTATTTTACTGCTAGGACCAGGGAATGCTTAGCGTTCACAATCCATGTACAGTATTTTCTTATGTGAAATTTATATACTCTTTTGTATTAATTGTACTAATTAGTTTTTCGTTTTTCTGCTTATAGACTAATGTCCACAGCTCCATATTCATCTGGTTAGACACATTTACCTTATAAGATGGATAATATGATCTGTGGCTGATGAGATACATTTCTAGTTACTGCAGTATTAACCAAGCAGAATGTCCTGGATAATTATAATGATCGAATTAGCATTTCAGAAAAGGCTTGTATCTCCCACTGTTCTGCTTGTTGGACTGAGGGTGAATCAATTGATGGTACTTCAGTTTTGAAGTGATACATTCAATAGACAAACACAAAAATATCAGTATATTTATGTGTCAGGAATTAGAGGAGGAGGAAGACTTTTATTGGAAATTGAACCTGTTGTAACTTATTATCAAATGAAAATGTTCAATCTCTATTCTAGAACATTATCATCAACATTTATTAATATAACGCCAGCAAATTCTATAACGCTTTACAATTGGGAACAAACACAGTAATACAACAATACTGGGTAATACAAACAGACAGAGAGGTAAGAGGGCCCTGGTCCCAAGCTATATACATATTGGTCCAGCCAGATGGCAAAGGTAAAATGTGAGCCTTGTGGTTTTCCAACCAATAAAGGAAGAGGAGCGGAGTTGGATCCAGAGAAACTAACACTGAAGGAGCAATTACAAAGGTAGGATGAGAACCAGGATAGGGCAGTGTGTGAGAAGAGGGTGGTTAACTGTGTCAAATGCAGAAAGATCCAGGAGAAATAAAAGCAAGTAATGGCCTTAAGGTTTAGCAGTGATCAAATCATAGACAACCTTAGTCAACACAGTCTCTGTGGAGTGTTGAGAACTAAAGCCTGACTGAGGATCCAATAGGATGTGTGAGGAAAGAAAGCATGTGAGGTGAGTGTTTGTAGACAATCTCTTGAGAAGCATGGAAGGACATGGGAACTAAGAGATGGGATGATGATTTCAGATTTTGCCTGAGCGACCATACGAATCCTAGAAGGTGCTGGGTAGACTTCCCTGGCATAGGGAGGCACCCGTGGGTGGCCAGCCAGCGTGAAGTGGGTAGCATTGGGCCAGATACACCCGGTATCTTTGCGCAGGCAAAATGCAGTTATAAACATACAACAGTATATTTATTGTCATACAAACAACACTAGAATCTTATGTACACACAATAAATAAATGCCAGGCAGGTTTACCACATTATCTGTCCCTTACTCCAAAAACTTAAGGAGATATAGTCATCTGCTGTCCAGACTACACGACCCATGGATCCCTCTCCACTGCATATATAGAGACTAGTTAGAAAACGATAATTCAAAACTAGATGCACCTTCATGAATGAAATCCCAGCATGAGCCCCCTTCCCCCCTGGAGTTGTTCCTTATATCACAGGTCTAATTTCCACAGTCTTTCCCCTCCCTGGGCAAACCCCTGGGTCTATTCTACTTAACCATTGGTCAGTGCTGGACTAGGGGGGTTGGACAGGGGAGTGAAGATGAGCTGTCCCTCCAGAGAACCTCCCCTGTTAGATGGCCTGTCTGGACTAGCCTGGTGAGAACAATGGACACTAATTAGTTTTCCTACTCCAGCACATGGCAACCTGATCCCTACCCACAATCCCCTTGGCTTCACTTTAAAGACAATGAATAGCAACCTTACTGCTAGTCATCAATATACAATACACAATATACATATGTACACTGAACTACAATGTCCCCTTAGCCACATGTTATTGGACAATGCTTTTGTAGTCTGGTGAGCTAGGGAACAAAGCATGGGCTATAAAAAGTACTATAATCCACATTATGTGAGAAATGAGACACCAAATGCTCACAGGGTTATCCCACTCATTTCGTCACAGAGTCAAAGATTTTTAGTAGTTAGCCAAGCTCTGTCTCCCACCTTAAACTGTATATCCGTATGATGACGGTCTGCTGCTGTCTTTGTTTTGGTTTGGGCTTTATATAAAGCTTCTTGAATTTCTAACTTTCTTCAACCTGGAGACAATATCACTATGTCATCTGCCTCAGATGTTGATGCAGGAGAAAATGAGAAGACTTGAGGATGAAGGCCAGTATGTAATCAAAGGGAGACATCTTAGATGCTGAATGGGGGAAATTATTGTAGACAAACTCTGCCCATGAGATGTAGTCAGCCCTTTTGTTATGAAATTGGGAGATATAACAATGGAGGCACTGTTCCAATACTTGATTTATTCATTCAGTCTGGCCATTCGACTGTGGATGGTATGCTGACGGAAATGAAAGCTTGGTTCCTAAGGCTTTACAGAAGGCTTTGCCAAAGGTTGCTATGGACTGTGTAACCCTATCCGACACTATTTTGAGCATAGCTCCATGAAATCTGAAGACATGAGAGATAAATAACTCAGACAATTTTTTGGCTGAAGGAGATCCTTCTAGCGGAATAAAATGGGCCAATTTACTGAACATATCTAGCATAACACAGGTGGTATTGAAACTCTTGGACAATGGGAGATCAACTATGAAATCCATGGTGATATGAGTCCATGGAATTTTAGGGCCAGATAGAAGTTATAGCAGATCCAGGGATGCATTTCGTGGAGACTTCAATTGTGCACAGACTGGACTTGACTGGTCATAACTTTGAACATCTATGCGGAGTTCTGGCCACCAAAGAGGTTGGGGCAGCAACTAAAGTGTTTTGCTAATTCCAGGGTGGTCTGATTTTTTTGTGGTCATAGGCTTCTTGATGAACTCTGGCTCTTGGCTCCCTTGTTACAAAAGATTTTGAACAGGGAGTCTGGGTTAGAGCCAATTTCGTGCTTGTTGTAAGCGAGTGGATAGATCTCAAGACAAGACTCCAATAAATTTGGCAGCAGTTACAATAGGATCCAGAGATAACGGACTAGTTTGATAAGGCATAAAACTTCTAGATAAGGCATCTTCCTTCACATTTTTGGTTCCAGGCCGCTATGTCCTAATAAATGAAAATCTGGAGAAAAACAATGATCAACGAGCCTGTATGGAGCCTCTTAACGGATTCTATGTAAACAAGGCTTTTATGATCGGTGAAAATCATGACCACTGGCTTGGCTCCTTCCAACCAATGGCACAACGTCTCTAAAGCCCATTTAATTGCCAGCAATTTTCAATTTGCTACATCGTAATGGCTCTCTGCCACCATAAATGTTCGGGAAAAGGCAGCACATGGGTATATCTTGTGATCTATAACATTCTTTTGAGAAGGCACTGCACCAGCACTGATATCTAATGCATCAACTTCAACAAAGAAAGGTTCTTTTAAATCCGGATGGATGAGACCAGAAAGTCTGGGAGATTCCTGATTTTTGTGGCGCTCTCCCGGACTCCCAGGATAGAGGGCCACCCACACTCATTATGGCCTGACTGGATATCAGCCTATAGTTTTAGCATCACCATGTATGATTATTACACATGTGACTTGATTGTAATAGTAGACTTTGAGTTGCAGTGAATTTGAGTTACCAGCTTCAGGTAGTGTGAGCATTTTTTCCAGATTAAAACTAAATGTTCTGCATGCTTGCATTTTATTTGCTTAGTAGATTAGCCCTGAGTTTATTTTTTTTACTGTTAGCCATGATTATTACTTTACTGAGTGAGACATTACTTATGCAAATTAAAAATGTATTTATTTTTTAAAAAAACAAACAAAACATTACTGAGGACAAAGGGGTTCACAATAAAAACAAGAATAAAGGGGAAAACAAACCGATGTAAAAACCATTGGTGTAGGAAATGTATTTAGTCTAAAGCGGTCAGTATAATTTTATATTTTTATTGATTCCTTTCTTACACACAAATATTTTAGCTTTTTTTGTTGCATTAATTTTCCATACAGTATACATGCATTCCTGTCATAGTTGATGAGCTTTTTATACTTTTGGACCACAGTGCTGCTGTATCACAAGCAGTTAATTTGTTTGCTACAGTAGTGGTAACACAATCTATGGCTATCTCCCATGGAATAATAAGACTTTGCATATTTGAGAAATATATCTATGCTAAAAAAATAATACAGCAGGGGCGTTGGGATGCTGAAGGTCTTACTCTAAAGCAAATGTGTTATATATACAATACTATTAACAAAAACTCAGACTTACATATGCAAATAATGTATTTCCATATTAGCAGGGGCCAGATCCCAAGTGCTTACTGTATTTGTATATTATTATAAGAGTATATGTAGCTGAGGAAGACATGAGCTCCATCTTGTGGCGGAAAATGCTAAGTGTTTGGTAGATTGAGTTATGTATTTTGTTTTTAAAAAAAAGAAAAAAATGGCATGAAGACCATGACAGAAGGAACGTGAACACACAGGAGGTCTTAATATTCTGACCTGTATGCATGCAATGCAGTACATTGCCACTTTAATCATACTCGCACAATGTAATCAAATTTAAATATACAATTTAAAATAGTCGCCTTAACATAATTACCATAATCCCTGGATTATTACATTTGAAAGCTCCACCTCACAAGAAAAAATGTGGATACTTTTTTAAAAAAATGTTTGTATTTGGAACCCCAAATGGATTTTATTTCTAAACTGAGAAACTTTGCAACACATGGCTTATTTGGTTTTCAGCTCATATAAATAGGAGCCCAATGCATGGTAATTCATGATAGTTCATTCTGATGTATGTTTGCAACTCAAAAAGGCACACACCTCTTGTATATATCACATGATAATATTTTATTACACATCCAATTCCTAAAATAAATGAGAATGCTTCAGAGCTTTTAACTAAATAAACCTCAAAAAATCATTGATTAAAATCTATATGCACCAGGGGAGAATTATTTAATAATAAAAATAAAAACGGTTAACAACAAACATTAATGTAATGCATATATAAGAAACTGTGTCTAAACGGAGTAGTCCAGAAACATACACATTATAATCTGGTTGTGTCAGTCTGTAAACCAATATGAACTTCTTTATTCCATAAAGTGCTGGAACTTACTGGTGCACCAATATTGTCTTTATAGCCATACAACAGCCATTTCCAACTCCATATCAGTGTCTATTTGTTATTCACAATAGTTGAGATCACGTCCCTTTCCAATGACAGCATCAATGCCGATGCTGCTTGCGTGCATTCTACCTTGTTTCTATAAGACGCACACGTAATTCCGGTTGTGCGCACAACTTCTGGTCACATTCGTCAGTCATCCAAGAACCAATCCTCTCATTCGAACGTGTTTCATCCCTCAGGACTTGCTCAGGGGGCAGATACAGCTGTGTTCCATTGTCTCGTAAAATAGTGGACTCCACATCTCTCTCCTCCCATTTTAGATTGCTGACTCGACATATTGCATCTTATTTCAAACTGTAGTTTTTTAACCATTATATATATATTTTCATGATACTAACTACATAAAAACCATCTCAAACAACAATATTCTAAAAGATTAAGAAATAGTAGATACATAAAAAATGTATATAAAAGGCTCTTTATATACATATGTGTATTCTACATCCCTACACATATGAGATCACCTTATTATCAATAAAAATATTGGAACAGTACATAAAATTAAAAATAAACTATATATAACAAAATATAAATAACATTTGCAATTATGGTCTAGTGTGCGATATACAATCATGTAATCAAAAGAATAAAATTTTACTGGCAGTTTATACAAATCTAATAATATTTTTATAAAAAGGAATGAAGATCAAATTCTATGTTAAGCCCTTCTGGGGTCAAGGTAACTAAATTAAAAATCCATTTGCTATCTTCTTGCAAGATTAATCTCTCACTCCTCAACTGTGGTTTAACATTAAAGATGCTCATAAATCTCAAACTACCATAGTCTGTCTCTATTCCATCAATGGGGCAATCACAATGAGGGATATTAAGATAAAATGCAGATTTGGTAGCTGCAATACTTGTCCAATGGTCTAGATGAGTAGTAAGATACAGTGCACTTCATAAAGGTGTACTGACATACTATGCTTTTGAATTCCTAGGCATATATTACACATATGCTCATTTATTCTTATTTTCACTCTTCTTTATATATTGTAATCCACATGGACAATTTACATAAATAAACTGCATTATTTGCATCACATGTAATTTTCTGTTTTATTTTAAACTCATGCTTATTTGCAAATGAGCTGAAATTGTTCTCCCCTTTAAGGAATGGGTTTTTCATATGTTTACACCTATAACAGCTCTGACAGTGAAAGAATCCTCCTATTTGTTCATTTAGCCAAATACTCATACCTATCTCTTGCTCTTTCATGTAGCTAGAAACCAATTTCTGTTTTAAATTTGAGCTCTCTTGTAAATAATCGTCGGTTTAGCATAAGAACTCTTTAAAAACGTCATCTTTCAGTAGAATATGCCAATGTTTCGACAAAATACGTTTTAATTTTCCTGCTGAACTACTATATTTTGTGATAAATTTAATTAATAATTTGTAATCCTTCCCAATTCCTTCCTCACAGTCCATGTTTTTACCAAAGGCATCAATCCTGTCTGTTTTATAAACTAATAATTTAAATCTATTCATGTCGTTTACCTCCTCAAAATCCTTTTTAAATTTTATCAATATCATATCCCTTCAAACCTTTTTTAATCAAATTAGAGCCTTGTTTCATTCAGTTTGTTAGTTCTGAAAAATTCCTCCGGATCCTTTTAAATTGACCCTTAGGTATATTGTTCAACCAACTTTTATAGTGGTTGCTCAATGCTGGAATAAACTCATTACAGTCTATCAGTTTGCTAAAAGCTATTGTACTTATTGAACTATCATTAACAAAAATCTCCAAGTCTAAAACGTAAACTCTCTCTACACTCACTTATGCCTCAAATTCAAGTCATTCTTATTAATATGTTCTAAAATCTTCTAGACAAGATCGATCAACTTGCCAGATAACTAAAATATCATCGATATATCTATACCACTGTACGAGATGTTCCTTATATGGATAATTGTTACAAATTTTATCTTCTTTTTATTATTATTAATTTTTATTTTTAGGGTGCCACTAGGTGTCTGTAGCGCCGTACAGGGACAAACAAAATTACAATACGAGGTGAGACAGCACAGTACAGTAAACAATAATCACAGTAACTCAGTGAGCTCAAAGCACAGCTAGGGTGGGGGGAGGGGAGAGGGGAAGGTCCGCATATGATGGAGCCCAAGAGGGAGGGCATGGATGACAGGGAAACCCCCAGAGTGGAGAGGAGGCAGCGAGAGGGGATGGGGGGGAAGAGGGTCCTCGAGGAGGAGGGCTAGGTAGCTGGAGAGCAGAGTTAAAAGTGGTGAAGACAGGAGGAGAGATGACCCTGCTCAAAGGAGCGTACAATCCCACTTAGACATATATAAATTGGCAAACCTTTTGACAAAAGTTGCCCTATAGCTGTACCATTTACCTGTCTATAATGGGACCATCCAAACCATAAATAATTATGTGTTAATATGAAGTAAATACCTCTAAAAATAAACTCTGTTTGTGCTGGTTCCAGGTTGCCTACTGATGACAGGAATGTTCGACCAGGTCACAGCCTTCTTCATGTGGGATACATGTATATAGGGACTTCACATCACAAGTGGCTAATAACAAGTCAGATCTCCATTTCATAGATTCATGGATGTTCAAAACTTGTGTTGCATCTATTAAGAAGCATGTTTGTCTATAACTAGCAGTTTCAATTTTAAGCAGCTGAAGCCCTACATTTCACTATCTGCTTACAAAAATATAACTGTATAATTTGCAGGAAAAGTCCATTTTTAATTTCATATATACATATATTCATAATATACATACAGCTGCAAAAAAAAATAAAAAAATAATAGAAGTAAACACAAGGGTTAAATACTGCCTCACCTGCAGCCCTTTTACATGATGGCCTCCATTTCTCCCACATCTCGAAACCTGGAGGCAGACAAGGAGGGGGGGTTGGACTGCTTCTCTCCCCGCAGTAAACATTCATAGTTCTACTAAATGTCCCATCACTTACATTCACATCTTTTGAAGTACATGCTATCCGGATTTTTAATCCATTCTCTATTCGAGTTACTGTGATCGATCACCCCCTGAAGTGCACCACAATTTCTTGAGGATTTCTCTGCATGGCTCCCTCACTTCTCATCTTCTGACATCCCAACCATCATCATGGGTGATTTCAACATCCCTATTGCTAATCTACCTTCCAATGCTGCTTCCAAACTACTCTCTTTAACCTCCTCACTTGACCTCTCCCTGTAGGTTGAATCCTCTTCTCACTGGGATGGCCATTGCCTTGATGTTGTTTTCTGTAGACTATGCTCAGTTTCTGATTTCCTTAACACTCCTTTACCCCTCTCGGATCATCATCTTATCAGCTATACACTCAGTCCCAGTACTTTAACTTCTCTGCTGTCAAACTCTACCAAGCCTTTTCATACCCACAGAAATCTTTCTATTAATCTTCAACAGTTTTCCACCTCTCTCCAACATCTTCTCTCCCCAATCTCTACATTTTCCTCTGCCGATAGGGCAGTACCTCACTTTCACCAAACCCTAGCAACAGCCCTTGATCAAGGGCCTTCAGCGAATATTCACACTTCACGTCGTCTTTGATGTCAACCGTGGCACACTTAAGTAACATGAAACCTTCAAAAACTTTCCCGTAAAGCAGAACGTCTCTGGCGTAAATCTCGAACCTCTGATGATTTCCTCACACATACTTCTATCTACCACTCCTGTTGAACTGCTCTGAACACTGAAAAACAAATATATTACCAATCTCTCATCTATGCTCAGGCTTCAAACTCCAAACGCCTGTTTAACACATTTAAATCTCATCTCAACCATCCCACTCCAAACCCTCAGACTACTATCAGTGCCCAGGATCTTGCTTCCTACTTCAAGGACAAGATTGATAAGATCTGGCTAGAAATTATATCATTTTTATTGACAAGCAATCAGCTCAATTCCTTCCCAGCACCCTCTGACATCCTCTCATTTAATCTCACAAATGAAGATGCAGTATCTACTCTCTTATCTTCCTACTCTACCTCCTGCCCTTTAGGGCCTAAAAAGACTCAAACCCCTACAATCTAGTTTGCATGCAGCAGCCAGACTTATTTTCCTTGAAAATCGTTCTTACTCTATTGAGCCACTCTGCCAGACTCTACATTGGCTGCCTGCTTTTTTTTTACCAAATCCAATATAAAATTATTCTACTAACATACAAGGTCATCAACAAAATTGCACCAACATACATTTCGTCACGTGTCTCAAAATATCTGCCCAACTTGACAACTCTGTTCTGCACAAGATCTGAGTCTCTCATCCACTCTCATCACATCCTCCCATTCTCGGTTACAGACTTTTTTGAGCTGCACCCACTCTGTGGAATTCCCTCCCTCGCACAATAAGACTTTCCTCTGGTCTACAAACTTTCAAGTGTTGTCTGAAAACCCGCCTGCTCAGGTAAGCTTATAATATTCCTCAACCACCCTCTTAACCTCACTAGGCTACTCTATTACCCACCCTCATACAAGACAACAACCCTCTGACCCCAGACCAACATTGCTTTGTGACTGGATCACATAGCATACTGCAATCTGGCTGCACCAATGTGCAGTATGTAGATTTAACCTCATGTATCTGACTCCCATTGACCTATAGATTGTAAGCTTGCGATCAGGTCCCTCTTACCCCCTTTGTCTGTTTATTACGGTTTGTCCCCAATTGGAAAGCACTCCGGAATTTGCTGGCACTATTTAAATAAATGTTGATGATGATGATGATGATGATGACGAATATGGACACCAAGTATTTTGAATGTAAGGATTTTCACTCTTATACGCATTAAGCAAATAACATCTTAGCATGGTGAGGGTCATTTATAAAATTGCTGGGCTGGACTGCCCTGGTTGGCTATAATTACAGCTAGCATGATACAAGTGAAGTGACCTTGAAAGAGGGGCTATTGTTGTGAAGTGTTTTGGAGGAGCTTCAGTGACAAAGACAGCTCATCTTGCTAATGTTTCATGGACAACAGTGCCTAAGGTGCTGAGAGTATGGAATTCCTAGGGTAAAACTTCATCAGCAACATGCAACAGAGGGCGGAAACACATACTCCAGGATAATGATATTTGTGCAATTCAGTTGAAATGCAAACAGGAGAGCAACTGCTGTTAAATTGACTATAGATTTAAACCTGTGGAGTGGGCAGCAAGTTTCATCAAAAACAGTCTGACAAGTGCTTATCATTGTTGGGTTACAGTGCATAAACCACTCAAGGCATCCGACAATGCACATTTGCAAGCTCAGTGGTGCAAAAAGCACAGCAATGGACTAGAGAAGTGGAAGAAAGTGAATCAGACAGATGAATCGTCCTTCACCATCTTCAACAAATGCACGTGTGGTACCAACCTAAAGAGCTCTACCGGCCTGAATGCTTCTTTCCAGTAGTGAAGAGTTCTGGGAGTTCTTTAATATGCTCCAGAACACTGTAAATATAACAAAATTTAGAGACTTCATATCACAACTGTGAATTTGTCTAGAACAGGAAGTCTTTCAAAATTTAGCATCTATGCATGAAAGCCATGTGTTGAGGAGGCCACCAAAAGAAATACCACCCTGGATTTTGGACAATGCTTTTTTTTTTTCCATTTAATTTCAGCAGGAGAATGACCCAAAGCATACAACAGAAATCACATTGGAATGATTAAAGTATAAAAAATAATAATGCCCTGGAAGTCAAAACTCAAACCTCAATCCCATTGAGAATCTGTGGAATAATTTGAAATTTACTCCCTCACAGTGCTGTGGGCCATGGGTTCAACTCCGATCAGGGCCCTATCTATGTTTCTATGTTCTCCCTGTGTTTGCATGGGTTTTTACAGGTGCTCCCATTTCCCCCCATTATCTAAAAACACACGGTTATGTTAATACACTGCTGACAAAATGATGTGTGTTTGTGTCCGATTTGAATGATTACATGTTCACTGTACAGTGCTGCATAATGATTGGTGTTCACCAATGTCCCCATGTCCCCATCCAATCAGATAATACTTTATTGCAAAGAAGAACGGGCAAAGATTGCAATATCCAGACCAAGCTGGTAGAGACTTACTCAAATAGACAATGCTGTCATTGCAGCTAAAGGTTTTTCTACCAAGTATTAAAACAATTGGGTGTAGTAAATATGTATGTAATCAATTGCATTTTTCTTTTTGTAATTAAATGAGAAAAAGTCAAACATCAATTTTGATTCCATGATGTAAGACATCAAGCGCAGTACTGCCGGTAATATGGTACCGCAATAACGCGGATTTTCGTGGGCTGCGAACGAAAATCCACGTTATTGCGGTACCGCGGATTAGGTTCGCGGCCGTTTTGGCGTGATCCCGCGATCGGAATTGAATATGCCCCTAAAATGGGAAAAATGGCAAAGTGAGTGAACACTTTTACAGCCCCTCCTATCTGTGCCATAAATATTTAATTTCCAGAAGGACAAAAAGTAAATTGTTACCACTACCAAGTAAAGCGGTCATATACGCAGACATGATCACAGAGTATCTTCTTCTGTAGTCGCTTTGAGGATCACTGACAAACCATTTAACGTAAGATGCAGTGTGGAGAAAGACAAAACACCTTGGATGACAGATACAGATATGTTGTTAAAGCAGATTTTATTGAATAGACTTGGTAGTAAATTCCTAGCTTATCCATACAGGTTACACATATTTTACGTAGCTTATTCGTGAAATATCTGATAATATATAAAATTTAAGATTTCATCAGGATGCGGCTGTGAAGATGAAAATCCAACTTAAGAAAAGGTCGACTTCTTTTTACAAAAAAATAGTAACTACACAGAGACAGACAGAATGAGGTTTGTATTTGGTGATGTTGTCTTTGGATGCGAGAGGGGAGCTTTTCTATTACAAGTTACTGGCAGAGAACAAGGATGATGCACTACTTGTAGCGGCTACTGGACGCTCCATTCCAAGCCAAGGGTGGAGCAAGTGAGAACAAACCACAGACAGGCGGCACAAAAGCCGACTGGTTTGGATTTTTTTTTGTCTGTTATGACACATTATAAAATGTTTTAAAAACGTCCAAGTTAGAATAAAATCTATATGCTTCTACATAATTATTTTGAAGATGTAAAAAAAACAGAAATGGTTCTTAAAATACAATTTATAGAACTTTTACATTTTTTGTTTTTAAAACAAAAAAACAAAAAATAAACAAAAAAAGGTAAAGATGAGACATGTTTCGTACACAAACGAAGCTGCTATTGTGATCTAACAATCGTATAAGAGGGGGGAGAAGCTGTACTTCTAAACAAAATAGTGGACATTAATGAAAACTGGTTCAAAAGAAAAATTAGATGTCGGCCTTGGTAAAAAGATTGTGACTTATTTTCGACTTCAGTTTGGAAAATAAAACACATTTGATTCGTGGCTATGGGCAACTCCATCTATTTCAAATCATTTTTTATACATGTGGTTGTCTGGTAACCAGAGTCCCGTTATCCACAAGATACCTGTTCTCACCAGCTTCACCTTGGAACCATTCATTGTAACATTTTCTCCTGAGGTTTCTTTCCTTTTTTTCAGATAAACTATTTATGTTTAACTATTACTAACTAATGGATCATAGCAGCCTTTTACATTTAAAAATACATAGTGAAAAAGACAACTACAAAAAGGTGAAGACCTATATACAACAAAGGGGAAGACATTTATATAAAAGAGAAAAAAAAACAAAAAACATGCAGGACAAATTCATGACAACTTATACAGCCAATTTGGTTTAGAGGTGCCTCTCAGTTTAGAGTCCTAATCATCGCAAATATTTGTTCTTTTGATATTCAAAGCTCTTCTCCAAGACAAAGTTGGGATGGCTCACAGGTCTGTACCGTCCGGTAAATGGTTTGCAGTAATAGTTATCCTGTTTTGTAGTCAATTAATACCACTGGAGAGAGAGAACAAAATGGAGTTTGTCTGGTTGTGAAGGTAGTGCTTCAGAAGTTCTTAGTACACGTCACATGCCAGAGTGCTGCGTATGGTAGGCTAACTGGCCGAAACAGAATATTTTGGTCCACCAAGTCTCCTTTATTTTCAAAAGGATATATAAACTCAATCTCTCTTAGGGATTCAGTGAGGGGTCTCAATAGGTTATTCTTCTTGTAATCATAAATCCTTAAACGGCTGTCCAACATAAAAGACAAAAGGACGTAGTAGACAAAGGTCCGCATTCACAGGCTTTCGACAGCAGTGACCGATGCAGGAGTAGAGGAACGGGAAGTGGCACTGGATGACCTTTCAACAGGAGGACTAAGCAACATGGGGTCAGAGGTTTTGGGTAGAAGAGAGCGAACAGGATTTAGTGCCTTAGCAGGACCATGTACGGTTTGGCCACAGATACGATGATGCTTTTCCCAATCTTTGTGCTGGCAAAATGATCCGCAGTATCGGGCAATGTTACACCCGCTGCATGTCTCACTGGCTTTACGACCGCAGTTCCAACAGCTCTGCAAAGAAAAATATATATTCAGAATTTACATTAAAGCTCATGATACTATATACTTTAAACATCATGCACAGTAACAAGAGTGCAGAACTTAGGACATGTGTCTATTGTATTTTCGTGCTCTTCTAAATGTATATTTAACAAGAAGTAGGGGGTTAGGATAGATGGATTGCAGGATGTGCATTATAACAGTGTTCTATGATAGACGGAATGTTTAACTGCACAGTCCAAGAGCAGGTTCTCCATTGGTGGAGATCAGTGCATCTGGAAGCAGGTAGCCATCTAGTCATGTAAATACAGATATACATTTTAGAAGTCCATTCCATACCTCAGTTGATTCCTCCTGCTCATTTACTACAAGGAATGCATCCTCAGTTGCTCTCCGCTTGGCATCTGCAATAGTTTGTTCCATCCTGGCTCTCTCAGATGCAATCATCTCAAATGCTTTCTGCTCAGCCTCAGACACAGCCTTTTGTACCTCAGACATGGCCTGTCGCTTCACCTCGTTAACAGCCTCTTCTGCGAAAGACAAGAAGGAAGTTACAGTATGTACAGATATAACAGAACAATGATCCTAGAACAAATAAACATGTGCCAATTCTCAGTATTTACAGGGTAATTCCCAAACGGTTTCTAGCCTTCACATCACACTATCACTCCTATGGGTTCTCAAACTTGTTTCTTTTTTTTTTTTTTAATATGTATCCCCCATTTGACGGTTAATGCTTACCAAGTATGTTTCTTTAAATGAACATATTTATTCAAAAGTACCCCCTAGTCCAATGGTGTTCTTTCCAAGCCATACTTTATGCATTTAAATGTTTTAAAAATATATTTCCTGACTGTCCCGTTTTGAATTATGGTCTTATTCTTCATCAACACATTTAGAGCCTGAGTCATTAAGGAGAGCAAGGCAAAAAAAAAGGAGTAAGTTTGCTCCTAGACAAACCATATTACAATGCAAGGGGTGTAAATTAGTTTATTATTTTTGCATGTAAGGAAAATACTGGCTGCTTTTTCAGGTAGCACACAAATACTTAATTGCTTTATTTTGACATTGAAATTTAAAAGTTGGTCTAGGACAATGTTGGCTAACCTGTGACACTCCAGGTGTCGTAAAACTACAAGTCCCAGCATGCTTTGCCAATATATAGCAGCTTATTGCTGGAAGGGTATGCTGGGACTTGTAGTTTCACAACACCTGGAGTGTCACAGGTTAGCCAACACTGATCTAGGACATGCCCTACGCCAACTATAAATATGTCCCCACATTTTAAAATTTACCTCCCCCTCCAAATGCAACATGGTTTTGTCAAGGTGAAAAGTTGCTACTTTTATTTTTTTGCTTTGCTCTCCTTAATGTTATTTTGAGTTCTGACTAACAGGTTGGAGTACCCCTTTAATCTACCAGAGCTATCCCTTGGGGGTACATGTACTGCAAATTGAGAATCTAACATCTACTTAATCTCACAGATGCTGTTTCTCCATTATGTGTGGCTACAATTGAAAACATGGATGTCTATGGAGCACACCTTCACACACGCTTTACATATAGTATCCCCAGTCTCTTAGCTATTACCACTAAGTTATCAATAGACCTCTATGACCCTGCCTGTACAGCGCTCAGCCATGTCACACCTCGAGGTGTTCTGTCCCCAGATGGTAGTAGGTGGCATCCAGTACCTGCTTTCCTCCAGATCTCATCAGTAACATAGCCTCCTCCTGTTCGGCTCCCAAAATCCCTCTGAGAATCTGCAAGATGAAGTAAAGTACATAGTTATGAACTTCAAGATGCAAAACTTTAAGAGTCAACCCAAAAAAAAGGAAGTATTGTTATTGAATATTTAAATTGGGACTTTTAATGTATTCTAGTTTACACAAAACGTAGATATTTTAGTTTCAATAAAGTTATAGCATTAATGTATTGAAAAACTGAGGGAGGATTTTTTTTTTTTTTAAAAAAACACAAGTACTCCCAGTCCTACTTAGGTCTGAGGAATCATTCACTTTACCACATCTTTATATTGAGAGGTTGTTTTTGCTTTTTAAAAATATAAATTTTTTTCCTATCAGACAAGGAAAAAACGTGTCCTTAAAATGTATCCATTAAATGCACATTGAATGAATATTAAGGAAAATGCAGTCATCAATTATGGTGGCAAAAGGTAAGTTTGTCAACAGTTCATAGTAAATTGATAGGCTGCATTCTGATGAATATCAGATCAGTCAACAAAGTGATCATCTATCTCCATTGTGTGTAGCGGACAGGTACAATTCTCATATAAATAGCCCGACTAAAATACACTAAATACATAAATACTAATCATCTGCAACTACATAATTAGGATGCATTTTCTTACCATTGGTGCCAGAGTCAGTACTCGTTGGACTGTGCTGTCTGCTCAAATGCTCACTGCCTTTCCTGATCTCCGAGGACTCGCTGTAACGTCTTTTCCAGTAATTCAGCTCATCCCTGTCCACTTCTTGACACCTGCGCAGCACTGCCATCGACCTCTTTGTCTTTTCCACCATCTCCATGATACAGTTCAAGGCCTGCGAGAAACAAGCAACTCTAGGTAATGTGCATTATGAACAGTAGAGGGCGCCAATAGTCAATATTTTACTACTTAACAAAAGCAGCCCATCTTCATTGCATACAAATAAAATAATGGGAAAAACAGTAATTTAAAAGGTAAATTCTTTATATATGCACATCAATATTAGGCTCCATATATTAATAGGTCATCCATTTTTCAGATGGCGAACGCCAATATCAAGACAAATCTCAATTACCACAAGCAAAGTTTAGTTAATGCCTGCCCCAAACCTATAGCAATAATACACCAAGCAAAGCAATGCTAATTTTAATGATCACAGGTCATGTAGTAGACAGTAATCAATGCTTGTACTTATAATTAAAAGGTTACCAAATTTTAACCAATGAAAATCCATTTAGCTTCATCAGGCTATGAAAACAACATTTATCACTACAATCATGTTGAAGCATCTTATACTCCAGGGAGTAGATGTATTAATCTGCGATTTTAGCAAATCGCTGATATTCGGCTACTACAATGTGTTTAAAGGCAAAACTTGCCCCCGCCAGGTGTTATTTTCCTTTAAGACCTTGCTGAAATAGCAGACATTCTGATCATAGCTGCTATCCACAGGCAACTTTCATACGAAGTGGTCTTACATGATCCAGATGCTTCCATTCTTCTGCCCATTCTCTGTCGGTCAGCCTATGGTCCACAAGTTCTTCTTGGTAGCCATTGTTTAAGTTGCCATTGCCATTTATACCTGTGGTCAGACAAATGGGATTAGGACATCCCAGATTGCAGTAGTCAGGATCATACTGCCCCACCATTCACATAACACATTTTGAAGAGATGCTACTTACCTCCCAAAGTCTGGTGGCGCTCTCTCCCATCCCTGCATTCCCCGACCTTGCCCAGCGGATCCCTGTACATCTGTGATCCTGGAATATCATCCAATGAATAATGTTGCAGAGGAGGAGGGGTAGGGTGAAACTGGTTGGCAGGGTTCAGGAGGGGCATGGACAGTGCTGGGCTGTGACGGGGGGCTGGACTAATGGTGCAGACCCGCTTGACAGGTGGCTCGGTGGGCATAGGTTCTCTTTCAAAGCCACTCTCTTCTCTCCTGCAAACAGAAGTACTCAATTTGAGCTGCAGTAACAAATATACACTAGCAGTACATTTCTGTACTAGATGTAAGAACTAATGTATGCCCATACAGTGGATTATTAGGACTTTAGAAATCGCTGTGGAGTTCTGTGTACATGGTGTTCTACAGTAAAACTGGAGTATATTATACTCTTATTTCCAATAGAGGACACTTTATTTCATAAAAAAGTTTCAACACTATTCAACTGCGTATTTAATTGGGTACTTCAACACTTAATTTAGCGGATTACCTCACTACTGTCCAAATATAACAATATAATTCACAGATGACTAGTGCAGACCACTTGTGTGTATAGTCTTTACTCTTTACCTGTCTGGGCTGTGCCGCTTTCCATTCCCATTGACCTCTATAAGCAACTCGGAGGAGTCAGATGGGGATGAAGTGCTGGTGTTGAGGAGGAGGTGTTCATGCTGCGCCAGGTACTGTGAGGGAGTTTGCTTGGCAGCGCGGGCGCAGTGCAACAACTCCCTCTGCAGAAGTGGCAAGTTGGCCTAGAAACAAAAACCAGAATCCAGATTAATTTAACCCATAAACTGCAATGTCATCAGCTCCTAATTCAACAATAGGCTTAATACACAGCTGAAATTTTCACCTTGAGGAATGGGATGACAAAAGGTCGAAGAGGGAAGTTGGTGGCTTCCTGGAGCTTGCAGTGAAATTCCTCTATGGTTATAGTAGAGTTCTGTAGCACAAGAGGGAAAAAAGAAGAAGAAAAACACACAATTCAGCTCAGGTCTAACTTTGGGCTCTTAATGTATGTTATTGGCTTCCCATTATCTGTTAATACTGTGGTTTTGTCGTTTATCCATTTTTCCCCCATTTCAGTTCTCTTAAGTCTATATATTAATACCGCCCCTTACCCTTCATCTGGTTTTATTGATTTTGCAAAATTTTCTCTCTGACAGAAGCATTGTACAAAATACTGTTTAGAACGGATACTCAAAAAAAAAAAGCATACGTTCACAAATTATCTAATTGAATTCACTCTAAAAGTGATCTTGTCATCCACACACAGTGGGGGACGGTATTTTGTTGGCTGTACCAATTAGAGATGTTCACTGACCCCCGTGTTTTGGTTTTGGATCTGGATTAACTTTGTGTGTTGCTTTTGGCAAAACCGCCCTTGCGTGTTTTGGATCACAATTTTTTTTTCTAAAATCCTGATTTTATTTTTGCTAGAATTACATAATTTGCCTCTTTTTTTATCCCTACATTATTAATCTCAATAACATTAATTTCCAATTATTTCCAGTCAATTTTTGTCAAGTGACAAGAACACTGCTACCCCTCCTCTTTCTGTATGAGCACTGGCACTGAGCAATGTCACTGGAGACTGGAGAGTGACAAGAACACTGCTACCCCTGTTTCTGTGTGAGCAATGGCGCTGGATCTTCTGTGGAGGGAGGTACTTATGGAATCCAAAACCCACAAGATCCGACAACGCAACAATGACATTTTGTCTCGATTCGGATCAAAGGACGCCCAAAAGTAATGAGTCGGCTCGCGAGCCTTCTCGGATTCTCTCATTTCGGGTGGGCTCAGTTTTTAGAAAACCGAGCCTGAGCATCTCTAGTACCAAAATTGCTAATGTAGCCTATCAATTCACTAGGCAATGTCTCAATAATGTTACTAGCTCCTAGTCAATTGATAACTAATAAACTATGGTCTGTAGGGGACAGGTTTATTATGACGTTATCTTCAATCTGAGACAAGCAAGCGTGCAGAACAACTCCGTGGATATATTTGTGTAGCATCTTCAAAAATATGCAGTACAATGTAAAATATACATGGAATAATATAACTATTACCGTATAAATCTTTACTTAAGCTATAGGTCTTTTCATAGTTAGGGTAAGGAAATCTGAGGCAACTAAAACCATCTAGAGCAGGTAGTATTTTATTATATGCAGTGTTCCTAACGAATACAGGAGTAACAGTGATATCTCTATGCACCCTTTATATAAATTGTATTTACAAATTGCAAATACTGTCATTGTTTATAGATATAGATGTCATAACAGAAAAAAAAAACTATTGAAAACTAACTTACTTAGCCAACCTAGTTTATACAAGGTCCCTGTTGGAATGAAGGTATGGTGAAAGGTAGGGGGCTTTGCAAATAAACATGAAATATTGTGACCTTAGACGAACATTAAGGGGTATATTGACTAAACTGCGGGTTTGAAAAAGTGGAGATGTTGCCTATAACAACCAATCAGGTTCTAGTTATCATTTTGTAGAATGACAGCTAGAATCTGATTGGTTGCTATAAGCAACATCTCCACTTTTTCAAACCCGCAGTTTAGTAAATCTAGCCCTAAGGCTCAGTGGAGCAAAGACCACACGGAATCCTGAGGAACTGGGGGAAATGAAGAGTTTCTATATACCATAAAAGAGCCACCCCTCCGGAAACAGGTCAGTTAATAGTATAGGTTATAGAGAAACAGAGCCCCTTACTCAGAGCCATAGCGTGTGAATCCCAAGAGGTATAAGAACCCTAAACTTGGGTGGAGGAAGTAAATGCTATTTGCTGCTGGCTGGGGATTAGAGAACCCATTGGATCAACAAGTGATTTGAGGGACTTTCTAGTTAATGGTCATGCGGGAACACAAATAGTGTCTTGTCAAGTTCTCACTTGCACATATGTGCTGGCCAAAAGCAGGAGGCATCTGCGCTCGACCACTAGCGAGTCAATAGTAGCCTTATGTGGAGTGGTTACATATGTGACATGGGGGGGGACAAGTCAATTAGTGGGCCGAGGTCCCCAGTAAAGCCATTTCTTTGCGTGTGTGTATACAGGTTGCTGTCTAAATAAACATTTGTGGCTGTCTAAGTAGTTGTTCCTATACATATCTACTCCATAGTCCCTCGTTAGGGGTCCACATTGGTTTGCTGGTCAATAAGCAAAAGCTAAAGGGATAGCTTGTAAATACAGTCCCAGAACAGCCCTTTAAGCCCTTGGGTGTGGTCACAGAAGGTCACAACTACAATTAAAATGGTTCAAACCAGTGCTCATAAACAAAACATTGATGCACCCAGAACGCACTGGAACAATAAAAAGGTCATTTTATTTATCAGTTCTTGAAAAATGACTGAATTTAGCTTTAATTCCTATTAGATGTCTGCAGTCCTTCCCTTTCACCTCTACTCAATGCCCCCCACCACCACTATCTTGAGGTCTTCAACTTACCACCAGAGCAAGGACCAGTGTACGGACCTTCTCCCCAATCTCTGGGGAGATATCATTGCCAAATTGCTGCAATGTAGTGAGAAACCTCTTCAGCTTGCTGAGCTGCCTGACTCCGCAAGTGGCTGGAAGCTGCTGATTGGCCAGAGATGAGGATGAGGAAGATGAAGGACCATTGCTGGAACGCTGGGGTGGTGAAGGAGCTCCGTTTAGTGAGGGAGGAGAATGGTTCATGCCATTTAAAACTAAGGAAAAATGAAAGTGGCATTAATTCAGTGTTCAACAAAAGAAGTATTCATTAATCAGGATAACAAGTTTTATTGGGCGGAGCATGTGCGACATTGAGAACCAAATTAAAAGTAAGAGCTCTGGCTTGGAAGAGAATATTGTGTGTCTAACACAGTACATGCCACGTAGACACACATAGCAATGAATTTGCAAAACTACCAGAGAGAGAAATAAAAATAAGAAAGCTGCAAACAAAGAGTTGCCAGTGATCTAATCAAATAAAGGAATAGAAGGACCATAAATATATCAGACAGGTAAATGACTGTTACAAATGCATTCTTTGTGATAAAAGGGGTCATATGTATTTTGAAATGGTTATTCATTTTACATTAATGAGGATGTCCAGCTAACAAAATAGTAAAATGCCATGGCTCGTGTTGGTCCAGTCAAGTACCAGACCTAGGTTCTATATCAGTGTTGGCTAACCTGTGACACTCCAGGTGTTGTGAAACTACAAGTCCCAGCATACCCTTCCAGTAATAAGCTGCTATATATTGGGAAAGCATGCTGGGACTTGTAGTTTCACAACACCTGGAGTGTCACAGGTTAGCCAACACTGTTCTATATGCACCTTGACAAGTGGAAGCTAGAACAGCGATTTGACATTGAACTACAAATACTACTACATCTGTCTAAAGACAAGTCCTAAACACCCTACCGGCTTTTACACACTGCTTTCGAGGTTCCCTTGGATGCCAGTGAATACAAAACATGGCAACACACCAGGAACAGATGAACAACCATCCGTGAGCACATACCATTAAAGCGATACCTGCTACGTCCTAAACAACTAGGCAGACATTGCTAATTAAACGTCCTATTACCGATAAAGTATTAGTTTTCCCTTGTCATTACTACCAGTCTGATTTGGATGGGGATTTTCACATTCATAAAGGAACATCCAGAGTTTCCTGTACAATCTCCTTAATGATATGGCACAGCGGCAATTCACCATAGATTCTAACCAGCTGGTGATAGAGATGCTGTAAGCTGCACACTGTGCTGTACATTACCCCACACTGCTGCCCTGCACGAGCACTGAATGCAAAGTTCTTACTGGGTAGTATTATGTGTAAATGTGCAAATTGGAGGTTTCACATCAATAACTCCCAGCGGTTACGTGAATGCCTCCATCCATCTACTGTGGCTGTCAACCAGAGCCAGAAACAAGATTGTTTAGCTCCTGGCTTCTCAATTACTGTACACAACACTGAAACCAATGCAGTATACAGCTAGTATAGAAGCATCAGGTACTTCCACAACAGACAGGGAAACCGCAGTCACGTCTTCATGTGTTATAACGAAGGATTATTGGGACGGCAGACCAGAAAGGTGCGGATGAAATGTGAATCAGGTATAATATAGTTCAATTCCCGACAATTGCCTTATCTGTGAGGAGTTTGTATGTTCTCTTTGTGTTTGCGTGGGTTTCCTCAGGGTGCTCCGGTTTCCTCACGTCTGCTTTGTTTGGTGGTCTGGTGATTGTAATTGTGTTTGGTATAGACATTAGAGCAGGCCTGTCCAACCTGCGGCCCTCCAGATGTTTGTGAAACTACAAGTCCCAGCATGCCCTTCCAGCCATCAACAGGTTGTCTACTGGCAAAGCATGCTGGGGCTTGTAGTTTCACAACGCCTGGAGTTCCGCAGGTTGGACAGGCCTGCATTAGAGTGTCTATATAAGTGATTGTACTACAGATATACTGCGGGTCGTTTAGTCAGTTTACCAAGGTTTGTGTGTTACTAAAGGTATAGGCCCAACTGAATAGGAAAGTCAGATGAGTAACTTCAAAGGCTTCCAGCAGGACACAGTTTGCATACCAAAGGTAACTCTGCCTTGTGGTTAGCGTGGTACAATACATAACGCAGGAATCCTTTCACATAATGTTTGAGTGAGGTTTTTAAATTTACAACTGCAGTGACCGTCTTCAGATGCTTAACATTTGCCTCCGGCTTCCCTGGCCCTGGAGCTTGCCATGCAAGTGGGTGAATGGAAACATGGCACAGGCTCTAGGCAGAGTCCCAGGAAACTCTGCTGTCTGCTTAATGACGTCAAGGCGTCCTGTACTGTGGTGCACGTGCCACGCAAGCCGTCTTCACCCACACATTATATTAAAAAGCAATATATGTAGGCGGCGATAACAGTTAAGGATTAGCACGAAAAGGTTTTTAAAAGATAAACCACAATAGTAAATATTGCATAAACACAACAAGGTAAAAGTAAAAAATATTAACAAACAATTTGAACTTTCACTATTTTGGCAGGATTTCGTTGACATTATACATACGTGATGAGGGTGGGAAAGATACCGGCCGTGGACCACTGGGGTTCACAGGTGGCAAAGGTGCCATGGTAGGAGGGGAGGATCTAGAATGAATTTTCATTTCCATGGGTGACCCGGGCATTGCTGGCACCCTCCTGTCACTGGCAACTATAAAGTAAAAGAACATTGCAGAGTTAGAAAACAGAGATTTCTCAAACACAAAATAAATACAGTATATGATCACGTCAATATCAGACTTTACAATTTACAGTTATAAATTACACCAGTCATACAGAATATCATCATACAATATTGGCTTACAAAGGTTCAGAACAATTTATCTGGTAAAGTTGTGGTTCGTCAGAGACTCGTTTGGGGGGTGGAATACATGACTTATGTGTACCAGGTGTAAATATCCCAGAGGAACGTGTACCATGGTTCCACCACATCCATTCCTGGTGACTCAATCAATTATTATTATACTTTATTTATAAAGGGTCAACATAATATGCAGCACTCCACATTACAGGGATCATACTAAGGATGGCCCTACTAATCCAAGGTGGATGCGCACAATTGTACATCTACTGTGCAGGGTATATACGCCAACTTGACTCATCAGTAATTTTAACTATGTATTGGTTTATTGTCCAATTTGCATTTGGACACAGTTTACTACATGCGTGAACACCTATTTTATTTTATTTTATTCCTCAAGCGTCTGCATGTAGGTTAGTTTGAAGCAGCCGCAGCTAGACTAACCCATATTTGCCCACTCTCCCAGAACGTCCGCGAGACTCCTGAATTCGGTGTAGGTCTCCCGGACTCCCGGGAGAGCAGGCAAGTCTCCTCCATCCTTCCCATCGGGTGGCAAAAAAATACGCCGGGAATAGAGTCATTTTGGCCCAGCCCCTGCGACAAAATGACGATTCCATCACGGTGGTGGAGCCAAAATGACAAATTCTCCCCGCTCCAGCCCATCCCACCACACCCCCCTGCCCAGGATCTTCCAGATGCCAGCTACATAAAAGTTGGCAAGTATGGACTAACCTGGGTACAGTATGTTCACGACACAAACATGTAGTCAGAGTATTAGATCATACAGTATAAGATTTCTAAAAAAAGTATAGTATAGTATCTCTGTAAAAAGCTACATGTACTCCGCCACCTTGAGTGGTCCCTTTACAAACATCCTCCTCTGACTAAAGGAAAATATCACTAGTGTTCCATCAAATAAGTATCCTTGAATCTGAAAGTTACCATCCTATGTTTACACAACGTATGTCTCTATCCAACACAGATTGTTAAAACCCTCAATAAAAAAAATAAATAAATAAAATAAGTGTATGAAATCATGTATTCATATAACAAACAGTAGTTTCATTATTTTATGGGTGTTTTTTTTGTATCTAAATGGGATGCGGGGGCATTGCAAACGGGCCGAGGCTATGCCTGCAACGTGGGCTGTATGGGCAGATTGGGGACGTGACCTAATTTATCCTGATTTTCCGTCTAATCAGGAATGATGGCAGTTATACATCCAAGGCGTTTATTAAATCACACTGTGCACTTAGGACTATACATATGAAAATAGCTACACACATACATACATATAGAAGTACATGCACACGAATAACACTCCATCAAAAAGGTTTGAAATAAAATTCTCTGGCTCTGAGTTTCCCAGAATCCTCACGGTGTTTTTCCCTGAGCGCTGTGGTAAAACCACTTTCCATCTGTTTCCCATTTCTGCCAAGCTGAGGTTTTCCTCTATGACATTAACGTTTAAAGTGCCAGAGAGGAATACAATGCTTTATCCACTGGTAGTGTATGAAAAGCAATCCCCCACTGCAAAAAGCTGCGGCTTATCCATGGATGTAATGGATACAGAAATAACCACATATACAGATCTACACCACTATATTTCTAGCACCTATGTAAGCCATTTCTATAGCTCTCATTTTCATGGAATCTAAGTATATAAGAAAAACTGTCTGTATGACTTGTAAATGACAATGGTATCGCTATGGTAACCTCCTTGGTCCGTTATGAAAACTTCTCTAGTGGGTCTAATAATTTTACATTTGCTTATATTAAAAGTGTACTGTCAGTGTATACTGATGATGCAGTCTGTAAGGGGTAGAGAGTCTAGATAATATTGTATGTTATGTGTAAGAAGTAAATGAGGACCATTTCCTCTGTGTGGAGTTTGTATGTTCTCCCCGTGTTTGCGTGGGTTTCCTCCGGGTGCTCCGGTTTCCTCCCATACTCCAAAAACATACTGGTAGGTTAATTGGCTGCTATCAAAATTGACCCTAGTCTCTCTTCTCTGTCTGTCTGTCTGTCTGTTAGGGAATTTAGACTGTAAGCTCCAATGGTGCAGGGACTGATGTGAGTGTGTTCTCTGTACAGCGCTGCGGAATCAGCGGCGCTATAAAAATAAATGGTGATGATGATGATGATTTCACTCAAACGTTGCTGACGGCACTGCAACATTTCATAATGTGTCAGCGGTATGCCCGACCGGTCTACTGCCGGAGGCGGCAAATGAAACGGAGCCTTTTTCACCCTTTATACCGTCTACCACAAACATTTGTACACGAGTTGCGCTACTTCACAAGACAAGTATTTTAATTTTAAGCATTATTATATCTACCAACAATGTAGACAACTTATTTAGAGGTTTATATTTTTGTTATTTTATCGTTCAGGTTGCCTCATTATTCGGTCATCCCTGACTGTATGATGTGACCGATAGATGGAGGGAAGTTTAAGCAGAGTTAATGGACAATGAACTGTACATTCCACTCTCCCCACAAAATAGTCTCAGGGAAATTACTCAGAATTGTTTAGAATAGGCCGATATGTATTGGAAGTTTATAAAACGGAAGATACAATAAGGACACCAAATCGGCAGGGGTTATTTACCTTCACTATCTGCATACAGAGCTACCCTGTACCACCACAAGCCTCTATATCCAGACCGGACTTGCCAGCAGAGTCTCTATGCTCCGGCATTATTACGCACTACTCATGTGTCCAAACCCACACTCTGGCACAGCACTCAAAGAACTACAGGTAATAGGTGTAAGCAGACTCTCTTTGCTCTTGGACAGATCACCATAACAACCCAATCACAGGAGAGCACCGGCATCAGAACGCCCACTTCTTAAGTGAACTGGACATATTTAACACCAACAGCAAAACAAATCCCATGAAGATCTCTGCTGCCCACAAATACGCTAACCAGGACAACAACAGACTCCAGAGACGAACAGACAAACAATACAAGATCAACTCCAGGAAAGTTTGTTATCTAGGATGATAACGTATACAAAAAACAGGTCCAGGATCAACCCTGTAAAAGATAAAAAGAGAAGCTACATTTCTCTCTCCCCAACCAGTCTCCCAACTATTTTTCATATAAACAAGAGAAGCAACTTCACACACCAAGACTAAACACAGACCCACATCCCATGAGGAACAACCGGGACCGAAAGTAGCAGAACATCCTCCACACAAAGAGACTGCTTGTGAAAACCATCCTTCCTCCAGTCAGCAATAATCATATTTGACCCAACCAGTTCTATAGCACTGACTAAAGTCCCAAACCACAAGAACACAATATAGGACAACTAACCACCCCCTAAACTGGAAAGAGGACCCAACACACGGTCAAGGTAGCATTGGAACCCTTACTAAAACCTGAAGGCAGTATACAAAAAAAAAAGACAACTTTATAAATTCAGACCAGCCCAGTCTATACCCCTCCACCTGTTCACCAGTTTTACCTAGGGATCACTATCTCCAGTTCACGGTCAGTCACCGCCATAGTACTGAAAAGGAGCGCTGGAGAGCGATTGTCTTTAGAATGCAAGTTAGTGAGCTCTCCATGTCCGCTGCTCTCAGTGCTCCTTACTACAGCCAGGAGGGGTGACACAAGCTGTAAACATTTTAGTGGAACGGGTGTGTGTACAAATATAAAGTTTGGTTTGAATTATTTTAAAAAGGTAACTGCACACAAAAATCATTTTACACAACTGCCCAGTCATTAAGCTGAGTACTACAATCTACTGGAATAACATCTGAAGCTTTAAAATAGAACATCTGCCTGAAATAGTTGAAAGCTTAGAAACAGACAAATGCTATCAATTGATACACAGGTTGTGAATAATTCACCTTCCACGTGCACTGTAGTTTGTTTCCATGGTTACAGATGTTCTTAAGGAAGGTCAGTTATTCACAACCTGTCAAAGGGCAACAACAGTGTGTTTCTAAGTTTTCAACATGCAAGTCTTATTTTAATTATCGAGAGTTATTCCAGTAGTAGTACCCCAGCTTAGTCATTATAATTAGGGGAAATATTTTTTGAGTGGCGTTATCCTTTAAAGCTGTACCCTGGAAGTCTTAAATATAAACAGTGGTGGGTGCAGATATAATGGTCTATACTGCAATGGTGTTGACACCTGCTGATTAAAAACGACACAATATCAAGATATTAAACCTAAGACCAAAGGATTATGCTATCACAACAAATAAAAAATGTACACTTGTTACAAAATAGCCAATAATAGAGTTCAGATAAAAGTATACATAATAGATGTTAACACTAGAATTTCCAACGCCATAATAAGAGATGATAAATGAAGTCATTTTTTTTAAGCTTAAGAAATAATAAGTCTTACTATGAAAGTATTGTCTGACCTTTATGTTACTGAAAAAAAGGACCACAGGGACAAATTAGCTCTTCTTACAGACTACCAATGTGGAGAATGGAGACACCCATAACCTGCACTGTTTTGCATGAGAAGGACTAATTGAAAGACAGAAAAGAAAAAAAAAAAAAAAAAAAAGAACTCTCCCTTCCCCCAAATGTCATACATAGGAGTCAAGGACAACAGCTGATGATATGACAGTCACCTGCAGCCAAAGGGGAGGCCAGAATGCAATGCTAATTCCCTTAAGAGACAATAGAAACAGATGAGCATTGGTGACTGGGATTATGGGTAATACAGGCTGCACCTGGTGTCAGTAACAGAAGGAGGGGGGGGGGGGAATTTGCTGGGAGACACGGTGTGCACATCTGTCAATGTACAATAGCAAAGTGCTTTGTTGCCCTCCCTCCTCCATGTAGTCAACATTGGGCTTTTATAAGAGTCTCAGTTGGTCTAGAGATGCAACTGGTTGGATTTTCATTTCTTTCAAACTGGATAATGTACTTAATACTACACCAAGCAGCCACTGGGGAAAGGATCATCTATTGTACAATGTACTAAATAATTAACCTCTGACATTTCAAATCTTGTATCAGTGCTGTCCAAGCATTACCATAAAGAGGGTCACATTTCTGTGACCCTCTTATTTAATTTATTTTTTAACCAGATAAGGTAAAAAAAGAAATAAAATGCACTGAGATTACTGCTTAATTTTCTATTACTTTACTCTCTCTTTTTAGAGCGATAATGCTTTCAAGAGTGAAACAAGATCATACTATATATTATTATAAAGGTTGAAAACTTTGCAATATCTTTGGTTATTGCAGAACAAGCAGTGTTTTATATTGACTTATGCCTGGAATTATGACAAGACACATAAGCATGCATCCATAGTGACTGGGAGGACAGTGTGACACTTCACATGTATTTATCCTAAATGTCTCTTGAGTTGTCTGAAGCAGAGGAAAGGATGCTTGAGAAGGTATCACAGACTTCAAATGCACTGAAAATATTTAAAGAGAACGTCACATGACTGCTAATCGGGATCATAACGCATTCTTCAAATCATAACTCACGTAGCAAATAGAACTACTATATGTTCACTATTGAAAAACTGGGACAATATATCAAGAGACATCAGGAACAACTTATAACATTGTGTTTGTGTGGTATTTATACTTTGTTGCACCCTTATTTAACTAATATGTATTTAATATAAATGTTCTTAGAAAATATGCCTTGTTTCGCCAACACAAATTCACAACATGGGCAGAGGTATAGCAATGTCTACAAGGAGCAAGTCAAAATCATAGACACAAACAAAGGTACATTACGACTTCCCCCTCCTCAGCACAAAATAAAGATTAATGAATGCCATCTATGTTGTGCGTGACCTTCTAAAATGCTAATCTTTCTAGACCACTTTAAAACTGAACTTACCAATATATATATGTGACCCATTTCGAATTTAAGTTGCGTCATTCACAGATACCAGCTGTAGCCATGTGTTATCCTTATAAACAGTCAATAAATATAAAAAAAATAGTGATTTTTCACAAATTCCAGATCATCACATTTCTCCCAGAATCCTCTGGGTTAAGGAAAATTATAAATACAAAAAGCAGATACTTGTGTGGCTCCCAAGATTTTAAATGTGTATTTTGTCATTTTTGCATAACTACACTGAAGCGAAAGTTTTCATATTAAAACCCAAAAATTACGCAGCACATACAAGTAAAATTTGCAAAATGTAAACAGTTGGAAAAACTGAACCAAAGCCGCTCAAAATCCCTAATACTCCTTTAAGATTAAATAGAAACGACATGCCACAGAAGAATTGCCTGGCTAGTCTAGTGCGACAATATTTTACCTAGGTGTATGTGTGCAAGTATTTTTAATTTTCTTTGTCCTTGCATATGGGGGGAGGACTTAATATATCTCCACACACACCAGTCAAATACCAACTAGTTACATACTGCAAGTAGAAAAATATATAGAATGAGTTAATGGCTCTTTACAGATAGGAAAGCAACAGAAATACTATATGGTGTGTGATATATATATATATATATATATATATATATATATATACACATATATACACATATATACATGTATGTGAATATACACCAAAAATTGCTGTTAAAAGGCTAAGGTAGCTGCATTGTCTGCATTACTGCAATAGAGTAAAGGATTATTGATACATATGCAAGGACGCAGGAAGATAGCAGAGGACAGTGTGCTGAAAGGCAAGCAACTTACCGTTTAGGATCTGCAGGCGTGGAATTTTAAATAGGATTTTTTTCCTTGGGTGTAGTTGAGTGGGATACCCCTCCGCCCCTGCGTGTGTTTAACACATCTGTGATTCCTCAGTGTGTTGGAAGATGCAGGACTGTGCTGGCGCAGATGGACTGCAGATGTGTTGTCAAACTGAATTATCCCCCCCACCCTCGTTTCTTCTGCCAAAGAGAGACACCCCCTCCTGCCTGTATCTGCCTGGCGCGTTCACTCTGTAGCTCTGTTACTAGGGCTTCTTGCATTTTCATGTCACTAGATATACACCTACCGCTGGCTCAGAGCCAATAAGACTGTAAGTCCTTAATAAACGCAGGGCTCTTCATGGATGGATGCACCAGCGGGGACGTCTCCTAGCCAAGAGCATCACACCGAGGGGTGGGAGAGAGAAGGCCACATTACTGTCTGCTGTCACTAAGCCCAGCAGTACATTGCAGAGCAAAGGGAAAAATTGATCTGTCTATATTTATCTGCGGCTCATGATTCTTTCCAAATTAAAGTCCTTTTAACTAGTTAAATATCCCATTTTGCTATAAAAAGAGACAGTGCTTGCCAAATTTTTCAGTACAGCGCAACTATATAACATTTAGGCCTCCTACACAAGGGTGTTGTTATTTTAAAGCATTTACAGACAACATTTAATCATTGACATCTGTCCCTGCCAAAGTGGAGCTCACAATCTATGTTCCCTGTCACACAGACATACGCATACACAAGGGGTTAATTTTGTCAGAAGCCAAATAACTTACCAGTCTGTGTTTGGAGTGTGGGAGGAAACAGGAGCACCTGGAGGAGACCCACACAAACTCCAACACACATAGGGACATGGTCTGAGTCTAACCCATGACCCCATATAAGTGGGGCAACCATGCTAACCACTGTGCCACCATGCAACCCAATAATTAAATGCGATTTGACGCTCATAGTCTAAAAACAACATAAGCGCAAGGACCTGTACACACACACACACGCGCATTCGCTTTGCATAAATTTTGACACTACCTGCAGTGCTCAGTAACATTCAATGGAGGGCAAATGGAGTATTCATTTCAGTACGTAATACACTATCCTGGAGGCTTGGAGACAATGTACCTCTAATCGTCTGTGTAAAGTAAGGAAAAAGTATTAGGTTTTATCTAATTTTTAGCTAGCAATGTTATTCAGTTATTAAATATGACAATTCCGCTTCCAGACTCTCATGAACCTTTTTCCAAAGTGAAACAACATAAGTGCACCATTATATTTTGTCACACCATGGGTACTATTTATCAAGAGTCCCCCAATGACTAGATTTTCTTTTAATGTGCTATTCATTATAAAAATATCACTGAGACAGCTGAGCAATGCTTATGGCTCCAGGCCTCGTTGCTCAATTTTTAAAATGAGAAATTAGTTTAAAAAAATATAAATAAATATTCTCCTTCCCTAATATATAAAGAAATCATTGTGTTCATCGTTGACTACTTATATACAAATCTACAGTAAGGGATACATGACCCCACAGATAACAACACTAGTGGGTGCATTACGACAATAAAGGTTTGTACGAATACTTCATCTTACTCCATTAAATATCACTAACCTTAATGTTGCTCTAATATTGACTTATAAAAGAGATATATACGACATCATCTATACCGATTATCAGCAGCAGGAGTTATTATATATTTTGAGGTAAAGGGAGACAATAGGGCGCTAGTTAAGTAAAAGTGTGAAATATAGTGCTTATTTAATTAGCATAAAGTCTCCAATGCAATATAAAAGTACAAGGATAATTACCACAAACTTCTAAGATATGGACATACAAAAACTACCTTATATATTCAGGGTGGCAGCTAACTCGTTATGCACCTGTTTGTAGGAGCTACTTCTGCAAATAATATAGTAGGCGCCAGAACAGTGAAGTATATTAGCATGTAAATGTACTACAGCTAACAAATAACAGGTGGCTGCATATTAAACAGAAGTAATAAAGAACATCTGTAGTGTTCCTGTGGTCACTGGATCTCCTTATCCGCGTGGATGCCAATGTTGTTGACATTTGTGGCATCCAAATAGCTAAAGAGCATACTTACCAAATCTTCACTCTTCGTCGCCGCGAGATCCCGATGATGTGTGAAGACGGAATGACTCAAAAACGTCATCTTGTGATGGCGGCGTGGCCAAAATGACGAAATTCACAATGAATTGCATCATAGAAGCTCCTATCCTGCCCACTTCCTAGGGAGACGCAGGGGAACGGCCTGCCCTGGCGGGAGGCGCAGGGGAACGGCCTGCCCTGGCGGGAGGCGCAGGGGAACGGCCTGCCCTGGCGGGAGGCGCAGGGGAACGGCCTGCCCTCGCGGGAGGCGCAGGGGAACGGCCTGCCCTACCGGGAGGCGCAGGAGAACGGCCTGCCCTACCGGGAGGCGCAGGAGAACGGCCTGCCCTACCGGGAGGCGCAGGAGAACGGCCTGCCCTACCGGGAGGCGCAGGAGAACGGCCTGCCCTCGCGGGAGGTGCAGGGGAACGGCCTGCCCTACCGGGAGACCTACCCAGAATTCCAAAGTTTAAAAAAAAACAAGCAGACATGAAGAAGCCATGTGAAAGGAAAATCAGTACATTCCCATGATTCAGTAGCTTGCAGAACCACCTTTAGCAACAATAACTCGAAGTAACAAATTCACGTACACGTTTATCAGTCTTTTCCCACATGATTAAGGAATTTAGGGTCACTCATCCTTCAATGCTACTAATGTTTTATGGGCATTATGTGCAGCTCTTTTAAGGTCTCTCCACAACATCAGATCTGGACTTTGACTTGGCCTTTTCTTTATCATCCATTCAGTTGTAGATTTTCTGGTGCAGTTACGACCATTATTCCATTGCATGATCCAATTTCAGCTAGATTTGGGCGTGATACAGATGGCCTCACACATTCCTCTTAAATACTATCTTATAAAAAGGAGCTCATGATGGACTCAATCTTTACGAATTGTCCAGGTTCTTGGGCTGCAACAAGAACACCAAAGCGTCACACTTCCACCTGATAGGAGGTTATAGTAATACACAGTGTTTAGTTTCTACCAAAGATGGTACAGCGCTCAAAGACACAACTCCACTCTGGAGTCATCTGCCCACAGCACTCTGTTACAGGAGTCTTGTGCTGCATTCAGACACTAGGACACACTAAAATATTATATTTACTTTACCCTTGCATGCTTAGTACAGTCATTTGTTGTGTAGGTATCTGAATGTAGCATTCGGGGGGGTACAATGTTCTCCGTTTGTAAATCGTTCTCCTTATAGAATGAGGAACGTCAAATTGTTTGGAAGGGGCCTTATTATAATTTCCAGACTGGTTGCTACTCTGTTCAAATCATGAAGTGCACTTGACTCAAATTAACATCTTTATAAATAATTATGGGGGTAGTAGGGGTCTACTACTCTTTCAGTAAAGTAATTCTTCAGATTTCCCTTAAACTTGTTACAATCCACTTTTAGTGTATGTTTTCTTATTTTAATAGTTATCTTCGTGATATTTATCATTTTTCTTCAGGCTATTAATAATTTATAATTCTGCACTGCGTCATGGACTACCATGGCAACCACAGTCATGTGACACATGATGTAGTTAACAGAGAGGCTTTGGAACATCCCTTTGAGCTCTGTGTACTGGAAAATTCTCCCTCTGCCTTCACATATGCAACTAGCAGCCATATATTGTAACCTCCAGAGACATTATGAAAAGGTGAAAATGGTCTGTAGAATTAAAAATAAAAAGAAGGACCATTGGATGCATGCATTAAAAAAAAAAAAAAAAAAAAAAAGGTACTTAACATGCCATTGAGTAATAAAAAGTCTTCTAAGTGGGACTGTTGCATTAAATCATTAGTACGATTATATTTTCCATGGTAAACAATGTATCACACAAGATATGATATTGTTAAAGTGTACCTGTTACTTACAGGCAGCATTAGCATTTTGTGTGAATTCACAGAACAGGTTTGTGAGTTGATAAATAATCATACTATGACAAGACCTGTATCTGTTGTGAACAGCTTAGGAGAGTCCTGACCAACCTATGGATCTCCAGGTGTTGTGAAACTACAAGCCCCAGCATGCTTTGCCAGTAGACAGACAGGCATGCTGGGACTTACAGTTTTACCACAACTGGAGAGCCAAAGGTTGGCCAGGCCTGGCTTAGGGGATGTTTAACTCAGTACTGTACAGCACTACGGAATTAGTGGCGCTGTATAAATAAATGATGAGGATGATGGAGTGCCACAATTGGCCGATTAGATATTTACTGTAACGAGCAGGAGTGACCAACAATGTGGCACTGACTGTAGAGCCTTGTAGAACATCTTTCCCCTTCATAGTGACTTGTCTACACACAGTTAACATAGCAACTGTTCATAGAACATCCAGATGGCGAGTGGCAATTATTAATGTCAGTAGAAGCAAGCTGCAGCACTCGCCTGAATGAGTCTGTGTGTCCTGTGTTAGGAAAGGGCAAGCTGTGGCAACCATACTTTTGCCTATAAATGTGACTTGACAGGTACTCCAGAGTTAACCAATGATTACCCTTACTGTACTATCATGCAGAGCTGCTGTGCAACATTGATGGAAAACAAAACAAAAATGGAGGACATTTATAGTGTTTTGAACTGACAATGTTGGTTTTAAATAGGTAAAAATTAGATTAGAATATAAAGAACTGTGCCCCTAAGCAACCAACACTGACAAGGAGAGAGGCTATCAGTCTATTTACCATTCTGTATAGATTGGGGAATTCAGTTTCCCCACTGAAGCACTATGAATTACTACAAAGTATATAATTGCTATGTTCATCTTTGGTTCAGGTCGGAGTTTATTAAATGCTATAATATACTTATGATCCAGAAGGTCGTTAAACTAGAGTCTTTTAATAAAAATATGTAATCCCATTTAAAGATTAAATTTGCACAGTGTGCATCATTCGGTTTAAGTACAGCATTCCATGATAGCTTTGTGTCAATTTCAACATAGCCTACAGTGTTCGGAAGCCTACAGGCTGTGTAACATACAATAGAGTGTTATAGGAATGCTCATTTTAGTACAGAGTACACCAGGCTACAGGGAAAATCTGAGATGCATTAATGAACATGCTTCCAGGCTGTTATAGTAAGGCAATGTGCAAGGTTTTGTCAACACCATCCAGCATTTTTCTATGCTCGTGCCCAGGAGCACCCCTCCAAAAAAAAAAACCATAAAAATATATAAATAAAAATTAAACAAAAAACAGATATGCCTCAAACTGGTTATAGGAAACAAAAAAAAATGTATCTACCAAATTGTGGCCATTATAATTGCCAGCTAACAAAGGGGCGGTCTGTATCACAAAAGGTGGAGGCCTAACGAATGGAAAATGTAACAATTTTCTCAGGAGTGATATGGAAAAAAAATAAATGAATAAATCATCTAATGGTGAAGTATAGGATTTTACTCATGTAACTATGCAGACAATGATGTTTCAATAGAGGGTAAAGGTATCATACATTTCAGTTTAAATTATAGAATCTAAGCACGGTGGCTAAGTGGGATAGAACTTCAACCTTACAGCATTGGGGTCATGAGTTCGATTCCCAACCATTGCCTTATCTGTGAGGAGTTTGTATGTTCTCCCCATGTTTGCGTGGGTTTCCTCCGGGTGCTCCAGTTTCCTCCCACACTCCAAAAACATACTAGTAGGTTAATTGGCTGCTAACAAATTGTGTGAGTGTGTATTAGGGAATTTAGACTGTAAGCCCCAATGGCAGGGACTGATGCGAGTTCTCTGTACAGCGCTGCGGAATTAGTAACGCTATATAAATAAATGGCGATGATGATCTTAGCATCTTTTTTGCTAAAAATCAGGACAGGCTGTAAATGTTTTGTTCACTCATTTATTAGAAACCTATCATTACTCCTGTGTTCTTCTCAGCGCTTGATCAGAGGACACAACACTAATGTATCCATGCCATTGATAGGAGAGAGATGGTATAAAACACACAGAATTTTAAGCCTCCATATGATAACATGACATTAAGTAACTGGATATAAATTACCGTACAAGGATGAAACTATGCAGTGCTGGGATAAGCGATACGTCAGAAGTGCTCAAGAGCTACCAACAGTTCATGTGTTCAGGATTTTTTTAATCATGCACAGGCGAGTTCATCTATTAGGCTGGGTCGTAATTATCCCACCTGTTCTACAGACAGAAATCCTGAAATCATGAACTGTTGGTAGATCTTGAGCACTGGGTTTGAGCACCTCTGCAATACGTGGTCCACATGCGCACTTCAGATCTACTGCCTAATGATTCAGAGATCAAAACTCTACAACACTAGATATTTCCACATCACACATATGGGCATCATGATGCCTTAGTGGTTAGCATTTCTGCCTCACAGTACTGTGTTCAATTGCATGTGTTTACGTGGGTTTCCTCTTGCTAAGCCCCAACAGATGGGAGATCAGTATGCACCATGCCCTTCAGTCCCACCATAAGTAAACCACCACCTAGGCTGGTTAATAAAATAAATAAGTGTAAAATGTAAATTTGTTTGGTGCACTCCTGTAAAAGTAAATCAACACATAAATCATTGCTACAATTAAGGCCGGTGACTTTCTGGTCTCATCCAGACCCATTAATGGTAACATTTGTTCAAATATATATCTAGAAAGTAAATTAATAGAGTTAAAGTGAATGTAATATATATATTTCTATGGAATGTGAAAATGCTGCTCATATGTCCACAAGACAAAACAAGAAGCAAATTATCTCTGGGACGTGACAACATTCCTGTAACAAACGTGTCATACTACTATTAGGAACAAATGTTCTCAAAGTCAGTTAACTTTCCTTAATCACAAACAAATGTTCTTTTGTTTCTAATGAAAACTAAATAAATAAGATATCATTTATTTACTACTTTAAGTTATTGACAAAACACAGAAGGAGACAACGTATACAGCATATGATATGTACAATATCCTGCTGAGATTTCCCATGACCAGAGTACCTAGGACCCTTAATTGTCCCCCCTTCAGAAAGGAGCAGAGTGAGGTTTAGCTGGCATTCCACAGAGCCAGCCTGAGGCTCCAGGATGTCTGATGGAGATTGTGCTGCTTGGAGCTATTCATTTCACAAGGAAGTCAGCCACCCACCTAAATTACACATCTTTTCATTACTGCACAGCCAGAAGGGCTGGGGGTGGACTCAGTATGTGTGTACATGGGTGTCAACGTGGACATACACCTTTTATATATACTTTTATATGAAACACAAGTGCCATCACGCTACGAGTAACTGGTTATTAGTGGTGGCATTGCAAATACGGCTGTCAGCTGCATTCTTATCATTGCACAGACTGCAAGCACACACAAACTCTACTTGTAACCACTGCAGTGTACACAAGATGCATATTTTCAACATACATGGAAAGGTGCACAAGCACTTTGTCAGATATTTGGTTAGAAATGGTGTTGAAATACATATGATTATACAACAGAAGCCAGGTATTGAAAGCACCAGTTATTTGAAGAAACTTAAGGTAAAATAAAAGTAATTTGTAGAACAGAATTATTTGCTATTGAACTGGGAGTATAGAGAATTTTCTTTGTGTTCTGCAACCGCATAAGCAAGTCAGATAATAGGCAGCTTGCTGCAAAGGACTCTGGGAGGGGTTATTAGATACACAAAAGCTTCTAATTCCAAGAAGGAAATGTTTTGTCACCCAGCTGGGCTGTTAACATATAAATACAGGGCTGGTTTCCCCATAGAAAACTCTGCATCAGGCTAAAATAAAATAGTGTTTTCTCTCTCAAACCATAAACACACCTCTTGCTCGAAATCTCCACATTTGAAAGGACTTTAAAACTACAAATCAGGGAAGCAAAGAGAAATGAGAGAGAAACCAATAGGCACAGGGAAATTAGAGGGATAAAATAATGGGAAGTGATAAGTAGAGATACAGGGCTAGATTTACTAAACTGCGGGTTTGGAAAAGTGGAGATGTTGCCTATAGCAACCAATCAGATTCTAGTTTTCTTTTATTTAGTGCATTCTACAAAATGATATCTAGAATCTGATTGGTTGCTATAGGCAACATCTCCACTTTTTCAAACCCGTAGTTTAGTAAATATACCCCACAGTGCTATTTGCAGAAACATGGTAATAGCCAAATAGATAAAGTTATCAGAATATCTTCTAGATCAGGGTCTCTTAAACTTTGGTACAGAGATTCAACAGGCACCTCTGCCTGTTAAATTCAACTAAAATGTACATTGTGATGTATTATGCATAAATAAAATATATTCAAAATTAAAGACATGGGATTTTACAGTAGTCATTTATACACGTTAATGGATACTTGGAATTTTTTATAGACTTTACTTTCACAAATTAAGGGGTACATGGCAAACAATTACCATCATAGGGGGGAGCTTGATACAAAAAGGGTTGAGAATCTCTGTCCTAGATTACAGTGTGTGATATCAAGTGGTTAACAGCTACAGATCCTCCCCCCTCCACCCTGCCCATGGTAATAGGGAGACCTCCTGTGCACCTGGTGGGAAGAAGTGCAGAGAATCCCAGGTGCGGTTCATCTAGTACACATCTGCTAGGTCGCACTACACACCTGGTAGCTCCCACACCCACGGGCTCTGCATACTTAGACCTGTGCTTCACGGAATGACAGCCTGTTAGCAGCCTGCTCACATGTCAAACAAATAACACATTAGATACATCCTTTATTTAATAAGCATTAAAAATAACTGCACAAACGCCCAAATCGTTACTAATAGCTTCCTAGTTTAGTCCCCCCCCCTCCTTAATTTTTACACCACTATTTCAAACATTCCTGCTAATCCAGATCAATCGGCTGAACAATTATGTAAATTTTCAAGCATCACAAACATAATTCAAAACTGTAGGGTGCAGGCGATTAGAAACAGCTAAAATTATTTCAATATAGTCACACTTGTTTTAGAAGCCATCAATACCATTTTAGTATGCTTTATGCACACCTTCGAAATTTCCCATAATAATAATAATAATAATAATAATAATAATAATAATAGTGTCTAATGCTGGGTAGACACTACAGGTTTTTCAGCCAATTATCATTCCAGAGCACATCATATCATTTCATTTGATTTTTAAACTGGTCTAAAAGTCTCGTTCACCGATGGAACAATGTCGTTCCAATTCTGCAGTGTGTATGCACTCATGACCGGCAGTGACCATAGATCTCTATGGAGTGTGCAGAGTCACTATCTTTTCAGCCTATGGTTATGAGAGATGGGGGCACATTTATCAATCATTGGCAAAAGTGAGAAATAGTTATCAATCCTTATCGCATGGATAAGGATTGAACTATTTCTCAAATTTATGAACAACAGATCACAGAAACAGTAGTTCCGAAAAATGCTGTTTCTGTGATAAAAAAAATCATACTTAACCCCCTCTTCGGAAGCGCTGTCTCCGGATCTCCTCCTTGTTCTCTTCATCCTTCAACTGCGCATGTGCATTTCGAAGAACTGCGCAGGCGCACAAAGATCCCTGCTCTGTCTCTGCAACTGTCGTTGCAGAGAGAGAGCTGTGAGTGACAGGGAGGGATCATGTGATCCCTCCACACATGCGCTGTCCAGCTCTGCTCTTCGGAGGCTGGCGTACATTATCAAGACAAGTTTCCGAAAAAAATGTTTAGATTGTTAGATTTGAGCTGGAATCAGTCACCATACTGTTGAATGGTGACTGCTCCCAAAAACGAAGAGGAGTGCAAAGCGATGCACCTTTCATAAATTTGCGGAGAACACCCAGGGAGCTTAATTTGCCGGTAAGAGCACTATCGTGGTTTCTTAAATATGCCCCATGAAGAGCACAGATCAGAAGATAAATCTTGTAAAACTGGTATAGTGTGTACACATGAATCGTCATGCTGATCGGGGCTTTTTTTTTTTCTGTCGTTGGTTAAATCGTTAAAGACGTCGCATTGGGAAAAAATTTCTTTAGTATGTACCCAGCTTATCTGTGCAGCCACCTCCGAAAGGTCTATGCACCTGAAACACAACAAATGAAAGTGTATGTCCTGGTGCGTACTGTGTACAGATACCACTGCATGTGTCGAAGAGAGCAGAAATGCACCAAAAACGTATTTATAAGAGACATGTAGTCATTGAAAAACAGTTCTTTATAAAGATGGAATCTGTACACAAAGAAATTAATTCTTAGAAAAAAAACAAATAACGCAGAACACTAGGCTAGGTTTTTATGCCTGTGTATAAATTATATGGAACAGAAGAACAGGACAGTAACTTCAGGAGTCGAGAAACTGAGGAGTGTAGATGTTTTTTGCAGTTACTTGAAACTTTTGGTGCCGGAATTAAAATTTGGAAGCTAGACTGTCTGGCTCCAAAGATGCATTGCGAATATGTATCTACTCTACCATATATTTTTACCTGCATACATATGCATTACACATGTGTATAGCATTAACTACATCCATATGTACAGATGCTCTCAAACTCAAAACAGTTGGATTTGCCTGTAAGAAACGAAAAAAAATATGCTGCTCCGAGAAGAATCTATTTATAAGCATGTCTGTTTTGTCTGTTTTAAACGTAGCATCTAATCAATGGAGTCTCAGACTTTAATCTATAGCAGCTGCTCTCGGAGACTGGCTGGCTCTGTGAAACCTCACACACCATAACTTAGAATTTTTTCCTGCAAGGCCTTAACCATGATAATGTCCACAGAGAAACAGGAATTCACTTCAGCTCCACACAATATTACATTCTCTGGGGCTACATATAATATTTATTCAACGTCGCCGAGTGTTGTAGAGAAACTTTAAAAAGTCTTATTCAAAAAAACTTGTGTTCTCTGTTCACAGGTCCTGTAAAACCTTTAGTAGCCAGAGTCTTGTCCTTTAGAGCAAGTTAGAAAATAAAAACAAATGCCGAAATGGTTGCTATGCAGTACTTTGCGTACATTTGGGTACATAGAACCGTTTTATTAAAGTTTACCTGTTACCTACATAAAGTTAGGTAGATCTTTACTGTACTTAACCAATTCATTAGCTCCTGGTAAACTGAAAGGCTGAATTCTTATGACTATTGTTCCATTCCACAAAATGATTACCTCCACTCAGGGGAGGGCTGACAAATTTTAGCCCGGGGGTCAAGACTCAACTGAGCAGCCTATTTTAAAGGAAAGAAATGCAGGTGGCTCAGTGACCCAGCCCAAAGTAGCCCACTATGGGACCAGCCCGGGGGGCTAATGCCCCCCAGACCAGCCAGCCCCTACCTCCACTGTAAGTAATTGACAGACACTTTGAATAACAAGCCCCTCAGTCTTCTTATGCCGAGGTATTGGAAAGTCAAGGGTATTAGAACAGTGGTGCAGAGTTTAATGTCACTAGAGGACGACTGTCTTTTTAATGATAAATTCTCAATATGAGCCAGTGCTTTAAGTGTCGCAATAGCATTTTAATGGATTTCACTCAATTTCTAGAACGTGTAATAGTGGCCTTAGGTAAATGCTCCTAAATAGACAACCCAGCATAGGTGGTCTTGTGGGTACTCTGACCCTGCACAGCAAAACGCAATAAACCATGAGTATAATACACAAATCCTTGTAATTGTCCATTAGTATTTTACTAACTGTAAGGGTACTGGAGCCTGGTAAGTGTAGCCATTTTTCCTTGAGGTCCATCTGTTCTTTAATGGAGAGCCAGAAAATGAAATCCATTCACCACTTTAAAATGGGTCTGGGGAGAGTGGCGAGATGACCAATCACAAGCACAATCTCTTGTTCACGGCTTGCGATTTGTCCTCTCGATCACACATATGGTTTGGAACGGAGGGTTACTTGGCACGGCCTTTTTAACCCATTCATTGTTTACTAGGTGGCAGTGCACCTGTAAAATAAGTACGGCCTCATTTACCATGCCCCTGAACTTGGCGTGAGTCACAAATAAGTGGATATGGCATTTTCAAAAAAGCTAAAACATAATGGGGGTAATTCGATTCACCCTGAAGTACCGCTGCGTGAAACATATTACCATTATTAGGGTAATTTTAATTCGGCAAAAAGCCGGCATTGAAACTACCGCAATAACAGTATTTAAGCGCACTACTATCGTAATAACTGAATAATTGTGTGCAGGCCGCGTTATTTTTTATTTACAGTAACGCGGCCAATTGAATTCCCCCCAATGGGTAAGAGTGGGTTATACTGAAACTCCCCCCCCACCCCGACTCCCCAAAAGAAAGAAAAAAAAGAAATAACCAAATAACCATGGGCCCGATTCATCAAGGAACACTAATGCCTATACATGCTGTATTTTGAGTTAAACTGCTCTTGCACATGCCCAGAAAAAGACTATATGCCAGAGGACGCAAATGTATCTATCCAATTCATCTTCGAGCACAAAGAATCCTTACAGCAGCCAACGATTTCAGGGGCAGAACAGGGAGGGGCTGGGCATATGCATGTAATCAATATACAGTAAGGGCGTGGCAGGCTCGAGCGCATGCAGCAGCGTCCAATTCAAGCTTTGGGCATCTTTAAGGTTTTTCTGTGATATCGCTTGCACTAGCTACAGGACAGGTCTAAGTACCAAGTGATAGTGATGATGGCTGTGTATCCAAGATAGAACATATGTTTGCAATCAGGAGCAACTGTAAGAATGTATTTTATGTACAGTAGACATTCATAACACCCTAATAAATGTATTTTATATAAGGGGGGGGGGGTACATCCGTTTTGCGTGCCCTAATGAATCAGGCCCTATTTGTCTTTACTCCACCAACAGAGGCACAGAGATTGAGATAGTCTTCCGCGCCTGTACCTGGTGTTTTCTAAGTAAGAGCACTCATAGGTCTTTGTTTGGGTTGTTTACGATTCCATTTAAGTGGAGGCATAAGAGAACTAAAATGTCTGTCTGCAGCCTTAAAGCCTAATTGCAGACAACTGCAAACATCTATTAAGTTCTCTCTGGATACAAAGTTGTCTAGATATTTAAAAGTAATTCTCATAAAAGAAAACAGGATGTCATAAAAACACAGACAAAAAATTACATAAAATGCTCTGCTACACCACAGTGGCCATTAGCACCAATGCTCTGCTACTCCACGGTGGCCACCAACACTAGCGCTCTGCTACACCACGGTGGCCACCAACACTGGTGCTCTGCTACACCACAGTGGCCATTAGCACCAACGCTCTGCTACTCCACGGTGACCACCAACACTAGCGCATTACTACACCACGGTGGCCACCAACACTGGCGCTCTGCTACACCACGGTGGCCACCAACACTGGCGCTCTGCTACACCACGGTGGCCACCAACACTGGTGCTCTGCTACACCACAGTGGCCATTAGCACCAATGCTCTGCTACTCCACGGTGACCACCAACACTAGCGCTTTGCTACACCACGGTGGCCACCAACACTGGCGCTCTGCTACACCACAGTGGCCATTAGCACCAACGCTCTGCTACTCCACGGTGACCACCAACACTAGCGCACTACTACACCACGGTGGCCACCAACACTGGCGCTCTGCTACACCACGGTGGCCACCAACACTGGCGCTCTGCTACACCACGTTGGCCACCAACACTGGCGCTCTGCTACACCACGGTGGCCACCAACACTGGCGCTCTGCTACACCACGGTGGCCACCAACACTGGCGCTCTGCTACACCACGGTGGCCACCAACACTAGCGCTCTGCTACACCACGGTGGCCACCAACACTGGCGCTCTGCTACACCACGGTGGCCACCAACACTGGCGCTCTCGTACACCACGGTGGCCACCAACACTGGCGCTCTGCTACACCACGGTGGCCACCAACACTGGCGCTCTGCTACACCACGGTGGCCACCAACACTGGCGCTCTCGTACACCACGGTGGCCACCAACACTAGCGCTCACTACACCATGGTGGCCATTAACAATAGTGCATTAGTTTAGTAAACTGTACTCGAAATATTATGAAAACTGATTTGCTATCGCTTTCAGCATTTTTTTTTGTCATGAAGAGCATTATTAACAGTATAATGATTCAACTACTCACACAAAAGAAGAAAGTCCACCTAAAAAGCACAAAAGTTTCAGCCATTTCATACAAAACCAGTGAGAAATGTATACACCTCCTTAATCCAAACACATAATGGCAATTAAAGACAATAAACTGTACAGTGCCCAATTTTATGCATAAAATGTATCTATATGCAAATTTGAATTAATACAGATGTGTATTGATGTAAAATGGCATTTTAGAAACAATTGAAGCCAAACACAGACAGCAAAACCAACAGTGTCCAACTAAGTTGGCAAATTGATTGACAGTGCTGCCTCACAGCATTGGAGACATGGGATCGATTCTGACCCGGGTACTATCTATGTGGATTTTGTATGTTCTCCCTCTGTTTGCGCAAATTGCTTCATGTAGTCCACAAACATTCTGGAAGGTCAACTGGCTTCTGAGTAAATGCACCCTAGTGTGTGTTAAAGAATTTAGAATGTGAGCTCCAGATAGCTCAAGGGCTGAATTGAATGAATAAAATGTTCTCTGCAAAGTGCTGGTGGCGCTATGTAAATAAAGGATTATGATAATAATAATAATAATGTAATAAATTTATACTTTGTTGCATAAACAGTTCTAATTACAGCAAGAAGAAAAACAAACAAGACACTTTTAACCACTAAAATACTGTAGCATGCTATAAAGTTTTTAGGTTAGTGCAGACATAATTATATGTAGACACATATTGTATTCCAAAATGTATTACTTTTTTGTTGAGCTAAATGTATACCCTTAAGCACTTATAGGTGGATTTTATTATTATTTTTCATTACCATTTTCTAAGCTCAAAAGTATTACTGTTCAAGAAACAAAAATCCATTTATAAAATATAAGTTTTTTAATCTTCCCAAAAACAGTAGCTAAATTTGTTTTATCTGATGACCTTGGTGTAATTTGGAAAAAATATGTATGCAGGTACTTACTATCTATAGGATGCAGCAAAAGTTACTCTACCTACTGCCCTTATCTAATTTGGCTTCTGCAAGAAAACCACATACATCAATACACATGCTACGTATAGTGAAATATGTATAAAGATGGGAGATTATGATAAAGTGTTGTAATAATTCCTGTCCAACAAGGAACTGTGCATTGGGACAGTGTTTAACCAGTTTCTGCTGAAAAGTAACTACAGAACAACATGGAAGCCACAGCCTGACACATACACGTACTGAACAACCAAAAAAGGACAGTTTGTGCTGCATTGTATACACTGTGCTAGACACATAATATATGGAAATAAACAGAGCACCATGTGGAGTCATAATATTTACAGAGCAGTCAATGGACTTGTAACGTGTTATGTTACTGCCCAGGACGTTCTACACCTAACACACCTTTATTACTGCAAAAGGACTTATCACCCAGTAACTCAATAATCAGATGCCATCCAGGTGATCCCTGCAAGCATCGGTCCTCTCACTAACACTCTGGAACCAGCACAGAGAACTGATCTACAGAGTAGACAAGATGTATCACATTAACCACTTCACAACGGGATCAGCTCCTAACAGCACCCAACAATCATACATAAATACACATATACTTCAACACATGCATTTAGCCACTTAGCAGCCAAGGGACTGACAATGAACAGCCAGAAGCAACAAACTTTTACAACAGGTATTTATTGATATGGCGAGTACCAGTCACTTAACCCATTCAGCACCACAATAAAAGATCTCTCCAGCGGGTGATTGGTTTAACACTGTTGTCAGCAAACTCTCACAGCTCTAAAGGCCCATCTAATAGCATCAGGGTTTAAGACGATATCAACAGTGCAGGGGGTGACCTTTAACTACCCCTAACAAGTGAATAACAGGAGTGCAATCCATAAAATACTTACAGTGAAATGATCCCGGTATCCCAACCATCCTGTAGATCGTCTGTGGCTTCACAATATAACAAGTCCACAAGATGCCCCTCCTCGGATTGCTCTGTTTTACTTAAAAGGCCTTTGGTGAAGCTGGAGGAGACTGTGTAGGATAGGGGGCAGGGAATAGGACAAGGAAAGGGCCTCCTTCCCCCCCTCCCCTCTGGAGGAAACTCCCTCCCCCCTCTCACAGTACGTATCATTTTATTCTTTATAACTGTGTAGCAGTCCCAGTATCCCTACATTAACAATGTTATACAGTAGCAGTAGGAATATACAATGATATAGCAGAAATAGACGTATTGACATATAAACAGATTTGATAGCTTAGTCGTATCTGCTTTTCTGTTTTACAAATAATAGGCCTGATCTCAAATAGGAGGCTGAAGTTAGCTTCTCATTCAGCCAGCTTCTTATTCAGACACTTTATTTTTAAAGGATTAAATCAAGTTGGATCACTGATTTAACATTAGATTAACACAACCCTTGCAAAACTCCAGCTAATTTCTTACTCAAAATAATGAGAATGGTGTATGAGCCCACTTTGCCAGCTGCTTTCATGCCCATAACGCCATTGGGCCAGACAAAATACAAGTGGGTTATATGTAACTGCCCACCCTGTGTTGTTTCCCACTATCAAATTGGTGGCCCAACGGGATTTAACCCTTGCAAAACTACAGCTACTTATTCAAGATGATACAAATGGTATATGTGTCCACTGTACCATTTCATGCTCAAAGCCTTGTTGGGCCAGGCAAAATACAAGTGGGTTATATGTGACTGACCACCCTGTGTTGATTCCCACTATCAAATTTGTGGCCCAACGGGATTTAACCCTTGCAAAACTACAGCTACTTATTCAAGATGTTAAAAGATAGGGACTGTGCCTACTTTGCACCTGATTTCATGCCCTAACCTATGTTGGGCCAGGCTAAATACAATTGCAATTTGTGTAAGGGACACTCTTTAGTGTTAATCTAATGTTAAATCAGTGATCCAACTTGATTTAATCCTTTAAAAATAAAGTTTTCTGAATAAGAAGCTAACTTCAGCCTGATGTTTCAGCTTTGGTGTCTAGTCTACTTATATAGATGTGATAGGGATTATCATCATAATCACCATTTATTTATATAGCGCCACTAATTCTGCAGTGCTGTACAGAGAACTCACTCATGTCAGTCACTGCCCCATTGGGGCTTACAGTCTAAATTCCCTAACACACACACAGGCAGAGACATACAGACACACACAGACAGCCAGAGTAGGGTCAATTTGTTAGCAGCCAATTAACCTACCAGTATGTTTTTTGGAGTGTGGCAGGAAACCAGAGCACCCGGAGGAATCCCACGCAAATCTGGGAAGACCATACAAACTCCTCACAGATAAGGCCATGGTCGGGAATTGAACTCATGACCCCAGTGCTGTAAGGCAGAAGTGCTAACCACTTAGCCACCGTGCTGCCCCATTATTAGTTCATTTAATTTTTTGTGTGATTAGGAATTTAATAGGGTCATTAATCAAAAGTTATTCTTTTTTTCTTCCTTTGTCCTACTTAGTAGTATAGCTTTTTTGAAACAGATTTTTTTTTTCCTGTGTAAATCAATCAATTATCAATCAACATTTATTTATACAGCACCATAATATTCCCTAGTGCTTTACAATTAGGAAGAAATACAGTAATAAAACAAGATTGGGTGTTACAGACAGACAGGTAACATGGTCCTGCTTGCAATGGGAGTTTGATACATAAGGTTAAGTGCTACATTTTGCATATTGGTCCAGCCAGATTCCAAAGGTCAAAAGCACTTAGTAGGCTATATGATCCAATCACATAGCAATGTTGGTCAGGAGGTCAGAGTGCTGTTGTCTTGTGTGAACTGTGTAACGGGTGGTAATAGGGTACTCTAGGCAGGTTAAGAGGGAGGTTGAGGAATTTGCCCGAAAAGGTGGGTTTTCAGAGAAGGTTTGAAGACTTGAAAGTTTTGCTGTGCAAGGGGAGAAATTCCACAATGTAGCTGCAGCCTGAAAAAAGCCATGTAACAGGGAATGAGAGCAGGTAATGCGTGTTAATGGGAGATGTAGAACTTCTGCAGAACGGAGGTGTCAAGTTGGGAGATTATTTTGAGACAAATGAAGAGATATGTTGGTGCAGTTTTGTTGCTGGCCTTGTATTTTTGTAAAAATATTTTATATTAAAAAACTGGCAACCAATGTAGAGACTGACAGAGCAAAGCAGCAGTAGAAAAGCAATTTACAAGGAAAATCAATCTAGCCTCTGTGTGCAAAATAGATTGTAGGGGTTAGACTCTGGTTCAGGGAAAAACAGTAAGGAGGGAATTGAAACAGTCAACAGCGCTGTGCAGTTGGTGGCGATATATAAATAAATGATGATGTTGATACTCAATGAGGGTGATGATGAGTGAATGAATTAAGCCTGACTGAAGAGGATCCAATAGGTTGTATGTAGAAAGAAATTTAGTGCACAACTGCTGTGACCTTCAGCAACCAATCAGACTCAAACTTATGTTGGCGACACACTACAATAGTGCAACCGTTATGAGGAAAATGGCCCAAAAACGCCAATTGTGTGGTCCAAAAACAATTGTGGTGCCTGATAATCTGACCAACTTCTGGGCCCATAGCGGCCGCTCCCCCCTGCACCCACAATAGTTAAGTCGTTGAAGGCAGCCATTTTGTGGAACACATATACATGACAGTGCCGTCTATTGGTTCACAAGTAACTAGTGACATCACAGATGCATAATATAAAATTTAAGTGACAAGTGTCTGACCTAACAGTGCAATAATAATAGTAATAATAATAGCACTTGACTGTGAAGGAAATGTGTTAAATATTAAAATTTGTATAGTTAATATTACATGTTACACATTCTGGGCTTCATTTACAGTTGAAGCACTTTTCGCTCCGAATGTATGTGTAAAGATTTGTGTATCACAAGATACATCCAACTCAAAAACAGCAGTATTTACAGGGACAAACACAGGATTTGTAGAGGGGGGTTTCCACACCACGCCATCAGTGGGCGTGACCAGCATGCATGGGGGCGTGGCTATAATTTTAGACAGTGCTTGGCTGCTCTCCAACTCTCCCTATCCCCATAATATACATGGGCAATGCTGCATGCACTACTGTTAGGTGCACGCAGCTCTCCCTTTTAAAGTAGAGCCGTGTGAAGCAGGAGCAGGGTCCAGCCACCTCAATTATACAGTGCCCCAGGCTTGGAGCGGGGTTTCCAGTCACTAGGAACCCCCCCCCCCCCCTCGGTTTGCCTATGATTTGTGTCTCATGTCATGTAGTGTCATATACACAAAAGAAAATATTATCATTATTATTATTATTATTATTATTATTATTATCGTTTATATAGCTCCACAAATGACACAGTGCTGTACATGGAATAGTGTCATGTCAGTGTAATTAAGAAAAGCAAAAGTCACATTTTCAATTTAAGATATAAGAAAACACAAACACCTCCACATCCCTTGTTTACCCTTTTCAAGAGCCAATGGGAAGCTTCTAATGAGGCCCTTTGCATTCAGTATTCCCAACATTTATCCAAGTAAGATCATACTTGCCAATTCTCCCGGATTGTCCGGGAAACTCCCGAATTCCGTGTAGGTCTCTCGGGAGAGTAGGATATCCTCCCACATCTGCCCGATTCCTAGTGAAGTAGGCAAAATTAGAGCCGCAATGATGCGATTCACAGGGAATCACATAATTTTGACTGTGTCCCCAGCTCTAAAATGACGCATATGCGTCATTACATCATGGGGGTGAGGTCAAAAATGATGGGATTCGTCAAGCCCTGCCCTCTGCGGGAGCACCCGGAGGGGCACTTCAAAAAGTTGGCAAGTATGAGTGAAATACAATGTAATGGATTTACAGACACAGGGTTTGAAAATGAGAGAGTCAATTGCAGAAAAGGTTAATTAAAAATAAAATCTTCTAATTGATTAACCTCTTTATAATCAGATGTATTTTGTACCTAGATGACAAGACTCAATTTCTTATATTTGAAAGGTGTTGACTTCAGTGGCAATCATTTTTACAGTTCCCACTCTACATAAATAAATCGAATATAGTTTTGTTTTCTGGACAGATGAAGCTTTAGTTTGGTAGCAAATTGCAGTATATATAAAAATATATATAAGATGAGTGCATCTGATTTTAACAGCATGTTAATGATGTTTGGAGCATATGGGTCAGTGTAGGACCTGCATATAATGAGGTGCCCTTGACGCTGGGATGCAGGCTTAAATGTCTTGATCAAAATACGAACTAATACCTCATATTTTCAGCGCCATTGGCAAAAGTAGTGAAACAGAGACTTGTCAAGCATCCGCAAAACTTTACATTCACGAAAATAAGCAAACACCTGTAGGCAAAAGTTTACTTAAATATATATATTATATATATATATATATGTATATCTAATATATAAATGCTTAGTGGCGTCTGTGTGTGGAAAAAAAAAACAAGTTGCAGCGCCACCTGCTGGGCAGAGTTATACACTGACCTACTAAATTCTTAGTGTGTGTGGGAAAAAAAATTCAAAAAGGGCTGAAATTTGGTAGGGCTCAAACTCATTTTCGTGAGGTAATTTTACCTCATGAACACACATGTGTAGAGGCGTGCGTTAGTGTGTGTGTGTGTGTGGAAAAAACTATTTTCTCAGAAAGGGCTCATCCAATTGACCTGAAATTTGGTATACTGACATTATTTGACAAAAAAATTAGAATAGTCAAGTCAGTTAACTTCCATCATCCCCCCTTCCCCCCGTGGGAGGGGTAGTAAAGGCTAAATTTACGAGTTGAGGGGTCAAACTCATTTTCGTGAGGTAATTTTACCTCATGAACACACATTAAAAAGGCCGCTTGCATCGGGAACTAACACTCTTCCCCTGAGGAGACCTGGGCTAGGTCCAAATGCATGACAAGAACCTTTTTAAGACCTTAAGTAGCTTGATTTGACTAGAATGCATGAGTATCATGCACGGGTTAACTTGTATATATATATATATATATATATATATATATATATATATATATATATATACATATATTAGTTCTCCTGGACTCCCAAGAGAGTATAACATCGTCCTACTTCCTGCATCACTTATTTTGGAAGTAGGCGGGATCTTGATAACATGGCTGCACTGTGCATTGGCTCAAATGGCATCGTCATGCCCCCTGTTCTTGCCTCTTGCACCCTCTCTCCAAAATGTAGGTAAGTATATAAAAAAATATACGTAAGTAGGAATCTAAGCACCACGTTAGAAAATAGCCCTTATGACGGTCACAGACAAGTGCATTTCCAGGGCTGTTTAAAGACATTGTTGGACCTAGGGCAAAAATTACATGTGTGGGCCCCCATTTCTGTTTGAAAACCATGAGCATAACTTGCAACATTGCTCTCCTGGTTCATGAAAAATTTGGGAAATTGTCACTGTCTACTGAGATCCACTGCCCTATAGAGACCAATGATCTCTATTTTCACAGCCATTCCAGGAGCAGTAGTTTGAACTGAACATATGCAAAACAGGTGCCCATGTGTATGAGCTAATTTGAATCACATATAATATGTAAATATTCTTTATAAATAATATTCAAGCATATGTTTTATATACTCTTTTATGTATCGATGGTCAGTGTGAGGATAGGATTAAAGATAAACTCACCCAGGTTGAGGATTTTCTTTTTAGAATCAGGATAATAAACTCCTTTAGCCTCACAATCTGCAGCCGCTGCAGTTTCATAGGATGGTGACATTTCAGGGATTTCACTGAATGGAAGCTCTGTGATTTTATTGGCTGCTGAAATTGAAGCAGCCAAAGAATTGCCTTGAGGTTTCAGGAATGCAATCTCTGTGAGTGGTTTGAGAAGTTCAATTCATTGACAGGTTCAGGAAATCTCTGGGGTTCCAGCCAATGAAAGAGGCTGCAGACTAAGGCAGGAGAGGTTTCCCTTAGTAAAACTTTTTTGCTTTCTGGAATAAGTAGGATGGTTTTAGATTGAAACTATGTATTGATTTCTAAATGTGGCAGCCAGTCATGCCCCAGGTGCCAGGGAAAAGGAACACTTCTGATTTAATATGTTATAAAAACAGACTGGTCATTCCCCTCCATTGAATTACAAAGTGTAGATAGGTTGAGTTTTCAAAGCTTTGATTAGGCTGATTATGTCACTAGCGTACATCATAAATAGCTTTTGTGATGTCACTCAGCCAGGGTATAAACTAATTCTTGGCACAGAACAATTTATCAGCTGCCTGTGATCAAGTGTGCACTGCATATATTCAATGTGGATTTCTGTGACTATGGAATTCGTGATTTCATGGTTTAAGGTAAGAGCTTATTTTGTATTTGAAGAGATTGTATTGACACCCAAAAATCTTAATCGGTACAAAGTATATAAAAATAATGTTAACATTTGTTGAAGAAAGCACTACACATTAAAAAAAATGATCTATGTTTCCAGTTTTTATTTTTGACTTGTGAGGTCAGCTGATACTTCTATTAGGACTCACTTTTAAAGCTTGAGTTTTATGGTATATGGTTAGAATTTAGGAATTGTTATTATTATCCTTAATTTATAATGTGCCAAAATATTGCACATTCCTGTACAATAAAATACTATTATTCAGTCACACCTATTCACGTAGAGCTCACAATCTAATTTCCCTACCTTAGACACACACACGCCAAATTTATTACGTTTTGAATTCCTGCAATCAAGACATGTATGTATATTTACTAAGTGGCGGTTCTGATGATCTGCCGATTCTCGGCGCTTTGCTGTAATCGTTTTTAAAACAGCAATTTTATTAAAGACAAAACCCGGGGGTAAATGTATCAAGGTGAGAGTTTTCTGGCGGTTTTGAAAAACCAATCAGATTCTAGCTATCATTTATTTAGTGCATTCTACAAAATGATAGCTAGAATCTAATTGGTTGCTATAGGCAACATCTCCACTTTTCAAACCCGCCGACAAACTCTCAGCTTGATACATTTACACCCCGGTGTGCTTTGTCTTTAATAAAATTGCCATTTTAAAAATTACGGCAAAGCGCTGACAATCGACGGTTCAACGGAACTGTCGCTTAGTAAATATACCCCTTAGTGTTCACATATACAGAAGGCATGACCACATCCCAAGTCACAGCTGGGAGTGGCCTCATCCCGGGGGTTTGCCTAGCGCTTCTACAGCGTTAGGCCGACTCTAACCTACCTCCACTGTCCTAAAAACTCACTGAGCAGAGTGGCAGGAAAAATAGGTCATACCTTCCAACATTCTGACAGCGATACTGACCTTCAGCACAGTGGGAGAGAGCCAAAACCAATCTTGTGACACGCCACTTAACCTATCAGTATGTGTTTGGACTGGAGATCTTAGGATCATGTTGCAACAAACAGAAACTCATTTGAAAGAGATCCTCTTAAAAACAAGGGAATTTTTGTTTTACTATGACATCTGGGGGCAGAGAAGGAAATTCCGTTAGGGCTGCTCTTTACTTTGAACGATAATGGTGGACTCTCTATCATTGTGGGCCCGGGACAAATGCCCCCTTTGACCCTTTATTAAAGCAGTCATTAATCTCTTATTTTCCAATGTCAATTCCAAGTGCTAAGTAACATCTGCAAAGTAGAGCGTGACTGCTGAATGACACTGATGTTTGCTCTGCAGTGTAAATATCCATTCCATGTCAGTATTTGTACACGTGGGTTTTACTTCCTGGAGAAATATTCCTTTCTGGCTGTCACATTGCATGTTTATCAAGTATCTGGTGTCAGGAGGGCAGGTGGCAGGCTGAAGGCCACTTTACAGTTTGTAGAGGAGTGTGTGTGTGTCTTTTATTTGCAAGCAGCTGATTTACATGACAGTACACTGTGTTCAAATGAGGGTACGCCCTGTGGACTTTTTCATGCAGTCCCATTTGTTGTGTCTTAGCTCTTTTGCATTGAAATATAGCCAAAATAATGTTTACAACAATGGGCGGGGGTGTTTTTATTATTATTATTATTAATTTTTATTTATAGGGCGCCACAAAGTATCCGTAGCGCCGTACAAGGACAAACAATGGCACAGTACAAGGTGAAACAGCACAGTACAAGTAACAGTAAGCACTATAACTCTGGGGGCTCAGGCACAGCATGAAAGAGAGGGAGGGAGGGGAAAAGTGAGTACAGGCAGGTAACTATGGCCCAAGAGGGTGGGCACGGATGACAGGTTGAGAGTCACTGAGGGGAGCGGAGAGAAGCGAGAGGAGACAGAGGGCAGAGGGACTGAGAGGAGGTGAGCTGAGTAGCTGGAGAGCGCAGTTAAAAGTGATGGAAACAGAAGGTAGGAGAGCCCTGCTCAAAGGAGCGAACAATCTAAAGGGAGGGGAAGACAGACAGACACATGGATGAGACGGAGAGACGGGAGGAAGGGGGAGAAGGGAAGAAGGGATGAGAAAGAGAGGTAGCCGACCGGTGGGAGTTTAGGCATGAGACTGGAAGGCTTTAAGGAAAAGGTGGGTTTTTAATGTTCGTTTGAAAGAGGACAGATTAGGGGAAGTTCTGATGGAGCGGGGGAGCTTGTTCCAATGGAGGGGAGCGGCGCGGGAGAAGTCTTGGATACGTGCGTGAGAGGAGGTAATCAGAGGGGAAGAGAGGCGACGATCGTTGGACGATCGCAGTGAGCGGGAGGGAGTGTGAATAGAGATAAGGTTAGAGATGTAGAGAGCAGTGGAGTTGGCGAGGGCTTTGTAAGTCAGAGTGAGGAGCTTGAAAAGGATTCTGTAGGGGAAGGGGAGCCAGTGAAGGGCTTGGTAGAGTGGGGATACAGAGGTGGAACGGCGAGAGAGGAAAATAAGCCTAGCAGCGGCGTTAAGTACAGATCTAAGGGGAGCGAGATGAGAGAGGGGGAGGCCGATAAGGAGAAGGTTGCAGTAGTCCAAGCGGGAGATAATCAGAGAGTGGACGAGAGATTTGGTGGCATCCTGGGAGAGGAAGGGCCGAATGCGGGCAATGTTTCAACTACTAAAATGTTTTCTACAAGACGAAAAATACATAGCACCAAATACAGTTTGTATGGTAGTATAGCACCCAAACAAAAAATAACTAAACACTATTGGAACAATTTTTTTATATTGGTGCAAAAGAAAATGTAGTGTAAATTAATCAGATTTTGTTTTAATTTTCTAAACTGCAACAGACAGTAAATACATGGGACCTGGTTCATCAAGGCACGTATCTGCCGATTTTGTGCGTTTCATACTCAAAATCAATCTGCAAATGCCCAGAAACGGGACATGTACCATTAAATGCAGCGCTGTCTGCTTCATCTTCGAATGCAAATGACACTTACTTCAGCATACGATTTCGGGGAGGGAAAGGGACTAGGAAGGGGCGTTTTGCCATAGTCAATATACAGTAGGGGGGTGCCAAACACCAGCGCATGCAGCCACGTCTGATTCAAGTTCTGAGCATCTCAAAGTTATTGTTTTTCTGCCGTATCTCTTGCTCCAACTTCAGGACTAGTCTAAGACCCGAGCAGTAGTGATCCTCTATGCATTCTATAACATGTGTTTGTAATCAGGAGCAACTGTCAAAATTAATTTTATGTTTAGTAAACAATAACAGCATTCTAATAAATGTATTTCATGAGAACTAATAAATGTAATGTAATACTGTTTGACCATCAATGCCTTTACTTTTAACTGGTGGCAATATGTAAATATATATATATATATGTGTGTAAATATATATATATATATATATATATATATATATATATATATACACACACAAGTAAACCCGTGCATGATACGCATGCATTCTAGTCAAATCAAGCTACTTAAGGTCTTAAAAAAGTCCTTGTCATGCATTTGGGCCTAGCCCAGGCCTCCTCAGGGGAAGAGCGTTACTTCCCGACGCAAGCGCCCTTTTTAATGTGTGTTCATGAGGTAAAATTACCTCACGAAAATGAGTTTGACCCCTCAACTCGTAAATTTAGCCTTTACTACCCCTCCCACGGGGGGAAGGGGGGATGATGGAAGTTAACTGACTTCACTATTCTAATTTTTTTGTCAAATAATGTCAGTATACCAAATTTCAAATGACCAAATTGGATGAGCCCTTTCTGAGAAAATAGTTTTTTCCACACACACACACACACTAACACACGCCGCTACACATGTGTGTTCATGAGGTAAAATTACCTCACGAAAATGAGCCCTCAACTCGTAAATTTAGCCTTTACTACCCACGGGGGGAAGGGGGGATGATGGAAGTTAACTTCTAATTATTTTGTCAAATAATGTCAGTATACCAAATTTCAGGTCAATTGGATGAGCCCTTTCTGAGAAAATAGTTTTTTCCACACACACACCGCTAGGCTTTTACTTTTATATATTAGATAATGCTAAGAATTTAGTAGGTCAGTGTAGTATATAACTCCGCCCAGCAGGTGGCGCTGCAGCTTGAGGTTTTTTTTCCACACACAGACTAACACACGCCACTAGGCTTTTATATTATATATATATATATATATATATATATATATATATATATATATATATAAATTATTTTTACCTTTTTCGGTGAGTTCTTTGCGAATTTATAATCCACATAGGTATTGGACATATTCTGCAGTATCTTGAGTAGTAGATCACAGCAGACCTACATCCACATTCAACAGTTTATACCAAACGCGAGTTACGCTCAGTATGCATGCTTTGATGAATCAGGCCCATGGTTGTGTTTTTACATACATATTATTCTTATTATACTGTATATATTATTATATGTATTTTTATACATATTATAGTTAGACTTTTATTATTAATCTTATTATTTTTTTTATTGAAAAATTTAATTTTATTGGCTTAAAGACACAAAAAAAAACGACATAAGATGTAATATATTTAAGTGTACTGCTTTGCAACGCAGCTGAATGCAAAATACACCGTAAAACATAATGACATACTTTATAGTACAAGACATAGGGCAGAAGATATGTCATCCTTCATAATGCATCACTTTAACAGGACAATAGTTTAAAAAAGCGGTGGATGTGTAGGGGAGGTAGGGGGTTGGGGGGTATCATAGGACCCAAGCTTTATTTATAAACAAACATATATATGGGGAGGGTGCAAAAACAAAGGCAAGACATTCAGCAAAATGTCAATGGGGGAATGGGATAGAGGGGGTAAGGAAGGGGGATTCACGGGCGTAAAGCTTTATTGAAAAAACAGACACATATGGGGAGAAGTACAAGAATCTAGTCCTCTTCTTCTCCCTCAGGACTGTCCATGATGGTTAGCAATAGTCCTGGACAGACATCTTTCTCCCTTTTCACAATGAGGCGATTCCTGGCAAGCCATGAGGCATCCTTAAAACAGTTTATACTCCTGAATTGCCCCATAAGTGTGGGTCCCAGGAAATAATCCATGAGATACCGAATGGTATGAAAGGCAAGTCCTGGACATACTAAGTTCATGTTCCAAAGCATCCAACAGTGACTGTCCCAAAAGCTATGATGAGTTGCTTCCCTGCCTACAATGCACCAGGGGCAGTCAACATATCTGCACAGGTTCCCGGAGCGCATGAATGTCCTGAGAGGCAAACCCCCCTGGATCCATACCAAGTCTTTATATTCTATTTTTTTTTCTCCATTAGTCAGCCTTTTAGAAGCCACATTCTCCCAAATGTGTTTTTCAGTTGCTGCAGTTAGCCCTAGTTTTGGGTTTCCATAAGCGCTGTCACCAAACACTTGTGAGACCTGGGCCGCATGTGCATGGCGATCTTTGATATAATGGATCGTGTCCCTAAGTAGGGCAATGCCTCAGGTCTGGTCCAGGTGAACTATCTGTCGGACGACAGCTTTTAGCTAGTTGGTTAGTACCTTGGCGAGGATCATGTAGTCCACATTCAGGAGAGAAATAGCATACCAATTTAAGATCACATCTCTTCCCCTTGTTGCTTATACAAGATCAAAATCAATCACTTCCTCAGCGAGGGAGTCATTCTGCCCCCCACCACCATCTCCTCATACAGCTCTAGCAGGTCTGGGCCTATGAGATCCCACAGAGCTACATAGAGCACCATTGGGAGACCATCATGGCCCAGGGTCAACCTAAAATATGTTGCAGCAGAGAGGATCTCCTCCAGCTCCCATGATGCCCTCTTTCCCCTTTCTGGGAATGCGATGTCATCTCACAGTTCAGAAAGGGTTTTGTAACTGGAGTGGAAGATTTCTTACCTTCCTGTTGCTGCTTTTGAGCTTTCATCTGTGCTGACTTTGGCTGCAGAGTAGGAACTGGTTCACCTTTCGATAGTCCTTTTCCTGTTGATACATCATAGGTTCTAGCCCTCTGGGTTCAGTCCTTGTAGATGTGGCTGCAAGCCCGGTGCTTCCATTAGGCAGCGTTAGGCAGCTGCCTAGGGCGCCGGGCTCTGGTGGGCGCCAATGAGGTCAAATTGATTGGGTAAACTGTGCGGCGACCACTGAGTTTACCTAACATGGCCGCCGCACAGCTTCAGAGATAGATCGATGGGGAGGGGGGTTGGGCTATTGATCGCCGCCGCCACCCCCTCGAATTGCCGATAGGATGTACTGTCAGTCCGTCCCCTCCCCTCTCCTCCCTTCCTCTCACTGACTGTCAGGACGTGATGATGACGTCACGTCCAACAGTCAGTGAGAGGAGTGGAGAGGAGCCCGGCAGAGAGGAACAGCTTTATGAAGACAAGGTAAGGTAAAGAGAGGGGGGGGGGGGGCTTTAGTATGCTGCAGTGGAGGACATTAATATACAGGGAGGAGGGAGGAGATAGATATCCAGGGGGCAGGGGAACACATTGATATGCAGGGGGAGGGGAGAGGACATTGATATCCAGGGGGGAAGAGAAGACATTGATATCCAGGGAGGGGGGGGAGAGGACATTGATATCCAGGGGGGAAGAGAGGACATTGATTTTCCAGGGTGGGGGGGAGAGGACATTAATATTCAGGGGGGGAGGAGTTAGATATCCAGGGGGCAGGGGAACACATAGATATCCAGGGGGCAGGGGAACACATAGATATCCAGGGGGCAGGGGAACACATAGATATCTAGGGGGCAGGGGAGAGGACATTGATATCCAGGGGGGGGAGAGGACATTGATATCCAGGGGTGAAGAGAGGACATTTATATCCAGGGGGGAAGAGAGGGCACTGATATCCAGGGGGGAAGAGAGGGCACTGATATCCAGGGGGGAAGAGAGGACATTGATATCCAGGGGGGAAGAGAGGACATTGATATCGAGGGTGGGGGGGGAGAGGACATTGATATCCAGACAGAGAACACGAGATCAATGGTGGGGGCCATTGAGATCCAGATCCCCAGGGAGGGCATTGAGATGCGGGGGGGGGGGGGGGGGGAGTGTGTTGAAGAGCTGACATTGTGATTCAAGGGGGGGTAGTGGTGTGATGCAGAGGGGGGGGAAGTGGTGTGATGCAGAGCGGGGTTTCAGTGGTGTGATGCAGAGGGGTGCAGTGGTGTGATGAAGGGACATATGTGTGATGAAGGGACATGTTAGGCTCGTCTATTCGGATTACTTGTCATTTCCATTAGGACCAATAAAGGAAAGGAGGTGCCCATTTCCTTTAACAAGTGCATAATACAATAATACATAGGCTTATTGTGTCATGTTTATTGTTCTGAAATCTAATGCCTGGATATCTCCCATCTAGAAATCCTGTGTTACCGTGGAGTCTGGACAGCGTTTGGCATCAAACATCACTGCATCTGGACCGCTGGAGGATGTAAGGCTTATCTTTTTTTTTTTAACACGAAAAGCGTCAAGCGTGTGAGGGTCTGTTAAGTGGGTATTTGGAGTGTCCACTGGGGGGGGGCGTAGTTTGAAATTTTGCCTAGGGCGCCGAGAAATCTTGTACCGGCCCTGTGTGGCTGGCCAGACCACAGAGGTTGCAGGATGTTTTCCATGTGCAGTCCTTAGTCTCATGTCCTACCACTCTGCACTTCTTACAGGCTGAGAGCTTGCAGCTTCTCCACATGTGGTCAGATATATTGAATCTGGCACATTGCTCTGTTTCTGTACATGGAGGGTCTGCAATAAAATATTTAAAGTGCTGGTTTCTGGCTAACATTGGGCTCCTACTCATAATAGCCATGGCAGCTGGCTGGGAAAATTGCTCCTGATTTTAGTATGTTATTTTGATAAGGGTAAGTGCTGACTGGCACAGGACAGCCACCACTATCTTCAATGATGTATTTGAATTGTTAACACCTTTCATACCCAGAAACCAGATCAGCCTCAGTGTTCTTGGGCTTCCACTTCTCCAGGTCTCCTAGCTAATCAGCTGAGCTCACTCCTATGTCTGTCACCATCGGCCTGACATACAGATAAGGTACTCTTAATCAGTATATTCGGCACGATCAGACACATGATAGCATGAAGAATATCTCTTGAATTGCACTGAGTTGGCGACACCCACTTGCATACACTGGGGGATATTTATGAAAACTGGTCCAATGGAAAACTGTAGTTTTTCTACTGCAAGTTAGGAAATTAAATCAAAGATCTGATTGGGCAACATCACGTTTTTACATAGTAAGGTTGAAAAAAGTTTCAGTTTTTGGAAATTCTAATTGTGTTAATCCAGAGAGAGTCAGTTGTACAAGTTTTCACACATGTCCTCTAATGTCCATGCAGTTGTGACATATCAAACACAGACACGTGACACACACTGATCAGCCATAATAGTTAGTTACCAACGCACCCCTGTACAATAGTTAACATTGATATCAATTGTTGTATGGCACTTAGGCCATGTGCTGAATTTTAGACATAGCTGCAAAAAAAGTATACATGCTAGATGACAGCAATATTTGAAACATAAACTTGCAGAATTCATCTAATGAGACAATGCATTACCCGAATGATTCCACAAAGCACATATGTATTGTGTAGATTATAACAACCATCAGATTAGTGAGGCTTAGTTTATGCCATAACATAAAAAAATAATAACAAGGGAAGAAGATTGTAACTAAATATATGTATCCCTTGGGTCATTCAACATATCGCTTTTGATCTTTATATGTTCATAAAATATTAATTGTTGTTAAATATGAATTGTAATAGAGTAAAACTAAATAATTCAACATATTCTTTCCCCATGTCTGAAAGGCATGCCTTTCACTATTCTGTTACTCAAGCTACATTATAAATGCACAAGTCAAGAACAGACTGGGTGTCCTCTCTAAAGAAGGGAGCACAGAACACATTTTCAGAATAGCAACAATGTGCTGAGGGTGACAAGGGGCAAAGACTTAACTGCCACAGCGGTAGTGGCTATGGCGCCTGCAGTCAGGAGTGGGTCTGCCTCCCCTGTCAAAGACATGCTTATATGTGTTTTTTCAACCTTGGGTGGTACATGGGGGCCTTTACAAAATTTTGCTATGGGGCCCACAAGCGTCTTGTTACACCCCCGACATAATCTCTTAATCTGCATATGAGATCTTAAAACAAAGAATCGCTTGCATGTATTAATTTGAAGTTAATTTTTTCATAGTATACCTTTTCAAAATGATTACCCTTTGGCCATACCTCCCAACATTTTGAGGTCTGAAAGAGGGACAAATAAGCCACGCCCCTTCGAGCCTAATCACCGCCCACGAACTTCCTGTTTGCGCATGTACAGTAGCGTTTTTTGAACAGACGTCCTGCCCCACTTCCTCCTAGACCACTGGGGAAACAGGCTGCTATGGCCCGGTATCGGAGCGTGTGCTCCTATCCCGGGACATCATCATCACCATTTATTTATATAGCGCCACTAATTCCACAGCGCTGTACAGAGAACTCATTCACATCAGTCCCTGCCCCATTGGAGCTTACAGTCTAAATTCCCTAATATAGACAAAAACTCACACAGACACAGACAGACAGAGAGGGAGACAGACAGACAGCAAGGGAGAGACTAGGGTCAATTTTGATGGCAGCCAATTAACCTAACAGTATGACATATTGTAAGTTGGACGGGACAGCGGGACAGTCCACTGAAATCGAGACTGTGCCGCTGGAATCGGGACACTTGGGAGGTATACTTTGGCACATGGGTATGATCTGATTATTTGAGTACATACAGACAAAATGACTCCTCAGTGGCATACCTCCCATCATTTAAAAAGGCAAAAAAAAAGAAAACTATGCCATGCCCACAATCTACCCAACACCTGTCTCACCAACCATGCCCACATTTCTGCAAACACATGTCCGCGTCCCTTTCTGTGCTAGAATCATGACTATTAGGTGACATGCACAACAAGTAGTTCAGGTTGCTTTTGGCTAAAACATGGCATTTTAAAGGTTGGAAATAAAATTTAGCAAAATGAGCCTCATTCGTTAAGGAAAGTAAATCCTGATACATGACGTATTATGCGTAAAATTGCTACAAATTATGTAACATTGAAACAAATTACATACAATTATATAAGAGACGGTAAAGATGGCCCTGTCTAAATAAGCTGACAATCAAAGAGATGTGGTGAACGCTTGATATGTAAGGTAGAGAAATAGAAATTGCATTTGTTGGTAAAAAAAAGTGGGTACAGCTGCTGCAAGGCAGTAGCATTATCATTGACCAATATTAAAGCAGCCATTGGTGACTTGGATTCTTGTGGTGATAGCTGCTGCTTCCAAAGATTGGGGATTTAACTCTGGGAGATCATTGGGCTTGGGGAAATCATAGGAAAGCAGAATAGCATTCACTCAATGCTGTAATGAGGTCTAGGCGGTATGATCATAGTTAAGGAGCCGCGCTTGGTAACTCATAAATAAACTCATGATTAAAGCACAGTTTGGATTGAATGCTCCATCAAATATCTAACCACAGCTGCTACTTTCTAGGTGACAGCAGGTGGGTAAGCTGTTCCGATATCAAAATTTAGTAAGGATCGGATCAATTTTTCCTGGAGCAATGACCTGACAGCAGGAAGCATTGTATAGGGTCAGTCATTAAAAAGTAAAGGATTGTCTGGTAAGGAAAATGCTCTCAAAAGACAGGATCATTTTATTCTAGCTGTAGTTTGGCAAATAAAGTATATTTTGCATAACCAGGCCCATACAGCATGACCTCACTCAGTTCCGTGCCCCCTGTGGAATGTATCTTGTTTCCAAAACTTCTTTATATTGAACACAAAAGACCGGTCTGAGAGGTTTAACAGAAGTTAAGAGAAAACATTCATGGACATAAACAAAATGCCATATAAACACTTTTTCCAATTATTTAATTGCAAATTAGTTTCAGCCTAATTCTGCGGTGGACTGTGGTGAACACAGGACAAAGTCCTCTTTGGTCTGTGTGATAATTGTATGCATGTTGTTTTCTTCATGCATAATGCTAGCCACACACACACAGCAATATATCTCAGTATCAGGCAATAAGACCAATACCACAAGGTGTGTGGCCCAAACAATCATGTGATGCCGATATTAATAAAATCAAAATTGATTGTTGGTAAATGCAGTTGGAAGATGATCGCATGCCAGAAGTGATCCATCCTTTTGGACGGAGCTCCTCCACGAGACGTATTTGGGCGCTTGCCCCATGTAGCAGAATTGGCTTATTTGTGCTGGCTTATGTTTTCCAACCTTGGATCTGGGTTTACTACCCAACTACGACGGAAATCATACAAAAAACTTGCAAAACAAAACGTAAAACTGTAAAAAAACAAAAACAAAAGTCAACTGCTATCAGTAATCAACTAATCAGTTAATCACTCCTTACCTAGCATTACATATTTTAACAAAAGAGGTGACTGTTTGGGTAGTTTAGTTATAGTGAGCTACTTTTAAGAGGTAAGTGGATCGTTATTATTTTATTGACCTGGGACATATAAAGCCTGTCTTTACTGCATGCAGCCATGTATTGTCACACCTTATTCTCTTCTAGGAACAAACTGCTACTGAGCACTTCTTTGGTACTGAAAGGGTGTAGCTCTCCCCCAGGCCGCAACAGCTTTGAAACAGATGACCGTTGTAGTCCAGACTTAGAATGATGGAGGAACAGATGGCCACAGTCCTGGGTATGTCCCGCTTGAATCCTCTGTATAATAGGATTGTACCAGCAGCTGGCCCTGTGAGAGCGTTGGGGGCACGTGGCAGGTAGTACAATGGGACAAGTAGCAGAGTGACCTATTGTCTCTGAGCACGGGATATTTGCCATCTGACTGCTGAGCAGTCAGGGTGGAGGGAGATAGAGCTTTATTCAGCCTGAGGCCATTCTGTATAGCTATTTAACATATTTAATAATGCAAAATGAAAACTGACAGCTGGTTAGCATACTTTTATTATGTTTTGTTCTTTTATAAATATAAATGACAGGTTATATAAAGATAACACAATTAATAGCGAACTATCTTTGTAAAAAAAAATATTTTCTTTATGACCACTTAATGTACTCACAGCAAAATATACAAGTTTTTTTGGGATTTACTTTATCATGGGTTAATTTAAATCCCAGGTTTTTAAGATTTGGCCCTAGACATGTCCCTATGTTTTTAGTATTGACCTACTGCACAATAAAATTATCTTATTCTCTGTTAGTTGCAATTCATACCATCTATTCTTATTATCTAGGGTTTAGAAGTCAATGTATACTGAGAATTAGTATGTATAATGCGTAAAGTACACTATTAATCAAATTAAGTAACCGTGAATGATGGGGATTGTAGTCTAGCGCCAAGACAGTATAGCGTGTAACCCACACAAAGACATTGGCTGAGCTGCAAAATGTCCCTGGAAAATATTTAAAAATGTTGGCAATTATGCACAGGGTGGGGGAAGGCAGATACTAGAAGTACTACAGAGAATGGGAAAGAGGGGGTGCAAAAGGAATTGGAGACTGGGGTGGGAAGAAAGGGGATTAAGACTGAATATTTAAGCTCTATGGGGCCTGCTGCATGCTCTGTGGTGATCTAACTTGCAGTCTGCTTCTTTTTCGGAGCCTGCACAGTACATTTTTTTTGCATTATTCCCCACAGCACACAAATAAAAAAAGGATTTTCTTCTTCACACAAATCAACAGCCATCAGGAATCACAAACATTTCAATTAGCTCCCGCGCACTCCACAAGCTCCATTAATATCAGCATAATAAACTAATTACAGTGATTAGGAGAAAATAATAAATTAGCAGTGAATGGCTTGGGAGGTAGCTGTGCAGGCGAGCGGGGTAAATGAAAGCAGCTGGCTGCTAGAGAGAGCGGGAGGATGAGGGCGGAGAGAGAGAGTGACTGGAAAAAGACAACCACAGAGCGTCAGAGAGGAAAACAGGGAATGACAAAGTGAATGTAGGTGGGAATGAATTGGAGACAGACAGTTCATAAATAGATATTCATGAGAGAACATATCAACATTGTAATTGAATACTGATTTAGGGGTTTAGAGCCTTTTCCTTATCAGCTATTGTTAAACTACATTTCCCAGCATAATCCAGACCTGTATTGTCATAAAAGGAATAATTTTTATCCTGAAAGATTTAATACATTTCGGGGTCTATTCATCAATTAGCGCAAAACAATTCCCGGTTAAGTATCATTTCTTATTGTTGCTTATCGCATTCATAAGAAAATCATTTTTGGACCTATTTATCAATTTCGTGCAGCCAGGACAACATGGCTGAAAAGTGTCTGTCCTAGGAAGAACGTGTCCCCCCCAGTGGTATATTTTGCCGCTTGCTTAAAGCAAGCGGCAAAATTCATTTAATGAGGTAAATGTAATTCATTTAATGAGGTAAATGGGATAAACTCTTGAACTGATAATAAGCAAGTTGCAAACAAGTTTTTTCTAGTCCCAAAAGATTATTTGGGAGCTGCTGGTGGTGAATAATTAGAACAGTATTATATAATAGATGATATTAATTAATTAATATATAATTAAAAAAAGAGAGAAATATAATGACTGAGAAATTAGAATGACAAATAATAATAATAGTGGTGTCTGTGGCTTGACTGGCACCAAGAGATTCCACAAGTGCTATGTGTGAAACACCAGCTATAATATATAATAATTGGGGTAAGCTGACCTCACTACACTTTGAAAAACAATCCCTTTTTCAAACTGGGAGAAAAGGAGAAAATAAATCCATGCTCACAGGAGGGATGACTAACTAACTTTATGGGGTCCCGGGTGGAACGTTCTAAGAGAGTATATATATATGCAAACCACATATATTTCCTGTACAACACACAAATAATAGCATAAAGAAAAAACACCACTATTGCAGTAAAACTGCAAATGTTTTATAAAAAAACAAGAAAACAGTGTAGCAAGACCAAGGACATTTTTTAGAAAAAGAAAGAAACACCTAGTCCCACCAACCAATGAACCCAAGAGGAGGACCTTAGCACATGGGCACTAATGTCAATAAGCACCCTCTTACAAGACATAGAGAATTCAATAAGAACTGTACAATGCAGTGGAAGATTTTCAGATGAAGCTCACTGCACTGGGCACTAGAACCGATGTGCTGGAAGTGAAAACAGATGAACTGTGTCACTATCAAACTGCAACAGAGCAAGACATTTTTAAGGGGGAAATAGCTCAGGTAAAGGCCATAACATCCAAGTTAAGTGAAATGACATTTGTATAAAACATATTCCCAAGTCCATTAATGGATTTATCAAGTTACCTGGAGGGACTATTCAGGAAAATCGACTCTGAAGCATCTGATCTTGATCTAACCCTAAACACAGCTCACAGAGTGCTCAGATCTAGAGCAGCATAAGTCCAAAAAGAGATGTCATATTTCTCTCGTACTTTAACTATACAAAATAAAGAATCATGCTGGCGATCTGAAACCATCAGTAGATTATCTCAGAATCTCTATAATGCTATCCAAAGACTCATCCTTGGTCACAATACAAAAAAGTCGAGACCTGCAAGAAGTTATCACAATCCTCAGGCAACACAACTACAACTACAATATCCACTGAATCTTGTACTCTATCTCTTTCTACAGAAATAATTGCCTACAACCTCCACACCTGCACTAACACCAAGGAAGCTGGTTTCCGAAGAGTGAAAATAACCTGCCTTCATCATTCCTATCATGAGCGGATATTTGTCATGGTCACTTCTAATTTGAACAAAGGCTGTTCCTAATTGACCTCAGTCAACCTCCCCAATGGAGACATATCAGACTTTGTTATTTGCTCTCATATTACATTACCATATCACATGTGGTAATTATTCTTTCATATAGGTGTTATGGTTCTGTTCAAAACCAATTCCTTGATTACAGCCATGGAGCCAGACACATGAAATAAACATTTAAACTGTTTATTGCAGTAAAGTCCAGGTAAGGCAAAAATAAACAGTAACAGTTCAGGCTGAATGGAACAATGGATTTCCAGATCTTGGCAAACAAGCAGTAAATAATAAAGAAATGCAGCAGATGACTTAACTGAAACCAGTTTTAGTAGCAGCCAGAAACATGCAGGTAATCCAGGAACAGAGAGACACATGAGCAGGCTAGGAACATCAATGACCAGCAAAGGATTCAGGAATAAGCAGGCATATATAGGCCACAGACAGGTGAGGATAATTAATTAGCAGTGCTAGTTAACCCCTAATAGAGGAATGGCCGGACAGCAGCTCCTCTGGAGAATCACAGATACTGCAGGGTAATGTGCACACAGGGTAACAAGGCAAATCATAACACAGGGTAAAATGCACACAAAGAAACAGGGCAGATCATAACAAAAATGCACACAAAGAAACAAGGCAGATCATAACAATAGGTCAACACAATTGACCCTCCAGAGCTGGCAGGCCACCCTGTGTCTTGGGACTCTAAGAACCCATAACTTATCTCTTAGCCCCAATAGCCTTCCCTTCACAACACCTTTGTGTATCTATCCTGTGATGCAAGATTAGATTCATATTAGGTCCATACACATTAATATTTTCATTGTGTTCAAATTTTACTTTTTCAGTTATGTACTTGCACTTGTTTACTTTGTTATGTAACCTTGTATTAGGCAATCTCCTACCCCTGTCTTCCCCCATACAGGTAAGTGGTTTCCTGCCCTTGGAAAAGCCAATGCTGTGCCAACAAAACACTACCTCCCTATTGTTCAGGTTTCTTTTTTACAACAGTGTTGTTGAAATTTCTTGCCCATAATGGCAGATCAAGGATTTCAGCCCACTAGGCTACCACCTTCCCGACCCCACACGTTTTACCTGAATGTTGTTGTTAGTACATTCTCTAGTCATGGCACATACCACAGATACCTTGGATATCCTTGCAGCCCTTCACCAGGACTGTATTTCTTAACAATTTCCTATTTCCTTTATCGTGGCTAATATCAAAGCAGCAATAGATAACAAAATTTAAATGAACTGACAGGATGAACTGTCCCCTCCTACTGTGTGGGAAGCCCTAATGCAACACCTAGAGGGAAAATTATCAGTACAACGGACAACTAAATGGTGTCTCCTCCCTCCTCGTGGTGCACAAGCTGCATTCTTGCCCCATACTGTTTCTAAAGATTACGACCCTACTAGATTAGCTAAATACAATACTATCAGAGAAAGCCAGTGTCAGGTGCTGTCCCCGCACTCACCATCGGAGCCAAGGATGGACGCCTTCCTTTGCTGGCAACTTGTCTCGTTGCTAGGCAACATGAAGCTGTCTTCTTCCTCCGGGCCTTGCACTGCTGTGCCAATGTGCAGTTTGTTCGCATCTCCGTTGCCAAGCAACGGGGCGCTTCTCTGCACTTCCTGGTGGCGGTCAGCTGTTCTGACCACCGGTCCCACTGCCACCAATCAGGGAATTGGCTTCTCTGTTTAAACCTGCCCTGTACACTAGGTAGGCGGTATCTAGGTATTCCTATGTTCCAGCCTGTTTCCCTGCTCTCTGACTGACCTGTATACCGACCCGACTTCCTCTGGTTCTGAATGCTCCCGCTGAATCTGACCTTTGGCTTGCTGTCTCCCATTTTCCCTCTCCTTTGATACAGCGTTTGCCTGAAAGGTTTGACCCCGGCCTGCATGACCACATCTGTTCACCATCCACTTCGCTGATAGCTAACTTGGAGGGCCGCGACCTTTCAGCAAACTCCAATCTCCCTTGTGGGGGTCTCTAGCAAAGACCGGGGCGTGTTTATACTCCACGCCTTCTAGCTTAGCAGCGCAAATATATGCGAGTGCCTTCAGTCCCTGTATCTCGTGACAGCCAGCAGCACTAAAATAACTGCAACAAAAATGTTATTACCAAAGTGTCAAAGCTGACACTGTAATGACATTAATTACTTTTTGTCAAGAAAACAAGAGAATTGAGATTAGTACCATGCATTAACATGCTCATAAGTGGCATTCTGGGAGTACCCAACTACAAAATGTACTATTACACCTCACACATAGCACAATGTATATACTGGCACACTCTTCCTCATGAAAAGAACTGAGATGACATAGGAGTGAACAATTTAAGCTTAAAATGTATTTCCTCACTTTACTCTGACTGCCCAAGCACATTAGACCAAAAGCTCATACCATTATAGCCTTCTCAATATGGAACACTAGTAATAAATCATTTAAAATCAATAACCACCCTTCACTGCTTATACCCATATACCATCACTCCCCCGATGGGGACACAAGCACAGGGTTCTGACTGCTAGCTTTGTAGGTAATATGAAATGAATTTACAATCTTGCAACTGTGGATAATTTTAAAACATTTACAGACCTCCAGACCAGTCTTATCCTGCCGAATTCCAAATTCCAGAAATACTTATAAATTAGCCATTTTTACAAATTGCTTCCTGCCTCCCCTCCGTACACCCTTAACTACCATTGCGCTTCTTTTAAAGGTTTGATCTCTTTAGTGTACAACTCCCTTTCTGACACAGGCCCCACAATCAAGGGCAACTTCTTGGCAAACAGGCCTCGGGTAATACTAGATAAGATACCCAGGGCCGCCATCAGGGGGGTACGGCCAGTACAGCTGTGAGGGGCCCAGACAGACTAGGGGCTGGGCTCCCCAGACTGTCTGGGCCCCTCAGTCTGACAGACTGTGTTACCCCTTCTTCTCTGTGGTGCTGAAGAGACCTGGCAGAAATATGGGACAGAGTAGTAAAAAGCATCATTTGTGTTAGGATATTGGAAAATGCAAATAAATTCCTCTTTCATGGGTATCTAGTCTCCTTTAGACTCTCCAAGATGTTACCAGGCACCACAAATCACTGCTGGAAGCAATACTTTCAGAGAGGCCTCCTTTTGTACATATGGGGGGAATGTCCTAAACTGAACAAATCCTGGCCAGACTTTGAAGTACTAATACATTAAATTAATCTCCAACCACCCCAAACCCATCACATTACCTATCCTTAGTCCCCCCAAAACCATTATATTACCTATCACTAGCCACCCCAAACACATCATATTACCTATCACTAGCCACCCCAAACACATCATATTACCTATCCCTAACCATCCCAAACACATCATATTACTTATCCCTAGCCACCCCAAACACATCATATTACCTATCCCTAGCCACCCCAAAAACATCATATTACCTATCCCTAGCTACGCCAAACACATCAAGTTACCTTTTCTTATCTCAGAGGTGGTCTGACATATGGGCAAACTAATTCAACACATCCTTAATGCAGCTAACTGCTAGACTGTGGGCAGGGGCGGATTGGGAATTTAAAGTGGCCCTGAAAAAAATTCTTGAAGTGGCCTCATGTGAGTGGGATCAAGTCAACTAGAGGTGGGGCCAACACAAAAGTAGGTGGGATTTAGAACTACTAGAATTTGGTTGTAGTAACATTCAGGAAAAACCTGGATGTGATGAATTAGGACACGGTGGGTCAATATCTCTAAAGTAATGCAGGGAAAAAGTTGCCAGTCCTGTGCTATAAAAATACACCCTCCCTATAGTTTAGTATAGGCACCCACCATATAGTTTAGTATAGGCAGCCCCCCCTTATAGTTTAGTATAGGCAGCCCCCTCTTATAGTTTAGTATAGGCATCCCCCCCGCTCACTTACCTTTAGCTGCTCTGGCCGGCGTCGCTCCTCAGATCAGGCAGACAGGAAGTGATGTGAGACTTCCTGTCTACCACATAGTGCTGTGGGACCCCATACAGCAACAGGCAGACTAGGGATTGGCTGCCTGTTGCATGTTGTTCTCCACTAACCACCAATGTTTTTAAGCGCTTACCCCCCTCGACACGGTACCCACCCCCACGCTATCCTCCCTGCATCTGTGCCCCCCACACGCCGGGAAATAAAAAAAGTAATATACAAGGCAGCCTTGTTAGGCCACCGGCAAGGTCGGTAAGGCCTATGCCCGATCCGCCCATGACTATGGGTTCTTAAAAGAACCAAGACCCCTCCCACCCGTTACACTACAGAAGCTAAATATCTTCATATGGTTTGGTGTATATAACCTGCATCCTGAAAGATTCCTATAATTCCTTGGTAAAATATGGGGTCCATGGGCTACCCATTACAGTATTAATCTACTATTCAAGTAAATTACTGAGCTGAATGACCCTTCAGCTAACCCTATTGCAAATATATATATTGCATGTAACTTTTGGCCCTCGATTTTACAGCCACTCCTTAGTATCTGACGGGAATGCACCAGTTTCAGCTTTGTCTGTACTTTCCTACACTCATATTGTAGGGCAACTCCTGGATTACTTCTTTCCCTGCCCCACTTTATTCCTGCCTATAGCAACTTTCACAGGGCCCTCGTCTGGTAGCTGCTGCACCTGTGTCACGACTATGCGTTACGTACCTGCTATCGTTGGTTCTACTCGGAGGAAGGTGCGGAATCTAACGTGTCCCTGGTATTCACCAGGGACCCCCGCAAGGAGGTATGGACTCCGCTGCAGGGACACACAGGTAGCGGTCCTTTCACGAATCGGGTAGTGAGGTACGTGAGAAGAGTGTCAGACTGGCCGGGTCGGTAACTGTGCTGGCAATGGAAGCACACAAGGAATATCTGGAGGGATGGTGAGACAGGCCGGGTCGGTAACATCTGGAAGCGCAGTACAATAGGGAGATCCAAAAGGGGTGGTCAAAACGGTATGGGTCAGAAGGGTCACAGGCAATCAAGAGAAGTCAGGAACAAGGCTAGGAACTGGAAACACAGGAAACGCTGGAGGCAGGTTAGACCTGATACTCTGGCACAGGTGTCCACACAGGAAGCTCCTTATAAAGGCTGAGGAGGCAATGAGACTGCAGGGGGCGGCGGCGCTGTCCTCAGCTGCCGCCGGGAGTCTCGAGTAGCGTCCCGTTGCCTAGCAAAGGGACGCGCATGTGCAGACGGCCTCGCCATGCGGCCGGAAGTTCCCCAGACGCGTAAGGGGGAGATGCAGGCGGCTGTCCCGAAGAGACAGCGGGACGGAGCCTGACATGCCTAACAACCTGCTGAACAGTAGTTCCGCCACTGGGTATTTTCAATCCTAAAAAATAAAAACAATAATATATTTATAATAATAGTAATATATAAAAATAATGTATTTAAACTTATCTAGAGCAAACCTTTCCTTTTTCCTTTCCTTTGAGATGCCAGCCCAACAGAATAAATAGTGGTCCAGCATGTGCCAAGCCCGCTCCTACTCCTTTAGTAGCAATGTCAGTCACTGACAGGAGCATTGGATGTGGGCATATCTTGCTATGCATGCTTGACTGCTGTCATTACAGCACAGCAGTAACCTTTGGCTGAGATTTAAAGGGCAGATGGACAAATGCTGTAAAGTGCCTCAGGCGGCATAGAGGGCTGAAGAGTCTCTGTCCAGAATAAAGCTTGAGCTAAGCTTATGGTTATGAATTTAGCTTGGATTTAGGCTAATATTGACTTTGAGGTTAAAATTTGCAAATCAGTGATAAAATGTATGTACACATAAGACCTTGTTTAGAATTTTATACATTTTATATTCCGAGTGTATGCATTTAAATTATGTCGCACAAATGCGTTTTTACATATGTATTTTGAGTCACATACATCTCAAGATACGTCCAACTCAAAAAATATTTCTGTATCAGGCATACATCAAGTGTACAAATGCA